>NC_083403.1:63644901-64281301 GCF_020745735.1 Hemiscyllium ocellatum
ATATCTTTCATAACTATCTTTATCATTCTGGTAGTAAATCTGTTTAAACTCCACCAAATCAGAACCATCTATAAAATAAAAAACTACTGCAAATGCTGGAAACAAACAGAAAATACCAGAGATGGTTGAAAAAGCCAAGTAGTTGCACGTGAAGGCAATTTCAAATATTTAAGAAAAAAATAAATCTATTGGAAAAATGTATCAATTCTAGCAGCATCTGAGGAGAGAAACAGAGCTAACACTGAGTCCAGTATGACTGAAGAATTGTCAGAGAGGACTTGAAGCTTAACTCTCCACAAGATAATGCCCGATTTGCTGAGTTTCTCGAGCAATTTAGCATTTTCTTTTCCTAACACATCATATCCGGTTCTCAAACTAGAGGCTCTCCAGCAAACAGTTTTGCTTCTTAACCAATTAGAAGGTGTAACAGATTTTTGTCCTTATCTTTTCTTTCTTTTTAAGAAATGACAGAATTTATCTGCAAACTTAATTACATCACCTTTGTTTGCTGTTCCTTCAGTTGCTGAGGCCCTAGGCCTCAGACTTCCCTCCCCAAACTGTTCACCTTGTTCCTCTTGTAAGCAACTAATAAAAACTCATCACTTTGACCAATCTTTTGGTCATCTGCCTTCATATCTCATCTGATGGAGTTTCAGCTGAATCTCTTAAAAGAAAACAAATGACTTAAGTATGGAAACCACGGGTTTTAACATTTTCTCAGCAACCTCTCTCGAATAGTTAGTTATAGGGATAGGAAAGGTTTGGAGGGATAATAAGCCAAGAGTAGGCAGGTGGGACTAGTTTAGCTTGGGATTACGTTAGGCATGGACTGGTTGGACCAAAAAGTCTGTTTCCATGCTGAATGACTCTATAAATGAATCCATCTTAAAAAAAATCTTACATTTGACTGCATTTATTCTGTGACTGCCTTTCCTATATGGATTGCAACTGGTTGCTTCTCAGTATTGAGAATTTTAGCACTTGACAGGAATAGGCAAATCAAATTGTTTTGGTGCCTATATCTTAAGACAAAATTTTTGCTCCACACCTTTGATTCTTTTATTTGATGTAAATCTATTCATTGATTTTAAATTTAAACTGAACCTTTGGAGAAAAACAACTCAGTTTTCTGTTACATTTTGTTACACAATCCCTTGCTAACACCACAAATTACAATTAAGAAAATGATGCTTTCTGATGCTTTTACCAGAAAATAAAACTCTGCCCAAATGAAGAATTTATAATTTAAAGCAACTTTAGATTACCTCTCAAGCATCAAAATTTAAGAAAACATAACCCAAAGTTTACACACATCATTAATTAAGTTCCTTAAGCCCTGATATAATTATGATGAATCTGCGCTATACCTTTCCGTAGTCAATGCATTCCTTCCTGAGGTTCAGAGCACAAAGCTGAACTTAATCTTCTTGATGAGATTATGTCAAAATTACAATATGAAGCATCATTTGCTCATTTTTGAATTTCAACATAAGTATATCCTGTTGCTTTCAAGCTTTTCAAACAAAAACACCAAATTTTAGTGATGTACAATGACTATTTCTCTTGCTTCTCTCCAGCTCCTAGATTGCATTACAAAGATATTCCAAATGCTTACCCTCATATTTCCAACACATTGAATTTCATCTGTCAGATTGAGCACGGGAACAAAAAAGTCAATATGTAATTTCAACTTTCTTTGCAATCCACAAAACCCTGCTTTCTAGTTTAACTTTGTTGACAAAGTTAATAACACAACTCCTGATTTTTTCATCACCACCACATGTAAAAAGCATGTTCATCATAGGCAATGGAAAGTTGATAGTTTAGAACAGATTTCTTAACACCAGCTGTTACATTCCATCTATTGAAAATGGAGTTCTTTATTACCTCCTGTCTCCTACCATGTACTTTCCACCCCTCCAATAGAACAATATTTACAGATGAAATGAAATACTAAAGAGGACGTGTTGGCCCATCACATTTAGTTCACAGATAGATCTGATACCTCAAGCTGAACATGTCTCACCTATCACCAATTTTTTTAAAGCACAAGTGAGATAAGATGTTTATAAAGTCAATTGAAGGAAAAATATCTAGAAAGTCCTTTACATCACAATGCTGCCAGACAGCGAGGGCACAGTACAAACCTGCATTAAAATATTTTGTATTTATTCAGTTCAGCTAAAAACAATGGCTCCAAAATAGGGCAACAGTTAATGGACAGACTTTGCATTACTTTTAAGAGCACAGTAAAACATAAATATATCACCTGAATTTGTGCTCTATTTCCAGCAGTGATGTTGGAAACTGTCCAGCAAGCTTCCTTCCGTATAGATTCTTTTGGGCT
Organism: Hemiscyllium ocellatum; assembly: GCF_020745735.1. NCBI lineage: Eukaryota > Metazoa > Chordata > Chondrichthyes > Orectolobiformes > Hemiscylliidae > Hemiscyllium > Hemiscyllium ocellatum. Next base: position 63,647,249 of record NC_083403.1, read on the forward strand.
GCTCAACAAATGAAGGAGGCAGGGAAGTGCAGAGCAATTCAAAATCACCTAAATTAAGCATCAAAATGTCAAAATTCAGCCCTTAATTCAGAGACAGGAAAATTGGCACATCCTTTTAAAACAAAGTTCATCCTTTGGATGTGGGGACCACTGACTAGATTTATTTACTTAGCATTCATCCCCAATAAAACTTTGCAAACTCAAATAGCTATCCAAAAGCATGCAATATATATTAAATTTAATACTTTCAAAACAAACTGGTATAAAAAGAGCCCAAAGAGTCTAACAGCCTGAAAAAAACCTCACCAAATACAGGGTAACCCCAAATATGAGAAATTGTTGGACACAATTTATACTTATCGACTCAAAATTGTAATTAAATGTGAGTTCAGGATCGGATTTTATTCACCAAAAACCGTAATATAATTGAAATAGAGAATGATCAGGGAAAAGGTAGGGCCGATCAGGGATAGTGGAGGGAATTTGTGTGTGGAGTCTGAGCAGATAGGGGAAATACTAAATGAGTTTTTTCATTCGGTTTTCACCAAGGAAAGGGAACGTGTAAATGAAAATTTAGAGGAGCTGGGACACAGTCTCGACCAGATCAAGATTGATGAAGTTGATGTGCTAGAAACATTGGAAAATATTAAGATTGATAAGCCCCCAGGGCCAGACCAGATTTATCCTAAGCTGCTCCGGGAAGCGAGAAAGGAGGTTGCGAAGCCGCTGGTGAGGATATTTGCCTCCTCACTCTCCACAGGAGTTGTACCAGAGGATTGGAAGGAGGCAAACGTTGTTCCTCTTCTCAAGAAGGGTAACAGGGAAATACACCTATGCCCTCTAGTTCTGGAATCCCCGACCCGAGGGAAAAGATTTTGCCTATTTACCCATCCATGCCCCTCAATTTTGTAAACCTCTATAAGGTCACCTCTCAGCCTCCGACACTCCAGGGAAAACAGCCCCAGCCTGTTCAGCCTCTCCCTATAGCTCAAATCCTCCAACCCTGGCAACATCCTTGTAAAGTCTGGTTGAAGATTTGTAGCTCGGGTGTCCGTTGTTGTGGTTCTGTTCGCCGAGCTGAAAGTTTTTGCTGCAAACGTTTCGTTCCCTGGCTAGGGAACATCATCAGTGCTATTGGAGCCTCCTGTGAAGCGCAGCTTTGATGTTTCTTCCGGTATTTATATTGGTTTGTTCTTGCCGCTTCCAGGTGTCAGTTTCAGCTGTAGTAGTTTGTATGTGGGGTCCAGGTCTATGTGTCTGTTAATGGAGTTTGTGGATGAATGCCAGGGAATTCTTAGAGGCATGGCATTCATCCACAAACTCCATTAACAGACACATAGACCTGGACCCCATATACAAACCACTACAGCTGAAACTGACACCCGGAAACGGCAAGAACATCCATCAACAGACACATCGACCTGGACCCCACATACAAACTACTACAGCTGAAACTGACACCCGGAAGCGGCAAGAACAAACCACTATAAATACCGGAAGAAACATCAAAGCAACGCTTCACAGGAGGCTCCAATAGCACTGATGATGTTCCCTAGCCAGGGAACGAAACGTTTGCAGCAAAAACTTCCAGCTCGGCGAACAGAACCACAACAACATCCTTGTAAATCTTTTCTGAACCCTTTCAAGTTTCACAACATTTTTCAGATAGGAAGGAGACCAGAATTGCACACAATATTCCAAAAGTGGCCCAACCAATGTCCGGTACAGCCACAACATGACCTCCCAACACTCTGACCAATAAAGGAAAACATACCAAACACCTCTTCACTATCCTATCTACTTGTGACTCCACTTTCAAGGAGCTTTGAACCTGCACTCCAAGGTCTCTTTGTTCAGCAACAGTCCCTAGGACCATACCATTAAGTGTCTAAGTCCTGCTAAGATTTGCTTTCCCAAAATGCAATACCTCACATTTATCTGAATTGAACTCCATCTGCCACTTCTCAGCCCATGGGCCCATCTGGTCAAGATCCTGTTGTAACCCGAGGGAACCCTCTTCGCTGTCCACTACACCTCCAATTTTGGTGTCATCTGCAAGCTTACTTACTGTACTTAAGCTCGCATCCAAATCATTTATGAAAATGACAAAAAGTAGGGGACCCAGCACTGATCCTTGTGGCACTCCACTGGTCACAGGCCTCCAGTCTGAAAAACAACCATCCAGCACCACCCTCTGTCTTCTACCTTTGAGCCAGTTCTGTATTCAAATGGCTAGTTCTCCCTGTATTCCATGAGATCTAACCTTGCTAATCAGTCTCCCATGGGGGACCTTGTCGAACGCCTTACTGAAGTCCGTATAGATATCATCTACTGCTCTGCCCTCATCAATCCTCTTTGTTACTTCCTCAAAAAACTCAATCAAGTTTGTGAGACACGATTTCCCACGCACAAAGCCATGTTGACTGTCCCGAATCAGTCCTTGCCTTTTCAAATACATGTACATCCTGTCCCTCAGGATTCCCTCCAACAACTTGCCCACCACCAAGGTCAGGCTCACTGGTCTATAGTTCCCTGGCTTGTCATTACCATCCTTCTTAAATAGTGGCACCACGTTTGTCAGCCTCCAGTCTTCCAGCACCTCACCTGTGATTATCAATGATACAAATATCTCAGCAAGAGGCCCAGCAATCACTTCTCTAGCTTCCCACAGAGTTCTTGGGTACACCTGATCAGGTCCTGGGGATTTATTCAACTTTACCCATTTCAAGACATCCAGCACTTCCTCCTCTGTAATGTGGACATTTTTCAAGAGGTCACCATCTATTTCCCTACAGTCTATATCTTTTCACAGCAAGTACTGATGCAAAACACTCATTTGGTATCTTCCCCATTTTCTGCGGCTCCGGACAAAGGCCGTCTTGCTGATTTTTGAAGGGGCCTATTCTCTCCATAGTTACCCTTTTGCCCTTAGTGTATTTGTAAAGACCCTTTGGATTCTCCTTAACTCTATTTGCTGAAGCTATTTCAAGTCCCCATTTTGCCCTCCTGATTTCCCTCTTAAATATACTCCCACTTCCTTTATACTCTAAGGATTCACTCGATCTATCCTGTCTATACCTTGCATATGCTTCCTTCTTTTTCTCAACCAAACCCTCAATTTTTTCTAGTCATCCAGCATTCCCTATACCTACCAGTCTTTCCTTTCACCCTAACAGGAATATATTTTCTCTGTACACTCATTATCTCATTTCTGAAGGCTTCCCATTTTCCAGCCGTCCCTTTACCTGCGAACATCACCGCCCAGTTTTCAAAAGTTCTTCCCTAATACTGTCAAAATTTCTCCAATTTAGAACTTCAATTTTTAGATCTGGTCTATTCTTTTCCACTACTATTTTAAAACTAATAGAAATTATGGTCACTGGCCCCAAAGTACTCCCCCACTGACACCTCAGTCACCTGCCCTGCCTTATTTCCCAAGAGTAGGCCAAGTTTTGCACCTTCTCTAGTAGATATCCACATACTGAATCAGAAAATTGTCTTGTACGCACTTAAATTCCTCTCCACCTAAACCTTTAACACAATAGCATTCCCAGTCTATGTTTGGAAAGTTAAAATACCCTACCATAACCTCCCTATTATTCTTTATTGGGCCTCTGCTCTTTGTAGGTTTTATAAATGACTTGGATGAGGTTGTTGAGGGGTGGGTTAGTAAATTTGCAGATGACACAAAGATTGAACGTGTCGCGATAGTATAGAGGGCTATTGCAGGCTGCAGCAAGACACACAGGATGCAGAGCTTGGCTGAGAAATGGCAGATGGAGTTCAACCTGGATAAGTACGAAGTGATGTATTTTGGAAGGTCAAATTCGAATACTGATTATAGGATTAAAGACAGGATTCTTGGCAGTGTGGAGGAACAGAGGGATCTGGGTGTGCAAGTACATAGATCCCTCAAAGTTGCCACCCAAGTGGATAGGGTTGTTAAGAAAGCATATGGTGCTCTGGCTTTCATTAACAGGGGGATAGAGTTTAAGAGCTGCGAGGTTTTGCTGCAGCTCCACAAGTCTCACAATCCAAAAATGTTCAGGTTAGGTGAATTGGCCATGCTAAATTCCCTGTAGTGTTACGTGAAGGAGTAAACGTAGGAGTATGGGTCTGGGTGGTATACGCTTCGACGGGTCGGTGTGGACTTGTTGGGCTGAAGGGCCTGTTTGCACATTGTAAGTAATCTAATCCCGGGTGAGACAACAGTATCTAGTTCTGATTGCCCTACTATAGGAAAGATACAGAGGCTTTGGAAAGGGTGCAAAGAAGGTTTAACAGGATATTGCCTGGACTAAAGGGCTTGCCTTATGAAGAAAGGTCGAATAAGCTCAGACTTTTCTCTCTGGAGAGAAGGAGGAAGAGAGGAGACCTGATCGAGGTGTACAAAATAATGAGAGGAATAGATGGAATCAATAGCCAGAGACTTTTTGTCAGGGCAGGACTGACTGGTACAAGTAGTCAAAGTATGAAGATATTAGGAGGAAGGGATAAAGAAGACGTCAGAGGTAGGTTCTTTACGCAGAGTTGTGAATGCATGGAATGCGTTGCAGCTGTGGTGGTGGAAGCAGCGTTATTGAGGATATTTAAGCGACTGCTGGACATGCACATGGATAGCAGTGAGCTGAGGGGTGCATAGGTTATTTTACATTAGGATTAAATCTCGGCACAACGTAGTGGGCCAAAGTGCCTCTTCTGTGCTGTACATTTTTTATATTCTATGTTCTGAATAGTTAATACAACAAAGTTAGATTGCTTTGATTTACTGGCAGCAATCTTAGCACATACAGCAATATATTCAGCCATAAATTTGTTTAAAACTCTTATCGTCATTAGGCAAAATGTTTCAGTTCCAAGGTCCATGAGGGTTAACCGCCTAACTTTTCTTCAACAGCTGGTCTCAACCATTTCAAGTCTCACAGGTAGTCTTTATCAAAACGGTCAGCTCTGGTTAATCAGTCTTTTCAAAGCAACTGAAATCATAACAATAATACTACTTTTGTTTTAAAAAAAGACTCCAGCTTGTGGATTTAGTCTTTAGGAGTGATTAGGGACCAAAACGGGGTAGGAGGTGTTAAATGAATACTCTGCATCTATCCTTACTAAGGAAGGGGACACTGTCCAGGTGGAAATTCAGTCACCAGAAGGGTTTTTAACTGATTAGGGAGAGGTATTAGAATAGGGTGTTAGTATGTAAAGTTGATTATGTACCAGGACTGAATGAAATGTCTCCAAAGATAAATGAAGTCAGTAGAAATTGCAGAAGCACCAGCAATAATCTTTTAATCTTCCCTAGATGTAGGGGTGTTGCCACATGACTAGAGAACTGTAAATGTAACATCTTACATCACCTTCCACAAAAAAGTTGGAAGGTGATGTAAGACTAGTCATTCTTAAAATAATTATTCATGATATAATAGTCACATGGAAAAAAGTTAATTAGAAAGGGCTAGCACAGAGTTATTCAGAGAAAATCATATTTAACCTCCTGGATTATTTTGAATAGCCAACAGGGAGCTGATGAAGACACCCAAAAGATATTTGAAATAGTGCCACATAACTGTTTTCTAAGTAAAAGTTCATTGAATACAAGGGATAGTAGCGATAAAGGTACAAAATTGCTTGAGAGATACGAAAGAGTAATGGTTAATGGATTTTTTGGGGTTAGCGGAATTGATAGTGGAGTTCCCCAGGTGTAGTTTTGATGCACTTGCTTTTCCTGAAATATATCAATAAAATTTAGATTTTGGTATGCAATGGACAAATTCCGAAGTTTTCAGATGATACAAAACCATGGAAACATTGGGGACATTGTAAGACGACAACTTGATGGAATGGGCAGCTAGTTGGTAGATGAAGTTCAATGCAAAAAATTGAAAAGTGATATGTTTTGGTAGAAAGGAGAAATTACAAAACAAAAGGCTAATTGCCTCAAGGTGTGTAGAATGGAAAGGCCTAGATTTTTATGTTCATAAGTTGCTAAGGGTGTCAGGACAGGCAGAGTGAGCTGTTAGTGAGAATGTGAATGCACTGAACAGAGTGCAATACAGGTTTCAGCAATGAGACACTTCAGTTATGAAGACATATTAGAAAAGTTGGGACTACTTTCTTTGAGAGATTTGATAGAAATTTTCAAAATCATGAGAAGGCTGAACAGAAGAGAGAAACTGTTTTCAAGGATTGAGATCAAGAGGATGCAAATATGGCAAATGGTATAAAAGGAAAAACCCTTTTTTATACATAGTGTAGAGAGATTCTGGAACATTGCCTGAAAGTGTGGAGGAATCAAGTTCAATTGAGACAAATGGCATTAGATAACTATTTAGATAGCCAAAAATAATTAGGGTTGTGGAGAAAAAGCAGGAGAATGGCACTGAGTCATCAAGCTCAGAGAAACAATGGAGGCGCAATGAGCTGACCAGCCTCCTTCTGCACAGTGACAATTCTGAGATTGCGGCCCTACTATTTGCATTGATCTCGCAAAGGTCAGATTTGCTCAACTCATTAATACCTAGTTCAGTATGAATTGAGGATTTTTCATGTGGGGAAAATGATAATGTCCATCACGCACACATCTGCACTAAGTCTGAAAAAAATCTAAGTACACAGAGAAGTTGGCTCTAATCTTGGACTTTCTACTTTTAATTTTAGTAAATTAGATTGCAAGCACAAAAACTTGCATGGGTCAGGTTTTACTGACACCTTTCACCCACACTTTGAGAAGCCCTGATTTATTATGTCAACTTGAACAGAATTCCATAGAATTTCCTGAATACCAAAAATATCAACAGATACCTTGAGAAGAATTACCTGTGTCTGGATGTCATCTCCAGTAACTATATTTCCTACAGCTCTCAGTGCAGGTGATACAACCTTATAATCATTATGCCTATTAAAGAAATACAGGACAAATTAACAACTCATCACTCACTCATTTGAAAGGAAATCCCTAAAAAATATTTTGAAAAGCCCATCAAGCGTAGGCTGAAGTCTAATTTACTTAAATTATGTGGCATTGTTGATGATAAAACATTACATTCCACAATTCTGACAATACATCAATTTACATCAAAATTATTTTGAAATCGAGAAAGAACTAATTTCACATCAGTTTAGCAAATTGATTAAAACGGTCAGAAAAGAAAATGCTAATACTTACATCAAAAGCTCCACTAATCGCCTACAAACGCCAGAGTCAATAACTATTTGTATTTTCTCATTGGGCCCATCAGAAAGGTAAGAAAGGGCCCAGCAAGCATCAGCCAAGACATCAGGATCACTGCTAAATAATAGTCTTGACAAAACATTCAAACAAGGTGACACCTAAAATAGTGCAATACAAGGTCATAAGATTTATATTAATTTATGTCATTGTATAACATCAAACATTATTGCAAGGGTAGCACTGAATACAAATGAAGACTGTTTTGACTAATTTGAATGTTAAGAATCCTAATTCCCCTGAAGATACAAAAGAGCTAATTAAATGAATGTCAAAAAATTGAAAATTTGATTGGGGTATTTTGCAGAAATAATGCAAAAATTTTAAAAGTTACATTTAGCTTAACATCAACTGCAACACAACTTTTAGGAATATGTAACATTTCTTTTTATGCCATGGTGCAGTTGTGCAGGTCATTAGTCAGGCCACTTTTAGAATACTGCTTTAACAACCTCCCTGCTATAGGAAGGAGGTTGTTAAACTTGAAAGAGAACAGAAAAGATTTACAAGAATGTTAACTAGACTGGAGGGTCTGAGTTATAAAGACAGGCTGAATAGGCTAGGGCTATTTCTCTGGAACATTGGAGGTTTGGAGATGACTTTATAGAGGTTTATAAAATAATAAGGGGCATGAAAAGGGTAAATAGCCGAAGTCTTTTTCCCAAGGTAAGGGAGTCCAAAACTAGAGGGTATAGGTTTAAGGTGAGAGGGGAAACATGTAAAAGGGACCCAAGGGGAAACTTTGTCACGCAAAAAATAGTGGTGTAAGAAACAAGCTGCTAGAGAAAGTAGAGGAGGCTGGTATGATTACAACATTTAAAAGGCATCTGGATAGGTACATGAATAGGAAGGGCTCAGAGGGATATGAGCCAAATGCTGGCAAATGGGACTAGATTAATTTAGGATATCTGGTTGGCATGAACAAGTTGGACCAAAGGGTTTGTTTCTGTGGTGTACATCTCTCTATGACTAAGTAAAAAATGGCTTAAGCTTTACCTTTTCAAAATCTGGGGGTGGATTCTTTCCCCTGCATAGGTTGGACAAAGCCCACACAGCATTCCTTGTTGTGGTAAGACGGTTTGACTTAGTTAATAACCTAGAGTTTTAAAAGAAACATTTTGAGAAGAGATAATATTTTATAACAACCAAGTCGTAGCTTTAACAATTATCAACATACCAAATTAATCAACAAGACTTGGTAACAATAGCTCTGATATAACACGTTGGAGGAGCTGCTTTGATTTTAAAATTAAATGATGATTATTTACTGCAGATGACAGTAACCTTCATCTTTCTAGTCAATGCACTAAAAACTGGGCAGCATGGTGGCACAGTGGTTAGCACTGCTGCCTCACAGCGCCAGAGACCTGGGTTCAGTTCCCGACTCAGGCGACTGACTGTGTGGAGTTTGCACATTCTCCCTGTGTCTGCGTGGGTTTCCTCCGGGTGCTCAGGTTTCCTCCCACAGTCCAAAAATGTGCAGGTTAGGTGAATTGGCCTTGCTAAATTGCCCGTAGCCTTAGATAAGGGGTAAACGTAGGGATAGGGGTATGGGTGGGTTGTGCTTTGGCGGGTCGGTGTGGACTTGTTGGGCCGAAGGGCCTGTTTCCACACTAAGTAATCTAATCTAAACTATTGGGATGATGTCCTAAGATTTCAAACCAACTTTCAGGTAACGCCGAAGTGCCTTTGGCAGTGATATTGCTCAAAAACGTTATATTTATTGTGCACAGAAACAAATCCTGCAAAAACAAAGACCTCTCTTTATGCTTCATTAGAAGTGTGCACCACGTGGATAGCAATGACCCTTAACTTTCCTTGCCAGCTTGAACCCCAAATACCGTGCAAAATGTAAAATGCTCCATTATCTACTTTTATTAATTTGAGGGGTAACATTTACTCATTGCTGTTTTTTCCAACAAGCTCCCATTTACAGTAAATACATTATACCCAAGAACTGATGCTTACAGATTTCAAGGCAAACATGATAGGAAAAACATTCAACTCATTTGCCTTCACTAAGTAAATGGAAAGCATCAAACATCAGGAAATGTCTCTCTTGAAATATCAGGAACTTGAGACTCCGGAGGAGTCAAAGATAAGCTAACTTGGACAACTGTGCCAGCACACACTCTCCACTAATGTTAACTACTCTCATCTAATTTCCTCATACCAACAATACACGTATTATAGTAGACTCCTTTTCTGATCCCCTCAAGGCTCAAGGAAGGAATATGACTTATGTTTGGACAGGTGCAGCTTCAACATCTAAGAAGCTTGGCATTCAGAAAATAGCTGCTAAATTATCATCTGTTTATTGCTCCACTAAATTTCCCAACATCAGTAACTTTGAACCTGCGCCCCCTCATCAGGATTTGATTTATTACTCTCGTGTACTGATGTACAGTGAAAAGTGTTGCCTTGTGTTTTACAGGCAGAACATCAGGTGATAAAGGTGCATCAGGGTATCAGGACAGAGATTAAACATGTAGGATTTCTGTTCACAGTAAACAGGTTGGGTACAGCGAAAGATGGGATATGTTTTAAACAGCTTGGTGGACCAAATGATTTTTAATATTCCATGTTCATCCTGGCATAAAATGGTAATGTGCTACATGCATCTACGAAAATCAATGGATTATAAAATGTTTCTTCTTTTCCAATCTTCTTCCTTGAAGGGATGAAGACTGATCATTAGCAACTTAAATTTGTGGTAAATGAGCAATCAGACCAATCTCCAAACCCCACCATGACTGGTTTCCTATTCACTTACCACCTTGAATGTCACTTAATGTCCTTATGGCAAAACCCATTTGAAATGTTACCTTTGGCCTAGAGTCATGATCATATAAAGCCTTCACAAGTAAGCACTCTGCCTATTATAGATATATAGAGGTGTTCTAAGCATCCAACTGGAAGACCCCACTGTTGACACTACATGGTGACAAAAGGAGCTCTGGTGGCGCTGAAGAAAGCTAATAGGCAATTAAAGAGATGCTCATTCCCATTCTAACATTAACTACTCTCATTTTCCTATACAAACATGGATGGTCGATATCTGACCCCTTAAATATACAAGGTAAAATAAGGAATGCAACATTGATTTGGACTGGTGCAGCTCCAAAATTCCAAACATTTGACACGATGCATGACATGACTGTTTGTTTTAATAGTAGACTTACTATTTGCTTCACTGTCCGTCACTCCATCACTTGTATTTGGTAAATACAGTACATTGAGTCCCCCAAACGAACAGCAGATATGGTTCAGGAATGTCCTCAAACCATCACTGAATAGATCAAACATACCAACCAACTCATGGGAGGACTAAATTGGTGACAAACCAAAATGGAGACGGCTTATTTCAGAAAGCACCACACACAGAAAAACTTCCTTGGGAACATGTAGAAGCAAAGTTGAGGTGTTGCAGAAACAAACTTTGAACAACCTATCTACGCAAACTTTCTCGCACTACCTACTCTGCATAAGGCAGGATCTGCAGATTGAGTATTTGCTAATTTTAAGAACTCAATCCATTCAAGTTGATAAAGTCACCATCAAAACTGGGGAGTGCCTTAGAAGACATCATCTGTAGAATGCTCAACATAATAACATCTCTCACCCACTTCTACCACCCAAAGGGACAAGAACAGCAATCAGATAAAAAAAAACAATTTCTAACTATCGATCGAAGTACCAGCATCCTGAATTGGAAATCTGATATTCTGTCATCACAGGTTGATGATAAAATTCCCTACTTAACATTATTGCAGGATCACCATCACCACAAAGCCAGCAGCCAATCAGGAGTGAAATTAACTAGCAATAATTCTTGCCCTGTGTATACTGAAACCAAAATAAACTTGTTCATATTATTTTGTTGACCTTCTGCATAAACTTACTGTAAGAGAGGTGGAAGAATTCCACAACTTAACACAAAATCTCTGCATTCAGCATTGTCACCTGCAATGTTGCCAAGTGCCCAGACTGCCTGAAAGACATTACAATAATTAAAACAATTGAATGGTATGCATGCTTAAAATTATATAATGTTCAAAATTCTTCACATTACAAAAGTTATTTGCATTTTATTACAACCAGGTTGGAAGACTGTACTATCTAATCACTCTACTCCAATGGTCATAACATTAATTATAAAATGAAGATTTATTTGACAAAGATGCAAAGCTGATTATCAACAGTTAGAAATATGTTTTAACATTTTTATATAACCCAAACTACGTAGACATCAATTAATAAGGAAAAGTAAAGGAAATTTCTCTGAAGAAATCAGCTTAGAAAATAAGACTTTGACCAAATACTTATTAATTCTAGGAATAAAAGGCTAAGATAATGAAATTTTCAGATAGCTTTCAGCCTTGCATCCTCACACATCTAGACTGGAGCCAATAAATGTAGGGTTTTCCCCAGGATTCCATCAAACACTTTGTTCAGGAGGCACTCCACAGATACGAAAGAAATGGATGACTACTAGGCAGAGAAAGAGGATTAGGCAAGCTGTGTAGGAATCTGCGGTCGTTCCCCTGCAAAACCGATATATTGTTTTGTCACAATTTTTGGTGGAGGTGGGTGCAGTTAGCTTCTTGGGAAAGTAACAGCCAAAACTTTAGCAATATCTTTACCTCTGCTGGCAGATAGGAGGAATAATGGTAGACAGGCTATAGTAACAGGGAATTCAATTGTAAGTGGAATACTCAGACATTTCTATGGCTATAAATGAAACTTCTGGATGGTATTCTGCCTCCTGAATGTTCAGATCAAGGATGGCTTGGAGCAGCTACAGGACATTTAGCAGCGGGCAAAAGAACAGGCAATAAGTAGGCTTGATACACATCAGTATCGATGATATAGGCAAATAGGTGACGTCCTAAAAGCAGAATATAGGGAATTAGGAAGCAAGTTACATAGTAGGACCTCAAAATCATAATCTCAGGTTTGCTATTAGTAATATGTGCTAGTCAGAATAGAAATAGTAGGATGTGTCAGACGTGTACTTCGCTGGAGAGATGCTGTAAATGGGAAGGTTTCAGATTCCTGGAACATTGGGATCAGCGAGGGGAGGCACTACTACAAGCTGATGGACTGCATTGCCAATGGAGAATATTTGCTGATGTGGTTGGGAAGGGTTTAAACTAAAATGGCAGAGGAAATGGGAACCCAAAACAGTGACTCAAGAAAAGGGAAAAAAGGGAAGAAAACAAGTCAGAATGGAAAATCAGATAAGTGACAGGCAGGCCCTTTATTGTTCTTGATAGAGAAATGATATACCTGAGAACATAATGGGATATGTAAGTTGCAGACAATTCAAAAGACTGGCCAGATGATTGATAGTAAGGAAGGAGATCTTAGATTAGAGAGAGATATAGACAGATTAGTCATGTAGGCAGATCAGAGGTGGACAGAATTTAATCCTAAATAGTGAGAGATAATACACTTTGGAAGAAGTGATGAGACAAAGGAATACTCACCGAATTGCAGGGAATTAGAGCCTTCGAAGGAACAGAGGGATCTTGGGGTGACTGTCCACAGATTGTTAAAAGCAGGGTAGACATAGATTTTGGGGAGAACAAGTTAGCATGCAGGAAACTTGCCTTGATGAGCTGTGGCATAATTATTTGAGCAGGGAAGGTATATTAGACATGTATAAAAATCTTTGGTTAGACCACAGTTGTGTGCAGTTGATTGCCACACTATAGGAAGGATGCAATTGTACTGAGGGATGCATCAGGATATTGCTTGTGTTGGAACATTTTAGTTATGAAGAGAGGTTGATTGGATGGTTTGTTTCCTTTAGAGCAGAGATGGTCGAGGTGGTCCTGACTGAGGTGTATAAGATTATGAGGGGCATAGAGAACAGCTGTTCCCCTAATTGAAGAGTCAATAATGTGGGGGCATCATTTTAAGGATAGGTTTTGAGGGAATTTGAGAAGAAATATTTTCACCAAAAAGTGGTGAAAATTTGGAATGCATTACCTGGGAAGCTAGAGTGGTGGAAAACCTTAGGATCTACAAAAAAAATAGATGGATGAGACTTGAAATGTCATAACATTCAAGGCCATGGGGCAAGTGCTAGAAAGTGGGATTTGCATGTGGGATTGGTATAGCAACGTCAGCGCAGACTTGACCGGTCAAAGGGCCTCTACTGTGCTGCATGATTCTATGCTCTAGCGCGACTTGAACAAGTTAAGTGAATGGGTAAATGCATGGCAGACAAATTAAAGCATGGATAATTATGAGATTATTCACTTTGGTAGAAGAAAAACAGGTAGATTAACTGAATCACAAAAGATTACGAAAGAGAGAGGTACAATGAAACATTGATGCCCTTGTACACTAGTCACAAAGTAAACATGCAGGTGCAAAAGCTGGCGACCGATAAGTTGGGCATCATAATGAGAAGATTTGAGTATAGAAGCAGGAATTTCTTGTTGCAATCTACATGCTTAGGTGAGACTACACCTGGAATACAAAGCATTTTTGGTCTTGTTACCCGACGAACTGTCTATGGAGGGAATGAATTTGATATTTACCAGACTGATACCTGGGAAAGTAGGACTCACTTATGAAGAGAGACTGAATTGATTAGGACAGTATTCACTGGAGTTGGAAGAATAAGTAGGGAGATGTCAGAAATCTATTTAGAAATGCTCCCAATGACATCAGTCCAGAACCAGAGCTCACAAGCTAAAGGTACAGGGTAGGCCATTTAGGACTGAGCAGAAATTTCTTCAGCTACAGCATGGTGAGTCTGAGGAATTCTCTGCCCCAAAAAATGTTGGGGCCAAAATATTGTGTGTTTTCAAAAAGCACTGGAAAGCTTTTATGGCTAAAGGGTATGGTGAGAAAGCAGGGACAGGGTACTAATTTGGATTATCAGCCATGATCATACTGAATGATGGAGCAGGCTTGATAGGCCAAATGACCTACACCTGCTCCTACTGTTTACGTTCCTAGATCATGAGACCTCCAGTGGCTTTAAAGTGCCCCTTACTGTCCTTTCAGTATCTTTTGAAAACACAGATATAGGCACCACCCCCCGCTGTAGTTCAATTTACTACATTTTCACAATCCTTTAGACAGAAGTCCTCAAAAAAATTAAAAAATGGTTTTAAAAGTTCAGAATTAAATATTTCCATTTTTTATGGATGCACATAACATACAATTAAAGCACAAATTAACAGTGGGGCATTTTGTTTCAAGTATAAATGGTGCATACCATGTGGTGAAGGGACAAAAATAAATGAAAGAAAAGTTTAACTAAAGGGGCTTTGTGCCTAATTTCCTTGTGTATTTTCTTTTTAAAAAGTGGAAGAAACAAGTAGAATGTAAAGAGTGAAAATTGCTACAGAAATTTTATCTTGTCATGTTCAGAAAGATGAATGTCTAAATTTGCTTCATAACGCCACATTTTTCTCTACTTGAGATACTAATCCACATATTCATGTTGTGACAAAAATGTTTTAAAATACATGTACATTTTTTGCTTAATTATATTTTCTATGTCACAAACTTAGAGGGGATAAAAAGGACCAACACCAGCTGAATACGCAAGTGAATGACCTGATATAAAAACAGGAATTAAATTACCATATGTATAACAAAGAAATACCTGCTCTTGCACATCCTCATATTCTGAGCTGAGTAACTCTATGAAGATAGGAACAGCATCAGCTTCTATAACCACTTTAGTATGGAGAAATGTTCCAGAAGCAATGTTGGTTAAAGCCCATGCAGCCTCAAACTGCAGAATTAAAGTACAGAAATTGATTATCACTATTAAAGCATTAAAATTGTAATGTTTTTGTTTGCTGTTCTAACATTTTCTAAACTCAGGGAAGACTAAAATTATTTTTATTAATAAAGTGCTGAAAGTTCACATTGTAAATTGTATACTATTTCTGATTCTGTAAAATGAAAAAATTGAGTGTATGCAAACAATATTCTCACAAGTGTTTAATGAGGTTGAAGTTCTCAAAATGTAAAACTTATTTGGGCATGATACAAGAATATAAACATAAGCATGATACAATGTTTGAAAGAAATATTTTTCATTAGATTCAGAATTAAACACGCACATTTTCACTTCAGATTATGCAAGGCATCAGGAGGTTAATTTTGTGCAATTTTGGTCTCCTTATTTAGGGAAGGATGTTAATGTGTTGAAGGTAGCTCAGAAGAGGTTTACTTTTTTTTAGATTAGACTTAGTGTGGAACTTGAGAGATACAGACTTGAGTGATACCTGGAAAAAACAGCATTAAATAGACTGGGCATGTTTCCACTGATGTTTAGAATTGGTGCCTTGATGGATTTGTAAAGATCCTAATGGTCTTGACAAGGAGGAAGAGAAAAGGATGCTTCTTCTTTTGGGGTGACATTTTTAAACTAAAGGATTGCGTTTTGCGGCAGAGTGAAGAGAATATTTTTCTTCACTCAGATTATGCAACTTTGAAATTCTCTGCCTCAGAAGACAGTGGGGGGTGGGGGGTGGAAGAGATGGGGGTGTCAATGAATATTCGTAAGCGGGAGATAGATTGATTCCCTTAACATGAATCTAAGGTTATCAGGCTATAGGGAAACGTGGAATTCAGAACACAAGCAGATTAGCTAAGATCTTATGAAGCAGGAAAGTCTAGGACCAGACTACAAATAAAGTAGTTACACATTTGTGACAGAGATGAGGAATTTCTTCACTCAAATGATTATGAATCAGTGGCATTCTTTACCACAGTAAGCTGCCGATGTCAGGTCATAAAGTATATTCAAGGCTGAGACAGACAGATTTTTAATTGGTGGGTGGGTGGGAAAGCAGGAGTCCAAGGTTGGATGCTCTTTGGAGGGTCGGTGTGGTCTCGATGGGCTGTATGCCCTGCTTCCACACGAAAGAAGTTATGGTTTCTATAAAAGCTGAAACTGATGGAAGTGGCCATTAAGTTAAATGAGATTCTCAGGTTTACACACAGACAATAAATAAAACCCAAGGAAAACAATGCTGACTTTATATAAAATATTAGATTACATAAACTTTACCCAGTTCTGGCCACTTAATTTCTTCAGGTATCCACTAGAATGCAGAATTAAGTGTCACCATTTTACAACAGAAGGTTAAAATGATTAGAAACTCAACACATAATTGAAGGTGCACTGAAGGGAAAGTTTGTTTTACAAGTAGCTACACTGAAGATTGGAACTATTCTGCATTTTCTAGCATGCATCAAAGTTAGCACATTGTATAATTTTCCAAGATGCACTATCAAAACATAAAATCTCTTAAAAAACTCACTTGGAGGGTAAAATTCTCATTCCTCTTCAAAAACTCCACAAATCTTGGCACAATACCAGGTGTATTTATGACTTCATCTATTGGTGGATTAGGTTCTGGAAGGGAAAATTTGTAACTGAAATCCAGAATACCATTTTTCCATGATTCCTATTATCCTGTTCTATGACCCAGAATGTGACACCCAAAATCAAATATTTCAATAACAAATGCATCTTATTTACTTGTAGGAAATGGAATTCATTCTCTACATACATATGAACACAAATTAGAAGACAACCCTGTCTTGTACTTGCCACACCATTCAATCAGGTTACAGCTGATCTGACTGCGATCTCAACTCCTGTCCAATCCCAATAGCCTTAGATAACTGACTAGCAAGGAAATTATTACCCCTGCTTACAAATATTCAGTGAGCCTGTATCCACTGGGAAGTGAGTTCCCTAGACTCTCAACTGTATTTTCTCATCTGTCTTAAATGAGAGATCTCTTATTTCAAACCATTGACATTCAAGGTAATCAAGTCCCCTCAGGAACTTATATGCTTCAATCAGATCACCTCTCATTCTGCTGAACCTCAATGGATACAGACTAAACCTGAACTACCTTTCCTCATTGTAAAATCCCTTCATCTCAAGAGTCAGGCAGTGGAACATTGTCTGAAGTTTTGAATGCAACTGTCCTTTCTGAAGAGACCAAAAAAGTGTTATCCCAGATGTATTCTTAACAAAACAACTATAGTGAATAGTTCACTTTCTTTCCACTTACAATAAGCATTTCATTTGCCTTCGTAATCCTGAACACAATGGGCGATTTAACATGTCTAATTCACCTAACCTGCACATCTTTGGATTGTGGGAGGAAACCGGCACACCTGGAGGAAACCCACAGGAGAATGTGCAAACTCCACACAGTCGCCTGAGGATGGAATCAAACCCGGATCCTTGACGCTGTGAGGCAGCAGTGCTAACCACTGAGCCCTCAAAATAGATTCAAGCAAAGATACATTCAATACAATCTATGGGAGAGCCAGAGACAGTTACTGTGTTTAATTAACTTCAAAAGATCAACCACACATATTCTTGCGCCTGGGTTCAGCACAACAATTTGTACTTAAATGTGGGCTTCACTAATATTGAATAGATACCCATTACATGTCATAGGAAAGGGTAACAAAAAAGTCGTATATCACAAAATCTTTTGGAAACAAACAAACCAACTCTAAAATATTCATAGGATAGGAAACAGACTTCTTCCTTGCTGTCATTGAAAGTGGTTACAATCTGGGAAAATTTGCAAATGGCATGTGCTTAGTAAGCAGTAATGACTGAAACGACCTTTCCGTAGAAGTTTAAAATATTCAACTCAAACTTTAACACATGCAGCTTCAAACAAGTAAAATAAAATATAATGAATGACAGATACAGTCTTCAGCCAATTCAGTTCACTCCATGTGATATCAAGAAATGATTGGAGGTACAGGAAACTGCAAAGACTATGAGCCTTGACAACATTCTAGGAAGACTACTGAAGATCTGTACTCCAGAACTTGCCGTTCTATAATACAGCTGTTTCAGTGTGGTTACAACACTCTTATCTGTCCAAACATGTGGAAAATTGTCCACTATGTCCAGTACATGAAAAGCAGGACAAATCCAATCCAGCCAATTACAGCCCAATCAGTATACTCTCCATCATCAGTAAAATGATGGAAGATGTCATCAACAGTGTTATCAAGCAGCACTTACTCAGCAATAATCTGTGCAGTGATGCCCAGTTTGGGTTCCACCAGGGCCACTCAGCTCCTGACGTCATTACAATTTTGGTTCTTATATTATTTGGACAAAAGAACCTAGTTACAGACATGAGAGTTTGCCCTTGACATTAAGGCCACATTCAACAGAGTGTGGCATCAAGGTACCCCAGGAAAACTGGAATCAAAGGATATCAAGAGCAAACTCTATGTTGGAGTCATACCTGACAGATAGGAAGTTGGCTGTGGTTGTTGGAGATCAGTCATCTCAGCTCCAAGACATCTCCGCAGCAGTTCTTCAGGGTACTGTCCAAGGCCTAACTATCTTCAGCTGTTTCATCAATGATCTTCCCTCGATCATAAAGTCAGAAGTAGGGAGGTTCACTGATTGCAAATGTTCAGCACCAAAGGCAATGCCTCAGATACTAAAGCAATCCATGTTCAAATGTAACAAGATCTGCATACTATCTAGTCTTGGGCTGACAAGTGTTAAATAACATTCGCTCCACATAAATGCCAGGATATGACCATCACAATACGAGACAATCTAATCACCTCCCCATGATGTTCAATGGTGTTACTACCACAATCTCCCACTATAAAAGTCCTGGGGATTGTCATTAACCAAAAACTCAATTTGACTCACCGCATAAACACAGTAGCTAGGAATACTGTGATGATGAGCTCTCTTCCTGATTCCTCAGAGCCGGTCCACCATTTTAAGGCACAAGTTAAGAAGTGAGGTGGAAGGCTTCCCACTTGTCTGGATGGATGCAGCCCCACCAACACTGAAGCTTGACACCATCCAGGACAAGGCAGCATACTTGACTGGCAAAAGATCCACAAGCATCCAATCCATCTGCTACCAACACTCAGTAGCAGTGTGTATTATCTACAACGTGCACTGCAGAAATTCACCAAAGATCCTCAGGAAGCACCTTCCAAATCCACGACCACTTAAACCTAAAAGGACAAGGGCAGCAGATACATGGGAACACCACCATTTGCTCATTCCCTCCCAGCCACTTGCCATCCTGACTTAGAAATATAGTGCCTTCACTGTCACTTGGTCAAAATCCTGGAATTCCCTCATGAATTGCATTATGGATCCACCCATAACAGGTGGACTGCATCAGTTTAAGAAGTTAGCTCACCACCACCTTCTCGGGCAAACTAGGGACAGCAGTAAGTGGTCAACCAGCATTGCCCACACCCCATAAATGAATAGACAACATCTACTTGTTGTGAAATATGCATTTGTTCTGTGTTGAAACACCTAAAGAAAAATGGCACTAAATTTCACGATTGTAATAAAAGACAATTCATCCAAAACTAGAACTCCTTGGAATGGTGAAACAGAACAGGAAAAAGACTGCAACAAATAGATAATAGAGAATACAGTAGAAACCCAAGCACCAAAGGCTGCAAGAGTTGTACATACTTTCATCAGTCTGGGATCTAAGTGCTCACCTACTCTTGATGATTAGAATACACAAGATAGAAATGGTCAAAGTAAACCCATTCACTCATTCTAGCTCCGCTATTTTCTCAGAGGCTATGATTCAATTTTGGGCTTTTTTTTCCCTCTTACCAACTTAAGTTGGTGCAATCACGTAGTTACAACATCTTCCGTATTTCTTTTGATCTATGTGGTACATGTGGTCCCCGATTTACAGACTTATAAACACATGCACTTACAAGTGAGGTTCCATATGAATATGAATTTTAAATTTAATTTAATTTTAAATTTTAAATGCAAACATTTGCTTGTTACTTATGAATGGCTATTTCATAACGTATTGTATTGTGTTGTGTTGAGTTGTATACAAACCGACTTATGAATGTACTCAGAAACAAAACCTGTTCATAACATGGACTGCCCGTATTTGGACTCGCACAGATGCAACATTATAATTAATCAATATCCTCAAAAATTAATCAACCTTCTATTAAAACTTAAAACTACATTCTAAAGAAAGGCATTGATTTCCCAGACAGCGTTGCACTTAAATTGTCACAAAATGCACAAATTGAATGCTTTCTGCCTCGGTCTGGCAGTCCACCCCTCTGGCAGCCTCCTTCTCCTCCCCACAACTTGCAGGCCACTGCTTCCTTCACCCTTGCCTTCCCTTCCCACCAGATTAGTGGCAGGTGCCTCCTCTTCCTCCTCCTTTGCTCTGAAAGACTTGGTTCCCGTCAACAGTAGCAACTCTCTGCAGCACTGCATTCAGCACAAGGTTCTCACCTTTTGAAAGCAATTTCCGAAACTTCTGTGTAGCTATGAGCTGCTGACCGGGATCTTCTGAAAAGATCATCTGCACCATTTCCACTGTGATTACACCTTCCTACAGTTGATGGCATTTAAGAACAGACACTTCAGTTTTTCAAAATTTTGTTCAAAAACAGAACAAGAATATTCTTGTTCTATCTACTTACCCCGGGTACAGATACTACGGTAGAACTTATATCAGGGTCCTGAATAGGGCTTTCAAACATGGCTTCATCACTTCCAGGAACTGCCACATTTCTACGCTTAAACAACTGGAATACAAGCAGAAAAAAAATTAATCAGATAAAGATGTGAACCAGGTCTACTTATCAAAATGCTCTTTCAGACCTATTATCACATACACACCTGCTCTTCCCTTTTTTGTTTCCGTAACTGGATTCCTTCTTCCTCTCGTCGCCTTCGCATTTCCTGAGTGTTTAATGCTTTGTTCTTGTAGCTTCTCATCCTGTAGTTATCTTTTACTGGGCTGGCCATGTCTGCATTTAAGCCCAATATAATCAGATAAAACTTACTGCTGTAAAAGCACTGTGACTAATAGTTTTTCACCTTAAACACAAAGGCAATCACACTTTAATGACAGTATATTTTGATGAATGCATAATTACATCTAATTTTAATTCATCTTTGTTTGAAACATTGGAAATATTGCAATTTCTCAGAAACTGGAGCTTGTAACTTCCAGTAAACCTTTAAAACAAATATTTAAAGCTTTATATTTTTCACAAAAATATGCCTAAATTTATTCACGTGATTCTCTTCTTTATTTTAGGACATTCAATTCGTGCTCTCTCCCTCTCCAGTCTAAGTCCCTTTTAAAAGTATGGACTTTGGTAAGATTATTTAACTTTAAAACAGTTAGAGAATGTTTGAACAACACTGTTGCATTCTGGCAATTTGTATAACTTAATTTATCTGAACATAATGTTTCCATCACTAGGTCAAATGGTATATCCTACATACTGAAGCTCCAGGTGTTTAAAAAAAACTTGAAACATCATCCAGTTCCCCAACCAACAGAATTATTTTCTAATTCCAAGAAGCAGTTGAGTGCGTGGATGGGCCACTGGACAAAATTTCATTTTATAAATAATCTGGAAATAAATCAAAAATATAGTAAGACAAAATTAATGTGAACAGAAATCTACAGTTACAAAATTGTACGAGTCAGTAATTCAGCAAAGGTCCATTAAATCTTCTATTCTTTGCACCTGCAATGTACTCAAATTAAAAGAACAGAATCTCCCCGAGTTTGTCAGGTATATAAAAAGACAGAACGAAGGTGCCAATGGTGCGGAAAGATAGTAGTTGACTATAGGGATAGGTTGAAGCAGAGGGTTTGTAGTGTTATCATTTTGGGTCCCAATTTTCAGAGTTCTACTATTATAAAAAGCTATTAGATGCTACTCCTTTAATATCTTTGCATTTTCTAACCATCAATGCTACATAATTCCTTTCCAGATGCTCGGGAAGATCTGTTTGAGATAGGGATGATAAGGTACTGAAGAAAGTGTTTAGAATGCTTGCTTTTATTCAAATGTAGGTGGTGGACATATTATGGCTTGTACAGGACATTGGTTAGGCTACTTTTGGAATACAGCGTTCAGTCTGGTGTCCCCACTATAGAAAAGAAATTTCAAAAGATTTACAAAGCTGCTGCCAGAGTTGGAGGGTTGAGCAAAGGGAGAAGCTGAATAGGCTGGGGCTATTTTCCCTGGGGCATCAGAGGCTTATCATGAGGGGCATGGATAGAGTGAATAGACAAGATCTTTCCCAATCTGGCAGGGAAGTCCAAAACTGGATGGCATTGGTTTAAGGTGAGAGGTGAAGGATTTAAAAGGGACCTAAGGGACAACATTTTCATGCAGAGGGTGATAAGTGTATGGAATGAGCTTGTGGAAGAGGAGACTGGTACAGTTACAACATTTAAAATTCCATCTGGATGAATAAGAAGGGTTTAGAGGGAAATGAGCCAAATGCTGGCAAACGGGACTAGATTAATTTAGGTATCTGGTCAGCAGAGATGAGTTGGACTAAAGGGTCTGTTTCCATGCCATACTTCTCGCTATAACTCTAAGACAGTTGCCACTTTCCTGGACTTCTTGCACTTAAATCACAGCTCCGTGAACACCACATATTACTCACAAAATCCCTAAGTATTACTGAGATCCCTGACAGAACAGCTCAAACTACAAAATGTTACAGTCTAATTTGAACACTGTTGTAATTGAAATGTAACTGCCCTAATATATCCAGTTAGTCGGCGACGACTGGTAATCTTCAGGTGATGCAGGGTGTTGTACATTGCATATACTCTTTACACAACGACTCAGTGTAAAAAGCTCTGACTAGCAAAAGCAGCATTGTAACTTTTAGAACTGTACTTTTTATTACAATAGAAGTGGTTACTTTGGACCAAATAAAAGTCTCATCTTCAGTTTAAGTTTAGTCTGATTATTTCCTTAGAAGTGACAGTTCAATCTTAATCTTTACTCATTATTTCCCGACCTCAGTTTAAACTCTTACATCTTTCCATCTGGAAATCTGAACTGTCACCTTCCCCCCGCCCACAAGGAACTTAAAACAGCATTATCTGAATCTTTGAACAAGAACTATATGCCTAGCTTCCACATTCCCCCCACATCCCATCCTTGTATGGCCGTGGCTGGGCGGGGGTGGGGGGGTGGGGGGGAACAAGTTGTCCGCCGATGCCCGCCCTTATTTGTAAAGACGGCGGCAATTACCAAAATCGCACAATTTAAAGCAACCGGCTGGAGAATGTGGGGCGGGTGACTGCGGGGCTTAGAGAATAAGCGGCGAATTCCCCTTTGGAAAAGGGTGGAGGAGGAGGAGGATTCCTTTCCTCCTTCGCCACTACCGCAGACACTCAGTGAGTCGGGGGGGGGGGGGGGGATGTGCAGAGAATGGCCACGGCTCCGGGACACACGGCAAATGGCGGACGCGGCCCGTTGGTTCAAGGCCCGGAGTGCGGGGTGTGGAGGGTCCCGGATTGTGAGGGCGGCCTACCACAGAACAGCGCCACGGTTCCCGGCGGGGAAGGCCCAGTCGTTGGAGACCGCTGAGTCTCCAGGTGGTGGGGGGGGGATGAGGGTGGGGCAGGTGGGGGGGGGATGAGGGTGGGGCAGGTGGTGGGCCTCACCTGAAGTTGCCGCTCGCCTCCCCGAGCTCTCGCGCACCGACCGTTAGACCCTCAGACCCCGAACCCACAATATGGCGGCGGCGCGGGCGCGGGCGCAGGCGCAGCGATCCCAGCAGTCACCTCGGCACCGACACCGTCTGCACCTGCGCACTGTCCAACACTTCCCTCTCCCCGACCAATTCTTTCCCACTCCGTCAGCCCATTTCTAAATAAAACCCGACAACGTTCCACTTCTCCAGTTTGATTATCGTACTTTCCGTTTCCGAAAACGTAAAGGACATCTCCGTCCAATTGCGGGATTGCTTTTTTTTTAAAGGAGTAAAGCGATCTCCCTCTACTCCCCTCCCAATATGAAGACCCTCACACCGGAAGTGCAGTGGGAGGGGGAGTCTTTTTGCTGTGATACAGCGACGAGTAAAATCTCCCCTCCCCCATCCCACCAACCTTTCCGATGAGAGAACATAGTGCGCCTGTGCAGTAGCAGGGAGGACTTTAGATGTAACACCGGAGCCACTGCTTAATTGTCAGAAGAGGGAAATGTTGTTCTGAGCCCCAGTCCTGGTCCTGAAGGAGGGAAGATAAACGAGTGACGGCTGCAAATTCAAATCACCGTCTTTGAAGGTGCGAGGTGACTTTTATGGTGTCAAGGCAGGCAGGGTTGAGGTAGTTATTCTTGTTTCTCGATTAGTGGTGCTGGAAGAGCACAGCAGCTCAGACAGCATCCAAGGAGCAGCGAAATCAACGTTTCGGGCAAAAAACTCTTCCTGATGAAGGGCTTATGCTCGAAACGTCGATTTCGCTGCTCCTTGGATGCTGCCTGAACTGCTGTGCTCTTCCAGCACTAATCCAGAATCTGGTTTCCAGCATCTGCGGTCATTGTTTTTACCCCGTTCTTGTTTCTCGTCCAGGCTGGGACCAGAGCAATCAAGAAAGGCCTGGGAGGGAGAGAGGAAGGAAGGAAGGAAGGGGATATCTCTTAATAAACACAAGGGTCGACCGCCTTCGTCCTTTGGAGAGAGTAGTTGGATTCCAGTGGTAACTTATGTGACTACTAAAGCAGACCTGTGAACAGGAGAGCCTCCTGCAAATCGGATAGGAAGTCATAGGTATTTTAAGTTTTGGATGAGTTTTCTGGAGAGAAGATCCAGTTTGGTAAACAGCTGTGAAGAATTCTGGCTTGATGACCACCCCAATTTGGTTGTGATTATGTTTGACGCGCCAGCTAGGATGAGAACCTTAGTATTCTGCCTTATGATTTTCTGAAATGTCCAATTGCAATTTGTGTGAAAGTGGTTGAGCATCTTGGTGTGACACTGGTACACTGTCTGGGTCTCATATATGGAGAGCAGAGTATGACAGGACTATTTCTCTGGTTTTCAAGAAGAGCCATACCTGACATGAACCCCATTTCTCTCCACAGATGCTGTCAGATTTCCTGAGTTTTTCCAGCCTTATGTGTTTGTTTACCTAATTTCTAGCAGTTTCTGGTGCTGCTTTTTAGCATATCCTCCTGTACACTTCTTTGAACCAGGGATGATCCCTTGTTTGATGTTAAACAAAGTGAGGGAAATGCCAAGCTATGAGGCTATCAGTTCTGATGGAATGCAGTTTTTCCTATGTTGCCGATTGGCCATAGCAGCTTGTGGAGCTCAGTTTGAGTTGCTTAATCTCTTCAAGTTTGTTTCATTTAAGCATTGTGCTACACAACACAATTGAGTACCTCCTCCATGTGATGGGACTTAGCACACATGGATTTTGTGGTGGTCATTCCTGTTGGTAAGGTGAAGAATATATTCATCCATGGTGGGTAGATTGGTGAGGATGAGTGAAAGTAAATTGTTATTTCCCAGCAGTACTGCCAAAGACCCATTCTGGCAGTTACATCTTTTAGAAACCAGTCATTAGTGTTGCTCCTGAGCCACTGGTAATGAAGTTCCCTCACATAGTAAGTTCTGCTACTGTCAGTGCTTGTTTAGTCATCAGAAGTTTCTCTGTCCATTCTTTCCAGATTTATTATGTGAAATTTATATTTCACCACCTGTTGTGATGGAATTCAGAGAGCAGTTTGATGGTCCTTTGGAATAATGACAGCTTTATCTTACTTTACTGTTTGGAGGAACTTGCTCTATGTAAATTTACTGTCACGTTTCCTACATCACAATAATGACTACTCTTTAATTTACTGCCAACTAAGTTTTTTTTAAAAAATGAAATCCATGAATGGTGCAATATAAATGTAATATTTTTTTCATGATGTGTTCTGTTATCTGATGTCAGCTGGTAGTTTTGGTCTGACCTTTGGCCTCCAACAATTCTATGTAAAATCAGTTGAGTTTCTTTCTTCTCGTGCCTGTCTAGTTACTCCCCTCAAAGTATGGAGATCAAATTAGGTGAAGATTGAGCTGGACTAAGGTGTATTATTGAAGAATTATTAACACTTGCTCTATGGTCTGAAAAGCAGTTTTATTTTCAACAAAACCAGATGAGGATCTGTGTATTTTAAAATGAAATATATTTACTAACTGTGCAGAATCTAGGTTTTTTTAGTGTATTCTATTTGCATCATTTGGGGTGGCACGGTGGCTCAGTGGTTAGCACTGCTACCTCACAGCGCCAGGGACCCAGGTTCGATTCCAGCCTTGGGCAACTGTTTGTGAAGTTTGCACATTCTCCCCGTGTCTGCGTGGGTTTCCTCCAGGTGCTCCGGTTTCCTCCCACAGTCCAAAGATGTGTAGGTTAGGTGAATTGGCCATGCTAAATTGCCCGTTGTGTTAGGTGCATTAGTCAGGGGTGAATGTAGGGGAATGGGTCTGGGTGGGTTGCTCTTCGGAGGGTCGGTGTGGATTTATTGAGCCGAAGGGCCTGTTTCCACACTGTAGGGAATCTAACCTAATAATTACAAAATATATTTTTCATATTTATATGCTTTGCAATGTGTGGTCTCACTTTTTTTTCCTTTTCTTAAAAGCTGAATGAGTGTCAACTAACTAATCCAACATGTACACCTGTGATATTTGTGGGCAAGGTGGCTTGTCAGAACCAGACATGAGGACACACATTCTTATCATGCATGAAGAAAATGAGTACAGTTGTCCAATGTGCAACCTGTCAGGAATCAGTTATAATGAATTGATGTTCCATATAGAAACTTCCCACAGTGAAGTGAAACCCGTGGATGATAAAAAGATGATGTATTCTGTAGATAAAGAAGATGTTCTTGATGTTTCACTTCAGGCCAGTAGGTTGACTGATTTAAAACATGAAACAACTCCAGAACTACAAGAATTTGGAGGGGACCGGATGGAAAAGCTTCAGATGTCTTGCTGTGCTTCACCATCCAACTGTGAGAGACCGTTTAGACAGAACATAAAGCAAAAAGGTG
Organism: Hemiscyllium ocellatum; assembly: GCF_020745735.1. Taxonomy (NCBI): domain Eukaryota; kingdom Metazoa; phylum Chordata; class Chondrichthyes; order Orectolobiformes; family Hemiscylliidae; genus Hemiscyllium; species Hemiscyllium ocellatum. Next base: position 63,674,355 of record NC_083403.1, read on the forward strand.
AACCCAAAAGATTAATACAATCAGAATCTGTGAATGGACACTTTTCAGGAACTGTTTGGAGACAACCTGAGCAAGCACTATTTGACAACAGTAAAGAGCCAAAAAACAATGGACTTTGTAGTGCTTCTGAAGAATCCATGAAGTCTGATGTCCCGGAATGTCCTTTTTGTGGCCTTATTGGAAATGCAGGAGAGGATCTAAGTGAACATGTTAAAAACAAACATGCTGAGATCGTGGAAACCCCTCAGAAAGGTATGACTATTGTGTGCGATGTGATGCTTCTAATTAGATGGTCATTTAGAGGAAGTGTGACTGGATTAGTAATGCAGAAACCAAGCTTTATGCTCTGAAGATACCGGTCTAAGTTCCATCACCACAACAGAATGTAAATTCAATTAGTAAATTTTAAATTGAAGGCTAATCTCAATGGTAAAAATGACAACTGTTATCAGTTGTTTAAAAAACCCCATCTGCTTCATAAGATCCTTTTTAAGGAAGTAAATCTGTTGTTCTTATCTGGTGTGGCCTTCATGTGAATCCAAATACACAGGAATTTCGTTCATTCTTAATTGCTGCCTGAAATATGCAGGAAGCTTCTCACCCAACAGGCAATTAGGATTGTATAGCAAATGTTGGTCTTGTCAGTGACACCTGCATTCCATGTAAGAATAAAACTAAAATAGAAGTGTTTCCATTAGTGTATCAGAACACTTGGGGTAGGGGTGGAGGAGGCAAAATAAATGTCACCAATTTTCAAATAAATTGTGGACTTCCACGATGGACTTATACTCACGTAATTGTCTTAGCTTCAGTTGGAGCTCTTGCTCCCTGTGTCCAATATCCATGAAACTACTAGCCACTCTGCTTTCTTTTCTGGCTCCTGTGTTAGCTGGTACTGTTCACAGTTCTTTCTCTTCAGGTACTGCTCCTTCTTAAATCCAATGCCATCAGCCTTGTAGTATTAAAACCAATGTCTAGTCACTCCAGCCTTTCAAACTAGACCTCACTTCTAATCTGTTGTCCTTTTCTAAACACTTTGCTGTCTCTCCCTTGTGCTATATTATTGAAACAACAGATCAAAGTTGCAAATGTCACACACAGAGTGTGACAAAGGTAAATATTCCTCCTCGTCCTTCTCACTCTGTCTGCAGCCTGCACCACAGTTGATCATAGCACACCTCTCCACCAAAGCCCATTTGAGTTGTACTGACTTACCTGATTCCATTTTTAACAAACTGTAACTGAAGTATCGCTGTTAGTAGTGAGAGTCGCCATCAATGGTGTGTCTTCTCATTCAGCACAGGGACGTCTGGCTTTCGCAAAGCTCTAACCTTGGAATTTCCTATTTCTCATCTACTCACTGCCCTTTGATACGTTTACAGATAATTTTAATGTCACACATGTACACTGATAATGCACACATCCTTTTATCCCTCTATTGATCAGCACATTATCAGATTGTTTGTCTGTCATGGAATATTAGATAAATAGAAAATTAGTCTTATTAAATCTAGGGAAAACTGAAGTCTTAGGCTCCTCAAGTACTAACCTCTGGATTCTCAAACCAGCCTTCTGTTCAGACACGTTTTCCTGACCCTCTCACAGGCCAAATCTGCGGTACTTAACTAGGATGTGACTGCCCTTTGGAATAAGATGCCCAGGTAACTATTCCCCTCCTTGATGTGTTAGAGTGCTTCAAGCTTCACCCTAGCTCATCATTCAGAACCAAAGAACTCCTGGTACTGAAGATGTAGCTACTGTGGATCATCCTGATCACATCACTGTATATTACATTACCTGCACTTTCATCTTTGTATTTAACCACCTTGTTTTTAAGTCTGTAGTATTACCCAATGATTATCTGTAGTTACATTAAGTCGTTGAATTAGTTAAGCTATACTTTTAATATAGTACTATATCTCCAACTCCTAAACTACTGCCCTCATTTTGAGAAAATTTGGGAGACTTCATCAAACAAAAGACCTATCTGCTCACCTGATTAATACCTCTAGATCTCGGTGGTCTTCCCTCTCTCGGTCTACTCTTGCAAAATCAAAGATTCACATCTTTTAAAAAATTGCTGAGTTGAGTCCCCTGTCAAAGTGTGCACCATTAAACTGAACTCTGGCTCTTTGTACATTTATTCCTTCATTTGAAAAAGCAACCGGTTAGGGGAGCTCATTACAGTGAATCACAAAATAACCAGTTCCTAACGTTTTTAAAAAAAAAGCAGTTTTGTTTTTTACCAAGTACTATTTTATACGTTTGGCTAAGTTGTTTTTCATCTTGTGTTTATTAGGTTCTAAAAAGCAACGGCTCTATCCTTGTCCCATGTGCAAACTGGTGTTTTCAAGTTGGCAAATACTTCAGGAACATGTTGAGTTACATTTAGCTGAGAGCAGAGCTGACGGTAATGTGTTGTTACTTTCTCAATCTGAAAAGCTGTTATGACAAACTCTTTGCAGTTTTTTTTGTGAACCATGTCACGTGTTATTGTAATAATACTATGACATTGTATATTTGCTTTTTTCCAAATTTTTAGGCTTTGGAGTTTTTTATTTCATGTGTACTCTACTGAGACAGAGTAATGCAATTTATTTTTGTGTTTTGAATCCTGTACATTTCATCAGTTACCCGGTCCAGATTGCCAAGCTGATCGCACCATACTTATTGAAGGTTGTGCCTTAGACTCTTTCCTCTGCTATTTTCAAATTTTGAAGGTGTCTTTCTTCTGTTAAACAATCTTTACCTTGTATCATCATACTTTCCAAATCCCGTGCTGAGTGCTTCACCTGTCCACTGGGTCGAGTATTTTTTTTTTGATTTTTCATTCATTCAGGGGATGTGGGCTTCTTTGGTTGGATTCCATTTTTATCAAACTGTAACTGAAGTATCGCTGTTAGTAGTGAGAGTCACCGTCAATGGTGTGCCTTCTCATTCAGCACAGCGACCTCTGGCTTTCACAAAGCTCTAACCTTGGAATTTCCTATTTCTCATCTACTTACTGCCCTTTGATATGTTTACAGATAATTTTAATGTCACACATGTACACTGATAATGCACACATCCTTTTATCCCTCTGTTGATCAGCAAATTGTCAAATTATTTGTCTGTCATAGAATATTAGATAAATAGAAATTTATTCTTATTTGTTGCCCATCCCTAACCACCCACAAGGAGGTGATAGTAAGCAGCCTTCTTGAATCACTGCAGTCTTTGGCAACCGATAGATCCACAATGCTGTTGGGGAAGCATGCCATAACTTTGAACTAGCAAAATGGAAGAAGTGGCGATATAGTTTCAAATCAGGATAGTGACTGGCTTGGAGGGGAACTTGCAGGTCATGGTGTTCCCATATATCTACTACCCTGTCCTTCTAGATGGTACTAGTTGTGGATATTTAAGGAGCCTTGGTGAATTACTGCAGTGCATCTTGTAGATGATGCACAATGCTGCCATTGTGAATCAATGCTGGAGGAAGAGATTGTTTATGGATGTGGTGCCAATAAAGCAGGTTGCTTTGCCTTTGATAATGTAGAGCTTCTTGAGTGTTGGAGCTTCACTAGGCAAGTGTTGAATTTTCCATCACACTCCTGACACAAACCAAGCATATATTGGACAACGTTTTGGGATGTTGGGAGGTATTATTTGTTACAATGTTCCTTGCCTCTGACCTGCTGTGTAGCCACAGTATTACTTGATTTAGTTTATAGTTATTGGTGACCTCTCAGACTTTGATTATGGGTGATTCAGAAATGCTAGTGTTCTTCAATGTTAAGGGATGATGGATGGATTTTTTTCTTGTTGGGTGTTCATCAATGCTTGGCACTTGTGTGATATGAATGTTATTTGCCACTTGTTAACCTAAGTCTGAACATCATCCATGGCTTTTTAGCCATGGACTGCTTCAGAATCTGAATAGGTGTAAATGGTGCTTAATATTAAATGCAAAAGGAACTTCGACTATCCGGCATTCAATCATCTGAATTTCAGGTTATCTGAACAAGATCGCAAGGTGCCGATGCTTGGTTCAACTGTTTTCTGGCATTCAACTAACCAAATAAAATACTTCCCACCCGTGTCCTTCCGATAATCAAGATTCCTCTGTAATCGTCAGCAAACAACTCTGCTTCTGACCTTCTATGGTGATGGGTAGTCATCAATGAACCAGCAGAAAATGGTTTGATTGTGGACATTAGATAGAACAAAAAGCAGAAAAACATAGGACCAAGCTCTTCGGCCCACTAAGACTATGCTAGCACATGATTCCTCTCGAAATTAAAAACCCTTTCCCTTTTCGTTGCCTGTATCCCTCTGTTCCTTGCTTATTCAGTTATCTGTCAAAGTGCTTATAAACATTCCTCATGTAACTATCACATCACCACCTCTGGCAGTGTGTTTCAGGCACTCACCTCTTTTTTTTTAAAAAAAAAAGCAGCCTCTCTCATCTCCTATACTTCTTCCCCCCCACCCCCCCAACTTACCTTAAACCCACGTCCTTTAGTAATTGGCATTTCTATCTGAGGAAAAAGACTGACTGTCTATTCTATCCATGCCTCTTAAAATTTTGTAAACTTCTGTCAGCGTACCCCTCACCCTTTGTTCAAGTGAAAACAAACCAAGTTTGTCCAGTCTATCATAGCTAATACTTTCCAAACCAGGCTTATCTTAGTAAACCATTTCTGTACCCTTGCCAAAGACTCCACATCCTTCTGGTAGTATGGCAACCAGACAGTACATGATATTTCAAATGTGGCCTAACTGAAATTCTATATAGCTGCAACATTACTTGCCAATTTTTAATACTCCACGCCTTGCTTAATGAAGGAAGCATGCCATATGCCTTGACCAACTTATCCACTTGTGTTACCACTTTCACGGAACTGTGGACCTGTACGCCAAGATCAGTCTGTGTGTTGATGCTATTGTGGTTTCTGTCTCCTGTATTTGTTCTCTAAAAATGCATCACCTCACATTTGTCCAGATTAAATTCCATCTGCTATTTCTTCACCCCAATGTCCAGCTATCTGTTATCACTGCTGGATCCCCTGGCAATCCTCTTCACTATCCACAGCTCCTCCTATCTTTCTATCATTTGAAAGCTTACTATTTAGGCCACCTACATTCTCCTCAAAATTACAAATAACGGGCATCCCAGTTCAGACTCTACAGAACACTACTAGTCAGAGATCTCTGATCTGAAAAACACTTTCCACCACTGCTGCATGCCATCTGTATCCATCTTACTAGTTCACCATGGATCCCATGTGAGTTCACCTTTTTTTAATCAGCCTACTATGAGCGGCCTGGCTAAAATCCATAGAGACAACACCCAGCCATCATCAATATCGTCACTTCCTTTAAAAAAACTCATTCAAGTTTGAGAGACCCAACCTTCCCGCACAAAGCCATGCTGCCCAGCATTAATAAGTCCATATTTTTCCAAAGGTGACTAAATTCTATCCTTAAGAATCTTTTCCAATCATTTTCCTACCACTGATGTAAGGCTCACTGCTCTGTAATTTCCTAGATTATCCCTGTTGCCCTTCTTAAACAGTGTTGGCTATTCTCCAGCCCTCTGTGGCCTTTCCTGTGATTAAAGAGGATACAAAGATTTCGTACAAGACTTGAGCAATTTCTTCCCTCTTTGTTCTGAGATCCTATCAGGCCCCGGGACTTATCTGCCTTAATGCTTTCAAAACATTCGCACCTTTTTTATTTCAATATAGACATGCCCCAGAATATCAACAAACCTGTCCCGAGACTCACCATCCACCCTGTCCTTCACCTTTGTGAATACTGAAGCAAAGTATTTGTTAAGGTCCTCACTCACTCTTTCCAGTTCCATGCATAAATTCACTCCTTTATCCTTGAGTGGACCTACCCCTTTCCCTGGTTATGCTGTAACTCCTTATATAGGCATAAAATGCCTTGGGAATTCTCCTTAATCCTGTTTGCCAAAGCCATTTCATGATCCCATTTAGCACTCCTAATTTCTTGTTTGAATTATTTACTGCTATCTTTGTATTTTTTAAGGGCTGTGCCTTCATTTTCCTAAATGTTAGATATGCCTTCTTTTTCTTACCTTGAGGAACTCTTACAGGGAGGTGATAGAATGGAGATGAGTGAGCTCCAACAATCATCTCCTTTGTTCTGTATATGTGTCTTACCAGTGGAAATATGACCACCCACCACCTCTGCCCCAATTTCCACTGATTGCAGTTTTTGTTACACAACAAATTTTGCACCACGTATCTTCAGTACTATTGCCAAATATTATTACAGCCTAGAAAACATTTCAGTATCCGGTGCCTCCAAACATTTCTTGCCATTGACATAGAGTGAATTGAATGATCTGAAGACTGACAATTGAAATGCTGAGAACCTCCTGAGAAGGCTGAAATAAATCATCCATTGGGGACTTCTACTTGAAAATTTCAACAAATACTTGAACCTCATCTACATTGATATTTTTCCATACCTACATTTTTAACTTTTTGATCTTGTGGGTAAATGTGCCTAACTGGTGAAGCTTGATGGGAAATTATGCTAACTTTATACAGACAGATCAGCTTGTTGTGGAAAGAAGTAGTAAAACCAAACTGCTGACTCAGCATATGGCTTTGGTTGTGAAAAAGGGACAAAATAATCCTGGTAAGAGGAACCATGAAATACAGATGTCTCCTGTTTGCATGACTTCTGATAAATGAACTCCAACGATGAAGGTTTTGTGGAATACTGAGTGAAAACATACAAAAGAAAGCACATCGGAGATAATAACAGCAACCAAATCGAGGCCAGCCATAGCAAAGAGGTGACCCTGAGTTCAGAACACACAGAAGACCGAGTTGTCAAAACGAGTTGGGCCAGTTAATCGTGCATGGCTAGTATCTAGATTCTAATCATAGTTAGATAATGTGTTAAGGAGTTAATAATGTGGAAGTTGTATCAGATTCTAATTTGGACGTCTGACCTTGATCTGTCATGAAATTTGAGACCCCTGAGCAATAAAAGATCAAGTCTTTTCTCCTGTCCTTCTCAAACTTGTTCCAAATAAACTCTCCCTCTTGCTATTACAATCATCCTCCTTGATCTTTCCTCTCCTGTGGCATCTGCACTATCAATCACTGAAGAAGGTTCTTGTTGCCACTGACTCCTACCAGCTCAGTACCTTTGCTATCCACTCTTGGGGGAAAGAAAATCATAGCCCTGCACTCATATAACCAACTCCATTGTTGTTGACCTGCTCAGCTTCACTCTTGATGTATCTTTAGTGTTGAATGATTAGGAATGACGTAAGACTTGAATTTCATAGCTGCAGTTGTGGGTACAGGAGGCTTGAGGGGGATGTTGATGAGAGATGCCTTAAAGTTGGAGGAACGCATTTGCCTACTCCCTACATGCATCTATTATGATTTTACCAGTGGTCGAATTGTTAGTCTGTTCAGTTGTGGGCCAATTGAGGCCCCTAATTGATCAATTAACAACGATGAGGAAGGCCCTGCCCCACAACATGCTGATTGAACTACTCTCACTAGATATCAAGCTCACTGAAGTTATAAATAGCTTCCTGTTCTTGGTCATCATGGTTACTGTCCATTTAATTAATTTCATTTTTAACGGTTCAATTTGTGCACCTTTTGGTATCCTTTTTATATAACATCTTTGCATGCATCATTGTCTTGATGCTCTGTGTGTACACAATTCTTGTTTTTTTCTCAGTCCACCTTTTGGCCAGTTGTAAGCATCAAAGTCATTCTGCAAAAAAATTATAAGTGGTTTGTTTTTGTTACCTTGACCAACTGAGTGAATTATTGCTCCTTGACCTCTGTAACACTTGATAAAGTAGGTTGTTGACTTTGCTAGGTTGTTACCTCCTTGGCCTACAGCCAGGGCATTACCTTCAGAATTCCTCACAGATTTAATTTTGACATTATTTCCTCTTGTCTTCATCTACATGATGTTCTTTTTAATGTTGGGAATGGGTCAGTTTTCACAAGGATGCTGGTGAATCCAGTTTGCCATTTCCTGATCCCATAGCTGCATTTATGATCTCAAAGACCTAACATTTCAAGTATGGATCAGTCATTATTTCCTTCAATGAAGCATCAAGAAGATGAAAACCATATGTTATAAAATCTGCATCCTTGGCAGTGCCTCTGTCCTCCTCCCCAGTTATTCAAGAAGTGTCTGATATTGCAGCAATGAGTTTCAAATAATTCTATCCATCATAAAACCAGCTGACTTCAATTTTTATTTTATGACTACCTCATCCCCGTTTATGTTAAAAACGTTGATAGGTTTAACTGATCTGATTAGAGACATTTCTGCTCTGTTTTTGGAAAAAGGAATTGCCAAATTTTAAATGCCTTGCAAGTTTCATTTCTTATGATACTGCTTCTTGAAAAATAAGAAATGCATGTTTCTAGAAACAGTTTATCAAGATAGAAATTTTCAATTATACTGATTGTATGTGTGATAAGAAAAAGCATTTTGAATTACTTGATATAAAACACAGTGCATAATGTTCTTGTAAAACAGTGTGTCTTATGTTTTACAGAAACTATATAATTACCAATATATAGTTGCAAAATCGAATTATTTTTAAATACTTCTTTTTAAATTCCTCTTTAGGATATGGACACTGCAGGAAAGCCAAGCATATAAGGCCAGAAGTTAAACCAGAAAGCTTTGGGCTACTTAGGTATTTTTGGATATGTAATTAACACTTGTATTTTAACTTTGCTCTTCTACTGGTCCATCTACAGAATGTGTCCTGGCTGATCGTCAATTAGCCCAAAAGTTACAGGAGGATGAGGAACTACAAAGAAAGGCTATTGAAACAAAAAGAGAACGGGATGAATTTCAAAAACTTCAGGTATTTGCAGAGATCTCTAGATATGTTGTTTCTTTTTGTTGTTCAATTTGTTGACTATATTTGAAGCTATAAGGCTGTATATAACAGCATTATGCCTTTTTTTTTGTAACTTCTCCAGGACTGCAGTCAGATTGGCCTTAGATGCTCTTCTTCGTACAATGATGCAGATTTTTTTTTTGGATAATTTTAACATCTTGCAATGAATCTGTGCACTGTCTAATGTAATAGCACAACTTGAAGCTGTGTAACAGTGGAAGCCTTTATATTCTGATATCCCATATTTAAATTTTGCTTTCATCTGCACATGACACGGATTTAGTTTTTTTTATAGAAATAGAGGAAACATGCATAATATTAAAATGCTTTATATTAAATGTGGCACATGAAGATGCAGAGTAGTAATATCACCTATTAATCGACTTCACAAAACAAGAAAAAAGTACCCCACACGTTTCCTATTTGCAGCAACAAAACCAAAAATTGCTGGAAAATCTCAACAGGTGTGACAGCGTCTGTGGAAAGAAAGCAGAGTTAATGTTGCTGTCCAGTGACCCGGTTCTGAAGAAGAGTCACTGGACCTGAAACATTAACTCTGATTTCTCTCCAAAGACGGTTTCAGACCTGCTGAGATGTTCCAGCAATTTCTGTTTTTGTTTCTGATTTCCATCATCCGCAGTTCATTTGGTTGCTATTTGCAGGTTTATTTGAATGTTTTTCTGGGCTGTATTTTCATTTTAACTATTTGAAATGATTGAGCTGTCTTCACTAGGTCAGACTTCCTTCCCAGGATTTACTGAATTAACTGATTCATGTGTGTCCCTTTTCATGTCTCTGTCATCAAGAAAGTTAAGGGCTGTCAGGGTGATAAAGGAGACCTTATAGCAAGAATAGAATCTGGGGGAAGGAAGGAATTGGTTTAAAATAAAAGAGAAGGCAGAATAGGGTTAGAAATGAAGTAAGTAGGCATTTGTACTTATTGCCTTTTATTACCTTTTAAACACTATTAGTCATTTTATAGCCAGAAAGATACATATTTTGAAATTTAGTCACATACAACCAATTTTTTGTTTTGCTGAACAAAGTCCTACAAACACCAGAGAGAAAAATGGTCCGAGAGAGAAAAAACACTTTTTTAGTGTTAGTTGAAGGATGTAATGAAGTCACAGGTAGGACTCCCTTATTTTTTGAATAAAATTTTGAAGGTGGACACAAAAGGTTACACTGTGAGTTTATACGCTCTAGTCTTGGGAATCTATCTCAAATCTATGACCATCTGACTCTGGAAGACTGTGTACAGAATAAATGTTATGTGAATGAGGAGAGCTGGGTTAGAATCTAGTGATAAAGTATGGGGAATCGACAGTTAAAAACATCCATTTTAAATCGGTATCTTGCAATAGTAATTTATCTTATAAGTTTAACATGTCAACTGTGAGGTGGATCCAAGATGGTGGCAGACTGAGTGGTCTGCTGTGCTGGGCTTTCTGCCATACCCCTGGGCAAAGTGGACCTTTACCTCCCCACCCCCCCTCCCCCCTCCTTTTGTTTAACCACCCCAAGGAGAAAGAAGTATGAATTTAAACTGCCTGATGATTTTAAGCTGCTGAAATCACCTGAGACACCTTCAGGCCAGGATGAAGACCGGTAAAGGAAAGGGGCCTAAAGGAGGACAGCAAACAGGCAAACTCTCCTACTGCATCGGGGGTGCCTGAAGCTATTGCTCAGTCTCCTGAGATAGCCCCTTTGGATACAGTAGGACTTACTCTTGGAGTTTGCTGAATTCCAAGAGTGGATTCAAACAAGAGTAAAACCACTTTCTGCCATGCTAAAGAAGCACGTGCAAGAAGTGCAGCTCCTGGAACAAAGACTGGAGGAAAGGACCACTGCAGCGGAGACCCTGGCCGAGGTCTCGGGAGGAAGGACCCAAACGCTGGAGGACCAGGTTCCGGTCCTTCAGGATCAAGTCGATAATCTAGAGAATAAAAATAGGAGAAAAAAAACTTACGGATCATAGGCCTCCGGGAACGTGAAGAAGACGAGGATCTCGCTGGCTTCCTGCAGAGCTGGCTCCCAAGGTTTCTGCAGCTAGAGTTGGAGTCAGGCCTGGTAGGTGTGGAGCAGCTTACCAGATCACAGCACGCTGGTCCGGGCTGGAACAGTGCCCCCATGTGGTTCTAGTGCAGCTCCTGTATTATAAAGAAAAACAGTTAATAGTGGAAGCAGCAAGAAGAATGGGAAAGAATTCACAAGTCTTAATGTATAAAGGTTCAAAGATAATGTTTTTCAAGATTTTCAGGAGCCCCGGTGAAGAGGAGGAGGACATCTAATGATGTTAAAAAAGAATTAAGGAACTTAAACATCCAATACTCCATGATGTACCTGGTCATCTTGCATCTCACCCATGGGGGAAACGGTATATAACTTTGACTCCACTGAAAGGCAAAGGACTTTGTAAATCTCTGAAATTAAGGACCTGAGTTGGGACGGGAGGGGAGGGGGCATTATTGTGAAATTGATTTGGGATTTTTTTTATTACCCCCCTTTCTATTTCCGTTTCCCCCTCTCCCTCTCTCCCCTTTTTTTTGTGATTATTGGTTGTACATGGTTTTGTTGTAAATTTGCTCATTCAAACTATTTTATATATCAGTCAGCCAGGTAATATCTAGGATTTTTTTTAATGTTGTCTCTTTGATTTTGCATTTGGGGTAACTAAGACATGTGGGGGGGGTGGAATGGGTATCCACTGTTTTAGAATATAAATGACAGGTCTTTATTATTTGTGAATTGACTGGGGCAAGGGCATGGCCTCAGCTGGATGGAGTTAACATGGTAATAGGGATTGGGAAGGGTGCCCCCAACGGGCAGGGGGAAAATCCCGAGCGAATGGGAGATTATTTGGGTATTTGTTTCAGTTAAATGCAGTGTTTATTTTCTTAGATGTAGTTGTTTCTATAGGAATAGTTCTTAGATATTATAGAGTTAGTATCTTTGTAGCTGGTCACGCCTCAGATAAGTTCCTTCCTCCTGGGAAAACACAGGCTGTCCTAGATGACCACGGCTCATGATTTGTTCAGCTGGTGCACCTGGAATATCAAAGCGAGTCATTCTCCTGTTAAAAGAAAGAAGGTTTTGTCGTACCTCAGGAACGAAAGGGTGGATATTGCCCTGCTGCAAGAGATGCACCTAACTGACAAGGAACATTTGAAACTACAGCAGGGGGGTTACAACAAGGTGTTCTTCTCATTCTTCAGCTCTAAGAGTAGAGGGGTAGCTATACTGATAAGAAGGAACTTCCCCTTACAAGTAATGGAGCAGATTAAGGATGATCACGGAAGGTTTATGGAGAGGACGATGGTGTTCTGAATGTATATTGTCCCCCAGCACACCCTCTTAAATTTGTAATTGATGCAGTGGCTAAATTAATGAATCTTGGAATTTGTTTTATGATTATTGGAGGAGATTTCAATTGCCTGATAGATCCAGAGATTGACAGGGTGCCAAAGCGCCTTGCAGGTACATCCACGCAGTCTAAACAGTTGGTGGACATATGTGATGAGTTGGGATTAGTGGATGTGTGGAGGTATCGCCACCCTAATGGAAGAGATTTCACCTTCTATTCCAACTCACACAAATGTTGTACGAGAATTGATTTTTTTAATGCCGTCTGATGGTCTGGACAGAATATTTGCGTGTAATGTAGGGAGTATAGCTGGTTCGGGTCATGCGCCAGTATACTTGGATATTAAAGCCAGGGGCAGTGGAGCAAATGCAGGTCACTGGTGTAGGGATTCATCTTTGTTAGGGGATAGTAAATTTATTGAATATTTTACAAGGGAATTCAGGACGTTTTGGAATATTAATTCAGGTATGACTAGTAATCCGACAATACTTTGGGAGACCACTCATGCATATTTACAAGGTCTGATTATTTCATACTCGGTGACTAGAAAAATGCAGAGGGAGGAGCAGCAGGAGTTGTTGGAGGCCCGACTGAGAAAACATTTTGTAATAAACCATCATTGGTTAAATCTCAGCGAGTCGCAGCTTTCCGGGCTGCCCTCTACTCAATACACGCACAAGTGGCTCAAAAAGAAGTCTCCTTTGCCAAACAAAAACTGTTTGAATTTGGAGATAAGTCTGGTAAATATCTGCCTTATTTAGCTAGCAGGAAAAAAAGCCTCCCAATCTATTACCTCTGTTAGGTAGAAGACTGGTACAATTACCCCGATTCGAAAAAGATCAATGCTAGGTTTAGGGAATATTTTGAAGAGCTATATCGGTCGGAGGGAAGTGAACACAGTACAATAGGAATGCAGTCCTTTTTGAAAATCTGGACCCCTCCAATGTGAGTAAGGAGCAGGCTTCCCTTCTGAATGCGCCTCAAACAGTACAGGAAGTGCAGGAAGCAATAAGACATCTCCAAGGTGGCAAAGCACTGGGACCAGTTGGATTCCCAACTGAATTTTATAAGGAATTCATAAATATATTAGTGGAACCATTTCTGGGAATGTACAAATACTCTTATACCACAAGATTGTCTGCCGTGTACTCTTGGGGAAGCTAATATCTCTCTTATTTTAAAGAAAGGGAAGGACCCTGAAGAATGTACTTCATATAGACCAATCTTGCTACTGAATGTAGATTTCAAAAATTTATCAAAGATGTTGGCTCGGAGGTTGGAGAAGGTTTTGTCCCATATTATAAAAGAAGACTAAACAGGTTTTATTAAGGGCCGCAGTTCCTCTAACAATATTAGGAGAGTATTGAATACGGTATAGATATGTCAGCAAAGATTGATTCTGGGGTTGGTGGTCTCCTTAAATGTAGAAAAAGCCTTTGACCAGATAGAATGGCTGTATCTATTTGAGGTTCTAGAGCATTTTGGTTTGGGGGGAATCCTTTGCCAGATGGGTAGCAGTACTGTATAAGGATCCTAAGGCGGAGTTATTACAAACTGTATTAAGTCAAACAATTTTAATATTAGAAGAGATTATCGACAGGGGTGCCCTTTATCACTGCTGCTGTTTACATTGGCAATTGATCCATTAGCCGAAACTATTACAAGAATCTTTGAAATAGTGAGCCAAAGATGGGAATGGGGGGAACGTAGGATAATCTTATGTGCTGATGATGTCCTTTTATTCTTGGCTGAGCTGGAGAAGCCTATTTCCCCAGATGATCCAAACAGTTAATTCATGTGGTAGTTTTTCGGGTTATAGGATCAATTTCACTAAATCGGAAACCATGCCGGTAGTGGGCTTAGTGGAGATGCCTAACCTGAAGGATAAAATGCAGTTCCCCTCTAGGTGGTTACCAAAAGGTTTTCTGTATTTGGGAATTTTTACTACCCCTTCCTTCTTCCTGCTATATAAAGCTAACTTTGTACAATTACAAGAGAGGATAAACCAGGACTTGCAGCAAGGGGAGGGATTACCATGGCTGGGCCGAATAGCTCTGATCAAAGTGAATGTCCTTCCCCGACTGCTATATCCCATGAGAAAGCTCCCATTACTGTTATCTGGACAAGTGTTATGGGGGATTAATGGTTGGCTAGGGTTCTTTATTTGGTGCCATAGGTATCCTCTAATTAACTTCACTAAAGTACGGCTTTCACAAGCTGAGGGAGGGGTGGATTTTCCGGATTTGAAGAAATATCAAATGAGTACTTTCTTAACATATGTTGGTGACTGGGTACGGGGGAATTCAGAATCGATTTGGCTTGATATTGAAGCCTCACAGTCGAAATATCCTCTCATTTATTTATTTATTAATTTATTTATTAATTATTTATGGACAAGATGAAATTCGTTACCCAGCAATGCGTTAGTCCACTTATCTTGAACACAGTGAAAGCTTAGAGAATAAGGAGGCAAGATGAGGGCAATTGGTTTAAGACTTTGCCCTTTATCCCGTTGGTTGGAACCCAAGGATTTAAACTTGGGGCAGTGGGCGAACAGAAGAATTCTATGTTCGGGAGATTTGCTCGAGGAAGAGGTCCTGATGTCATTCAGTCAGTTAAGTCAGAAATGTGGATTACCCAAAAAGGACCTTTTTCCGTTACTTCCAGATAAGGGGCTATATACAGTGGAAGAATACAGTCCTGGCCCAATGTTATAAATCACTTGTGGAGAAAAGGTTACTTTGGTGTACAGGTACTCTTTCACTTAGTATTTTATATCATTTCCAGTAAGGCCATGCTCTGGGGGATGTGGAAGGATTCTGTAAGATGTGGAACAGAGAGTTAAGACAGGAAATTTCACCGGAGATATGGGAGGGTAACTGGGAAATTTAAGGAAAATTTCACCATGTAACAGAGAACAGGCTGTGCAATTGAAGATCTTACACAGGGCTCATATGGCACCAGAAAGGTACTAGGTTTAAGAGAGGAATGTCCCAAATGTAAAATAATATAGGTACTCTCACATGTTGTTATTGGTCATGTTGCAAGATCCAAAGCTATTGGAGTACTGTAGTAAGGGAGTTAAAGAACATTCTAGGGACTGAAATTAACATGGATCTAGTAATTCTTCTTTTGGGGTTGCCAAACTTACTGTCTCTGGGGAAACATGGGAAGAGACTGGTGTCATTGCGTGCGGAAGAACATTTTACTAAATTGGATGTCAGAACAACCACCAGGTCTTATGGGGTGGCGTAAGCTGGTGATGGAGCATCTCCCCCAAGACTACCTCTCAAATATGATGCACCACAAAACGGAATGGTTTTATAGGACGTGGCGGTCCTTTTTCAATTATATTGAAACTGACTTGTCAGCAGTATTAGGGCCGTGGTATAGCTGTGGGAATCTTTATGGGCGTCCATGGAGCCCCGGGAGGAGGAGACTGGAAGGAAAAGAAATATGGGTACTCCCAGAGATGGGATCCTCAGTGGGGGTGTGATAAGTAAGACAGAATAAAGTAGTAAGACATTATCTAATTTAAGTAACTTTAATGTAATTTAAGCTAGTATTTATTTAATATGTTTGTAGTTTAGTTTTAGTTAAGTAGGTAGGTTTGTTTTGGGAGAATAGTGGGTTGCTTAGTAACAACGGTACTATGTTATGGCCTTATTCTTTGTACTGTTTTTTTCTGTTTTGATGGGTTTTTTTTCTTTAAATGTTTTGTATAAAAAAAAACACTGCTGGGAGTTTTTTATAGGCCTCCGCAAAGTTCCAGGGATGTAGAGGAGAGGGTTGGCAAAATAATTTTTGGGTTGGAGTGAAAGGGACAGGGTGGTCATTATGGAAGACTTCAACTTCCCCAACATTGACTGGAAATGCTATAACTCTAGTACATAGTTGGAGGAGTTCTTGTCCAATGTGTGCCGGATGGTTTCCTGACACTGTGTCAAAGGGCTGACAAGAGTGGAGGCCAGACTGGAACTGGTGCTTAGTAATGAACCAGGCCAGATGTTTGATTTAGTGGTAGGTGAGCACTTTGGAGAGGGTGACCATAATTTTGTTACTTTTAGTTTAGCGATGGAAAGGGATGGATACATACCACAGGTCAAGAGTTATACATGGGGGAAAACGATTACATAAGACCTAGGAAGCGTAGAATGGGGTAGCAAATTGCAGGGGATGGGGACAGTCGAAATGTGGAGCTGGTTTAAGGAACAGATATTGCGTGCCTTGATAGGTATGTCCCTGTCAGGCAGGGAGGAAGTGATAAGGTAAGGGAACCGTGGTTTACCAAAGAAATTGTATCTCTTTTAAGCAGAAGAAGGAGGCTTATGTGACATAGAGACAAGATGGTTCAGATGAGATGGAGAGTTACAGATTAGGAAGGATTTAAAGAGAGTTAAGAAGAGCAAGGAGGGCCATGAGCAGTCATTAGCAGGTAGAATAAAGGAGAACCATAAAGCTTTCTATAGTTATGTGAGGAATAAAAGGATGACTAGGGTGGGAATAGGGCCAGTCAAAGACAAAAGTGGGAAGTTGTGTGTGGACCCTGTAGAGATTGGAGAGGTGCTAAACAAATATTTTTGACCTATTTTCACTAAGAAAAAGGAGAATATTATAGAGGAGAAGACTGAGATACGGGTTATTAGACAAGGAAGGATTGAGGTTAGAAATAAGGAGGTGTTATCAGTTCTAGAAGGTGTGAAAATAGATAAGTACCCTGGATCAGATGAGATTTATCAGAGGATTTGCTGGGAAGCTAGGGAGGAGATGGTGGAGCCTTTGGCCTTGATCTTTGAGTCATCATTGTCTACAGGTTTAGTACCTGAGGACTGGAGGATTGCAACTGATGTGCCCTTGTTCAAGACGAACAGTAGAGATGACCCAGCTACAGACCAGTGAACCTTAGGTCTATTGTATGAAAAGCTTTGGAAAGGATTGTTAGAGATAGGATTTATGATCATTTAGCAAACACAATTTAATTGGAGATGGTCAACATGATTTCGTCAAGGACAGGTCATGCCTCACAAACCTCATTGAGTTTTTTGAGAAGGTGACCAAGTTTGTGGATGAGGATAGGGCAGTTGACATGGTGTACATGGTCCACATGGTCGTCTTTTGGAGAAACTGCAAAGGCATGGGATTGAGGGTGATTTAGCAGTTTGGATTAGAAACTGGCTTTCTGTAAGAAGGCAGCGAGGGGTGGTTGATGGGAAATATTCAGCCTGGAGTCCGGTTACTAGTGGTGTGCCACAAGGATCTGTTTTGGGACCACTGTTGTTTGTCATATTTGTAAATGACTTGAACGTAGGTGTAGGTAGATGGGTTAATGAGTTTGCAGATGACAGTAAAGTCCATGGAGTGGTGGACAGTGTGGAAGACTGTTGCAGGTTGCAAAGGGACTTGGATAAATGGCAGAATTGGGCTGAAAGGTGGCAAATGGAGTTCAATGCAAATAAATGTGAGGTGATTCACTTTGGGAAGAATAACAGGAAGGCCAGATACTGGGTCAATGGAAGGGTTCTTGGTAGTATCGAGGTGTCGATGGACATACTTCCCTGAAATTTGCCACTGAGGTTGGTGGTGCTGTTAAGAAGGCATGCAGTGTGCTAAGTTTTATTGGTAGAAGGATTGAGTTCCGGAGCTGTGATGTCACGCTGCAGCTGTACAAAGTGCTAGTGCGACCTCACTCTGAATATTGTGTACAGTTCTGGTCACCCCATTACAAGAAGGATGTGGAAGCATTGGAAAAGGTGCAGAGGGGATTTACCAGGATGTTGCCTGTTCTGGAGCGAAGGTCTTATGAAGAAAGGCTGAAGGACTTGGGTCTGTTCTCATTGAAGAATAGAAGGCTAAGAGGAGATTTAATAGAGACATACAAGATGAACAGAAGATAAGATCAGATGGACAGAGTCTTTTTCCTAGGATGATGATGTTGGCTTGTATGAGGGGGCATAGCTTCAAATTAAGGGGTGATAGATTTAAGACAGATGTCAGAGGCAGGTTCTTTACTCAGTGAGTGGTACGGGCGTGGAATGCCTTGCCTGCCAATGTAGTTAACTCAGCCACATTAGGGGCATTTAAACAGTTCTCGGATAAGCACATGGATGATGATGGGATATTGTAGGGGGTGAGCTTACATTCGTTCACAGGTCGGCGCAACATCTAGGCCAAAGGACCTGTACTGCGCTGTATTGTCCTATGTTCTATTCAGCCTCTCCCTATAGCTCAAGTTCTCCAACACTTGCAACATCCTTATAAATCTTTTCTGAACCCTTTCAAGCTTCGCAACATCCTTCCAATAGGAAGGAGACCAGAATTGCATGCAATATTCCAAAAGTGGCCTAACCAATGTCCTGTACAGTCACAACATGACCTCCCAATTCCTGTACTCGATACTCTGAACAATAAAGGAAAGCATACCAAATGCCACCTTCACTATCCTATCTACCTGCGACTCCACTTTCGAGGAGTTATGAACCTGCACTCCAAGGTCTCTATTTAGCAACACTCCCTAGGACCTTACCATTAAGTGTATAAATCCTGCTAAGATTTGCTTTCCCAAAATGCAGTACCTCACATTTATCTAATTTAAGCTCCATCTGCCACTCTTCAGCCCATTGGCCCATCTGATCATGTTGTAATCTGAGAAACCTTCTTCACTGTCCAGTACACCTCCAATTTTAACTATACCTCTTATGCTCACATCCAAATCATTTATACAAATGACGAAAAGTAGTGAACCCAGCACCAATCCTTGTGGCACTGGTCACAGGCCTCCAATCTAAAAAACAACCCTTCACCACCACCCTCTGTCTTCTATCTTTGAGCCAGTTCTGTGTCCAAATGGCTAGTTCTCCCTGAATTTCATGATGTCTAGCCAGTTTCCTATGGGGAACCTTGTCGAATGCCTTACTGAAGTCCATGTAGGTCATATCTACCACTCAGCCCTCATCAGTTCTCTTTGTTACTTCTTCGAAAACCTAAATCAAGTTTGTGATACATGATTTCCCATGCACAAAGCTATGTTGACTATCCCTAATCAATCCTTGTCTTTCCAAATGCATGTACACCCTCTTCATTACTTCTTCAAAAAAACTGAATCAACTAAGTGAGACATGATTTCCCATACACAAAGCCATGTTGACTATCTCTAATTATTCCTTGCCTTTCCAGATGTGTGTACTTCCTGTCCCTCAGGAATCCCTCCAACAACTTGCCTACCACTGATGTCAGGCTCATTGGTCTATAGTTCACTGGTTTTTCCTTACCACCATTCTTAAATCGTGGCACCATGTTGGCCAACCTCCAGTCTTCCAGCACCTCACCTGTGACTATCGATGATACAAATATCTCAGCAAGGAGCCCAACAATCATTTCTCTAGCTTCCCACAGATTTATAGGGTACACCTGATCAGGTCTGAGGGATTTATTCACTTTTATGCATTTCAAGACATCCAACACTTCATCCTCTGTAATATGGACATTTTTCAAGATGTCACCATCTATTTCCCTAGATTCTATATCTTCCATCACCTTTTCCTCAGTAAACACTGATGCAAAACACTAGTTTAGTATCTCTCCCATCTCCTGCGGCTCCACGCTAAGTCTGCCTTGCTGATCTTTGAGGGGCCCTATTCTCTACCTAGTTACCCTTTTGTCCTTAATATATTTGTAAAAACCCTTTGGATTCTCTTTAATTCTATTTCCCAAGTCTATCTCATGTCTCCTTTTTGCCCTCCTGATTTTCCTCTTCAGTATACTCCGACTGCCTTGATACATCTGACTAATTGATGCTAGAAGTGAACAGTTCCTACTTACATACAAATTCAACTTATGAACAGCCTGAAGAGCAGAACTAGTTCATAGACTGGGGACTTCCTGTATTGTAGAACAAAAAGTCATGAGGTACAATGTAGTTGGAAAGGGTACTCACTTTCAGACTATATATGAGAAAATAGGGGTTAGAGGCCTCTTGGGGTAATTGGACACTTTGATAAATTCTGTGTGAATTGGGAAACTTAGTAATTTGTAATATATGGATTAAAGGGCATCTAGTTTGAACTACTGAACGATTGAGTGTTTGTGTGTGAGAGACAACTTTCAAAGAATGGGGATCTGATTTGACTTTGTCAAGAAATGGGTGAAATGAATAGAAAGTACTGAGAAGCTATTTCCACCTGATGGCACATTTAATTGCGATCATATAAAACAATCGGCAGAAGTTTTGAGAAGTTTGAATAGGCAAAGGAAGGAGTGAGAGAGTGAGTTACACAAGCTTTTGGTTCTGCTCTCACTGACCTAAGTGTTAATTCTTTGTGCACTGTTTTGAATGTACTTTTGTTCATTGGTGGTTACATTTAGAACTTGAGATCCGGGAATGTTTTGATTTAGGTCTGCATTTTGGAAATCAATGGTGAATTTAAGTATTGTATATGCCTTTTATTAGTTTAGGGCATGTATGGTTAATTTCTTTTGAGGGACTTTCTGTACTAATTTGAATCTATATCTGCCAGGAGAGGTTCATTTAAAAATGGGGTTGTAAAGATAGGTTAAAATAATTGTTTAGAATTTGAATTTATAACGGTGGAATTTCATTTTCTGGCCAGAGTGGATTTCCAAATGCTGTTTTGTAGGGTAAGCTAATCTTTAATTCCAGAAATGCAGTTCTGTTTGAACTAGATTTTTGTGACATTTCCAAAAGTCTGAGAAAACTGATGAAGATGCGGTGGTAACATTGTAAGATTATTTGGGTTTTGATTATTTGGGTGTGCCGTTGATTTGTTCATATATTTGGTTTTTGAATGTGAAGTGTGTTGTGAGGCACAGGTCCAGTAGTTTGAGTATGCAGTCTTTGTTGATAGGTTCACCGTCTTGTTGTCTGTTGTGTATGTCCAGTTGGCTATTGTTTCTCTGGCAAGGGTTTTGTCGAAAGAGGTGAACAGTGCCGTTACATCGAATGAGACCATAGTTTTTTCCAGACACTCTATTCAGTCAACACAGGAATTCTTAGACATCATCAGAAATATACACATAGACAAGGAAGAAAATTGTTACAAATATGGTGTTTATGGCACTTTGGGTGTAAAATGGGTGTGTATACACCATTAGACAAATTAAATGCTTGGATGCAAGTGTTATATTAGAGCTAGGAATTCGAGGTTTCTCAGTTGAGAGTAAATACCCATTAAAGTTCATTTTAGTTGATAATTTACTAATTAATTATTGGTTGCTGAGTGTACTGTGGAACAGCAGGATATTGCACAGCATCTGAGGGGAAATATGTTATATCCAGAATAGCAGCTTGTTTCTAACCTTGATTACCTCAAATTATTGGATGGGTTTTGAAGAAAGATTTAGATTAGATTCCCATTTACTTGACTATTTTTCCGTAGCATGTCCATAACATAGTAAATTATTACATCTGGTAATACTGTAACTACTATGCTTTGTTTCGACATACATCATACAAAGATTTTATGTAAATATGCATAGTACTTCTAAGAGTCGCACTTGCTTAATGTAACATTTCTCTCCATTGTGTTTTCCTTGTCCTACAGTTATAAGGAACCACATTCTGTGAGCTATAATGTGTAACATCATGAGAGACCTGTCTGTACAAAATACATGGAAAGAATAGTTGTTTATCAGATTATGATATTTCTTTAAACAAAGCTTTAAATGTATAATTATGACTTCTGGTTCTGCAACTACTATTCTCAGCCAATGTTGTACAAAATTGGAATTTTAAAGCTATTTTAAAGAAAAATGCTTTCTTCTAGCGGCAATATGGGTTAGATAATGGTGGAGGATACAAACAACAAATGATGCGCAATATGGAGAGGGCTGTGGCACAGGGTCAAATGAATCCTGCGGACTACCACCGTAGAAGAGCAGAAGTAATGGAGACATTAGCATTTGGAGAAGATGATGGCAGAACTCGGACTTCAGGTTTGATTGGTCATTTTTGGCTATGAAATGAATGTTCTTAATACTAAGCAGAATCTTACTTCATGACTAATATTTACAAGGCCACACTAGGGCAAATCCATTTCTCATGCAGATCCTGTGTTCTCTGAAATTTTGTCTTAAACTTTCTCATTCACTTGATTATTTTTAAATTTCTTTGAAACATCATGTTTCTTTGTTTTGGCATGAAACTGTTTTTACAAATGACAAAATATTAAGACTGAAACACAGATCTACAAGGCTGAGAGAAACTTAATACAATAAAACTTGCATATATGTTATCATGGTGTGATCAAAGATAAAGCTTGAGAACAGGATATCCATCTCGGGACTTCCCAAATGACATTATAATGGCATACCTTTGAAATATATTTGCTGTTATCCTGTAGTTAATTTTTGTGGATAGCAAGTTGCCACAAACAGCAGCCTAATGAAAAATGGATTTTGTTTATACTGATAGGGTCACAGAGATGTACAACATGGAAGCAGACCCTTTGGTCCAACCCGTCCATGCCGACCAGATATCCCAACCTAATCTAGTCCCACTTGCCAGCACTCAACCTATATCCCTCCGAATCCTTCCTGTTCACACACCCATCCAAATGCCTTTTAAATGTTGTAATTGTACCAGCCTCCATCATTTCCTCTGGCAGCTCATTCCACACATATACCACGCTCTGCATGAAAACGTTGCCCCCAGGTCTCTTTTATATCTTTTCCCCCTCACCCTAAACCTATGCCCTCTAGTTGTGGACTCCACCCACCATCACCACCACCACCCCAGGGAAAAGACTTTGTCTGTCTGTTTGCCTTTCCATGCCCCTCATGATTTTATAAACTTCTATGAGGTCATCCCTCAGCCTCTGACTCTCCAAGGAAAACCACCCAAGTCTGTTCAACCTCTCCCTGTAGCTCAAATCTTCCAACCCTGGCAACATCCTTGTAAATCTTTTCTGAACACTTTCATGTTTCACAACATCCTTCTGATAGGGAGGAGACCAGAATTGCATGCAATATTCCAAAAGTGGCCTAATCAACATCCTGTACAGCTGTAACATGACCTCCCAACTCATATACTCAGTACACTGACCAATAAATGAAAGCATACCAAACGTCACCTTCACTGTCCTATCCACTTGCGACTCTATTTTCAAGGAGCTATGAACCTGCACTCCAAGATCTCTTTGTTCAGCAACACTTCCTAGGACCTTAACATTAACTGTATAAGTCCTGCTAAGATTTGCTTTCCCAAAATGCAATACCTTGCATTTATCTAAATAACTCCATCTGCCACTCCCCAGCCCATTGGCCCATCTGATCAAGATCTCGTTGTAATCTGAGGTAACCTTCTTCGCTGGCCACGACCCCTCCAATTTTGGTGTCATCTGCAAACTTACTTACTATATCTCCAATGTTCACATCCAAATCATGTCAATTGAGGGATAAATATTGTCAAGTAAATAGAAGATCATTCCTACTCTTCTTCGACATGGTATCCTAGGATCTTGCACATCCTCCTGAGATAGTGAATAGAACCTCAATTTTAATATTTCATCTGAAGGAAGATCAACCTTATAACAAGAATCTAAGTTGGGAGTCACAAATGACCTAAAATGTGGGCTGCCCTCATAAGTGATTTCAGAATAATTTATGAAATGGTTTATGAGGACGCAAGAATTTAAATATGATGCACAAGCTAAATAGTTGAGTAAAGCACATGCCCATGGCAAGTGAGACTGGTTTACTAGTTGCAGAGGGCGATAACAGTTTCTTCCCTGTTCTATCTGTGGTTTTCTCTTTTGTTCCCTATCTCCTTGAACTAAACAGCAACCTTTAAGAATTTCTCACAATGCTGCTGCATCTGAAGAAAACTGGCCAGCATGGATCACTTGGAAAAATTTTGTCCTGTCTGAGCTGTTATTGAGGCAGCATCCGAGGAGCAGGAGAATCAACGTTTTGGGCATAAGCCCTTCTTCAGGACTCAGTCCTGAAGAAGGGCTTATACCCGAAATGTCGATTCTCCTGCTCCTCGGATGCTGCCTGGCCTGCTGTGCTTTTCCAGCACCACACTTTTCAACTCTGGTCTCCAGCATCTGCAGCCCTCACTTTCTCCTGAGCTGTTATTGAGCCTACCAAGGTGTTGGGCTAAAACCGACATTGGTCCACCTCTTATGTCCAAAAGTAATTTTCTTTCCTTCTCGAGTCCATTTAAAATCCTTATTCACCTGGAGGCCTTTTGAAGTTATCACTTACACAAACATCCTATTTAGTCTTCAGAGCACTTGTTTACATTTGGATCCTGACATCCTTGTATATGTCTTCCTCAAAAATTAGGGTTAACAATATCTTGTATCAATGGCTGTGCTAAAGACAAGTGCTTGGCAAAGATAATGGATCTTATTGTCCCATGTTTGTTGCCCACCAAGTTGCTCTGTATGCTTTCTTTGTAAGAGAGTGTGTTCTGTATTTATATTAAAAACAAATCCTTGTGTTATAACCTTTCTTTGTAAAATCTTGTGATTTATAACACCGTAGTGGAACATTCCCCAAAACGGCAGTGTGGCATAAGCATAGATTTTTGGGTGAGACTTGAAACCACATCTTACTAACTGCGAGGCAGGAAAATGATTCCTAGCTAGTACTTAATAGAAGCCAGACAAGACTTTCTTTAGCTTTAACTGCCATCATTTACTTTCAATTAAAAAATAAAACTTTTGCATTTTATTCATTCATGGGGCGTTAGTCCCCAGTTACATCCCTAGTTCCGCAGAGGGTAGTTATGAATATCAACCATATTACTGTCTGGAGTCACTCGTAGGTTAGATTGGGTAAGGAAGGCACAGTTCCTTTCTTAAAAGACATTAGTGAAACTGATTAGCTTTCTTTTACAACAATTGACATTGTTAAATTGGTTAATATCATTTTAAATTTGTTTTAATTTTAAATTAACCAGTGCTTGAGAAGAATTTAATTGCACTTAACCACACAACTAGAGAATCAATGACTTCAAGATTGCTTTTTCATTACATAGATTTCTAACAAAAAAAAATTTATGTAGTTGAATATATGAGCAAGAGCTCCATTGATTTATATTTACTTATTGAACTATGTTCTTGTTTTATAGGCCTAATTAAGATGCTAAATGATTATTATCAGAAAAATGGTGCAGAAATAAGGCATGTGTTTCTGTGTGCAGAAACTGATCACTACCATGCCTCTTTAGGAGACAAAGGCTGGGGATGTGGATACCGGAATTTTCAAATGCTTCTTTCCTCACTTCTGAAGATGGAAGGGTATAAGCGTGATTTACATGGTACAGATGTTATACAAAAGTATTACTGTTTGTAGGATGGTGACAGCAAATTCTAGAAACATAATTTTTAGCAAACTCTCATAGTATTCAGTTTGTAACTTAGAAATCCTAGGGTACAGCATTTTATTTTGCAGTGGGTGCATGCCTGCCTCTGATTCAGAGGTTATTGTTTCCAGTGCCCAAATATGATCGCCAAGAAAGGCATGTTAATAACGCGGCTAGGCAGGTTGAGTGTCAATGTATAATTCTTCCATTACATAGCGACGGCAGTTGTAAAACTGTAAGGAATCCCTAATCAGCCACGTGATTGATAGAAAGTTGCAGCCTGTACATTACTAACCATGGCTTCAGACTACAACATTCGTGTAAAAGTCCATACTGTCATAATGATCTGGATTCTGAGTGAATTACAACACAGCACGACCAATCGTAGATCACAATTGTGCTTTCCATACATTTCCTTTTGACAATTAATTTTCCTTTTTAGTTTCAGGAGACTGTTGCATTTCTGTAAAACGGTGAATAATTATGAACTATAATCTCTCAAATATAGCTCTGAGGCTTGCCTTGGCTTTTGCATTCTTTTTGTCATGTACGTGACCATCGTTCACGTTTTAATTCTGGAAGCAAAGTAGACATTAATATTAGAAACAGTCAAGGCCCAGGACCTGTTTTGGCATTTTAACCTTGTCTGAAATAGTTTTCCTGTAAAACCTATAATTTCTCGTATTAATCAGAATACTAATGTCTTTGCAAAACAAGGGCCCAAATCTTTTGGGAGATTGACACTTGCATCCCTACTTGCCTCAGTTACAACCAAGCTTCTTCAGAAGAAGGAATTCTTCTTTGTAGCATGTGATCACCGAGGATATCAGAACGCACCTCCCATTTTAAGGCATCACTTGTCTTAATTATTTTATTCAGCACGCTGTGTGTGTGGTGTGAGTGAGTTATCAGGGTGGCTGCTGGGTTGGTTAGAGTATTGTTAGATCAGGTGTAACATGGTAATTGTGGATCAAGGGGGTAGTGGAGAGGGTCAAGAGGGAAGATGGCAGGAGTCAGATGGAGAGACCAGGTCAGTCTGGGGAGCAGGGCAGTCAGAGTTGATGGGGAGTTTGAATGTTGGGATGGAGTTTGGGCAGGATGAGTGTTGTCAGGTTACTGTAGAATTTAACATGGTTTTAGTTAGAAAAAGCTAAACTTTTTACATGCAGAGTTAAAGCTCTACAACATGTACTGGGTGTATTTAGGAAAGTGGGGTTTTTCCTTTATTTCACTGAATTGGCAATTTAGGTCATGAACTCAAGTTCATAAAGGGATTCTATATAACTAAAGAGAAAACAAGTTTTCAAGTAAGATTTTCTGTAGTACCTGTTGGATGTCATTTTCGGTTATTGCCCTAATTCAGTAGACCAGTGGAATGATGAAAGCCAGCTGCAGGCATCGCTGGCTAGAACAGCATTTATTGTCTATCCCTAATTTTAGGGTGGCACGTTGGTTCAGTGGTTAGCACTGCTGCCTCACAACACCAGCGTCCTAGGTTCGATTCCAATTCTAGCGTTGTCTGTGTGAATTTTGCATATTCTCCCCGTGTCTGCGTGGTGTCCTCCAGGTGCTCCCGTTTCCTCCCACAGTCCAAAGATGTGCAGGTTAGGTGAATTGGCCATGCTAAATTGCCCATAGTGCTAGATGCATTAAACAGAGGCAAAATGGGTCTGGGTGGGTTACTCTACGGAGGGTTGGTGTGGACTGGTTGGGCCGAAGGGCCTGTTTCGCACTGTAGGGAATCTAATCTAATCTAATTGCCCTTGAAGGGGATGGTGAGTTTCCTTTTTGATCTGCTGAACTGCACATAGTGCAGATAGATTCACAATGCTGAAAGGGAGGTCATTCGACAGTGAAGGAATGTAGTTCCAATTGGTGAGTGGCATAGATATAGGAACACCACAACCCGCAAGTACTCATGTATTTGTTGTCTTTGACTTTTCAGATTATATGCTTTGCGAGATGTTATTAAGGGAGCTTGCTGAGTTGGTGCACTAGAAGGCACATAATGCTGTTACTGTGCAATAGTGGTGGAAGGAATAAATATAAAAGGTGCAGGAGGAATCCAATGGGATGCTTTACCCAAGATTGTGTCAAGCTGCCTGAGTGTTGTTGGTGTCGCACTTATCTGGACAAATTTAATTTAGATTATGTTTACATCTTTGAATTTTTTTTAAAGTTTCGATGTAGAGTTGTAAATATTTTCTATTTATTCTCTCACTTTTAGGCATTGCAATCCCTTGCATTCCAAAAATCCAGTCTATGATAGAGGAAGCATGGAAGGATGGTTTTGATCCTCAAGGTGCTGCACATTTCAAAAATAAATTGCAGGGAACTCGAGCTTGGATTGGAGCAACAGAAATCTATACTTTATTGACTTCCCTAAGAATAAAGTTAGTATATGAGTTAAGAATACTTTGGACTGATTAAAAATGTACCTCCTGATCTGATCATTGTTCTGGTAATTTTTAATTCCATTGCAAGAGTTAAACTGGCACTTGAATTCACTTGTCATGCTTAAAGGACTGAAATTGAAATTTGCTATTTGACAACACTGCAGTAAAGTTCGATGTAATGCCCAACTAAATTAATTATTGTAAAATTGGAGGAGATGATGATGATGGAGTAGTGATAGTGTTAATAGACTAGTAATTGTTAGACTAGGAGCAGCAGTGGTTTTATTGCTTGACTACTAACCCAGAGATCCAGATAATGTCCTGGGGATCAGGTTCAAGTACCACCATAGCGGATTGTCCTGAAAAACCCATCTGGTTCACTAAAGTCCTTTCGGCAAGGGAACTCATCTAGCTGGGTCTATGTGTGATTCCATACCAACACAATGCATACTGCGCATAGCAATCTGGTTTACACTTAACTTTGGGATGGGCAACAATAAACATCTTGTTAGTATTAAAATAACTAGGCTAAAGGGAACAGGTCCAAATTCCACCATGGTAGAATTTAAATTCAATTATTAATTCTGGAGTTGAAACTAGTCTCCGTAATGGAAACAATAACACTATGGTCCATTGTCATACTTTTAAAAAAAACTAACTTGTTGACCACTCTCACTCCATGAAAGAATAAAAAACTTTATTTCAAATGCCTCATGATCAAAATGTACTGTAGATCAAAACTGCTCAATAACCAATAGTCATACAGCATGAAAACAGACCCTCTGGTCCAACCAGTCCATGCCAACCATAATCCCAAACTAAACTAGTTTCACATGCTGTGCTTAGCCCATGCCCATTCAAATATTTCTTATTCATTGTCTTGGAAGTGTTGCAAGTGTACCTGCATCCTACCTCTGGAAATTAATTCGATACATGAACCACTGTGTAAAAAAAACACAAGTAGATTGCCCTTGTCTTTTTAAAATTTTTCTCCTATCATCTTAAAAATATACCCCATAATTTTGAAATCCCCCACCCTAGGGGAAGACACCTGCCATTCAACTTATCTCTACACCTCATGATTTTATAAACCCCAATAAGGTCGCTTCTCAACCTCCTACCCTCCAATGAAAGAAGCCCCAGCCTGTCCAGCCTCTCTTTAGAAATCAAACCCTCCATTCCTGGCAATATCCTGGTAAATCTTTTCTGAACCCTCTCCTGCTTAATACAATCCTTCCTATAATAGCAAGACCAGAACTGGACACACTAGTCCAGAAGAGGCCTCACTAGCATCCTGTACAACCTCAACATAACATCCCAACTCCTATTCTCAAGATCTGAGCAATGAAGGAGAGTGGTTATTAAAGTGGTCGTTAATTCAACTATTTGGAGGACTAATATTTAAAATTGCTACAGACTAATGACATTACTGCTTTATATTACAGAGTTGAAGCCTATTACATTCTGTTTAAAAACTGTCAATGTTTCAAGGTGGATTGTGATTCAGAAATATTCCAGGCAAAGCTTGAACGCAATTAATCTGCCATAATGGTAGTACAGAACTCCAGTTAGGACTTAATTTTATTCAGATCTGACCCTTGCCTTTAGTGTTTGGGAGCTTGAGTTTGTAAGTTCTAAATGCTACGCATGCAGTTTTTTAATGCTAAGTTAGATGCGTTCTAAGTAGCTGCACATGGATTTCATAAGGTATTTTGTGACCTGCAACCAGATCAGATACCACCGCTAATAAGTACCTGCAGCATGGCAGTTTGTGCGGCATTCTAGTTTGTAAGATTCTGACTAATGCAAATCTTTCTGTACATATCCATATCCCCCAGTGTAAGTCATTGATTATATTTGTTAAAATATTAAAGGACTTCATTTGAATATTTCAACAGTCCAGTAATGATAAGTATTTATATTTTGCTATCAATATTTTTACCACAAAGTCAGGAGTTAAACAGATGTTTACCTCCTCTCTACCTTTGTTCACCACATGTGCCACCTGAGGTACTATCCACTGCGGTTTGAGAGAATTATGGAAAGCTGATGATTTTCCAAAATTGGATATGAAATCAACTGTGTTACTGTCATTGAAATTGTGTGATAAAATAGATGAATGTTGATGTTGGAAACATTACCTTTTAATTTTCACATTGTTTTCTCATTAAGATTTATAGCAATTCATTTGCATTATGCTTTAAATGAAAAGTAAAGTTGGTCCTATTCTGTTTAATGTTCTGTCTGAACCTTCTCCAAGTGGAGCTGAATGAATTTTTTTCTTCCCAATTTTATTGTCACTATCCTGATATGCCTAAATGATATTGGCAAATCAGACAGTTTTGAACCTGTTCTCACTGAAACTTAAACAAACTCCTCAGAGCCAATGGAGAGTAAATTGAGCCTAAATCCCAGAAATGAAGTGCATTAACCTTTATCTACCTCCATAAAAGTTACTGATCATGTGTTTTTATAGCTCAAAATAATTTTAAATTGCGTATTGGTTTCAAAGTGCAAAACATAATGCAAAATTACAAGGCTAGAAGGAAGTTACATCATTAAATCTTTCATGAAATATGAATAGGTGATATGATAATGACCCATTGACTTGATAATTGCGATAACAACATTGAAATGAAAAGTAAGAATAAGACAATTGCTCTTTCATTGTTAACGTCAAGGTGTACTTTCATGTTGTGTTATGAGAAAATGTTGGACAAACTGGCTTGTTTTGTTTGGAGGTTTAGAAGAGTGAGGGATAACTTGTCCGGGATAATGTGAATTTAGTGGTGACATTATTAAGGGCAGCATTTCAAAACTTGAGGTTACCCTTTTAATTGAAATTAATTGTTTTCTTTGAGATTTGTGGAACTCTAAAACTCTTGTCAGGCTGTGGAGGTGGACTCCTTGGATATTTTTGAGGTGCGTGTAGATAAGACCATAAGACATAAGAGTGGAAGTAAGGCCATTCGGCCCATCGAGTCCACTCTGCCATTCAATCATGGCTGATGAGCATTTCGACTCCACTTACCCGCATTTTCCCCATAGCCCTTAATTCCTTGTGACATCAAAAATTTATCAATCTTTGCCCTTGAAGACATTTAGCGTCCCGGCCTCCACTGCACTCCGGCAATGAATTCCACAGGCCCACCACTCTCCACATTTCTGTTCTGAATTTACCCCCTCTATTTCTAAGGCTGTGTCCATGGGTCCTTGTCTCCTCGCCTAATGGAAACAATTTCCTAGCATCCACCCTTTTTGGTTTATTCAATAGGGGAATCAAAGATTATCAAAAGTAGATGGGCATGAGGAATTTAAAACACAAATGGAGCAGTTATGATATTGAATGGTGGAAAAATGTTTGAGGAGCCAAGTGGCCTACGTCTGCTTCTATTCAATATATCTACAAATAATTTGGTTTGTCTTTTAGAAATAAAAAAAGTGATGACAATACAAAGAGTTCAGGAACTGGGAGTACATGTCCAAAAAGATTTGAAGGTGATAGGCTTAAAAAGTGGTGTAAACGGTACCTATGGTTCTGGGTTTCTTATATAGAGGTGTAGAGTACAGCAGCAAAGAGGTTATAGTAAATCTTTAGTTAAATTGAAGAACCTGGAATTATTCTCCTTTTTGAATAAGAGATTAGGAAAACTATGGTGACATGAAATGACAGGAATTTTATTACTTACAAACCAGAAGAAAATAATAAAATGCAAGATTAATCAGACAAGCACACATATAGTGTTTAAAAGGATGGAGAAGTCTTGGAAGATTAAGAATAGGTCGTCCAAAAAAAACAATCCTTAGGTGTGAAGTTTTAACGTGAAGGAACTTTTTTAAAAATTGATGTCTTGTATCCTCTGCAATGATGAAAATTGGAGATATCCTTGAATTTATGGTGAATGGATATTTTGCCAATTTGCTTTTCACTAAGTGGTGTCTTTTGAGAGAGAGAGAGACAGAGAGATCAATTGTTATGAACCTATTTTTTTTCGCTATCTCTAAAGCTGTTGCCCAAGATACAGTTCACTGAATCTTGGGTAACGTTTGACCCAATAATGTGAAACTTCCAGAAAAGTGTGGATGAAACAGAAGATAAAGATCTGAGTCTCACAGTTTTTTTTATATTTGTTAATTTTAGCTTAGACCGATTCTTGTTTATTGATGTTTTCATGAATTTGGTTAAACCTGTTGAAGAGACCACTTCAGTTGTATTAAGTCGGTTAAGTGTGGCTTTGTTTAAAAAAGATTTTTGTCCATGAAGGATCTAACGTACTAAAGCTAGATGTTGGAATTTGGAAATTGCTCGTGCTAGTTTTTACGGCAATAACAGATTCTGAAAGTTTTCATTAGCTTTGCTGGAAACTAAATGACTTTTTAAGAGTGTTCATGAGTATGGAGTTCTTTGATCACTTGCCTCTGTATAAAAGCCCAGGTTTAATCTGTGATCTATTGTGACAGTTGTTTTCAGTTGGCTGATACAATGGACCTTACAGTTCCGTGGGGTAGTTAGTTCTGATGATTATCAAACTGAAGTAACATCTGTGGAGTGAGGACGAGAATAAATGTCACTCTCTTGCTCCCTGGATCCATTCAGGCTGCTGCCACTCACTTCTAAACTCGATTTACAAACATTGTTTCAAATTAGTTCATTGGATGTGGATGTTGCTGGATGGGCTGGTATTTATTGTCCATCCCTAGTTGCACTTGGGAAGGTGGTGGTGACTGCTTTGTTGAACCTCAAGTCCATTTGGTGTAAGTACACCCAAGTACTGTTTAGGTTGGGACTTCTAGGATTTTGACCCAGTGATGTTGAAGGTAGAGTGATGCATTTCCACTACAAACATGGAAAATGCTGGAAAAACTGAGTGAATTTGGCTGCATGTATGGAGAAGAAAACAGTTAACATTAAGCCCAGAATGACACTTTTCTCGAAGATGCTGCCAGATCTGCAGAATTTCTTCAGTATTTTCTGTGTTAGTTTCAGATTTCCAGCATCCATTGTATTTTGCTTTCATTTGATGTATTTCTATGTCAAGACCCTGAATGAGTTGGAAGAGAGCTTGCAAGTGGTGGTGTTCCCTTGTTTCTGGATGGTAGTGGTTGTATGTTTGGAAGGTGCTGTCAAAGCAGTCTTGGTGAATTTCTGCAGTGCAACTTGCAGTTGGTATATTGCTGTGTATCAGTAGTGGAGGAAATGGATTTTTGTGTATGTGATGCCAATCAACAAGATTACTTTGTCCAGGATGCATGCTGTTGGTGTCCATTTTAAAAATGTTTTTCCTATGCATGGAAGCATAGGTCATGTCCTCTCACAATGTCTAGCAGGAAGAGTAAAAGGAAATTTAAAGGGGAATTGCAAGAAAAAAAAATCAAACTGTTGAAAATGGAGAGGATTATTTTTGCTGCTGTAAAAATTAACACATTTAAACATTTTCTCTGCAGTAGAATAATTTGAATATTCTGTTTGTATTTTAGATGTCAAATTGTTGATTTCCATCACTCGACTGGACCGTCTGACACACATCCTCGTTTATTTGAGTGGATGTGGCAGTTCTATTCTTCAGGCAGGGATGCAGGACTGAGGTTACAATCCAAAGTTACATGGACTAGCAAGCCACCAATCTATCTACAGCACCAGGGTAAAAAAGAACAGACATTTCTAGCGTTTTTCAACCTTCAGTGATTTTCAGTTGACCTGCCATACTCTGATATTTTCAAGTCATTAATATCACCTATAACATGATATATAATTGATGAGAAGGTGGGATGGCCACAGCAGTTTGTATGTATACATGTATTGGACATTATTTAGGCATCACTGCAGTGCAAGTGTGCAGTGATACCAATTGCACTCTGCACTGGTAGTTGAGATCTTTGAGAGATCAAATGCTCACTGCCTCTTCAGAAGGCTGAAATGATGCAGGAGATCCAGTGTTGGATCTCTTCATCAAAGAGGGCCTTTTTGAGAGAGGTGGCTGTTAAAGTACAGGAAGTGCTCAGAATTCCTCCCTCTCCATTTATGGGGATTGGACAGGACCTTTAACTGGCCTTGATGCGCTTTTAGTTTTGGCTACGTTTGAAAGCAATTTTTATTTTGTTTGTTTGTAGAATTGAGAGAGCATGTGCATTGCAAAGCTGGTGCAGACTGAACAACAGTCATGCTAACCGTAAATCATATAGTTCTGTCAGCCAGCTTAGGTTTGGTATGGAGGTGATTGAGCTTAGAGTTTTTCATCTAGGCAATATTTAATAAACCAGAGTGCAGTTGAGCTTTAAGGTGACACATAAGCATGTTAGAGAAATTCCACCAGCAATGTCTCCACTGCATCCTCCAGATTCAATAGGAAGATGTTAGATCAAAAGCTAAATTCTGTCTTGGTGCCAGATGCATTTGCATTGAGGCAAAACTCCTGCAAAGCCAATTATGAGGAATTGGTCACTGTGCCAGGATGACTGAAAAAGCATCTTTCCCAGCAGGTCCGGTCTTCTCAACTCAGGTGGACAGCATTCCAAGGCGGACAAATAATACACTAGAAAAATACTCTAAAGCTTTTCTTGAAATGTGTCAGCATTGACACTATCTGGTCGAAGGTCTGCAGGCCAACAATCTACCTGTTCAGCCAAATGAACACATGACAGAAACCTACATCCTGAGACGACAAAATGTTGCTCCTTCACCTGGACAATTTCCTTTTCAATCATGGGATATGGGTATCACCCTGCTAGCCTGCGTTTATTGATCATCCATCATTGTCCTCCAGAAGGTGGTTGTGAGGGACTTTCTTGAACTGCTACAGTCCCTGTGTTTGAGGCAAACACAAAATCCTGTTAGGAAGGGAATTCCAGTAGTTTAACCCTGCAATACTGAAAGAACAGTGATATAGTTCCACAGTGAGTGGCTCGGGGCTGGTGGTGATCCCATTTGTCTCCTGCCCATGTCTTTCTTCTTGAAAGTGGTCATGGATTTGGAAGGTGCTCTCGAAGGATCTCTGGTGAAGTTCTGCAGTGCACCTATTGATTGTACACACTGTTGCTACTGTGTGCAAGTAGTGGAGAGAATGAATGTGGTGTCACTCAGAAGTTCTGCTCTCATTCTGATGGTGTCAAACTTATTGAGTCATGTTGGAGCTGCACTCACCTAGGCAAGTAGGAAGTTTTCCATCGCATTTCTGACTTGAGCCTTGTAGATGGTGACAGGCTTTGGAGAGTCAGGAGGTGAATTACTCGTTGCAGTATTCGTAATCTCTGATCTGCTCTTGTAGCCAATGTATTTATATGGCAGGTCCAGTTAAGTTGTCAATGGTAGACCCCAGGTTGTTGATACTAGGGGATTTAGTGATAGAATGTCAAGGGATGGTTGTTAGTTTGTCTCTCCATTGAAGATGGTCATTGCTCAGTATTTGTTACATGACATTTTTCAGTCTAAACCCGGATATTGTTCAGGTCTTGTGGCATTTGAACGCTGCGCCCATATCTGAACAATTTGTAAATGTATGTTCTATGTAGCTAACTAAATTTTAAAGCTTTTGAAGCAATAGGGGAATATTGTGTCTTGCTTATATAGATCTTAATCTACTAACACTTTCCAGTAGCATCAAATACAGATTGTTCAGTTTTTAATTATTATATGCAAAATTGTCACCATCCTGAAGACGCAAGTCAGGAGTGTGATGGAAAACTCCCCACCTGCCATCTAGAAAGAGAGCAGCCCTCTTTTTTTTTTGACACCACATCCACTCCTTCCCACCACTGATGTACAGTAGCAGCAGTGTATACTATCAACAAGTGCACTAAAGAACTTCACCAAAGATCCTTAGAGAGTACCTTCCAAATCCACAGCCATTTCCAACAAGAAAGACAAGCAGCAGATAAATGGGAACATCACTGGTGGTAAGTTGCTTGGTCCTATCTTGGAAGTATATCACTGTTCCTTCAACTTCAGTGGGTGAAAGTCCTGAAATTCCCTTCCTAACAGCATTTTGGTGACCTCACTTGATGAAGGAGCAGCGTTCTGAAAGCTTTTGGTTTCAAATAAACCTGTTGGACTATAACCTGACATCTTGTGACTTATGACTTTGTCCACCCCAGTCCAATACTGGCACCTGCACATCATGCATAGATATTGACTAATTTCTGAATGATTTACCACTTTTGCATACGCTTGACTTATTTTCCATTCAGTTTCTGATCAATTTAAATTGTTTATTCCTAATCTGACTTTTATCTAACATTGATTGTTAAGTGCATGTTACAGTACAAGCTTCCTCTCATCATTTCTAAGTTTGTTTCATGGCAAATAGGCAGTTTCCTTTACCAAAATCAATGATAAATAATGGAATGCCTATAAATTCGTAAGTACTGCGCAGTGGCCAGCATTAGCAGCAAACCCATAACAATGGTACACAGCAAATTGTGTTTTAATCTGCATATTCTGAACCAGCACACTTGATAAACTGGCAAGAAATCTATACCTCAAATAATGCAAAGTTTAATGTATTAATTTGGTGAATTTAATAGGTTAATTTCTCTCAGTGTAAATATCTTGTTCCAAGAAATGACCACATGAAGTATCAACAGTTGATTCAATTTTGAATCAATTTCTCCTCAAATACCACAATGTCCAAGCAGTCAGTTGAGGGTGAGTGAGAAGATTCTCTGCCAATACATTTTATTTAAGGCAAAGTTGTGTTCTTTTTAAAAGTGTAACGTTGATGTGTACACTCCCTGCATTACGGTTCTATGACTTAGCGTGTGTTTTTACAGCGATGACATTGACCTCTTGATTGTCCAGAATATTTGATCAACTTGCACACTCCTGCTCTCATAGGTACCGGTCAATAAAAGGGTTGCTGTATAATCAATGCAAAATCATTTGAGAGATTTTCTGCCTTCTGTAAAAGGCAAAAAGTGCTGTGCTGTCATACTAACGTGTACAGTTTGAACAAAGAAGAATGGTAAACAAATAATGAGAACACAAAATAGTACAGTTTTTAAAAGCAATAGATGAATGCAGGTCTTTGCAGCTGCAGTTTGTTTT
The DNA here is from genome assembly GCF_020745735.1 of Hemiscyllium ocellatum. NCBI lineage: Eukaryota > Metazoa > Chordata > Chondrichthyes > Orectolobiformes > Hemiscylliidae > Hemiscyllium > Hemiscyllium ocellatum. The sequence continues at coordinate 63,711,393 of NC_083403.1, forward strand.
TAGAATGAATGAATGTTTTTGCTAGCAAAACAGCTAGATAAGTTGACTTTCATAAACACTTACAGTGCAGTATTGTATGGGATGGTTAAACTTTCATTGATTTATTAGCCTTCAGTCACGCCCAACCCTTTCCTTGCCATCATAAGGAAATATTTTTAAAAAGTCCAGATCCTAGCAGCTATTCGTTTGGCAAGATTTGTATTGATATTGCATTAAATTATAAATTATGAATAATTTGAAGCTCTTGTATGGAAAATATAAAGAAATGTTGCAAACTAATCTGGCAATATGTAATGAACCTGATTTTATAAAAATGGTGAAATAAGTAGCCAAGTGAACAAAAGCTTAAACAATTTTAACAATGTAAAATATTATTTTAAATTTGTTTGAATCTATTGCTGAAAGATTTTGTGTTTATTTTGTCATTAATCTGAATTGAATTGAATTAGCTTCACTGCTTTGAAATAGAATAATTTATAATTCTTTGAAACTTCAGGTCACAGTCGAACCATTATAGGCATAGAAGAAAGGAAGAATGGAACACTTTGCCTTTTGATTTTTGATCCTGGCAACCAAGAAATGCAGAAGCTTTTGCATCGTGATATTACTGCAGTCAACCTGAAAATGATTCGTAGGTTTATTGGAAATATGAAACATAAGCAGTATCAGATAGTGGCAGTGAATGGCTTTCTAACAGTGGAAGAGAAAAATGTAAGTGAGTTGTTACAAATGTGCATGTTCTTTCAAGTAAGTCCATTCTTGTTGTTAATGTATACTCCAGTCTCCAACCATGTCCCTGAGCTTTCAATTAATGTGCAACTTTCATTCTGTGCTCCATTCCTGTTGCTGGCACACACATACATATGCAGACACACTGCCATGCCTATGACTCCTTTCCAGATCTCATGGAGTTCAACTTAAGCACAGTAAACAATATATCATACTTTCATTAGTTTAGTAACTTTTGACATGGTCATGAAAGAGCAGGCAATGCTGTTGGAGGTGTCGCCATTGAATGAAGTACCATACCGAGGTCCTGTCTTACCTACAGATGAGTATGAAAGATCTCATGTTGAGTTTAATGAGATCAAAATTAGCTGTTGTATTTCATACAGGGGCTACACTGTGTGTCATGAAGATGCTATATAAATCCAAGTCCTTTTGGGCTTTTCAAAATTTGAATTCACCTTGGATTTGAGAAGGATGTTAAAATTAGATTAGCTTCCCTACAGTGTGGAAACAGACCCTTCGGCCCAACAAATCTACACCAACCCTCCGTAGAGTAACCCATCTTGACCCATTTCCCTCTGACTAATGCACCTAACACTATGAGCAATTTAGCATGACCAATTCATCTAACCTGCACATCTTTGGACTGTGGGAGGAAACTGGAGCACCCGGAGGAAACCCACGCAGTTCCAGGGAGAATGTGAAAACTGTACACGGACATTGACCCAAAGCAGAAATTGAACCTGGGTCCCTGATGCTGTGAGGCAACAGTGCTAACCACTGAGCCACCGTGACGCCCCAAATATTGGTGATCTGCTTAGGTCTGGGAAAAAAAAGAGGCTTCTGAAATATGTGGCAAAGTGTGTCAGCAAATTCTGCAATTATTTGTGTTGTTTGCACCCTTCTATGGGTTGTCTTCTTGAAGTTACTACACTTCCACTTGCCTGAACTAAACTGTTTTTTCTGAATTGCTAATCCCTTCTCTACATTGTTTTTTTTTTGTTACAAATCACTTGCTTCAACAACTGACCTGTTTGGATTTTAACCTTTTTAATTTCAATATAGGCTTGAAAAGAAAAAAAAACTTAAAATCTGGGAACATTTTCGTTTTGTATCATGTGTTCAGTGATTTTAAAGAAAATTATAATCTGAGACAATTCAAAATATGACATTGCTTTCAAATTTTAATAACTGGGGGACCTGTTTTAAAACATCGATCTGAACTGTGTACCACTGATTAATAGTACTGTTTTCTGTAACTCATTTTTCTTCCAGGCTTGTAAGCATGCATCTGCAGTGTTGACAGCAGAAAAGATACCATAATGGTAATTCGCATTTGGATTCACCAGGCAAGATGAGAGATTTTCTTTGTGGGTCATTTGCTGATCTTGGAATTACATAAATGATTAACATGAGACCTTAGATGTTTTAACTTTGCATTAATACCTCACTGTGCTCATTCTTAAATGTGACAGGCCAAGCCGTGATCGGTAACGTGCATCGCAAATCTCTAACAAGTTATGTTTCTTAATGAACACAATTCTGCATTTTTGAGAGTTTGACAACAGGTCAAATATTCATTTTGTTACTGACCTAATGTTTGCCCTGCGTCATTCTCTGCTGGAAGTGGTAGCAGGACTGGTGCTCCTTTTTGTGCATATATAAGCAGCATGTTAAACTGCAGACCACTGGAGCCTGTAATAATTATGGTTAGCGTTAACCACTTATGAACACTTCAGGTTAGCTTGTATATGTTTTATATTTTTTCTATACACATTGCACATTATCACAAAGAGATAAAACTGAAAATATATTCCAAGAGCCAGAAAGTTAATTAATATTTTAGGTTTTCATTTTATTTGTGTAACAAAAATAAAATTTACCTCAATTACAATTTTATGTTTGGATTTATATTGTCTTGACTATACAATGACCATACAGTTTAAAGTCTTGACTTTTTAACATAGACACGCACATTGAGATTTCTTCCACATGGCAGGTGAAACCTAGATTTTTGCAATCTTGTCCTTGTTTCAAACAGATCTAATTTTTGCCAGGAAGAGGGAGGTGTCAGGATGTGATTCATGCATGCGGGAGATTTGAACTTAGTGCTGAGTTCAATCAGATTTCATTTTGATTGTAGCAGGGCTGTTAATTGGCTGTGTGGAAGTCATGAACTTGTGGAATAGGTACAATATATCTAACAGTTATGACATGATGTAATTTAAATCCATAGCCCTTCAAAAAGTGAAGATAAAATGGTAAGTTCATGCTGTTGAGAGTTTTAAATAAAAACTTTCAATAGCTGCATATTGATATTTCTCTAAGAGCTCTCTATGAATATTTAAACATACTGTTTTGTAATTGGTATCACAGCAGGAGAGATGTTTGTTTTTTTAAGAAATTTAATGCAGTGAAATTTGAGAGGTTTGAATAGGTTTTCATGAATAGAATTTTTATTTAATCAAATGAAACTGTATACATTTTGTGAATTTTATTTTATTTCAACTGAACATGATTCCTGAGGCTTACAGATGTTGAATATGGGTGGATTAGCATAAGTTGACAGGGCTGTAGAATGACGAGAGTGAGGGCTGGGTGTGTAAAATGTAACTAAAGAACTAGACAACATCTTAAAGAATTTTTAAACAGCGAGTCAACTTTGGCTTCCGAGCTACCACCTCAGTGGTGATCTTGACTCCTTTCTACAGTAGAACCACCCCACCTGCCCTAACCATAAACCTGTCCAGTCCAGCAATCTGCACCATGCTTTGTGACCCAGGTCTCACCTGCATCTGTTCTGTTTTCTGTTGGTGTCCTTTAATATTGAAATCGTAACCATCGACTGTTCAGGCAGATTTCTTGACTTTTCCTCATTTTTTTTCTTCATTGAAATAAAGTTGTTTCTTTCATTTTGTACAATTTTACTTGTTCATTTTTCTTTTAATTCTTTCACAGCATGTTAATATCACAAACTAGGGAAATGTGTATTGTACAAAGTCCATTTGTACTTTGCTCAAAAACTACATGCATTCGTGTAGAACTCTGAGCTCAAAAATGGCATGAATTTATGTAAAACTCCGTTATCTCAATTTTTAGATTAGAATCAATCTAAACATCATGGCATAGACAGAGAACACAGGGGGCCAACACCTTCAACATATTGTCTAGCTATCACCATTGTTAACAGCTAACCCGAGAACACCTTTTTTAATAAAGAAAAGGTTTTGTGATTTACACATGAAAGAAGTGAAACTATCACTGTATTCTAACAGATGAAATGCTTAACAGACAATCAATTTTTTAATGTATAATTTCAGTTACATCACACTGTAAATTTTTGCTATAAATTCTGTGTTAGGATTGAGCCCTCCACTACCACCTGATGAAGGAGCGTCACTCCGAAAGCTTCCAATTAAACCTGTTGGACTATAACCTGGTGTTGTGCGATTTATAACTTTGTACACTCTAGTCCAACACCGGCATCTCCAAATCATCAGTATTGGTCTATTCCTCCTCCTGGTTAAAGTGGGTACACCACTGGTCATAGGCCTCCAGTCTGAAAAGCAACCCTCCACCACCACCCTCTGTCTTCAACCTTTGAGCTAGTTCAATATCCAAATGGCGAGTTCTCCCTGTATTCCATGAGATCTAACCTTTGCTAATCAGTTTCCCATGGGGAACCTTGTCGAACGCTTTCCTGAACTCCATATAGATCACTTCCACCGCTCTGCTCTCATCAATCCTCCTCATTACCTCTTCAAAAAACTCAGCCAAGTTAGTAAGACATCATTTCCCATGCATTAAGCCATGTTGACTATCCCTATCCTTGCCTTTCAAATACATATAAATCTTGTCCATCAAGATTCCCTCCAACAACTTGCCTACCACCGATGTCAGTCTCAGCAGTTAATAGTTTTCTGGCTTTTCATTATCACTTTTCTTAAACAGTTTCACCACATTAGCCAACCTCCAATCTTCCAGCACCTCACTTGTGACTAGCAATGATCCAAATATCTCAGCAGGGGGCCCAGCAACCACTTCCCTAGCTTCCTAACGTTCTAGGGTACACCTGATCAGGTTTTAGGGATTTATCTACTTTTATGTGTTTCAAGACATCCAGCACCACTTCCCCTTTAATATGGACTATTTTCAAGATGTCACCATCTACTTCCCCACATTCTATATCTTCCGTGTCCTTCTCCACAGTAGACCCTGATGCAAAATACTCATTTAGTATCTTCGTCATGTCCTGCAACTCCACACATAGGCTGCCTTGCTCAACTTTGAGAGGTCCTATTCTCGCCCTAGTTACCCTTTTGTCCTTAATGTATTTATAAAATCCCTTTGGATTCTCCTTAACCCTATTTGCCAAAGCTATTTCATGTCCTCCTCTTATCCTCCTGATTTCCCTCTTAAGTATACTCCTACTGCCTTTATACTCTTCTAAGGATTCACTTGATCTCTGCTGTCTATACCTATGTTTGCTACTTTTTCTTAACTCAAATCTCAATTTTTCTAGTCATCCAGCATTCCCTACATCTACCTGCCTTGCTTTTCACACCACCAGGAATATACTGTCTCTGGGCCTTCGTTATCTCATTTTTGAAGGTTTCCCAATTTCCAGCCATCCATCTTACCTGCAAACATCTGCCTGCAATCAACTTTCGTGCCTAACACCAGCAAAATTAGCTTTCCTCCAATTTAGAACTTCAACTTTTAGATCCAGTCTATCCTTTTCCATCGCTATTTTAAAACTAATAGAATTATGACCATTGGGCCCAAAGTGCTCCCCCACTTACACCTCTGTTACTTGCCCTACCTTACTTCGCAAAAGTAGTTCAAGTTTTGCATCTTCTCTCGTTGGTACATCCATACACTGAATCAGACTTTTTTCTTGTTAAATGTGTATAGGGAAAGTTAAAATACCCTATTATTCTTACAGATAAGTGAGATCTCCTTACAAATTTGTTTCTCAATTTCCTGCTGACTATTGGAGGGTCTATAATACAATTCCAATAAGCTGATCATCCCTTTCTTATTTCTCATTTTCACCCAAATAACTTTCCTGGTATATTCCCAGGAATCACCCCCCCCCCCCCCCCCCCCCAAACCTTCTGGCTTGCCCATCACCACCATCATTTTCTATCCTTCCAAAGCATTTATATTCTGGAACATTAAGCTGCCAGTCCTGTCCATCGCTGAGCCATGTCTCTGTATTGACCATGATATCCCAGTCCTGTGTCCCTCCGTTCATCTACCTTCCCTGTTAGGCCCCTTCCATTGAAATGAATGCAGTTTTCTGGAGAATTGCATGGCCCACTTTCATAAATACTCTGACTGTAGCCAATTAGGTCTTTGAGCTGCACAATTTGTAGTTCATATAATAACACACAGGTTGAGCACTGATGAAATCAAAACACTTTTGATTCATGCTTGTTGCAACCCTGAACTTAGCACATTCAACTAAATCAATAAGACATTTACTTAGAGTCATAATCATACAGGATGGAAATGGACCCTTCTATCTAACTAGTCCACGCTGACCCTGAGACCAAACTAAGGTGAATGGCAGGTGTCTTTTACTTCTCTGTACTTTTCGTTTTTCTGTGCTGTATGACTGTAATTCATAACACCCAATTCATAAGCAGTTTTCTAATGGGGATAGGTAATGCCATGGAAACTTGCCAATGTTCACAATATTACCGACAGTTAACTATTTATTTTGTTTATCAGCAAAACCTTAAACCCGGTATTCTGACAGCATGTCCCCAGGACTGGATTAGTTGAAAATAACAGTGATATCACACCAGACCCCTTTGAGAGCCGAAAGGAATCCGTTTACCAAATGCAAATGATACCAACAACTTGAAAATTGTACAATGGTGTTTTGGAGGTAACAATAAAACGAGGAAGTCTGTTGTTTGTTGCCAGTTGCGTCTTGAAACAAAACAGTACTTTGCCATAACTGGAATGACAAAATAATAAAATCAGTGCTTGGCTTGTGTGTAAGGAAACGGAGTCCACCGTTTCCACTGTGTGACCTTTCATCGGATCTGAAAGGCATTTCAGACAATTTCCAGCCCCTGCAATTGGGGTGTTGCAGTGAGAACCTCGCCCGACAGAGCGCATATACTGGGAAACACTCCCCAATCTGAAAATGTGTTGCTGGTTAAAGCACAGCAGGTTAGGCAGCATCCAAGGAACAGGAAATTCGACGTTTCGGGCCAGAGCCCTTCATCAGGAATCTGGCCCGAAACGTCGAATTTCCTGTTCCTTGGATGCTGCCTAACCTGCTGTGCTTTAACCAGCAACACATTTTCAGCTCTGATCTCCAGCATCTGCAGACCTCACTTTTTACTCAAACACTCTCCAATATCAGTCAGCACATGCAGCTAACTTTGATATGTAATGCGTGGGAAGGAACGGCTGGCAACTGAGATGTCTGAGTGGCTAAGGTAATAAATCTGATTGACAGCGCCGCTGAAGTGCCATCATAAACATGTGGTAAACCCACATTCTCCGTTTGACTAATCTTTCCTCTTGAGTTCTACCTCAGTCCGAACTGATTGGGGACGGAGCTGCGTTGATTCTTCATCTTTAGAAAGCTACCTTTCACAGTGAAGAAAGCTGTTAGGAATTCATTATTAAACAGTGTCATCGTGAGTTTGAGAATAGCGTCTGTTTGCGGGACGGGGACGGACACAATACGAGGTATGTTTGAAAATCTTTTCTGTTTCTTAATTTACGAAGAGACAGAAGTACAACACGTACGGGCCAGGTTGGGGTCACGTGGACAGGTCAAAGACTGAAAAATGTATTTCACAACCTGAACCCAAGCGTTTCAGTCTCCAGGGGAACTTGGAGATCGGAGTTGAGAGTGTGGTGCTGGAACATCACAGCAGGTCAAGCAACATCCAAGGAGCAGGAGAATCGACGTGTCGGCCTTTCACCTGGAATTATGCATGAAATGTCGACTCTCCTGCTCGGATGCTGCCTGACCTGCTGCGCTTTTCCAGCACCACACTCATTCCAGCCTTCAGCCAAGGCTGGACATGCTGAGGGCAGTTCCTCAGCTTTGGAAATGTCCCGATAATGATGAGGATCCAAGTTATCCAGCCTTTCTCCCTGAGCTGCTGTCGGCTGGGCGTCCACGGTATGCAGAAACGCGGCAGCTTCGTTCGGAGGGAATTAGATGGACAGGTCAATGTTCGAGAACCGGTCTTCTCTCACTGCCACCCCCTCCCCAAAACCTCCGAGTCCATCACTAGCCCTGAGTTTGCATTCTCCCTCTTCCCCGCCTGGCAGCATTACCTGATACTTCTCACCCTCCTCTCCACCCACCAGCCAAGCTTCCTCGTAGGATCCACTCTCCTTTGCCCACCCCCTGACTCTCCTCCTCAGGCGGTCTGGTAGGACAGCATTCCCTGTGAGGGTTCAAGGATTTATTCTTCATGAGGAACTTTTAAAGTAATTAAATGTTGGAAAAGAGAAAGTCATGGACAGTCTAATGAGACTAAAAGGATAACTAATCTGCTGCACCTTGTGGCCTACAATGATGTCAGTGATATGCTTCTCCACCCAGTTGGTGGCCTGGCCTGTTACTCAGGCTGCACTGGGGCTGGGGGACTGATCACTGACCCACTATTAAAACTCCACTGTATTTGGGGACTCCAAAATTCCAAGCACTTTACCATTTGCTGACTGATCTACTCCGTTACAAGGTGTGTGAAGAATTGGAAGTATATGATATTTCAGAAGAATCAATGTGTCTTTCTGAAAGTGAAATTGTATACGATCAATTTGTTTCAGTTTTTAAAGCTGGAATTAGCCGTATGAGTAAAAGGGGAACCAATGGATATTTGGATTTTCAAAAGGCATTCAATGACGCCATGCACTACAGCTTGTTACATAACGTTTTTTGAATTGTAACATACTTCCATAGACCGGATTATTTAACCAACAGACGGAAATTAGTCAGAAGTCACATGACGCGAGGTTACAATCCAACAGGTTTATTTAAAACCACAAGCTTTTAGAGCACTGCCACTTGTCAGGATTTCGGTCCCAGTCCAACACCCGGCATCTCCACATCAGAAGGAAACTAGAACAATACTCCAAAGATACATTAATTTATACAACTGTCATTACTGCTAGTTATGAATGAAGGTACCTTAAAAGAGAAAAAAATAACAGATAAGATTTCAGTTTAACATCCATAATAAAGAGTTTGCATTTATGTGGTGTAACAATGGGTTATTTTAAGGATAGCAAGCTGTAGTTGTGTTTTGCAAGGAACATTGCTTGCTTCTCAGGTCTTTATAATTTGTATCAATGATTAAGAGGAGGGGTTGATACCCACATTTGCTGATAATGCCAGTATCGGTGACAAAGTTCTAAACTCATCATATCTGGCATTCCCTCAGTAGAGAGACAGCTAGTGTTGGTTTAACCAGAGGTTCACCACTCCTCCGGCAAGGTTGAGAAGTTGGGACCTTCATGGGAACCTTAACTGGTACAGAAATTGAATCCATGCTCTTGGCTTCACTTTGCATTACAAACCAGCTGTCCAGCCTATTAGCTTTGATCCATCATCAGGGCTGTTGCAAAGGAGTGAGATTTAGCAGAAATTACCTACCCTGTATAAGGCTATACCTTTAAACACTGCACAGGATTGTCTTACCTGAGGTAATAGAAGAAAGGAAATACAGAGGACATGCAGCATGGGCTTACTTGATTAATAATTGGGATGAGAAGGTTGTCATGTAGTGTCCCTATCTCTGGACTCATAGGCCCAAGGTCAAGTCCCAACTGCTCTAGGGGTGATAAAAAAAACAGGTTGTTGTATGATCAACAATTGAGTAGAACAGGCCTACATTCTCTGAGGTTTACCAGAATAATGGGTGATCTCATGGATGCAATTACATTTTTAGAAGATAGCTTGACAAGGTAGATGCTGGAAAACTCTTTCCTCCGGCTAAAGTGTCTAAAATGCTAGGGTCCTGTTGTCTCAAGATAAATAATCATATGTTGAGGATTCAGATGGAAAGAAAGTTCTTCAATCTGAAGGTTGTGAACCTTTGGAATTTTCTAACAAGAAATTTATGGATGTTCAGTCATTGAATATTTTCAAAATAGATACTTAGGCAGTAAGTGAATTAAAGGATTTTTGTTTCATAATGCATGCGTCAAGCTATGATCTTAATGAATGGCAGAAAATCTTTGATTGCTGGTCTGCATAAACTGATTTATTGATATCAGTCCCAAGTGAATCTTGAGATTTTCTGAAAATTGTACTTTTTTTAATGTTACTCCTCAGTTAGTCCTTGAGGTTGATATGATATTTCTTGTGTGTGTGTGTGTGTGTGTGTGTGTTTGTGTGTGTGTGTGTAGAGAGTTAGCGTGTTCTGCACTTTGTGGGCCAGTTTATTTCGCATGTTTAACCAGCAGCACTAGCTACAGCATTGTGCAAAACAAGCAAATATGTGAATCTTTTACTGTCAGAACACACCCTGTCCTTTGGCAAACCTTTAACTTGACATCCTTTTCTCAATGTTTCTCAACACAGCACAGATTCCTCAAAGCCCTAGGCTAATGTTTCAGTGGAATTTGGAGAAAGTTTGGCCCTCAGATGTGCAGAACTGATTTTTTCTCCCCCCTGTAGGGCCTATTGCAATGGAAACATGCAAAGTTAGCTATAGGAGCTGGCCTGTTTCAAAGGCCTGTCTTGGTGCTCTGGGATTTGTCCCAGTTGTAACAAAACAAAAAAAGAAAAATCACCCTCTAGCCCTCACTCCTCAACCCTCTGATACCCCACACATTCTTCATACCCCATCTATGTTCCCCACCTCATACCTTCTATGCCGATTATGCCCTGCTCACGCATTATGGTCTTTCATATCCCCAATGCCAACTTCATGCTAATTTTGCCAACCCATAGCCCTGCCAGCTTTTGCCGTTATCACTCACCATACTGACTTACCCAATAACCACTGTGGCATATTTCAGTAGTCATGTCAGGTTAAATATCAAAATATATAGGGTTGAATCTTATTGGGGCCTGAACGTCGTGGGTAGATTCACACACTTTCCAGGCAGGCCTTACTCAACAATGGGATCAAGTTGTTCCATTAAGATCAAAGCACCAAGGTGAAATTCTCACTAGACAGAGGCAATTTGTTTATTAAGGGGCATTATTGCTTGTTAGTGATGTTATCAACTGCAGATTTCAACAAACAATTCTTGACTAGGTAGTCAAAGGGAGTGTCTGGCAACTCCAGCTTGCAATTTGCTCTGAATGATCTTCATGTTGAACATAAGGTTCCAAAACCTCACTGTACCAGCATCTTTCATGGACATAGGCCACACACACACACACCCTATGCCCATAAACATCGGTATCCAACATCTAACAAACTTATGGCATATCACGCATCCACGTACATTAGGGATCAAAGAATCTCTACAGTGCAGGAAGAGATCAATCAGCCCATTGAGTCTGCACCTGCTTCCTGCCCAAACCCACATCATCTCCAATAACCCTGCATTTACAATAGCTAATCCATCTAGCCTCCACAGTCTTGGACACAACAGGGCGATTTCACTATGGCCAATCCACCTAACCTGCACATCTTTGGACATAGGATGAAACCAGAGCACTTGCAGAAACTTACATAAACATGGAGGGACTGTGTAAACTCCACACAGCCAGTCATCCAAGGCTGGAATTGAACTCAGAGACAGCAGTGCTAACCACACAGCCACCATACCACCCAGTTCTGTAGTTCAGTGTGGCATCTCAGGAGGCAATTGTAATTAACATTGTAATGCTGTGGCAAGGATACTTTACACTCATAGGCAGCTCATGAACTAGACTGCGTTGCATCTTCAACCTGTTTACTTGATCTCTTATTGCTAATTGACTCTGAGCTTACTGAGATGCTCACAGCGCCCTGCCTTACCTTGTCCTTTAGCAGCCTCCCCCACAACCAGTGATACCAAGTTCACAGAACTGCTATATTGCCTTGTCATTTAGTGCAGCCACAAAGCCAGGAACATTGTCATTATTGTCAGCAGGGGTGGGGTATTCTAGGTTCACAATGGTAATTCTAATGTAGGAACTCACAATTTTTCTTTTATTCGGTTTGTTTAGTTTAGCCTCATGCAGAAATTTTGCACAGAATATTTTTATTGCATAATCTTGGAGATGGAAAAGCTTTTTGAAACCGAGCTTAAACATTGCTTACAGGAGACTGGAATTTGAAGTTTTTCATCTTGCTTTCATCAGAACTAGGATGCAAGAAACAAACCTGGGGAGAAAGAAAGACAATTTGTACAAAATGAGACAGTTGCTGGTGGGTTGGGCCATAATGAGCATGGAGATTTGTTCAAGAACAGTAAACTGTCAAACTTAATTCTCAGACTAAGAGGTTGATACTGATTGGTCAGGGTATTGCCATGAAAATGCAGCAGAGTTTGGCTGTTTCCATGACCCCGCTCTTTCAAATAGTTGCAATGTTTGTATTAATTCCTTTTACCTACAGAAAACTGAGTGCTGACTATTTATGTATGTAGCTTCTAGCAGTACAAAGGTATCATACATGGCTGGTAATCATAAATTCCATTCTGGTGTAACTCTTAGAACAGTCTGGATTATTTAATAAATGATTTCCAATAGCAGAACCCATCTAATGGTGGATATACGCTTCTGAAGTTTGCAAGCCCAGATTGGTTAAGCACAAGGTCATGCTGCTATCTGTGAGTGGTCAACAGGATGTGTTTGATCTTTAGGTGAATGTGAGGTGCTGCATTTAGGAAAGGCAAATCCAGGCAGTACTTATATACTGAATGGTAAAGTCCTGGTGAATGTTGCTGAACAAAGAGACCTTGGAGTGCAGCTTCATAGTTCTGTAAAAGTAGAATCGCAGATTGACAGGAATAAGTTTTAAATAAAAGAGAGGTTTAGAGGAGATTTGAGGAATTTTTGTATTACCCAGAGCATAGTGGCATCTAGACAGTACTGCTAAGGAAGGTAGCTGAGGGAGGAAATGTCACACAGCCTTTTAAAATGTACTTGGACGAACACTTCAAATGTAATATTCAAGGCTGTGGGCCTAATGCAAGAAAGTGGGACTGGTGTAAGTAGTAGTACACTTCTGATGGTGCAAACTTGATGGACTGAAGGGCCTCTTCTGCACTGTATGATTCCATGATTTGATGGACATTATAACCTCATGCAAAATGATCACCACACAAACAAGTTGAGTACAATCAAGTGTATGATATCTTGATCACCAGAAGATTGCATATCATGAGTTCCTGAAGAATTGTCAAACTGCTTATATATTATGCAGATGAAGTAGTTGCAAATCGACTTAAATAATGTGTATACACATTTTTTTTAATATATATTCACATACGCACACACACATATATAATATTTTAGTCTTGTTACATGTAATTTCATCTTGGATATATAAGGATATTGTCATACTACTTTAAGAGTTGATATGAACCAAGTATCAGGATGACATAACATTCATGAGGAGGCCAACCAACACCAATAAAGACCAAGGATGTGTGCGTAAGTTACTGTCACTGTAAGTCATCAGTTTGTTACATAAATCTATTTGATTCTGTAATAATGAAGAAACAATGAGAGGTTATGAAGTGTTGAGGTATAAAGGGACCTGCTGTCCTTTTCATAAGTCACTAAAAACTAACATGCAGGTGCAACAATCAATTAGGCTCAGTGAATAGCACTGCTGCTTCACAGCACCAGGGACCCAGGTTCGATTCCAGCCTTGGGTAACTGTCTGTGTGGAGTTTGCACATTCTCCCTGTGTCTGCGAGGGTTTCCTCTGGGTGCTCCAGTTTTCTCCCACAGTCCAAAGACCAGCAGGTCAGGTGAACTGGCCATGCTAAATTGCCCATAATGTTAGGTGCATTAGTCAGAGGGAATTGGGCCTAGGTGGGTTACTCTTCAGAGGGTCAGTGTGGACTGGTTGGGCCAAAGGACCTGTTTTCACACTGTAGGGAATCTAATCTAATCTAATCTAATCTAGGAATAAAATTTAAAATCATGGTACGATCCTGCAAAAGAGGATTGATGTGGGCAGAGCAGTAGATGTGATCTAAATGGACTTCAGTAAGGCGTTCAACAAGGTTCCCCATGGGAGACTGGTTAGCAAGATTAGAATTCATGGAATACAGGGAGAACTCACCATTTGGTTACAGAACTGTTCAAAGGTAGAAGACAGAGGGGGGTGTTGGAGGGTTGTTTTTCAGATTGCAGGCCTGTGACCAGTGGAGTGACACAAGGATCGGTGCTGGGTCCACTGCTTTTTGTCATTTATATAAATGATTTGGATGCGAGCATAAGTTAGTAAGTTTGCAGATGACATCAAAATTGGAGGTGTAGTGGACAGCGAAAAAGGTTACCTCAGATTACAATGGGATCTTGATCAGATGGGCCAACAGACTGAGAAGTGGCAGATGGAGTTTAATTCAGATAAATGTGAGGTGCTGCATTTTTGGAAAGCAATTCTTAGCAGGACTTATACACTTAATGGCACTGTCCTCGAAAGTGTTGCTGAACAGAGACTTTGGAGTGTAGGTTCATAGCTCCTTGAAAGTGGAGTTGCAGGTAGATGGGATAGTGAAGAAGGCATTTCGTATGCTTTCCTTTATTGGTCAGAGTATTGAGTACAGGGGTTGGGAGGTCATGTTGCGGCTGTACAGGACATTGGTTAGGCCACGTTTGGAATATTGCGTGCAATTCTGGTCTTTTCCGATAGGAAGGATGTTGTGAAACTTGAAAGGGTTCAGACAAGATTTACAAGGATGTTGCCAGGGTTGGAGGATTTGAGCTATAGGGAGAGGTTGAATAGATTAGGGCTGTTTTCCCTGGAGCATCAGAGGCTGAGGGATGATCTTACAGAGGTTTATAAAATCATGAGGGGCATGGATAGAATAAATAAACAAAGTCTTTTCTCTGAGTTGGGAGAGTCCAGAACTAGAGGGCATAGGTTTAGGGTGCGAGGGGAAAGATATAAAAGAGACTTAAGGGGCAACTTTTTCACACAGAGGTTGGTACATATATGGAATGAGCTGCCAGGGGAAGTGGTGGAGGCTGGTACAATTGCAACATTTAAAAGGCATCTGGATGGGTATATGAATAGGAGGGGTTTGGAAGGCTATGGGCCAAGTGCTGGCAGGTGGGATTAGATTGGGTTGGGATATCTGGTTGGCATGGACGAGTTGGACCGAAGGGTCTGTTTCTGTGCTGTACATCTCTATGACTCTCTCACTCTATGTGACTGGCAGCCTGCATCCAACATTGCAGAATACTTAATTCCAGCTCACAGTTCAATGGAGTGCATAGAAAAATAAATTCTACTTGGCTCAACTTCTCAGCCACTTATAGTAGGCTTTGTCATGTCTTAAACTGGTCACTAGATGGCGAGATTTACTGCTGCACACGATTTAATTGAGGAGGAAGCAGAAAAACCAGAAACACAGTTCAGAACTTAAAGGGGAATAATGTGAGGAAACACATTGGTTTTAATCAGTAGTGAGATTATATTGAGGCAGCGCATACATTAAGTGTTTGTCAACTGTTTCATCACATTTTAGAAAGACATGAGAGGTAACGGAGTGGTAATTCAGGCTAAAGACTGCTTAGCCTAATGACTTGAGGCAACACATTTCGCAGACTCATGAACAATTACAGGTCAAAGTGATGTCATTCAGCAGTTTGTGTTTACACTGTCTCCCCAGATGAGCAATGCACCATCTTTGTGCAATAGATTTGACGTATCATCTTATCTTTCACCCAACAGACTTTGGTTTTTCAAAGCTTTTGATATTTATTTGTCAATAGTTTTAAAGTTCAGGGGTCATGAAGTCTTTACTATAAGCAAAGGCATTTTTACACGATGTGTTTATTAACCATATACCTTCCTGAGCCAACTAAGTGCACTGTCATTAGTTATCCCAACTGTTGTGCATTTTTTTCAGCCATTCACAGAATAAAGGCCTTGCAGGCAAAGCCACTAATTGCCTAGAGGGCAGTTTAAGAGTCAGCCACATTGCTGTAGGTCTGGAGTTACATGTAGGCCAGACCAGATAAGAGTGGCAGTTTCCCTCCCGAAAGGACATTAGTGAATCAGCTGGATCAACATAAAACCATTGTTGATTGTTGGAAAAAAACCAGACAATTTGACTGACTCTTAAACTGTCCTCTCAGTCAGCAGAGATGGGCAATTTTGTTTTATTGCATTCAAACACCACCATCTGTTTTAATTTGGAGATGCTTGTGTTAGACTTGGGTGTACAAAGTTAAAACTCACACAACACCAGGTTATTGTCCAATTGGTTTCCAATGCATAGCTACCTGATGAAGGAGCAGCGCTCCGAAAGCTAGTGCTTCCAATTGAACCTGTTGGACTAAAACCATCTGTTTTACTTATTCAGTGCAATATCAGGAAAATATATTTCACAACCTAAATCCTCCCATTTCAGTCTCGAATTGAAGCTGGAAATGTTGTGGGCTGTTTTTGCAGAGGAGCTGCTTTAGAAATATTCCTACAATAACATTATCCAGCCTTCCTCCTATAGCTGCTGTTGGCTCAGCTTCCAGAGTGAGGAGAAACACAGCAGCTCTGTTCAGAGGGAATTGGATTGAGAGGTATACACCTGATTGAAAAACGTCAATGTTTGAGGATGGATCTCCTCCTCTCTCACTGCCACCTCCTCCCCTCTCCTTCCACCCCCTTCCTTTCCCCTCCTCTCCCCTTCTCTCTTGCTGCCACCCCTTTCCTTTCCCTCGTCACCCCCCTCACTGCCATCCCCACCTCTCCCCTCACTAACCCTTCTCCTCTCACTGCCATCCCCACCTCTCCCCTCACTAACCCTTCTCCTCACACTGCCACCCCCTCTCCAAAACGAAACCCAGCAGCTCCATTCCGAGGGACATAGAGAGATAAGCGTCTGACTGAGAAATGTCTATGTTTAAGGACAGACCCCCCCCCCCCCTCCCATGACCCCACTGCCACCCCCTCCCCAAAACCTCAGAGTCCATCACTAGCCCTGAGCTTGAATTCTCCCTCTTCTCCGCCTGGCAGCCTTGCCTGATACCTCTCACCCTCCTCTCCACCCACCAGCCAAGCTTCCTCGTAGGATCCACTCTGCCCACCCCCTGACTCTCCTCCTCAGGTGATCTGCTATGACAGCATTCCCTGTGAGGGATCAAGGATTTATTCTTCGTGAGGAACTTTTAACGTAATTAAATATTGGAAAAGAGAAAGTCATGGACAGACTAATGAGACTAAAAAGATAACTAATCTGCTGCGCCTTGTGGCCTACACCCAAGAGTGTTAAACGACAGGGCTGCAAAGATAGTGCATACTTTGGCTTGGATCTTGTAGAATGATGTCACTGATATGCTTCTCCACCCAGTTGGTGGCCTGGCCTGTTAGTCAGGCTGCACTGGGGCTGGGGGACTGATCACTGACCTACTATTAAAACTCCACTGTATTTGGGGACTCCAAAATGACAGGCATTTTACCATTTAGTGACTGAACTATTCTCTGGAGATCAATTACAATGGTATCAATTACAATGTATGTGTCCATTGAGCACCGGAAGTCTGCCATATTTAAAAAAAAATCAATGATTTTCTAAAAGTGGAATTGCATTAGATGAATTTGTTTGGATTTTTGAGGAGGAACTAGAATAGTGGATAAAGGCATTCATAATGCACTGCACTAAAGCTTGTTACATAATGTTGGAGCTCATTGGATCATGAGTAACATGTTAGCATAGACTGAAGAGTATGGAGCTCATAAAGAGAAATTAGACAAATGCTCCAAAAATGTACTCGTTTGTACAAGTGTGATTACTGCTAGTTGTCAATAAAGGTACCTTTTCTATAATTTTTGGCATGATCGGCCAGCATTTATTGAGTATCCCTCATTGCCCAGAGGAGAGTGAAGAATCAGTCATATTGCTGCAGATCTGAAGTCACACACAGGCCAGACCATGTAAGATTGTCCTTCCCGAAAGGGCATTAGTAAGCTAGATTGGATTTTCCAAAATGCACTACGGATTTTTGGTCATTATTCCACACTTAATTCCAGATTTTTATTGAATACAACTTCCATCATCTGCTGTGGCAGGTTCAAACTTGGGCCGTCTGCATTAACAGTCCAGCGATAATACTGCTAGGTCATCACCTAGACAGTTCGAGGTAGTTCCTGTGATCTTGTTTAATAGTCGTGGGTTATTTACAGTATATTGCTTAACTTGTCTTAGCATTGCCAGAGTGTTATCTACTCGTTTGAAGGAGAAAATAACTGCACAAGGACTGTTGATAGTCAACTCATTTGGCAAAGCTAATCTAGAGAATCCATTAGTTTTCTCATGCCAGTCTGATACTTAATTGTGTACTTAATTAACTAATTACTTAATTAATTGTGTAAGTGTGAGCTGATTGCAACAATGCCCACCTCTGTATTTAACTCACTGCTGGTGAAGGTATCATAGAGTCATAGAGATGTACAGCATGGAAACAGATCCTCAGGTCCAGCCCGTCCATGCCGACCAGATATCCCAACCCAATCTAGTCCCACCTGCCAGCACCCGGCCTATATCCTTCCAAACCCTTCCTATTCATATACCCATCCATATGCTTCTTAAATGTTGCAATTGTACCAGCCTCCACCACTTCCTCTGGCAGCTCATTCCATACACGTATCACTCTCTGTGTGAAAAAGTTGCTCCGTAGGTCTCTTTTATATCTTTCCCCTCTCACCCTAAACCTATGCCCTCTAGTTCTGGACTCCACGACCCCAGGGAAAAGACTTTTCCTATTTACCCTATCCATGCCCCTCATAATTTGTAAACCTCTATAAGGTCACCCCTCAGCCTCCAATGCTCCAGGGAAAACAGCCCCAGCCTGTTCAGCCTCTCCCCATAGCTCAAATCCTCCAACCCTGGCAACATCCTTGGAAATCTTTTCTGAACCCTTTCAAGTTTCACAACATCTTTCCAATAGAAAGGAGACCAGAATTGCACGCAATATTCTAACAGGCCTAACCAATGTCCTGTACAGCCACAACATGACCTCCCAACTCCTGTACTCAATGCTCTGACCGATAAAGGAAAGCATACCAAACGCCATCTTTACTATCCTATCTATCTGTGACTTCACTTTCAAGGAGCAATGAACCCGCACTCCAAGGTCCCTTTGTTCAGCAACATTCCCTAGGACCTTATCATTAAGTGTATATGTCCTGCTAAGAAATGCTTTCCCAAAATGCAGCACCTCACATTTATCTGAATTAACTCCATCTGCCAATTCTCAGCCCATTGGCCCATCTGGTCAAAATTCTGTTGAGGTAACCCTCTTCGCTGTCCACTACACCTCCAATTTTGGTGTCGTCTGTAAATTTACTAACTATACCTATTATGCTCACATCCAAATCATTTATGTAAATGACAAAAACTAGAGGACCCAACACCAATCCTTGTGGCACTCCACTGGTCACAGGTCTCCAATCTGAAAAACAACCCTCCACTACTACCCTCTATCTTCTATCTTTGAGCCAGTTCTGTATCCAAAATGGCTAGTTCTCCCTGTATTCCTGTGAGATCTAACCTTGCTTATCAGTCTCCCATGGGGAACCTTGTCGAACGCCTTACTGACATCCATATGGATCACATCTACCGCATTGTCTTCATCAATCCTCTTTGTTGCTTCCTCAAAAAACTCAATCAAGTTTGTGAGACATGATTTCCCACATACAAAGCCATTTTGACTATCCCTAATTAGTCCTTGCCTTTCCAAATACATGTACATCCTGCCCCTCAGGTTTCCCTCCAACAACTTGCCCACCACCGATGTCAGGCTCACTGGTGTATAATTCCCTGGCTTGACTTACCACCCTTCTTAAATAGTGGCACCACATTAGCCAACCTCCAGTCTTCTGTCACCTCACCTGTGACTATCAATGATACAAATATCTCAGCAAGAGGCCCAGCAATCACTTCTCTAGCTTCCCACAGAGTTCTAGGGCACACCTGATCAAGTCCAGGGTATTTATCAGTCTTTACCCATTTCAAGACATCCAGCACTTCCTCCTCTGTAATATGGACATTTTTCAAGATGTCACCATCTATTTCCCTACAGTCTATATCTTCCATATCCTTTTCCACAGTAAATACTGATGCAAAATACTCATTTAGCATCTCCCCCATTTTCTGTGGCTCCACACAAAGGCCACCTTGCTGATTTTTAAGAGGCCCTATTCTCTCCCTGGTTACCCTTTTGTCCTTAATGTATTTGTAAAAACTCTTTGGATTCTCTTTAATTTTATTTGCCAAAGCTATCTCATGTCCCCTTTTTGCCCTCCTGATTTCCCTCTTAAGTATACTCCTACTTCCTTTATACTCTTCTAAGGATTCACTCGATCTATCCTGTCTATACCTTACATATGCTTCCTTCTTTTTCTTAACCAAGCCCTCAATTTCTTTAGTCATCCAGCATTCCCGATACCTACCAGCCTTTCCTTTCACCCTAATAGGAATATACTTTCTCTGGATTCTCATTATCTCATTTCTGAAGGCTTCCCACTTTCCAGCTGTCCATTTACCTGTGAGCATCTGCCCCAATCAGCTTTTGAAAGTTCTTGCCTAATCCTGTCAAAATTGGCCTTTCCCTAATTTAGAACTTCAACTTTTAGATCTGGTCCATCCTTTTCCATCACTATTTTACATCTAATGGAATTATAGGGTCCCTGGCCCCAAAGTGCTCCCCCACTGACACCTCAGTCACCTGCCCTGCCTTATTTCCCAAGAGGAGGTCAAGTTTTGCAGAATCCTTGTTATTGAGCTTCTTTCTCTATCTGTGCATTGTTTATTTCTGCTTAATTGAAATATCTTGATGCAAAAGCTATTGGCTTCTCTTCACCATGGCAACTGCTCCCATTCCATACTGTGAGGCTTTGCATGTAGTTGCAATCGAAGTTTGGTCAGAATAGGTCAGGGCCTCTGACTTTCATGAAGTCTCTTTGGCTTGTGTCAAGGCTCTTTTACATTGATCTCTCCATTTCCAATTCTTCTTTTGGCATCATACATTGCTCAACAGCTTGAGAATGGTTACAAACCTGCCAAATTTAGCAATCCCAAAAAATGATGGTAATTGTTTTACATCTTTTTGAGCTAGTGCCTCCCTTCTGGTGTTTACTTTCGAAATTGACTTGTACAGTCCCCATGGCCTAAGCATTCCATGGATGTCTGTAGACAAAAAAGGCACTTCCTTTTATGTTAATCTTAATCTTAAGAGTGTCTGCAGAGAAGTATCTAAATTGTGGAGATGCTCTTTTACATTTCTCCTTGTGACTAAAGTGTTATGTAGGTTACTTTAAGCGACTTCCAACCCACTTCAGATCTGGTTCATGTCATGTTGAAATACCACAGGTGCAGATGTGAATTCACATGTAGGTTTCTTATATTTGAATGGTCCTTTATGTGTTGCAATTGTCAAGAGTTTCTAGAGACAGGCTTGACTAAAAGGTCCGTTTTACTGAAAAGCTAACCTCCAGCTAGTCCAGTAAAATGAGCACTAATTAAAGGCAACAGATACTGCTCGGCACAAAATACTGGATTAATAGTGATCTTAATAGTGGGCGGCACGGTGGCACAGTGGTTAGCACTGCTGCCTCACAGCGCCGGAGACCCGGGTTCAATTCCCGACTCAGGCGACTGACTGTGTGGAGTTTGCACGTTCTCCCCGTGTCAGCGTGGGTTTCCTCCGGGTGCTCCGGTTTCCTCCCACAGTCCAAAGATGTGCGGGTTAGGTGAATTGGCCATGCTAAATTGCCCGTAGTGTTAGGTAAGGGGTAAATGTAGGGGTATGGGTGGGTTGCGCTTCGGCGGGTCGGTGTGGACTTGTTGGGCCGAAGGGCCTGTTTCCACACTGTAAGTCTAATCTAATCTAATATCACTGCATGTGTGTACCGAATCCTTCTTTCTTCATCACTGGTATAATAGGTGTGGCCTAATCACTGATATTAACAGGTTCAAGGAATCCCATCTTGACCAACCTCTATAATTCAGCTTGACCTTTGATTGCATGATGCAGTAGACCTAGTCTTGCAAAATATTGTTTGATTCTTAGCCTTCATTTTCAATTTGAAAGAGATCTTTTCCATGCTTCCCAGATCCCTATTAGATACATATTATTTAGGATTTGTGACAGATCAGTTTCAGAATCTAACAAGCAATTTGCTTCAGCCGAGTTGAGTTTCATTTTCTCCAATCACCTTCTTCCCAATAAAGTTGGAACATTACCTTTGACAAGTTGTAAGGGCAAATCTTCAGATTGACCATAAAACTAAACATTTACATTGATAGCATCTCTTAAAGGGCCCACTTTACCTGCATATCTTCTTAATGCAATATTTGAGTGCTGCAGTACAATGTGACTCAATGCTCTGATACACACTTTCAGATGTGAATGAAACCGTCTGACCTGGTGTTCACCTTTATTCTTAACAGTTTATCATTCAGTAAGGGAGCGAGCCAGTATGTTCAAATTGAGTTCCTTGTCCTTCTAGGTGGAAGTTGTTGTGTGTTTGGAAGGTACTGTCTGAGGACGTTTGATGAATTTCTGCAGTGCATCTTGTAGATAGTACACCTTTCTGCTACTGAATGTCAGTGATGGAGGGAGTGCTTATGGATGTGGCACCAATCAAGCAGGCTGTTTGACCTGGATGGTGTCAAGCTTCTTGAGTGTTGATAAGAGCTGCACTCATCCAGGCAAGTGACATTCCATCACACTCCTGACTTGTCTTGTAGATGGTGGACAGGCTCTGGGTGGGGGGGGGGTCAGAAAGTGAGTTACTCGCTATAATATTCCTCACCTCTGATCTGCTCTTGTAGTCACTGTGTTTATGTGGCGAGTTCAGTTGAGTTTCTGGTCAGTGGTAAGCAAAGGATTTGATAATGGGAGATTCAGTGGCTGTAACACTAGTGAATGTCAAAGGTAGATTGTCTCTTATTGGCAATGGTCATTATCTGGCATTTGTGTAGGGCAAACGTTACTTGCCATTTGTCTGCCCAAAGCCTGGATACAGCCCAAATCTTGTTGCATTTGAACATGGATTGCTTCAGTATCTGAGAAGTTGGAATGGTGCTGAACATTTTGCAACCATCAGCTAACATTCCCATTTCTGACTTTATGATGGAGGGGAGGTCATTGATAAAACAGTTGAAGATGGTTGGGCCCAGATCACCACCCTGAGGAACTCCTGTGGAGATGTCATGTAGCTGAGATGACTGAATTGCAATAATATGAGAACAAGGATCATTATCCTAAGATTGAGCCAATCTGTGTTAACCTACCAGTGCACAACCCACTTGATAAATCAAGGTTTGCTGGCATTAATCATGATAAAGTGTCAGTTGTGCACAACAATTGATTTCCTGAACCCATGCATGACAAAACATGGCTGCCAGGAAACAATAGAATCAGGTTTCCATAGAGAGAGCAAGGCCAAGTGCTGAATTTTACAAAATGGTTAAGAGGTGCTAGCGATGAATTACACCATTGGTACCAATCATTATTGTAGCACAGACTTAATCGGTTTCCTATACTCTACAGATGAGAGACAATGTGGGAGAAGGATATAGATCAACTCTTATTAACCAGAACAAGTATGCCAGGGTGGCATCAGTAAAGATTCTTAAATAATTGTGCCACTGGAGATCTGGATACACCTGAGAATGGAGCAGTAACTGGACCATGTAAAGGAGACAGTATGTCACTGGAAAATATCATGACATTGTGCAAATCTCTGACTATTCAGTTATTTCAGGAAAAGGCCACAATAGATGATGTTCCGAGTACATCTAAATACCACAGGGTTAAACTCAATGAGAAAAGTAAACAGGTGCATGAGGTGCATAACAGTCATACAGAAATCAATAACTTCCAGAATATCTTACTGACTGACTGTTGGATGTAACATTGTAAACATTGTGAATGTTTTCATTTCAGAAACCATTGTAAAGGAGGAGGGATGTTTTGTCTTTATATAAGTATGGTGGACTGTCACGTTTAAGGGTACAAAATCATGATATAATGCTGAAATCATCAGCCATTTTGGGCAGTAAACTTGTCCTTCCTAAGCTTACTATTTGTAGAGCAAACACCTTCATAATAAAGCTCCTGTTGGTTAACTAGTCCTTCTAACCTATCTGTCTGGCCTTGGGTCACCCAGTCAGGAATTAAAGTCAGTGTCACTCTCAGTCACAGAAAGGTACAAGAGCTCCAATCACATTGATCGTTGGATGAGGATCTGCAGAGTCTGTTCCTGGATAGAGGAGCTAGGAAATAAAAAAAACAGTCTTTTATATCGAAACTTTTTTTGTTTGTAATGTATCTTGCAATTTTTTTAACACTATAAGCTGTGCAAATTTTGCAGGTTGGCTTCTCAATGGTCTTTTCCATGAGGAGTTGAAAACCTATGGTTACTGTGGTCACCGCACAAGGCTTGTTTTACACCAAGGTGGGAAGTTTATAATTCAGGCTCTTGTGGCACAGTAGCAGCATTCCTGCCTATGAGCCAGAAGGAAGCATATATAATGCTGGAAAAACTCAGCATCTGTGGAGAGAGAAAAAGAATTATAATTTCAAGTTCAACATAACTGTTCTTCAGTTTTCTCTGTGTTTGTTTCAGCGTTCCAGCATCTGCATTATTTGGCTTTTACCTGAGCCAGTAGGCCTGGATTCAAGTTTCATTTCAAGTTGGCCTGCTTCAGAGGGGGGAACTGAAACAATTTACGAAAGAGATTATATCTCCCAGTTTGACAGAGTCATAAAGTTATTGGATTTGATATATCGCCTGAGATAACGTGTCTCATGAGCAACACTTTTGCCCTATTTCCCTTTCTGGAAAGCACTTCTCATGCACGTTTGTGGATTGAAAACCCAGTGGAAGGCCTCAATAAATGATGGATTCTCAAAGGAGAATTTGGAATCTATACCATTGTTCCCATGAAAAGAGAAATCAACTAACCACAACTGATCCTTGAAACCACTCTGGCAAAGGATATTTTCTTAATTACCCTGTTCAAAGGTGTTATGACACACCTCTGGGGCAAGGGGTCTCAAAACCTAGGCCTTCTGGCTTAGAGGTAGGGACACCGTCACTGTACCACAAGATCCCTGTAACCCCACTGTTAATCTACTTTCTAATTAACGTGTTAGGAGATATTTGACACAGCTCAGGAGGAGGTGGCACTTGATTTGGGCCTCCTGGCTCAGAGGCAGGGACACTACAATTGTGCCATAAGAACTAGACCCCAATGTCAACTGCTTGCATAGAATGTCATCAGCTGCAGACCAGTGTTCGTAATAATATGTGAATAACTTTTAATCGGCATTTAATTGTTATTTGCCAAAGAACATTTAATGTACCACTTCTCAAAGTTTTATAGGAGTTTTTAGAGGAGTTGTGTGTATTATTAAAATAGTTACACAATTTAAATGTTTTGTTAGTAATCTTTTCATCTTTGTTCAAATAAGCTGTTTCCAATAAACACTTTTTTTGTGACTTAAGTAATCTGACCGTCTTGTTTCTGTATACTGAGCTTTATACAGCTTGATTTACGCAATCAGTAATATTAGCTTCCTTTTAAATACAAATTTTGTTGTGCCAGTGGAGAAATAGGACAAAGAAAGGAATCAATTCACCCATCTTAACTGGATTGTAACAAAATTGATAACTTAGTTAAACAACAGCTGAAATTGTGATATTGTTTCTAATTAAAATAACCATGAAATGTTTGAAGTGAATGTTTCTCATGAATTTCTAATTTTGCAAATTTGCAGAGCAATGTCTGTCCTTTATTAGCATCATGACAAAATACATTGCATCTAATAGAAGCCAATTATCCTCATATGTCTGTGCTCTGACCCATACCTCTGCTTTTTGTCTATAAAGTTTTGTAAGTTTCACAGCCCCAAGCACATAAAAGACTCACTTATAGCCTTATGGAACCACGTTTCAACAGATTTTCAGGTAGAATACTCCAGATCCCAACAGCTCTCTCCTTTTCAAAATTGAAAACTGCTATGAGGTTACCTTCCAACTTTCTGAGGAGATCAGTCCAAAGTTTTCCTACCTCTCCTCATTGCTACATTGCCTTATCCTTGGTACAGTAAATCGTTGCTTACCACTGCTTCAGCAAATGTTGTCCTTGTTTAATATCTGAACTGCAATCGGTGAATGAATGCACTGAACATTATGAAATTTGTTATGAGGTCTCCTGTGCACCACATAATAAACCGTGATGTGATCTTAGTGGTTTGTTTGATGTGAGTAAGAAAGGTGTCTCAAGTTAGAAGTGTTGCTATTTGCTATTGTTATTTCAGTTTCTTGAGGAGACAAATTGAACACCGTGCGTGACTTAATTATTTGCAGGGACAAGGTAAATTGAATTGCTTAATATTGATTTTTCTGCTTGATGGGGATGCTGCAGGAGATTTCAAGTTTAATGGTGCTTCTGAAGAGACATGTTTGATTTGAAATGTTAATTTTGTTTTTTTTTCTCTACAAATGCAGTCAGACCTGCTAAGTTTCTCCAGCACTTTCTGTTGCTATTACAGGTTGCTACATTCACAGTACTTTACTTTTATTATAGGGGCTTTAAGGAACATCTCATATCATTTTGCATTCAAAAATGAAAACCTGGATGACCGAGACATTTGTTTCAAGAATATTTCTCTCTGTACACTAAGCCTTCTTTCAAGGAATATTGTGTCAGAACACATTGACTTTAAGATCTTAGTGGGGTCTTCAACTTTCCAAATATTGACTGCGAATACTATAGTTCAAGTACTTTACATGGGTGAGTTTTGTCCAATGTGTGCAGGAGGTTTTCTTCACAGGCCAACAAAGAGCGAGGCCACATTATATTTGGTACTGGGTAATGAACCCACCCAGTTGTTAGATTTGGAGGTAGGTGAGCACTTTGGTGATAGTGGCCACAATTTGGTTATGTTTATTTTAGTGATGGAAAGTATAGGTATATATCGCAGGGCAAGATTTATAGAAAGGCAATTATGATGCGATGAGGCAAGATTTAGGATGGGGAAGGAAACCTCAGGGGATGGGCACAATTGAAATGTGGAGCTTATTCAAGGAACAGCTATTGTGGATCCTTGAAAAGTGTGTACCGGTCAGGCAGGGAGGAGGTTGTCGAGTGCAGGAGCTGTGGTTTATTAAGGAAGTTGAATTTCTTATCCAGAAGAAGAAGGTTTATGTTAGGATGAGATATGATGGTTCAGTTAGAGCACTTGAGAGTTACATGTTAACCAGGAAGGACCTAAAGAGAGAATTAAGAAGAACCAGGAGGGGATATGAGAAGTCATTGGCAGATAGGACCAAGGAAAACCCGACAGCTTTCTATAGGTTTATCAGGAATAAAAAAATGACTAGAGTAAGATTAGGCCAATCAAGGATAGTAGTGGGTAGTTGTGTGTGGAGTCAGAGGAGATAGGAGAAATGCTAAATGAATACTTTTCATCAGTATTCACACTGGAAAATGACAATGTTATCAAGGAGAATACTGAGGTACAGGCTACTAGACTAGATGGGATTAAGATTCACAAAGAGGAGGTGTTAGCAATTCTGGAAAGTGTAAAAATAGATAAGTCCCCTGGGCTGGATGGGATTTATCCTAGAATTCTCTAGGAATCCAGGGAGGAGATTGTCAAACCTTTGGCTTTGATCTTTATATCATAATTTTCTACAGGAGTAGTGCCAGAAGACTGGAGAATAGCAAATGTTGTTCCCTTGTTCAAGAGGGGAATAGAGACAACTCTGGTCTCCAGAATCTGGTAATTATAGACCAGTGAGCCTTATTTCGGTTGTGGATAAAGTGTTGGAAAGGGGTGTAAGAGATAGGATTTATAATCATCTAGAAAGGAATAAGTTAATTAGGTATAGTCAACATGGTTTTCTGAAGGGTAGGTCGTGCCTCACAAACCTTATTGAGTTCTTTGAGAAGGTGACCAAATAGGTCGATGAGGGTAGAGCCCGTTCATGTGGTGTACAGAGGAACCTCAATTATTCAAATACCAATTATCCGAAAATCGGATTATCCAAAGGAGATCTCGAGGTCCCAATAGAAACATTACATCAAAGTAGTGTTTCAACAGTGATTACGTCTTTTGTTTACAGTGATAAAATAGGCACTGTCTCAAAATGACTGACCTCCCACCCCCTCTCTCTCCCCACACTTGCCCTGGAGTTCTATAGAGGGGTGTACCCTAAAACCCCCTTCCCCAGACAATCTGTCCAACATTGTTCTGTACAGGGCAAATGTGGAACCTCTCAAAACGTTGTATGTGTGTGTCTGTATGCCTGTCTGTGTGTTTGTGCTGTTTGGAGACTTACCCCACAAAGGCAGCTGCAGCAGCAGTCTTGCTGTTGGTGTACAGTCCGGTTGCCCCTGAGAGGGGTCACTGTGGACGGGGTTTGGGGTTGGGGGGAGGCGGTGTTGGATGGGGTTGGGGGTCGGGGGCGGTGTAGGACAGGATTGGAAGGCGAGGCGGGGGGCGGAATTGGACAGGTTTGGGGGATGTGGGTGGAATTGGCTGGGGTTGGCGGATGGGGGTGCGGTATTGGAAGGGGTTGGGGGTGGGGGGGTGTTGGATGGGTTGGGGGGGACAGTGTTGGGGGTGGGGGCTTGCACGCTGTAAACTGCTGCAGTCTTCTGAATGGGGAGCAGACTGCAAAAACTCTGAGCCCCAGAGGAAAGCCATTTAATCGATTAACTGAATAATCGATTATCCGAACGAAATAGTGTCTGCCCATCTCATTCGGATAATTGAGATTCCCCTGTATATGGATTTCAGTATGGTGTTTAATAAGGTTCTCCACAGTAGACTATTGCACAAAATATGGAAGCATGGGATTGAGGGTGATTTAGTGGTTTGGATCAGAAATTGGCGAGCTGAAAGAAGACAGAGGGTTGATGGGAAATACTCATCCTGGAGTTCAGTTAATAGTGGTGTACCGCAAGGATCAGTGTTGGGTCCACCGCTGTTTGTGATTTTTATAAATGACCTGGATGAAGGCATGGAAGGATGGGTTAGTAAATTTGCAGATGATACTAAGGTCGGTGGAGTTGTGGATAGTGACGAAGGATGTTGTAGGTTACAGAGGGACATAGATAAGCTGCAGAGCTGGACTGAGAGGTGGCAAATGGCGTTTAATGTAGAAAAGTGTGAGGTGATTCATTTTGGAAGGAATAACAGGAATGCAGAGTAGTGGGCTAATGGTAAGATTCTTGCTCTTGCTGATGAGCAGAGAGATCTCGGTGTCCACGTATATAGATCCTTGAAAGTTGCCACCCAGGTTGATAGGGTTGTTATGAAGGCTTTTATTGGCAGAGGGATTGAGTTTCAGAATCATGAGCCATGTTGCAGCTGTACAAAACTCTGGTGCGGCCGCACTTGTAATATTGCACACAGTTTTGGTCACTGCATTTTAGGGAGGACGTAGAAGCTTTGGAAAGGGTTCAGAGGAGATTTACTAGGATGTTGCCCTGGTATGGAGGGAAGGTCTGACGAGGAAATGCTGAGGGATTTGAGGCTGTTTTTGTTAGATAGAAGTAGGTTGAAAGGTGACTTAATTGAGACATATAAGATAATCAGAGGGTTAGATAGGTTGGACAATGAGAGCCTTTTTTCCTTGGATTGCGATGGCTAGCATGAAGGTATGTAGCTTTACATTGGGGGATGATAGATGTAGGACAGATGTCAGAGGTAGTTTCTTTACTCAGAGAGTAGTAAGGGTATGGAATGCTTTGCTTGCAATGGTAGTAGATTCGCCAACTTTAAGTACATTTAAGTTGTCATTGGACAAGCATATGGACGTACATGGAATAGTGTAGGTTAGATAGGCTTCAGATTGATTTCACAGGTCAGTACAACATCGCGGGCTGAAGGGCCTGTACTGCGCTGTAATGTTCTATGTTCTAAGATACTGCTTTTCCTAGATAATGCTCTCGGTCATCCTGTCAACCTTGATGGCCTGTCAGAAATTTCAAAGTGTTTTTCCTGTCACCTAACTTTTTCTATTCTAGGATCATAGAGATTTTACAACACAGTAAAAGGCCATTTGGACCAACATATTTCTGCTGGTCATCAAATATCTATCTTGGCCTGTGGCCTTTTATATTATGGCATTTCAAGTGTTCATCCAGTTGGCTCTTAAATGCCTTAAGGGTTTCTGCCACTTTTGGGCAGTGAGTTCCAGATACCCACATACTCTGGCTGAAAAGGATTGGCAGGGAATGGCTCAGTGTGTAATAGCAACAATCAAGGCTTATTTTACGTTCTCCTTGTTCACCCCAGAATTAGATGGTGAGAATAAAGTAACGGTAAAGGAATAATGGAATGCATAATATCCTCAAGCTTATCAACAACACTGCTCATTTGATGGGATAAAGTTACTGGTGTATGAGAAAAAAAATGTCCTGAATGTGGTAATGACCTCAATGGAGTTAACGACATTGTCTATGAAGTTCAGCAGGAGACCACCATCCAGCAGAGGACATTGGCTTTGAAGAGATGGAGGAAACTGATGAATAACGTGATCAATCATAGCATTAACCTCTCAAGGAAATCTATTAATGGATGAAAAATAGAGTCCTGTCCAACCCTCTTTTGATAATTCTTTAAAGGTCATTGATAATCGTGTCCCTTTTGTCGTATTAATTCCACTGGAATCTGGCTTCTCAAATGATGCTGCCTTTAAGTTGAAACCAAAATCATCTCATCTTAAGGCATTGAACTTCTGAATATAGAAGATGCTTGTGTGCGTGAGATCCTTCGGGAAAGCTCTGATAATATGAATCATTCGTTAAACACCAGTAAACAATTTCCTCTTTCAACCCATTCCCAAGGTCACTGTTGAGATGAACCATTCTCCATATTTTCTGTGCATCCTCTTAGCAAAGGACACGTCAATGACAAAATTCATCATCACCTCCAAATGTGCCAGTTAAGCCTTTAGCTGACTGAGAAAGAGCATTTGAGGACCAATATTTCATACCTGAGACCGAGTTTGTTTACTTGGCAGCAGTGATTTTCCCGACTTTATATGCTTCAGAGATATGGAGAATCAATTGCAGGCACTTCGAAACACTGAGAGTGGGCAGAACATTGATGGATACAGTCTAATGTGGGGAAATGTGAAATTGTCCACATTGGCAAGAAGAATAGAAAAGCAGCACATCACATAAATGGAGAGAGTTTGCAGAACTCTGTGATAAAGAGAGATCAGGTTATCATGATATTTGAATTAGAAAGGTTAGTGTGCAGGTACAGCAATTAATTAATTGAATATGTAAGTAGAAATGTTTTACTAGACTTAATATGCAAGATCACATTCCTGAGAACAGAATTCAGAGAGGGATCACTTGACTGGTTCCTGGGATAAAAAAGTTATTTTAGGGGAAAGGCAAGACAGGTTTTGAGCTGGATTTAATTGATTAGCAAAGAATGGGGATATCTTATTAAAACTATAAGGTCCTGAAAGGACTTTACAGGGTAGAGGCTAAAAAGATGTTTCCTCTTGTGGAACACCTAGAACACAGTTTAAATATGAAGGTTCTCACATTTAAGACAGAAATGAGGAGGAATCTTTTCTCAGATGCTTTTAGGTATTTGGAATTCTCATCAGTGGAGGCAGGGTCAGTGAACATTTTGAAGCAGACGGCGATAAATTTTTGACAAATAGGAGTTCAGTGGTTAGCACTGTTACTTCACAGCGCCAGGGACCCGGGTTCGACTCCCGGCTCGGGCAACTGTCTGTGTGGAGTTTGCACGTTCTTCCCGTGTCTGTGTGGGTTTCCTCCGGGTGCTCCAGTTTCCTCCCACAATCCAAAGATGTGCAGGTCAGGTGAATTGGCCATGCTAAATTGTCCATAGTGTTAGGTGGATTAGTCATGGGTGTGGGATATAGGTAAAGTAGTGTTACTTCTACAATCATAATTACTAATGCACTCACACCTGTGTATAATTGCTTCAACCCAAAAGCTGAGTCAACAAGAATGAAAACTATGTGGAGGAAATATATAATTGTTTTTGTATTAGCTAAAATGTGAATGCAAGAATGAAACATGCCTGCTAACAATGGTAGACAAATAGATAAGGTGCTGTGAGGATGTAGATTAAGCCAGATATGCTTGTGCAAGCAGTAGTTATAAGCATCTGTTTCCCACTTTTGCAAAAACACAAAACAAATCCCAATTAAAAGGTCATAAGGATCAATATGGTTAGGGAAAGGGAGGAAATCACACATGTGGCTGAAGTAGATAATCATGAAGAAGGATATACCTAACAATGGGCCACAGCAGGATGTGGTAAAATGGCCAAGTAAAACTTGTACTTTGTTATGCACAAGGCCGGATACGGCAAGAGATAAACAATAATAATGGGCACCGGGTTGGGAGTAGTGAATCCTATATAAGATATGTACTTGCTAAACTCTGTGTGTCTATTTTTGGCACCACACTTGCAGGCGTATAATAAACATACTGATTGCTTCAGATCTTGTCTCGGACTGAAATTATTGAAGTGAGTGAGCTTTGTTTCTCACAACTGGGGGCTCATCTGGGATGTTCTTCCATCGCTGGGGGGAGTAGCTGGCCCTGGACACTGGGAAGACGTGTCCCATTCCCAATTGAGGAGCGGTCTCGTGTCCCGGTTTGGTCCGCTCCCTTGGGCAACTGGTATGAATCCCACAAGAGAGACATCTGAATCAGACAGTGAAAGGAGGTCGATAGAAAATACGGCAACAAGGGGCCAGGCAACTCTGTGCACAGACCAAGGTAAGAAAACTGATTTTTAAGTATTGCCTTGGTGTTGGGGAAAAGGGGTATTTAATCGCTGAGGGACTGGCGAGGGCCCTGAGAAATGGGGGGTAGGCAGAGTAACTGTCATGGAGTAAAGGAAGAAAATGTCCCTGGTAACATTCCTCCTGAAAGTCCGTTGGAGAGGATGTTGTGGGAATGGACAAGTAACACTTGCACAAGGGTAAAAGATAAAAAGAAAATTATTAAATATTATTGTTTAGTCTGGACCAAAGAACCAATTGTTCACCTGGCTGTCTTCTGGCCAAAGTATGGTTCGGACAACGATTGGGTATGTCAGTATTTAGAGTTGTATGTGAATAAAAAACAACCTTTTAGTCAAGAAGAGGTGGACTATGCATCCTGTTGGAAGGGCAGTTTGGAAACGATGGTAGTAAAGACAAAGGATTCCCCCTCTGCCCCACCCAGTCCCTGGGATCCTCTTGGCTGCTTGCCCCCCACCCCCCCGGACCATAAAATCAGATTAGGGGTGAAAATGGGGGAGGAGGAGAGACAGACAGACAGGGACAGGGAACGGATGACCTACAAGAGGAGGACGAAGGGGCAGTGGACGGAGATGTTATTGTTCCCGACCCTCAATCCTCAACAAAAGAAAAGGAAGATAAAGTAGATGCAGAGGAGGCCTCTGGAGTATCTAAACCAAAGCCAAAGAGGGTAAAACAAAAACAAAAAAAGGGGAAGAACGTAAAGACTTATCCCCTTCAGGAGGTACCAATAGGGGACAAAGAGATTGGGTTTGTAAGTACCCCCCTCATCAGTGGGGAGGTCAGAACATTGAAAAAGGAGATGAAGGTCCTGGTTGAGGATCCGGTAGAGTTGTCTGAACAAATTGATCAATTCTTGGGGCCCAGTCTGTATACGTGAACTGAGTTAATGTCTATTTTAATATACTACTTACTGGGGAAGAAAGGGGACTTATACAAGGAGCAGACATTAATATATGGGACAGGGAACTCCCATTGGAGTTGGGGATGCTGGACAGGGAGAGCCAAAGTTTCCCCTCAGAGACCCCTAGTGGGAAAATCAAAACCTGGAGCATAGAGAAGAAATGAGGGAATTGAAAGACCTGATTCTAAAAGGAATAAGAGAGGCAGTTCCGAAGTCGCAGAATTATACTAAAGTCTTTGAAGTTAGACAGGAGAAAGATGAGACTCCCTCAGCTTTCTTGCAAAGATTAAGAGACTCAGTGTGAAAACAGTCTGGAATAAACCCTGAGGACCCAGTGGCACAGGGTCTTTTGAAAGTACATTTTGTGACAAAGGCATGGCCAGACATCGAAAGAAAGATACTGAAGGTAGAAGGGTGGAGCAAAAAACCATTAGATGAATTGTTAAGAGAGGCACAGAAAGTGTCTGTAAAGACAGAGGATGAAAGACAAAAACAGAAGGCAAAAATGATGGTAGCAACGGTTGATGAAGTAGTTAAAAAAAGAATGGAACCAATAGTGAGTAATCGGAGCAGCGAATAGCAGCATGTAGAACAGAGAGGGAGAGGGAGAGGACAAGGGGGAGCATTTGATAGAGGGTTCGGGCGATAGGGGCAGAGAAGTCTCCACAGGCAGGATGCTATTTTTGTGGTAAGATAGGGCATTTTAAGCAGGAGTGTCCTGATCTACAAAGGGAAGAAAGGGCAATTCCGCTTATGAATTTTGATGAAGATTAGGGGTGTCAGGGGTTCCTGCCCCCGGGGACCCACCAGGAACCCTTGATAAACTTGAAGGTGGGACCCTATAGGGAAGAGGTAGACTTCCTAGTAGATACTGGGCAGCACATTCATCGCTGAATTTTAAACCAAAGAAAGTAGGAATATCAACACGGTCAATTACTGTTTCCGGGGTAAAAGGGGAAGGATTTACTGTTCCAGTATTTGAACCTATGATGATAGAAGGTCCTAAGGATAGAGTCACAGGGGAACAGTTGTATATCCCTGACATAGGAAGTAACTTACTAGGGAAAGATTTAATTATCCTCTTAAGACTAGAGATTGGTAGAGATAGGAAGGTTGCCAAATAGGTGGTCAGCTCAGACCTGCAAACTCTATGCGTTGGAAAGAGCCCTTAGGGCATTAGGAAATAAAGAGGGAACAGTATACACTGACTCTAAATATGCATTTGGTGTTGTGCACAATTTCGGAGAGATTTGGCAGGAAAGAGGACTGATCAATAGCCGGAGAAGGAATTAGCACATGAGGAGTTGATTAAATGGGTCTTGGAGTCCCTATTACTCCGCCGAGAAATAGTGGCAGCGCATGTAAATGGTCATCAGGAAGGAAATGAGCCAGAAGTTAGGAGGAATAGATTAGCCGGTGAAGTGGCTAAGGAAGCAGCCCTGAGCCCACAAGAAGTGATGATTCATTCCCTAATACCTACTGTTCTAGATCCTTGGGAAGCTCCTATATTTACTGAAAGAGAAGAAAAAGAATTGCAAGACTTAGGGGCTGCAAAAACAGCACACAGGCATTGGATGTTACCTGATGGAAGGGAAATGTTAAACAAAATGGTGATGCGAGAAATTATGGCTGTCCTACATCAAGGCAGCCATTGGGGAGTACAAGCAATGTGTGATTTAGTTCTTAGGGAATGTGGATGTAAAGGAGTATATACAATTGCTTAACAAATATGTGAGGGATGTATAATATGCAGAAAGGTAAATAAGAAAGTCTTGAGAAAGCAGACCCCGGGAGGATTGAGACCCTTCCACAGTATACAAGTAGATTATACTGAACAACCCAGAGTAGGAAGACTAAAATATATGCTCGTCATAGTAGATCATCTATCTGGTTGGGTTGAGGCATACCCCCTAGCTACTGCCACTGCAAATGGGATGTCTAAAACAATATTAGAGCACATAATTCCCGGATATGAGCTAGTGAACCGTATAGATTCCGACCAAGGTACTAATTTTACCTCTAAAGTGTTACATGGGGTAATGAAAGGGTTGGGAATTTCCTGGAAGTTCCATACTCTATGGCATCCGCCATCATCAGGAAGGGTTGAGAGAATGAACCAAACACTCAAACGACAGCTCTCTAAATTGATAATAGAAACCAGACTCCCTTGGACCAAATGTTTACCTATAGCTCTCTTGCGAGTACAAACAGCCCCAAGGAAATATTTGGGACTATCCCCCTATGAAATCTTATTTGGATTACCATATCTGGGAACGAATGCAGAATTGCCAATTCCCAAAACTAAAGACTTGTTCTTAAAGAAGTATATCCTGGGCTTGTCCTCCTCTTTGTCTTTCCTCAGGAAACAGGGTTTATTGGCACAGACTCCGTCCCTTGAATTCACCGTTCATCCCATCCGGCCGGGAGATTGGGTCTTAGTAAAATCATGGACAGAGACGAAATTGTAGCCGGACTGGGAAGGGCCATATCAGGCTCTTTTGACTACCGAAACGGCAATAAGGACGGTGGAGAAAGGCTGGACTCACTACACTCAGATCAAAGGGCCAATGGAATCTCCAGTTGAGGAAAAGTCTGAACAGCTGAATCAATGCAAGACCCGCTGAAACTCAGGCTAAAGAGGCTTTGAGTAACTGATTATACATTGGCGACATGAGCATGGGATTATTTCTGTAGGATTGTATATTAAGTCTTTTTGTGCTTCAGCACTTTTTTTTAGAATGCTGGAGATGTTTAGAGTAATGATGCTAGCCTATTTAGTGTCGGGATTTTGTCAAATATCATTTTCATACGTGTTATTAACGATTCCTGAGTCTGATAATCCACAAATAATAGACGCTGATGCAGCTTAGTAAATTGTGGGGATGTGGATAGTCAGAGACAGTACCGCAGCTCAGAGATACATCTTAAGTCCTGTGGGGATGGTACTTGGTATAATGGTCTTGTCACAGTACACGGGCCCCTTCTGACCAGCTCTCGATTGTCCCGATAAAAAATGTAACCCAATATACTTAACGATAAAGAAAACCACATGGCATGAAGCAATTCTGGGGGCGTGGGGTGGTGGGGGGGGGGCGGCGGGGGGGCACCTATGAGATACAATTAAATGAAACATTTGGGAAAGAAATGAAAGCAAACGGGAATGATTTCTCTGCCTGTTGTTTTTGAATTAGTATAGGACAGGGAAAACGGGTAGCACTACTGGATAATAAGGTACAACCTCTCACCCCTCCCAATGACCTTAAAGTAGTAAAAATTATAGAGGTAAAGGACTTAAAATAGACCATTGAAATAGAAAATGGATATGGGGATGCAAATGCCTGGGTTGAATGGGTAAAGTATACTGTAAATAGTCTGAACAAGAGCAATTTCTATGCATGTGTACCTGGTAGGCCAGTGGCCCAGGTCGTCCCCTTTCCGCTCGGGTGGAAGTGAGACAGGAAGGGCATGAAATGTATCATAGCCCTCTATCAGGATGAGACTGCATGGAATGATAGGAACTGTACCTTCCTATCTCTGATGTTCCCTCCCTTGGAGAAGAAAGATTCAAAGGCCCCCCCCCTCCATGTTTTCAGCCACAGTTGGAAATCACATGTCGTGTGTGTGTAGACGAGGTACAAATTGGTCTAGAGATTTGGGGGAGCTGAAATTATGTACAGAGATTAGGAATGTCATCGAAACGGACAAGGGAGGAACTACTCAGCACTAAAGGTTCCCCGAGCGGATCTATGGTGGTACTGTGGAGGCAAAATACTGAGACCCACCCTCCCTCTGGATTGGAGAGGAATATGTGCAGTTGGGCAATTGGCAATTCCATTTACCCTGGCATTTGAGAAGGAAAAGATAATGGGGAAAAAGGGAAGGAGTAAGAGATCACTTTAGACACTTCTTTCGATGACAGGATTTATCTCGATTCCGAAGGCGTCCCTAGGGGGGTACCTGATGAGTTCAAGGCTCATAATTAGATTATGAGCAAGCTTGAGTCAGCTCTCTTTTGGTGGGTAACAATTAATAAAAATATAGATTGGATAAATTATATTTTCTATCATCAACAGCGA
The DNA here is from genome assembly GCF_020745735.1 of Hemiscyllium ocellatum. NCBI lineage: Eukaryota > Metazoa > Chordata > Chondrichthyes > Orectolobiformes > Hemiscylliidae > Hemiscyllium > Hemiscyllium ocellatum. The sequence continues at coordinate 63,749,036 of NC_083403.1, forward strand.
TTTATAAATTATACAAGAGATGTGGTTAAAGGAATATCAGAACAGCTTAATGCGACAAGTAGGATGACATGGGAAGACAGAATTGCCCTTGATATGATTTTAGCGGAAAAAGTGTGTGTGTCTGTGTGTGTGTGTGTGTGTGTGTGTGTGTGTGTGTGTGTGTGTGTGATGTTAGGAAGAAGCTGTTGTACCTTTATTCCTAGTAACACTGCGCCTGATGGTTCAATTACTCGGGCCTTAAGGGGATTGACTATCTTAGCAGAGGAACTAGCTGAGAATTCAGGAGTAGACACATCTCTCACGGGATGGCTTGAATCATGGTTTGGAAAATGGAAGGGGGTGGTGGTTTCCATCCTTACTTCCCTGATAGTAGTAGTCAGGGTATTGATGGCCATTTGCTGTTGTATCATACCTTGTATATGAGGGCTCACCCAAAGACTGATTGAGGCAGTCTAAATGAAACAGATGCCCCTAAAAGGGAATCAGGCAGAGGAACTTTATCGATTAAATAATGAGGGGATAAGTGAGACCAAGATGGATGAAATCTTTGGAATGATGCTTGAGAATTTTGGGGGCGATTCTTAAAAGAAAAATGCAGAAGATAACAAATGGTAATTAAAGAAAAAGGGGGAAATTGTGGGATATAGGTAAAGTAGTGTTACTTCTGCAATCATAATTACTTATGCAAGGTAAATGCACTCACACCAGTGTATAATTGTTTCAACCCAAGAGCTGAGTCAACCAGAATGAAAACCATGTGGAGGAAATATATAATTGTTTTTGTATTAGCTAAAATGTGAATGCAAGAATGAAACGTACTTGCTAACAATGGTAGACAAGTAGATAGGGTGTGAGGATTAAGCCAGATATGCTTGTGCAAGCAGTAGTTATAAGCATCTGTTTCCCACTTTTGCAAAAACACAAAACAAATCCCAATTAAAAGGTCATAAGGATCAATCTGGTTAGGGAAAGGGAGGAAATCGCACATGTGGCTGAAGTAGATAATCATGAAGAAGGATATACCTAACAATGGGCCACAGCAGGATGTGGTAAAATGGCCAAGTAAAACTTGTACTTTGTTATGCACAAGGCCGGATACGGCAAGAGATAAACAATAATAATGGGCACCTGGTTTGGTGTAGTGAATCCTATATAAGATGGGCCGAATGGCCTTACTTCCACTCCTATGTTTTATGGTCTAAGATATGTACTCACTAAACTCTGTGTGTCTATTTTAGGCACCACACTTGCAAGCGTATAATAAACGTACTGATTGCTTCAGATCTTGTCTCGCACTGAAATTATTGAAGTGAGTGAGCTTTGATTCTCACATAGGTAAATGTAGGGGAATGGGTGGGTTGCTCTTCAGAGGGTCGGTGTGGACTTGTTGGACTGAAGGGTCTGTTTCCATACTGTAGAAAGTCTAATCTAAACAACAAAGTGGAATTGAGACCACAATTAGATCAACATTGATTTTCTTAAATGGCAGAGCAGGCTTGAGGGACAAACTAGCCTCTTCCTGCTTCTAATTTGTTTGCAGGAGGGGCATTGTGAGAAGGTGGCTGGGTAACAGGAAGGGTTGAGCAGTGATCAGGGACAGGAGGGAGTTGACTGCTGGGAGGGTGATAAGAAGGGTAGACGGCAGGAGGGTGAGCAGCAGTTGATAGGGATCTGGAGTAAGGGATTAATTAAAAGTTACTCTGAAGTCATTTGGAACCATGCCTTCAGTTCATAACAATATGGTTTTGTTGCATGCCAAAAATCGATCCGAGCTGTACCAAGCGCAGGGAGGTCACACTGCAGCCAAAGAAAATAGTAACCCACGGTCATTCAAAATACTGCCAGTAGTGAATGCTGCAGCTTTGCAGTAGGCTGGAAGATCCAGACTCCACACATATGTACTGCCTGGATTCTCTGTCTCTCTTGTTGTGATCAATAGCTGGTTTACAGCAAAATAACTGAAAATGTGTTGCTGGTCAAAGCACAGCAGGCCAGGCAGCATCTCAGGAATAGAGAATTCGACGTTTCGAGCATAAGCCCTTCATCAGGAATGAGAGAGAGTAGCCAAGCAGGCTAAGATAAAAGGTAGGGAGGAGGGACTTGGGGGAGGGGCGATGGAGGTGGGATAGGTGGAAGGAGGTCAAGGTGAGGGTGATAGGCCGGAGTGGGGTGGGGGCGGAGAGGTCAGGAAGAAGATTGCAGGTTAGGAGGGCGGTGCTGAGTTGAGGGAACCGACTGAGACAAGGTGGGGGGAGGGGAAATGAGGAAACTGGAGAAATCTGAATTCATACCTTGTGGTTGGAGGGTTCCCAGGCGGAAGATGAGGCGCTCCTCCTCCAGCCATCGTGTTGTTATGTTCTGCCGGTGGAGGAGTCCAAGGACCTGCATGTCCTCGGTGGAGTGGGAGGGAGAGTTAAAGTGTTGAGCCACGGGGTGGTTGGGTTGGTTGGTCCGGGCGTCCCTGAGGTGTTCTCTGAAGCGTTCCGCAAGTAAGCGGCCTGTCTCACCAATATAGAGGAGGCCACATCGGGTGCAGCGGATGCAATAGATGATGTGTGTGGAGGTACAGGTGAACTTGTGGCAGATATGGAAGGATCCCTTGGGGCCTTGGAGGGAAGTGAGGGAGGAGGTGTGGGCGCAAGTTTTACATTTCCTGCGGTTGCAGGGGAAGGTGCCGGGAGTGGAGGTTGGGTTGGTGGGGGGTGTGGATCTGACGAGGGAGTCACGAAGGGAGTGGTCCTTGCGGAACGCTGATAGGGGAGGGGAGGGAAATATATCCTTGGTGGTGGGGGATAGGGGAGGGGAGGGAAATATATCCTTGGTGGTGGGGGATAGGGGAGGGGAGGGAAATATATCCTTGGTGGTGGGGGATAGGGGAGGGGAGGGAAATATATCCTTGGTGGTGGGGTAGGGGAGGGGAGGGAAATATATCCTTGGTGGTGGGGTAGGGGAGGGGAGGACAGGCCGCTTACTTGCGGAACGCTTCAGAGAACACCTCAGGGACGCCCGGACCAACCAACCCAACCACCCCGTGGCTCAACTCTTTAACTCTCCCTCCCACTCCACCGAGGACATGCAGGTCCTTGGACTCCTCCACCGGCAGAACATAACAACACGACGGCTGGAGGAGGAGCGCCTCATCTTCCGCCTGGGAACCCTCCAACCACAAGGTATGAATTCAGATTTCTCCAGTTTCCTCATTTCCCCTCCCCCCACCTTGTCTCAGTCGGTTCCCTCAACTCAGCACCGCCCTCCTAACCTGCAATCTTCTTCCTGACCTCTCCGCCCCCACCCCACTCCGGCCTATCACCCTCACCTTGACCTCCTTCCACCTATCCCACCTCCATCGCCCCTCCCCCAAGTCCCTCCTCCCTACCTTTTATCTTAGCCTGCTTGGCTACTCTCTCTCATTCCTGATGAAGGGCTTATGCTCGAAACGTCGAATTCTCTATTCCTGAGATGCTGCCTGGCCTGCTGTGCTTTGACCAGCAACACATTTTCAGCTGTGATCTCCAACATCTGCAAACCTCATTTTTTACAGCAAAATAAACCTATCTCGCAATTATGTTGTGTATTGTTTTGATTAAATCCCTGATATTAACCTGGAAGAAGGTTTTCTCTGTCTGTGATATGCAACAAAATTGTAAGCCATTTACAAAGAACCAGTTGCAACTTTGTTGCACATAATTGTGAATATTTGAAAGGCTAGTGACTTAAAATAACCTTTCGCAGAGAGGACTGTTGTTAACTGACATCTTTGAAGTGGACTTCGTACTCCTATTTGACATCTTTGAAGTAGACTTCTTACTCCTGCTGTGCTCTCTGTCATTCCCAGGTCTGGATTTTGCACGGGCCTTGATAGTGAACTGTTGATTCTGTTGGTGATCGTTTATCCCCCTGAACCTGGTCAGAGCTGATCATCCAAACCAGCCCACTGCCGCCCCCGTCACCAATACACATTCCACAACAAGGCAGCATCTTTCACATTGAACGCCATAAAAGGTTAACCTAGTACAGTCAAGTAAAACTTTTCTTTGACGGGGACCTGACCGAAAAATATTGCCGAACACCAGATCTGGCTTTGAACAAGACAATTCGATATTTGTGGAGCATTGTTAAATGTGTTCATCAGTATTATTTATTAGATTGTTAAAATCTATATTTTAATAGTAGTCATGATTTGGAGATGCTGGTGTTGGGCTGGGGTGTACAAGGTAAAAAAATCACACAACACCAGGTTATAGTCCCAGTTATCGTTGGACTATAACCTGGTGTTGAGTGATTTTTAACTTTATATTTTAATAGACCGTGACAATAATTTGATTTTAGTGCATTTTTATTTCCTGGGTGGATGGCTGTGAAAATTATTTAACGTGATTGAAAACAAAAACATAAATTGCTGAAGAAACTCTGCAGGTCTGGCAGCATCCGTGGAGAGAAAGCAGAGTTAATGTTTTGGGACCAGTGACTCTTCTTCCCCTGTTTCATTCCAGATTTCCAGCGTCCCGTAGTTCTTTGTTCAGTTTCAATGTAATTGGTTGTTTGAAAAACTTGTCGCTCATCACCGCAGTTCCTACTGAGAACGAATACAGAAGAACGCAATCAGTCTCCCGTGGAAAGAGTTACAGTGTTCGCCACCGATATCAACACATCTCACTGCAAGGCTTTGTTCGAAGTTGGCAACTAAAAAGGATTCGCTGCTGGTCCCGGCGGTTTCTGAGGCTAGAACTATCTTAATTCGAGGCAGTGCCTTCCATTGCAGCCACAAATGCTCCGGCTTTACATCCTCGCTCCGTTCTGAGGGATTGGGGAAGCAATGAAACCAGAAGGCGAGCAGGCGGATTCCTAAAAGTGCAGGTCTAGACTCTGCTTTTACCTGTCGAGGAATAATCTTTTTTTTAAATTTCAGTATTGCAGCCAGCATTAACGGTGCGGGTCAGAGATCTGGAGCCCAGAGGCCTCAGCAGAACTTTTAACTGAGAAGCTAAACTGTTTAGATTTAGATTATATTCGATTCCTTACAGTGTGAAAACAGGTCCAAAGGCCCAACCCAGTCCACATCGACCCTCCGAAAAGTAACCCACCCATATCCCTCTGACCAATGCAATTGCCAATTCACCTGGCCTGCACAGCTTTAGACTGTGGGAGGAAACGGAGAGAATGTGCAAACGCCGCATGAACAGTCGTAGCTGGGATCGAACCTGGGACCCTGGTGTGAGGCAGCAGTGCTAACTACTGAGCCACTGTCTTTCCTCCTTTCCCAATGTGGATTACTGGGAAGACATAAGAATTAGCAAACATATTGTCAAAAGTATCAATTATTACAAAAGGGAACTAACACAGCTGCAATGCCTTATCGAAATATATAATAGTCTAACTACTTAATGTAACATGGGATTTGGAATCAAGGGCTATCTTGTCTATATTTATAATACTTGGTTGTGATGAAACAGCTTTAACACCTATTTTGCACTATGAAAGATGGTCAAAGGATGTCAACTTCAAACCTGCTCCCCAACCCCACAACCTGCCCCAAAATCTGGCTGGTGAAAGTCCTGTATTAACTCTAATTTTGTATTTAGCACCCCTGCAAAGCAGAAGAAGTATTTTATAAAATGTTTTGGTGTTTTCAGAATCACAAAGTCATGTTATATCAGTCTAAATATACACAGAATGATACTGTCATAGTTTTTGAAATCTGCAATGAAATGTGTGTTGTACTGTGAGGAATATGCACTGCAAAAGAGCTGATTCGATTTCCTTCAATTTCCAAAGCAGTGAAAGTAGTGGATCTCAAAGGAACAACTGGAGGTCACTAAAGATGTTGGGACAGTTGTTCTCTATGTTTTCTTTGTAGTGTAGAGGAGTAGGAGTGTTTCTTCCAGCTCTGAACACCAATTTGAGCAGGTATTGGCAGCTGTACTCAGCATACCTGTATTTTCTCAAGGTCAAACTTTATGCTACCGTCTGAGAATCCTGTGCTTCTATCCTCTTGTCCACCAGAAGAAGAAAAAAATTTCAGTGCTTACCCTCAATATAGTTCCCAGGTTACACTGTTCCTTGCTATACTCCTCTCCACTCTTACTACATTGATGATGCTGTTGACCCTGGGCTTGCAGGAGGTGCAGTGCCTCATTCCGCAATCATACTTCTTCCTTGGTCCCAAGTATCCTGTCCCTGCATTGAGCTCTAAGTAAGTCAACGTTCTAAGATATCTAGCAAATTAACAGGAAGGGGTAGCCAGTCCACACAGGTGAACATCTAAACACTAAAAAGGAGCAATCCTTCCACAGAACAAGCAAATTTTTCTCTTGTATCAAATGGTTAAGAAGATCTTCTTCTCCTGTGGTACAGGAGCTTTAGCTGTTAGATTGTTGAGCCATTGACCCCTTTTAGTGGCAGGGTCAGGATGTTTCATTTTGATCCTCTGGTCCAACTGATTCCTGCACAGGAGGGACTGTCTCTGACGTGTCTGGCTTAACTCTCAACATCATTGAGCTCAGGCAACTTGCACAATTAAATGACACAGTGATCCCAGTTGTTTCACTACATTTTAGATGTTCCAGTCCTAAACCCAAACACAACGTCACCTAACCTACCCACCCCTCTGTCCATGCCATGTCTCTGCTCCCTTGCCAACTGTAGGGATTTCTGAAGTGCAATGCAGCCAACCAGGACTCAGGTTGTTCCCTCACTAGCCACACCCCTGTGTCAGGGAGAAAGTGAGGTCTGCAGATGCTGGAGATCAGAGCTGAAAATGTGTTGCTGGAAAAGCGCAGCAGGTCAGGCAGCATCCAAGGAACAGGAGAATTGACATTTCCGGCATAAGCCCACTAAGCCCTGAAGAAGGGCTTATGCCCGAAACGTCAATTCTCCTGAACCTTGGATGCTGCCTGACCTGCCATGCTTTTCCAGCAACACATTTACACCCCTGTGTCACCCTACTGCCAGTAATGGGGACAGAAGTCCATTTTTAAATGGTTCTCAAGTCTTTCTGACTCTGTGAAAATCTGAACCAAAATACAGATCCTTGAAGATAAAGAGAAGCTTTATCTGATTGGTCCCAAGGATAAGAGACTTGAGCTACAAAATTAGCTTGAAGACGTAAAGTTTATCTTGTTGGGAAAAGGAAGTTGAGGAGCAATCTATGAGAAGTGTATGAGAATATGAATGGTTTAGACATGGTAGCTTAAGAAAAGTTGTGCCCATTAGCTGTTCACTCACTAAAGGATACAGATTTAAGTTTTATTTTAATGTAAGAGACACAGGAGTGATTTGAAGAAGCACATTTTCATGTAGGATAATTAAAGTCTTGGAACTTGCTGTATGTGAGGGTAGTGAACACAGACAATTAATGATTTTAAAATCAAGTTGAATAGACCATTAAGGGAAATAAACTCGCAAGGCTACAAGAATGATGAAAAAAATCAGACTTACTGGATTGCTGTACAGAGCCATCATGGAGTAAATGAATAGCTTTGATCTATGCTGTAATACTGCTGCTATTCTGCAGTCAGTCTCTCCTTGCATGTGATAAAGCAGGTGTCATAACTTCTGCAGCTAATTTTATAGAATTGCTTCTGCCATAAACACATTTCTTGAGACACCTAAACTTGCAACCTCTATCTAAAAGAGTAAGGGTAGCAGATGTATAAGAGCACCTCCACTGTTTCTAAAGGATCAAAATTATGGAAATCCCTTCCTAACAGAATTATGAGTATATCTATGCTCTGAAGATTGTCAAGGTTTAAAGCAGCAGCTCCCCTTCGTCTTTTCCATAGCAATTAGGTTGGGTAATTATGCTAGCCCAGCCAATGGCGTTTACATCACAGGAAATAATTTTAAAATGGGAGCACCAGGAGTTGGAGAATGTTTATTTCCTGCACAGCCTTCATTAACCTAGAGTCATGCAGCATACAAACTTTTTGGTCAAACTCATCCCGTTGACCAGAAATTCCAACCTGACCTTGTCCTATCTGCCAGCATTTGGTCCATATCCCTCTAAACCCTTCCTATTCACATACACATCGAGATGCCTTTTAAATGTTGTCATTGTATCAGCCTCCACCACTTCCTCTGGCAACTCATTCCATACATGTGCCATACGCTACGTGAAAATGTTACCCAATGCCTTCTTTAAATCTTTTCCCACTCACCTTAAACCTATATTCTTTAGCTCTGGACTCCCCTACCCTGGTGGAAAATACCCTGGCTATTCACTCAATTCATGGTCCTCATGATTTTATAAATTTCTTGTAAGGTCACACCTCATCCTCTTATGTTTCAGGGAAAAAGCCCAGGCTATTCAGAGTCTCACTATGATTTAAACCCTCCAGTCCCGACAATATCTTTGTAAATCTTTTCTGCACCTTCCCAAGTTTAACAACATAGTTTCTATAGAAGGGTGACCAGAATTGTACATAGTATTCCAAAAGAGGTCTCAGCAATGACCTGTACAGCAGCAACATGACATCCCAACTCCTATACTCAATGTTTCGACCAACAAAGGAAAGCATGCTATTCTTTTGCACTAGTGATTTCACTATTTTTTCAAGGGCATTAATAAAATTAATCATCCCCTACAGGTTTGCTCTATCTGCTGCCTCTGAATGATTCAATATGTTCAAGTGCAGGAATGTGAAATTTTACCCCGTTGTTCCTCTCCGAACCAATTATCCGTTAATTAACATGACTAACTGTATGAAACCACAAAATAGAGCTGAAGTTTCACTTTGTGTAATTCGAGCAGAGAAGATTATTCCAGCATTGCAAATTCTGGAAAATGTTCAACAACTATTATCTGGTGTGATTTCCACCCCCTACAATCTAAGGATAAGCTAGAGTACAGAGGATAATAAGACTGAACGCTGAAAACAATGCAAAGAACTCAAAACGTAAAGTGAGGCAGTATTGATTTATTATGTGTTCTGTAAGGAAGATTGTTCCCTGGAGTTTCATGAAAAGAAAGGGCTACAGCAGCAGAGAAGGTAGATTTTGGAATGGAAAACATTGAAATTTGCTGGCAATATTTATTTGCATTTTTAAAAATTGTTTGATTGAATGAATTGTATTATGAAAAGTTCTGCTTTCAGGATAAGAGGTTTATATCTGTGAGCACAAAATGAATGTGAATGAACAGAAACTTTTATAAAAATTTATTTATTTCAGTCTTTTTGTTTATTGATGACCTATGAGTTAATCAAAATTTCTGTGTTCTCCCAATTATCCAACACAATTTTGGTGTTGATTAGTGAAAACTCTGGTGTTAATATTTCCTATTATTATGCTACAAAGTTTATCTGGTATGTAATGGTAAGGACAAGACTGCAGTGTCTTTCTTTCCAAAGTGCAGCAAGATTTCTGCACAATCGTTTAGTTAATACTAAAGAGTACTGTACTGATGGAGTTGCTGTCGGTTAGATAAGATATTAAACTAAAATTCCCTTTTCCTATTCAGATAGACGTTAAATCGCCTGTAGGAAGAGGATCAGGCAATTTCCAGGTGTCCATTCCTCTTTCATTGAGAAGGACCTCAAACAGGTTTTCCAGTTGCACATCTCACTTATTTGTGGAACATTTCTGTGTACACATTGGCTCCAGCTGTGCCTGTGTAAGGAAAATTTCGCAATTCAGAAGGAATCTTCGGATTTGAAGTGCTTTGTAACGTGATAAGGTACTATTTAAATGCAAATTATTTCTTTGCTTTACTTGCTAATTGGGGTGGATTATTATTTGAATTAACATTGGCTGATTCATTCCCAAGCTTATTTTTCCCTCAGCTAAAACATGTTTATACATCTGTCTATCTTGTGTGCCATTTGTTTTTTTTGTCGGTATTAATTATTGATTTGTGTAAATAGCTTTCAGCAGTGATTTAAAGCTAATCTGAGTGAAGTTATATTGTGTGCATGAGCAAAAGAAAACATGCAAATAATTTAAATTCATCTTTCTAAGCACAGATCATAACCTAGATAGAAAAAATAAACCTGCAAATTTATGTCCCACAGTCCACAGCCTTTGAGGAAAAGAATTTCCAGATTTCTACAATCTTTTGTGTAGAAATGTACTCCTTTATTATTTCCATCATTACTACCTTGTTGTCATTACGAGACCATGAAGGTTATGCTGAATTTACAAGAGCAGGGAGGTGGTGTTGAACTTAATAAGACACTTAATTAGACCACAGCTGCTGTATTGTCTACTTTTCTGGGTGCTGCACTATTGGCAGGGTGTGGACGGAGTGCAGAGAATACAGAAGACATTTACAAGAATGTTCCAAGGATAAGCTCAGTCAGCATTTATGAGATTAAATTGGAGAGTTTGAGACTGTGATTTGACCGATGTTTTCAAATCAGAAGGGGGTGCATAGAGTAGACAGGAAAAATGGTTCCTACTGATAAAAGTGAGATTTAAAACTGTTTGCAAATGCAGTAAATGCGCTGTGAGAAAAAGCTTTTTCACACATTAATGTACTGCATGAACTATGGTGGAGGCAGGTTCAACTGAGGCATTCAAGAGGGCATTGTTTCCATTTGAATAATCATCCAATGTGCAGGAGTCTTGGGAAAAAGTACAAAATTAACACTAAGTTACGATGCTCATTTGGAGAGCCAGTACAAGCATGATTGGCCAAATGACCTCTGTCTCCACCCTAATACTTATGTGATTCTATGAAGTCTATTAATGCGGATTCCTGGTCTTGATTTCTCTATTTGAAGAAATAGTCTTCTTGTTTCTGTCTTATCCTTTTAACATTTTGAGTGCTTCAATCCAATTATGCTTCAATGCTCTATACACAAGAGGTGTATTGGCTATGCTAACTTACCCATAGTCGTTAGGTGCATTAGTCAGGGTGGATGGGTTACTCTTAGGAGGATTGGTGTGGACTTGTTAGGCGGAAGGGCCTGTTTCCACACTATAGGGAATCTTATCTAATCTAAAAAAAAGGAACATAAACCAAGTTTATGCCACCTGTCTTCATAAGAGGTGCTGCATTTGGGAAAGCAAATCTATACATTTAATGGTAAGGTCCTAGGGAGTGTTGTTGAACAGAGTGTTGTTGGAATGCAGGTTCATAGCTCCTTTAAAGTGGAGTCGCAGGTAGATAGGATGGTGAAGAAGGAGCTTTGGTATGCTTTCCTTCATTGGTTAGAACTAGAGGGCATAAGTTTAGGGTGAGAGGGAAAAAATATAAAAGAGACCTAAGGGGCAATCTTTTCACACAGAGGGTGGCATGTGTATGGAATGAGCTGCCAGAGGAAGTGGTGGAGGCTGGAACAATTGCAACATTTAAAAGGCACCTGGATGGCTTTATGAATGGAAGAGTTTGGAGGGATATGGGGCGGGTACTGGCAGGTGTGACTGGAAAGGGTTGGGATATCTTGTCGGCATGGCCGAGTTGGACCGAAGGGTCTGTTTCCGTGCTGTACATCTCTATGACCTTAATCCTATATGTTCCAGTATCATTCTGGCACATGCAGGCCGTTGCATCTGCTAAAGTAGCAGAGAGTGTAATTTCTGATGTATAATGTATCAACAGGCAGATGCTGGTATATCACATCGAACTTCAGGAACTGAGAAAATAATACTTTGTGAAAACATTCCCATAACTCTAACTGCTTGCAGAAGACCTTGAGAAGAAGCAAAATCAGGCTGATGTCCTGTACAAGTAACTTATTTCTATTGAAACTGGACTGGCAGAGACAAATGTGCACTTTTCTGCTCAATCTGATAACTTTTGATAAATATGTTTAAGCAACTACCTAGATATAGAAATTGGCAACGATTAAAGAAAATGCACTTTATGATCTTGATATTTATTTCCTCTTAATCTTCTTCTAAATCGCGTTGTCCTCTTTGTCATTCTTCGTGGAAGAATTCAAATTGGTCAACTTTCTTTTCAAAGTTGATTGCCCAGAATTAGCAAGTCTTGAGTGCTGTGAGGTTATATTTCTGGTTAACTAAATGTGCTCATTGTGTGTTTCCATGAATCCGGCCATGAACTTCAGTACAGCAGTAAAGGATAGTGCTGATATCTCAACTGTATTCCTAGGTAACAGAAAGTTTTACTTATTCTGTATATAAAAGGAGAAAATTGGAACAGTTATCTATTTTGAATCTTAGAACCCCTACGGTAAACATTTGGCCCAGTAAGTCTGCACTGACTCTCCACATCCTACCCTGATCTACCCCCATCTGTATAACTTCACATTTACTATGGCTAATCCATCTAGCCTGTAGATCCCTGTATACTATGGGCAGTTTAGCATGGCTAACACACCTAATCTGCATATTTTTGGACAGTGGGAGGAAACTGGACTACTGAGAAAACCCACACAGATATGAGGAGAACAGATAGTTACCCAAGGTCGGAATCGAACCTGGGTCTCCGGTACTGTGAGGTAGCAGTGCCACCATACAGCCCCTAGACTTTTGTTTACAAAAAACAAGTTGGTCTGTCTTTCAGAGCCTTTGATCTCATTGCTTCTGAAGCAAGATCCACATAACTAAACAAGTGCAAATAATACTGATAGGTAACATCATAGAGGTAAGCTCCTGCTCAGTGCACAGAGACTTCAGTCAATGACTAATAAACACTCAGGTGCTGTTAATGATAGCGTCGTTGTTAGCTCTGAGCAATGTCTGCCATCCCCAAAATGATAACATGGAATTGTACTGTCCCGAAGAAGACCATTCTGCCCATCAAGCTCCTGATGTAAAACTATTTAAGAACATCCTGCTCTTGGAAGGAACACTAACCTGAACTTCAGGTGAGTTAAATAAATATGCAAAAGGGGTACATCTTGTGGTCTTTGGAGGTACGTGAGAGAATGAGACTGATCTGATAGCTCCTTCAAAGAAACACCATTGGCAAAATGGCCTGAATGTTCATTATAAAATTCTGAGAAGGTTTTTAAGCTTCAGCCCATTTTTCAAATGGTGCCTCTTTGAAGGAGCTATCAGATCAGTCTCATTCTTTTACCTACCTCCAAAGTCCAGAAAATCAATCCCTTTCACTTAATTCACCTTGTAAAGTTACTATTGAATCTGCATGGACCATCCTTTAGTGTATTCTAGAACAATGTTTCTCAAAGTGGGGTCTTTCTCTGTACTTTGCTCCCTCCCAGTCTCCTGCCATCCTCACACACTCCTGCTCCCACCTCCCCAGGTTACTGTTTGCTGCTGCTGCTTACATGGCACTTAGGCTCAGGCTGGCACAAGGCTCCAGCCAGATCAGACAAGATTAGAAGTAGGCACACCCATTTCACTGAATTTTAAATAATTATCAGTTCTTAAAATCTTTATTTAAAGACTGTTGATTATGTATTTTCCTGTTTTAAAATCACCGAATAGTTACAGCACAAAACCCAAATCAGCCCCACTGATTCTCTGAAGGAACTATTCATGTACTGCCAGTTTCTAACTCCCGGTGTCCCTGCATATTTCTGCTCTTTATAAATTAATTTATTTAGAAAATGTAGAATCATTCATGACACAGAGTGAGGTCAGTCAGCCCATTCTGTTGAAAAAAAGTGCAGCAATCAGCCTAATGGCATTTTCCAGCATTTGGTTTGTATCCCTAGATTTCAGGGACAGGTTTTCTTTCTCTATTACCCTTCAGGCAGTGAGTTCCAAACTTTACCACCTTCTGGGTGGAACATGATTTCCCATCTCCCTTCTAATCTTTCTAGCAATTACTTTAAATCTGTGCTTCCTGGTCATTGAGCCTCTGCTAAGGGAAGTAGATCCTTTATATCTATTCTATCCAGACTCCTCACAATCTTGTATACCTCAGTCAAATCTCCCCTCATCCTCCTCTATTCCAAGAACAACAGTCAGTCCAATCTTCCTCATAGCTGCAAACTTCCAGTCCGGCAATGTCCTCATAATTCTGTTTTGCACTTTCTGTGGTGCACTTGCATCCTTTCTGTAATGAGATGACCAGAACTGTATATAGTTCATAAGTTGTGGCTTACCTAGGTTTTATATTGTTCTAACATAATCTCATTCTTTTTAAATTCTGTATATCCGCTAATCAAGCTAAAAAGTCCACATGTCATGTTAACTGCTTCATTAACCTATCTGTTACATTCAGGGATCTGTGAAGCAGTTTTGATCTTTTACAGATCCTACTCTTCCATTAATTAATCTGTAAGCCCCTTGACACTAAAGGGGCTTAAGATTTGGCAATTCCATCTTTTTTCATTGTGAGAACATGTTTACTTTAAACCTCTTGAAGTTCCACTTTGAATATCTCTCATTGTTCTAACACTGAGTTACCTTGAAGTAACCGCTTCCAGTCCACCTACGCTAAATCACTCCTCAATTTTAATAAAATTGGCCGTCCCAAATTTAAACCCTAACTCGTGTATTGTCTTTAACCTTTTCCACAATTAAGTTAAAACTAACTGAATTATGATCTCAATCACCAAAACGTTCTTCCAGTGCCACAATTTCCATATATCTAGATTCACTTCCCAAAATCAAATCCAGAAGTATTCTCTTCCTTTTTGGATTCGCTGCATACTGTTCAAAAATATTGTTTTGAATGTACTTCAGGAATTCTAGTTCCTTAATTTGTTTCAACTATAACTATCCCAGTTAATATTGACATGGTTACAGTTCCCTATTATTCCCTTCCTTTTGCTTTTACCCTTCTCAGAGATTTGCCGTATTGCTCATATACATCCTTCCAAGTTTTTGGGGATCTAAACTCCCAGTAGTCTGATTGTTCCTTAGCTCAATCCTTATGACTTCATTTGACAATCTTCTTCATAGCTCTACGGTGGCACAGTGGTTAGCATTGCTGCCTCACAGAGCCAGAGACCCGGGTTTAATTCCCACCTCAGGCAACTGCCTGTGTGGAGTTTGCACATTCTCCCCGTGTCTATGTGGGTTTCCTCCCACAGTCCAAAAATGTGTAGGTTAGGTGAATTGGCCATGCTAAATTGCCCGTAGTGTGGGTAAATGTAGGGGAATGGGTCTGGGTGAGTTGCTGATCGGAGGGTCGGTGTGGACTTGTTGGGCCGAAGGGCCTGTTTCCACA
This sequence comes from Hemiscyllium ocellatum, assembly GCF_020745735.1. Lineage (NCBI taxonomy): Eukaryota > Metazoa > Chordata > Chondrichthyes > Orectolobiformes > Hemiscylliidae > Hemiscyllium > Hemiscyllium ocellatum. The sequence goes on from NC_083403.1 coordinate 63,764,082, forward strand.
CTTTAAGTAATCTAATCTGCAACTAATTGTTTCTTCGACCGAAATTGCTCATCTCTTATTTTTTACGTACCTTTCCATCTGATATGAACACCCTATAACCTGGAATGTGGAGTTGCCATTCCTGTTCCCCTTTAAGTCATGCTTCTGTAATAGTTAATATATTTCACATTTCTGTCTGTTTACCTCAGCACTTCTACCGTGTTTGCTAAATTCTTAACTAAACAATGAGTTGTACATTATATTATCATTTGGTATAAGGTTGGAAGAAGTGGGACTGAGCAAATACTAATGTGTATTTTTCAACCAAAAAAGTTAAGAACCAAATTCCTTTTATGTACCATTTAGTTCTTTTACTTGTAACTTTCAATCTGTATTCTCTGGTTACAAGTCCTCTTGGCAGTGAAAACAGTATCTCCATATTTACTCCAACAAAATCCTTCAGATTTTAGAACACTATTAGTAAGTATTCACTTTGAACCCAGGCAGGCTAACACAATTATCTAAATAAATTATCTAAATATATGCATAGTCACTGTGAAGATCTAGGTGCCAAACTAAGAAGCAGAACTTCAAAGCTCAGAAGTATTACCTGGGCCACATGCAAATTAGCTTAAGGCAAACCAAAGTGGAGAGATAATATGTGGCAGAAAAGCTGGTGCAGGAGAGGTGGGTTCTGGTTTGTGAGGCACTGGCACCGGTTCTAGGGAAAGCAGGATCTACACCAGAGGAACAACCTTCACCTGAATTGCACCAGGGCTGTTCTTGCCTACTTCATAATTTAGGAAGAAAAGAGAGTTTTAAAATAAATAGTGGGGGCATGGGATCAAATTTGAGAAGAGGTAATGCATCAAAGAGTAGAGACAAGGCAAAAGAGAAAGGCATTAATATAGGAAATGTTAAACAGAGAGTACAAACCTGAGAGTAAATCAACACTAAAGATGTTAAAGGCTAAAGATTACAAAAAGAATAAATGGATAAAACTATAGACCCTGTATGTCAATACACATAGGATTTAAAATAAAACAGATGAACTGAGAATACACATAGTGATGGATGAATGAATATGATTTGGTAGTTGACTATTAAAGAGTGAAGGCCAATTAGGAAGAATAAAAAGCTAGAAAAACCATGGCGAGGTGGCACAGTTAATTATTGGTAGTATGAACCAATTTCAGAAAATCTAGATGTGGAAATGGTTTGGGTAGAAATGATAAATGATAAATGCAAGAAGTCAATTGTGGGACTGGTGCACAGATCCCAGAATAGTGATCATGTGCGAGGGTGGAGAATAAAGGAATAAATAATCCTTGTCAGAAAGACTTGTCAATAATCATGAGAAGTTTTAGTCTACATATAGGCTGGAAAAATCAGGTGAGCGAAGATAGCTCAGGTAAGTTCGTAGAATGTTTTGGGGGTGATTTCCATGTTTTTAAGTCACCCAGAGAGCAGGCTGTACTAGATTTTGTGCAAAGAGAAAAGATTGATTAACCTTTTTAGTGAAGGCAATTCTGGTAACAGCAGCCATAATGTGATTGAATATTCTGTTCAGTATGAGGGAGTGAGGAGTGGGGTTGAGACTATTTATTTAAACTTAATTAAAGCCAATCATAAGGATTTTGAAAGCAGAGCTGGCTAAAATTATTAACAAATTAGGGTCAAGGCTAGAAAAATAGTGATGTAGTGGCAGACATATAGAACATAGAATATTATAGCGCAGTACAGGCCCTTCGGCCCTCGATGTTACGCCGACCTGTCATACCAATCTGAAGCCCATCTAACCCAAACTATTCCATGTACATCCATATGCTTGTCCAATGATGACTTAAATGTACTTAAAGTTGGCGAATCTACTACCATTGCAGGCAAAGCATTCCATACCCTTACTACTCTCTGAATAAAGAAATTACCTCTGACTTCTGTCCTAAATCTATTACCCCTCAATTTAAAGCTATGCCCCCTCATGCTCGCTGTCACCATACTTGGAAAAAGGCTCTCCCTGTCCACCCTATCTAACCCTCTGATTATCTTATATGTCTCTATAAAGTCACCTCTCAACCTTCTTCTCTCCAATGAAAACAGCCTCAAGCCCCTCAGCCCAGGGGACTTAGCTATTTTCACACTCTATAGGATTTCTCATACCTCTTCCTTGTGAACCTCAATTACACCTAATCTAGTAGCCTGTATCTCTGTAATCTCCTTGACAACATGGTCATTTTGTAGAGGGAATACTGTTGAAAAATATTAATTTAGTGCTTCCCCTATCTGCTCTGACTCCACGCACAACTTCCCACTACTATCCTTGATTGGCCCTAATTTTACTCTCGTCATTCTTTTATTCCTTAAATACCTATAGAAAGCCTTAGGGTTTAACCTGATCCTATCCGCCAACAACTTCTCGTGTCTCCTCATGGCTCTTCTGAGCTCTCTCTTTAGGTCTTTCCTAGCTACATTGTGACCCTCAGCACCCTAACTGAGCCTTCACATCTCATCCTAACATAAGCCTTCTTCTTCCTCTTGACCAGAGATTCCACTTCCTTCATAAACCACGGCTCCTGCACTCTACAGCTTCCTTCCTGCCTGACAGGTACATACCTATCTAGGACACTCAGGAGCCTTTCCTTGAATAAGCTCCATGTATATGAGTACTTCAGAATATACAGAATAAATACAAAAAGAAAATTAAAAGGGATAACTCACCATGATAACAAGGGATAGAGCTTACAAACTAAGAGTTAATCAACAAATAAGCCTAAAGCTCACAAAATGAATAAAAGGATAAAATGAAAGACTCTGTATCTCAATGTACATGGTATTTAAAATAAAACATATTAACTGAGGGATGCAAATAGAAATGTATAAATTTGATTTGCACTCTCGGTTTATTTGCTTTATTTTAAGCGCCATGTGCATTGAGATACACGGTCTTTAGTTTTATCCTTTTATTTGTTTTGTAAGCTTTAGCTTTATTTGTTGATTTATTGTTAGGTTTGTAAGCTCTATCCCTTGCTATCATGTCTGTTAACCCATCTGGTGGTTAACTAGAAAGGTTAAGGATAGCACTAAACTTAAACGAGAAACAAATAATTGTGAAAAGACAGGTGAAAGGTCAGAAAATTTGACAAGATATAAAAAAGATCAAAAAGTGATAAACAGATTAATGAAATTTGAGAGAAAGTTAGCCAAAGATATAAAAACTATCCAGAAATATAAATATAAGAGTTGCTATAAAGAATTGAAAAAGAAAAGTTAACAAAGTTAACATTGGTCCTGCAGAAAATGAATCTGGAGTATTAGTGACGGAAAATAAAGTGATGGCAGATGAATCAAACAGGAAGTTCACATCAGTCTTCACTACAGAGGATACAAAGAATATCACAGAAGCAGTTATCATTCAAGAAATGTAAGGGAGGGAGGAACCCTCGAAAATAACAATCACCAGAGAAGTGATACTGAGTACATTGTGGAAACTGTGAGCTGACAAATGCAGCGATCCTAATTGATTTAGAACATACATAGAACATAGAATATTGCAGCACACTATAGGCCCCTTGGCCCTTGATGTGCTGACCTGTGAAAACAATCTGAAGTCCATCTAACCTACACCATTCCATTTTCATCCATATGCTTATCCAATGACCATTCATCCTAGAGTCTTGAAAGAACTGGCAAGTGAGAGAGTTGATGTATTGGTTTTCATTTTCCAAAACTCCCTAGATTCTAGGGTTCTCTTAAATGTAAAGACAGCAAATGTAATTCCTATATTTACAAAAAGGAGGGAGACAAAAGCAGGAAATTGTAGGCCAGTTGGCTTAACATCCGTCATAGGGAAAATGTCAGAAGCTGTTATTAAATAAAGTTATTGGAGGTTACATAGAGGAGTTCAACATGCAGCGTCAATCATTACATTGGCTAAACATTATTCCTCTTTCAAAATCTAGGATGCAACATGAGCTGTAAGAAACTGGTGGATGTCCTGTTTGCACAGACATTTGATTAAGTGCATGATCAAAAGTTCCTGTGGAAAATAAAGTTTATGGTATATGCCATAACATACTGGCATGAATAAAAGATTGGCTGGCTAACAGGATGCAGAAAGTAGACATAAAGTGGGCCTTTTTTCAAATTGGCAAGATGTATGTCACAGAGACCAATGCTGGGATCTCAATCGTTTACCATTTAAATAAATGAAGGGGTAAAAAATGAGGTCTGCAGATGCTGGAGATCACAGCTGCAAATGTGTTGCTGGTCAAAGCACAGCAGGTTAGGCAGCATCTCAGGAATAGAGAATTCAACGTTTCGAGCATAAGCCCTTCATCAGGAATAAGAGAGAGAGAGCCAAGCAGGCTGAGATAAAAGGTAGGGAGGAGGGACTAGGGGGAGGGGCGATGGAGGTGGGATAGGTGGAAGGAGGTCAAGGTGAGGGTGATAGGCCGGAGTGGGGTGGGGGCGGAGAGGTCAGGAAGAGGATTGCAGGTTAGGAGGGCGGTGCTGAGTTGAGGGAACCGACTGAGACAAGGTGGGGGGAGGGGAAATGAGGAAGCTGGAGAAATCTGAATTCATACCTTGTGGTTGGAGGGTTCCCAGGCGGAAGATGAGGCGCTCCTCCTCCAGCCGTCGTGTAGTTGTGTTCTGCCGGTGGAGGAGTCCAAGGACCTGCATGTCCTCGGTGGAGTGGGAGGGGGAGTTAAAGTGTTGAGCCACGGGGTGATTGGGTTGGTTGGTTCGGGCGGCCCAGAGGTGTTCTCTGAAGCGTTCCGCAAGTAAGCGGCCTGTCTCACCAATATAGAGGAGGCCACATCGGGTGCAGCGGATGCAATAGATGATGTGTGTGGAGGTACAGGTGAACTTGTGGCGGATATGGAAGGATCCCTTGGGGCCTTGGAGGGAAGTGAGTGTGGAGGTGTGGGCGCAAGTTTTACATTTCCTGCGGTTGCAGGGGAAGGTGCCGGGGGTGGAGGTTGGGTTGGTGGGGGGTGTGGATCTGACAAGGGAGTCACGAAGGGAGTGGTCCTTGCGGAACGCTGATAGGGGAGGGGAGGGAAATATATCCTTGGTGGTGGGGTCCGTTTGGAGGTGGCGGAAATGGCGGCGGATAATACGTTGTATGCGCAGGTTGGTGGGGTGGTAGGTGAGAACCAGTGGGGTTCTGTCTTGGTGGCGGTTGGAGGAGCGGGGCTCAAGGGCGGAGGAGCGGGAAGTGGAGGAGATGCGGTGGAGGGCATCGTCGATCACGTCTGGGGGGAATCTGCGGTCCTTGAAGAAGGAGGCCATCTGGGTTGTGCGGTGTTGGAATTGGTCCTCCTGGGAGCAGATGCGGCGGAGACGAAGGAATTGGGAATATGGGATGGCGTTTTTACAGGGGGCAGGGTGGGAGGAGGTGTAGTCCAGGTAGCTGTGGGAGTCAGTCGGTTTATAATAGATGTCTGTGTTGAGTCGGTCGCCCGAGATAGAAATGGAAAGGTCTAGGAAGGGGAGGGAGGAGTCTGAGACAGTCCAGGTGAATTTCAGGTCGGGATGGAAGGTGTTAGTAAAGTTGATGAACTGTTCAACCTCCTCGTGGGAGCACGAGGCAGCGCCGATACAGTCATCGATGTAGCGGAGGAAAAGGTGGGGGGTGGTGCCAGTGTAGTTGCGGAAGATGGACTGTTCCACGTATCCTACGAAGAGGCAGGCATAGCTGGGGCCCATGCGGGTGCCCATGGCAACTCCTTTAGTTTGGAGGAAGTGGGAGGATTGAAAAGAGAAGTTATTCAGGGTGAGGACCAGTTCAGTCAGTCGAAGGAGGGTGTCAGTGGAAGGGTACTGGTTAGTGCGGCGGGAAAGGAAGAAGCGGAGGGCTTTGAGTCCTTCGTGATGGGGGATGGAGGTGTACAGGGACTGGATGTCCATAGTGAAAATAAGGCGTTGGGGACCGGGGAAGCGAAAATCCTGGAGGAGGTGGAGTGCGTGGGTGGTGTCCCGAACGTAGGTGGGGAGTTCTTGGACTAAAGGGGACAGGACCGTGTCGAGGTATTGGGAGATGAGTTCGGTGGGGCAGGAGCAGGCTGAGACAATGGGTCGGCCGGGGCAGGCAGGTTTGTGGATTTTGGGCAGGAGGTAGAAACGGGCGGTGCGGGGTTGTGGGACTATGAGGTTGGAGGCGGTGGATGGGAGATCCCCTGAGGTGATGAGGTCCTGGATGGTCTGGGAGATGATGGTTTGGTGGTGGGAGGTGGGGTCGTGGTCAAGGGGGCGATAGGAGGAGGCGTCCGCGAGCTGGCGTTTGGCTTCAGCGGTGTACAGGTCAGTGCGCCAAACTACCACCGCGCCTCCCTTGTCTGCGGGTTTGATGGTGAGGTTGGGATTGGAGCAGAGGGAGTGGAGGGCTGCACGTTCTGAGGGTGAGAGGTTGGAGTGGGTGAGAGGGGTGGACAGGTTGAGTCGGTTGATGTCACGGCGGCAGTTGGCTATAAAGAGGTCGAGGGCGGGTAGGAGGCCTGCACGGGGTGTCCAGGTGGATGGGGTGTGTTGGAGGCGGGAGACGGGGTCGTCTGTGGGTGGGCGGGAGTCTTGGTTGTGAAAGTAGGCACGGAGGCGAAGGCGGCGGAAGAATTGTTCAATATCTCGCCGCGTGTTGAACTCATTAATCCGAGGGCGTAGGGGAACGAAGGTGAGGCCCCTGCTGAGGACTGATCTTTCATCCTCAGAGAGGGGGAGATCTGGAGGGATGGTGAAAATCCGGCAAGGCTGGGAGCTAGGACCTGGTGTGGGACTGGAGCTGGAGCTGGAGCTGGGGGCGGGGTTAGGGGCGGGGACAGAGATCGAAGTAGGGGCGGAGTTAGACGTGGTGACGTTGCTCGACGTGGGGGCGGGGTCATGCGTCGTGACGGAAATAAGCGTGGGGGCGGGGTTACGTGAAGCGACGGGAGATGGCGTGGGGGCGGGGTTATGGGCGGGGTTATGCGTAGTGACGAAAGACGGCGTGGGGGCGGGGAAACCTGAGGATTTGTGCTCCTGCAGGTTAGTGATGTCAGTGGGGGCGGAAGTGGCTGCGTCGACGGCAACCGGAGGGGCGGAAATGGTTGCAGCGACGGAGGAGTGGTGGTCATTCCCGGTGGCCGCGTGGGTCGCGGGTCCGTCGGCGATCGTGGAAGCGGTTGTGTGTGTGGTGGTCACCGGGGCAGTTGTAGGGGCGGCGATCGCGGGGGCTCCGAGGTCGGTGGGGGAAGTGACGTCACGGTGGGCGGCGGCCTTTGGTGCCGCGGGCGCTGTGGAGGCCACATGTGTAATGGCGTCCGACAGGCCTGTGGAAGATTCTGGAATAGTTGAGGGGCCACGAGTGTGGGGGTAAGTACATGAAAGTTTTTGGTACTTACTGTCTTTAATCTCTGATAGGGCTAGGAAGAACTGTTTGTTGAGTTTGTGGATTCTTCTGTAGATGAAGAACAGCAGGGGTCCTTTGCAGGTCTGTGAGAGTGTTGTCCTGAGCTGGGGTAGGGCTGATTGCAGGGAGTGTAAGTGGCGACGCATGGCTGCAAGGGTGGAGCGGAGGATCCGGAGGGAGGTCTGTTGCTGGAGGCTTCGGATTTGTTGTAGGTACAGGTTGTCCTGGTTGGGTCCAAATTTTGTTGGTTGGAATGTAGTTCGGAGTCCGTGTGGGATCAGTCGGTTCCTTAGGCAGGTACTGAGGAAGGAGATGTGGCTGTGGTAACGGGTCTGTTTGAGAACGTGGCTGAAGAGCTTCTGTGCAGAGGAGATGACCTGGGGGGTGCAGTGAGAGAGGGACTCACTGAAATCCTTGTAGAGGGAGGAAGAGAGCTTCTTCAAGGAAGGCATCCTTGTAAGAGGATTCGCAGTAGGTTAAAATAGATGGTATGCATATCAAATTTGCTGATGGCACAAAGATAAGAATGTAACTTGTGAAGAGGATATAAAGAGACTAAAAAAGATTTCAATAGGTTAAGTGAATGGGCAGTTATGTGGCAAATGGAGAATAATGTGAGCAATGTGAAATTGTCCATTTTGGCAAGAAGAATAAAAAAGGAAGCATATTATCTGAATGGTGGGAGATTACAGAGCTCTTGGAGGCAGAACGATTTGGGTGTCCTATTCCATGAGTCAGAACAGGTTGGTTTACAACAAGTAATCAGAGAAGATAATAGAATGTTTTTGAATATGAAAATGGACAGTTTCTCCTTCAATTATACAAGGTACTGGCGAGATCCTATCTGGATTACTTTGAGCTCCATATTAAGAAAGGACACAAATGCATTAGAACCATTTCAAGGGTTTACTAGACTATTATCTAGTATGGGGAGGTTGTCTTATGAGAAAACATTGGACAGGCTAGGTTTATATCCACTCGAGTTTTGAAGAATAAGAGATAACTTGATTGGAATATAAAAGATCCTGAAGGATCTTAACAGGATGGGTGCAGAGAGGATATTTTCTCTTTTGGGAGAATTTTGAATGTAGGATCAGTGTTTAAATATAAGGGATTACCCAGTAAAAGCAGCAAAGGGACTTTTTTCTCTCTCAGAGGATTGTAAGTCTTCTTGAAAAGGTTGTGGAATCAGAGTCCATATATATTTTTAGGATAGAAGAAGATGCATTCTTAGCACCAATGGTGAAATGTTGTTTCAGGATAGGTGGCAGTGGTGATTTGTGCTAACAGTCGGATCAACCGTGATCTTGTTCAATGGCTGAGCAGGTTTGTGGGGTTGATTGGCCTACTCGTGATCCTTTTCATGTTTTGGTCAGAATGTTTGACCTCTTCAGAGATGTTTTGGGGGTATCCTTAAAGTGATTTTGCTGTTCTCCTGGGGGTCTCTTTCTGTAACATGGTAGAACAGTTGGGTCAGGAGCCTGGAATCACACCAAAAAATGACTCATTCTAGCAACAGAGTTGATTTTGAGTGATTAACGTCTCAATACAGAGGAACCTCGATTATCCTAAGGACATAGGCGGGGAGTATTTCGTTCGGTTAATCGAATGCCAGATGACATAGTTTAGCCAAGCATTGGGACTTGCGATCTTGTTTGGATAATCCAAAATTCGGATATTCGAGGTTCCTCTGAATTGGATATCCCTTCTTGCCACCTAATTTGGAAGATCTCATACAGGCACCTTTAGTGGCATTTTTCTCATGATTTGAGGAGCCATCTAAAAGTTGTCTATCTAGCTGAAGCATATAGGAGGACAAGGATCACTGCTGCCCAGTAAACCATACCTTAGCATCAGGTTTGAGATCCTCTTCCTCACAACCTCTTTTCCTCAGTTGGCTGATGGCTGATCCAGCACATTGAAATAAAGATGAGGAATTTCATCATCTGTGTCTGCCTTCCCTGAGAGGAGGCTCCCAAGATTTGGAGAATGCTCTATCCTTTCCTCATGTGTCTCAGAAAGAGGAGCTCAGATTCTGTGTGAACCCACATGCAATGGTCATCTGTATCTTCAGTGCCTCAGACTGGAATGATCTTGGTTTTGTATTAAAGGCAACATAGGTTGAATAGTTTTCCATTTGTTTTGTCGATTTGTGTCCATGCTGATACTAGTTTGTTGCTAGTGACATAGCACTTCAGTGAGGAAACTGGTTGAACAATGGAGTCTTTCTTTGATCTGAGTAAACTCTGAGATGGGGAAACTTTCATTAAATGCTATCTGGAGAATTTTGTTCAGTTCTAGAAACTACGTGACAGGCTGGCCATGGCGATGGTGCAGTGCATAAGGGGCACGAGGGGGCATGGCTTTAAATTGAGGGGTGATAGATATAGGACATATGTCAGAGGTAGTTTCTTTACTCAGAGAGTAGTAGGGACATGGAACACACTGCCTACAACAGTAGTAGACTCACCAACTTTAGGGGCATTTAAATGGTTATTGCATAAACATATGAATGGAAATGGAATAGTGTAGGATAGATAGGCTTCAAATCGGTTCCACAGATTGGCACAACATTTGGGGCCGAAGGGCCTGTACTGCGCTGTAATGTTCTATGTTCTATAATCTGCAGAATGATTCCACAGCTAATAAGGCTAAAGTTGATCATGCTTGTAACCCCTTACATATAAAAGATTAAAGGGAGATCTAATTGTGATGTTGAGGATTATTCATGAAATTTGTGGGATAGAGAGAAACTGTTTCTCCTGGTGAGGAAATCTGGAACAAGAGAACATTACCTTTATAATCAGTGCTGTCTGACACAGAGTCAGCATGGTAAGGGGTTTCCTCATGTCAGTGAGTAGAAAACTTTAACATTGTGCCGCAAAAAGCTATTGATAGCTGTGTCAATTTAAAAATGTAAAATTGAGATTTTTTGAGGGTTACAGAAACAGGGGCAGCCTGATGGAGCTAAGATGCAGGTCAGTCGTGATCTAATTACATAATGCCACCAATTCATGAAGATGATTGGGTGGCACAGTGGTTAGCACTGCTGCCACTCAGCGCCAGAGACCTGGGTTCAATTACTGCCTCAGGCAACTGTCTGTGTGGAGTTTGCATGTTGTCTGTGTAGGTTTCCTCCCACAGTCCAAAAATGTGCAGGTTAGGTGAATTGGCCATGCTGAACTGCCTGTAGTGTTATGTGAAGGGGTAAAATTAGAGGTCTGGGTGGGTTGCTCTTTGGAGGGTCAGTGTGGACTTGTTGTTTCCACCCTGTAAGTAATCTAATCTCTACTCTAGTTCTTCTGTTTATTTTTCTTAAGCTTCACTATTCCAAGAAACACACTTGGACGTTCTCTAGTCTCCCTACATGACTAATGTTTATCATTCAAGTAAATGACATATATGCATTCTCTTGAAAGCCTTGACATCCTTCCAGAATTGCGCACAGCACATCTGAGGCCTAAGCAGTAATTTGTAAAGGTTTAGCATCGTTTCCTTGTTTTTTTGTTCTAGACACCAATAGAGTTAAGGATTCTTTATGTTTTATCAGTCAACTGCAGGATCAGTTCATTCCTAAAAGGAAGAAAGATCTCAGGAGGAGGCCTGGGCGGCCGTGGCTGACGAGGGAAGTTAAGAAACATATGAAGTTAAAAGAGAAAAAGTGTAACATAACAAAGATAAGTGGGAAAACAGAGGTCTGGGAAGCTTTTAAAGAACAACAGAGGATTACTAAGAAGGAAATACGCAGAGGAAAAATGAGGTACGAAGGTAAACTGGCCAATAATATAAAGGAGGATAGTAAAAGCTTTTTCAAGTATGTGCAAGGCAAAAAAATGGTTAGGACTAAAATTGGGCCCTTGAAGACAGAAACAGGGGAATATATTACGGGGAACAAAGAAATGGCAGAAGAATTAAATGGGTACTTCAGATCTGTGTTCACTGGGGAAGACACAAGCAATCTCCCTGAGGTAACAGTGGCTAAAGGACCTGAACTTAAGGGAATCTGTATTTGCCAGGATTTGGTGTTGAAGAGACTGTTAGGTCTGAAGGTTGATAAGTCTCCGGGACCTGATGGTCTACATCCCAGGGTATTGAAGGAGGTGGCTCGGGAAATCATGGATGCGTTGGTGATTATTTTCCAGAATTCGATAGATTCGGGATCAGTTCCTGAGGATTGGAGAGTGGCTAATGTTATACCACTTTTTAAGAAAGGTGGGAGAGAGAAAGCAGGAAATTATAGACCAGTTAGTCTGACCTCAGTGGTGTGAAAGATGCTGGAGTCTATTATAAAGGATGAGATTACGGCACATCTGGATAGTAGTAACAGGATAGGACAGAGTCAGCATGGATTTATGAAGGGGAAATCATGCTTGACTAATCTTCTTGAATTTTTTGAGGATGTAACTCTGAAGATGGATGAGGGAGATCCAGTACATGTAGTGTACCTGGACTTTCAGAAAGCTTTTGATAAAGTTCCACATAGGAGGTTAGTGAGTAAACTTAGGGCTCATGGTATTGGCGGCAAAGTACTAGATTGGATTGAAAATTGGTTGGCTGATAGGAAACAAAGAGTAGTGATAAACGGCTCCATTTCGGAATGGCAGGCAGTGACCAGTGGGGTACCGCAAGGATCCATGCTGGGACCGCAGCTTTTTACAATATATATTAATGATATAGAAGATGGTATTAGTAATGGCATTAGCAAATTTGCTGATGATACAAAGCTGGGTGGCAGGGTGAAATATGATGAAGATGTTAGGAGATTACAGGGTGACCTGGACAAGTTAGGTGAGTGGGCAGATGCATGGCAGATGCAGTTTAATGTGGATAAATGTATGGTTATCCACTTTGGTGGCAAGAACAGGAAGGCAGATCACTACCTCAATGGAATTAACTTAGGTAACGGGTTAGTACAGAGAGATCTGGGTGTTCTTGTATACCAGTCAATGTAGGCAAGCATGCAGATACTGCAGGTAGTGAAGAAGGATGCTGGCTTTCATAACAAGAGGGATTGAGTATAGAAGCAAAGAGGTGCTTCTGCAGCTGTACAGGACCCTGGTGAGACCACACCTGGGAGTACTGTGTGCAGTTCTGGTCTCCAAATTTCTGGCTATTGAGAAAGTGCAGCGTAGGTTCACAAGGTCAATTCCTGGAATGGAGGCATTACCTTACACTGAAAGACTGAAGCTACTGGGCTTGTATACCCTTGAGTTTAGAAGACTGAGAGGGGATCTGATTGAGACATATAAGATTATGAAAGGATTGGATACTCTGGCAGTAGGAAACATGTTTCCGCTGATGGGTGAGTGCCGAACCAGAGGACACAGCTTAAAAATACGTGGTAGACCATTTAGGACAGAGATGAGGAGAAACTTCTTCACCCAGAGAGTGGTGGCTGTGTGGAATGCTCTGCCCCAGAGGGCAGTGGAGGCCCAGTCTCTGGATTCATTTAAGAAAGAGTTGGATAGAGCTCTCGAGGATAGTGAAATCAAGGGTTATGGAGATCAGGCAGGAAGCGGATACTGATTAGGAGTGATCAGCCATGATCATATTGAATGGCGGTGCAGGCTCGAAGGGCTGAATGGCCTACTCCTGCACCTATTGTCTATTGTCTATTGTCAAGTTGATGTTTAGTGTTCACTCTAGTAGCCAAATTACCCAGTAATGTCGTTGCTGCTCTAGTGGCCAACTGCCTGGGAAACGGGTCCTCATTCTCGTGGCCTCCCTGTCTAGAAAACTACTCCCCATTCTAATTGTCACTCTGCTCAAAACATGAGTGCCTTCTTATGGCAGCAATTGTAACAAAGACTAAAACACTGGGCTGGATTACCCCTAGAGTAGTTCCTTTTCTATCATTTGGTTGTTGGTTGTGTGAGAAAGATGAGGTTAAAGTTAACAAAAAAACATGCCTGGAAAAGAGATAAAATCAGACCAGAGATAATGTTACCACTTGTTAGTGAAGCTAGAACTCAGGATCATAAATATAAGATAGCCAAAGTGAATTCAGAAGGAACCTTGATATGCAGCCAATGGTTAGAATGTGAAACTTGCTACCCTTAGGAATAGTTGAAATGACTTGCACAGATGAATTTAAGAGAGAGCTACACAAATTTGGGGAGAAGGAAACAGCAGGATGTGCTGATAAGGTAAGAAGAATGAAGAGTGTGAAGAGGCTACTGTGGAAAATAAACCCGAGTATGGTCTTGTTGGGCCAAATGATGTTTTCTTTCTGGGCTGTAGGTGCTTTAATTGTGGATGGAGTGAGAAACAATCATAAACTAGGTAAGGAGGACAACAAATACAAATTGGGGAATGACTGAAAGAAATACAGAACTTAATGGGTAGGAGAGGCAATTTAATGCTGGCCTGTGATGTAGACTTTATATAAGGTAGCTTGCTTTCAGAGTCAGTTGGGTGACAGCTGAATGTTGCCTCTTTGAAGCTGGGCAGTACAACATCTATAAAGTATTGTTATATTCATACCTTGGCACTGGACATCAGGAATGCCAGGAATCCAGTTGTGGAAGTTCAAAGGTCCACTGGTCAGATTGCCATAAATAGCTCCAGCGTCTGTCTTAATGATTTTAATAACTTTAACTTCAGGAAATAGACTGGAGTTGAGAATGAACACAAAGTGGGTAGAATATGCTTTGTTCAAAGATCTGCTTGTGGTACAGCAAAGAAGCTGATCTAGGGTGAGAATAAATGCATTACCCCATCATGAAAAACAGTACAACCTGATTCAGATCTCATCTTCTGTCTATTGGTGTACCCTTTCCAGCAGGGGTTCCTCGATAAGGATCATTAACTTTTAATAACTTTTACATCAGAACATTTTAACTGAGACCAGTTTAACTCAATATGGGCTAGAGATTGTGCCTGGAAAGTGTTAATCATACAGGTGTATAATTGATCAGTAACTCATGTAATTTAGCAGAGTCTGCGTTGCAATTCTATTGTAAGGAGCATATTTTCCGAATTTACTGTGTTTTTGATTATGACAGAAGTGAGAAAGGAACTGTTTTAAAAACCAAAGCCCTAGAATGTATTAAAAGCAAGCTACAGCATTTCTTGTAAGTGCTATTTACACTGTTGCTTGTTCAACCACTGGGACAGGTTTAGTTGCAGATTAACGGGCACCAGGGGATGTATAGAAGTGAGATTCAGCCAGGAAAAAGTAACTGATTAGCCTACCGTTGGTCGATGTCAAGGCCTTTTACCTGACACAAATTGCCATTGCTTCCCAGTTAGCTAGACAGCTTGTAGATATGAATGACTAGCCAGAAGACATCTGAGAAGTGATGTTGTGTGCTTTCTCATGCAGTAGAAACTACCTAAAGAATCAGAATTAGAATTCCTATAGTGTTGGGTTCTGCCCAACAAGTCCACACCGACCCTCTGAAGAGCAACCCACCCAGACCCATTTCACCAAAATATATTTACGCCTGACTAATAACCTACACTATGGGCAGATTAACATGGGCAATTCACCTAACCTGCACATCTTAAACCTAATTTATTTCCCTCGCTATTTACTGTAAGCTATTGGTTTTCCCCTAATAAGTCAGAGATTTTATAGATTGTGAACCAGTTGCTCTGTGCTTCATGCAGGCCAATGAAAGTACTGGAAAGGAGAGAAATCATTATGCAGGAAACTTGGACAAGCAAAAGGATCACCTCAGTGAATCTCATAGACAGACAACATTGAGCTGTCCTCTCAGTTTTCCCGTCTACCCATAATTCCAATACCTTTTGTGTGTCTGTTAGAGGTGGATAAAGGGGTTAGAGTCTTTTCTAGTAGAGTTATATGTCGATGGTTCGTGATAGTTTATCTGTAACTAGACTTTACACTACTAGTAATTCTTGTTTAGTACACAAATCTGCTCCTTGCTTTGTTGTCTAGTCTTAAAAGACAGGTAAACTGAGGACCCAAATCAGAAATTGCTGGAAAAGGTCTGGCAGCATCTATGGAGAGAGATCAGAGTTAACATTTCAGGTCGAGTGAACCTTCCTCAGAACTCAGAAGGAAATTGAGGAATTCTGCATGACATGTTTAAATTTGTGATGACTCTGGGACTTGCTAAACTAACTCTATTGTACCTCCCCTCTCTTCCATAACAGGAAGCCAAACATTATTAGCTCTTCTTGTATTCACCCAGCTGCTTTCAGATGCTCCTTATGCAGTAAATAACTCCAGAATGTCTGAGGTCAAGTACTCTTGAGTTTTCATCATATTGATCAATGTTGACCATCAAAAGGCCAAGTGCATCCCACTGAGCAATTTGTCAGCTAAAATAGGAAGTGGGTCTTGTCGACCTAACTCCAGATCATAAAAACAGAGCTTAGCAATGAGCATTGTTAAGTTAGGTGAGTATTTTAGAAATGCCCCTAATCTAATAAGCGCTGGCATATTAATCAACTGACCCCCTTCTGACTCCATAAGCTTTCGTAGATTCAGTAATGGCAGTTGTCAGCACAATCATAGCCATTTACTTGTTTTCAAGATTACTGAACCTGAGCATTTATTTTTCCATTTAGGTCACTTAATATCACCTCCTGTTACTTTCAAACTCAGTCTAAATTAGTTCCAATTATTATTTACATATTTTGTGATATGATTTTCCATCGGGTGATGTGGAGTTCATTCTTCCCTAAGGCAGTTCGTGAGACAATTCACTGGTTCCTACAAAACTGCTTACTTCCTAGTTGCACTATTTTAATCAGAAATGAAGCTCATTATCATAATTATTGTTTCATTGCCATTTGATTTTTTTTCTCTTCCTGTCTGAAAGTTCAATCCACAGATTTCCTTTCCCGCCAACATGAGTTTGAGAATATTAGCAGGAATATGAAGAAAATACGATAACGGTACTCTTTACTTGTGTTTTTGTCTTTAAGAGGCAATTTTCAAGCAAGTTTTCAGTACGGGTATTTGTTCTGTGAAGAATTGATCCCATAGCATAAAGTCATAGAGATGTACAACATGGAAACAGACCCTTCGGTCCAACCCGTCCATGTCGACCAGATACCCCAACCCAATCTAGTTCCACCTGGCAGCACCCGCCCTATATCCCTCCAAACCCTTCCTATTCATATATCCATCCAAATGCCTCTTAAATGTTGCAATTGTACCAGTCTCCACCACTTCCTCTGGCAGCTCATTCCATACACGTACCACTCTCTGTGTGAAAAAGTCGCTTCGTAGGTCTGTTTTATATCTTTCCCCTCTCACCCAAAACCTATGCCCTCTAGTTCTGGACTCATCGGCCCCAGGGAAAAGACTTTGCTATTTGTCCTATCCACGCCCCTCATAAATTTGTAAACCTCTACAAGGTCACCCCTCAGCCTCTGATGCTCCAGGGAAAACAGCCCCAGCCTGTTAAGCCTCTCCCTATAGCTCAAATCCTCCAACCTTGGCAACATCCTTGTAAATCTTTTCTGAACCCTTTCAAGTTTCACAACATGAAGACAGGAAGAGAAAAATGTGCTGAGTAGTTGAGGGATGAAAGGTGGAAGGATGGCCATGTGAAGGTATGGCAAGACACAAATTGTATCTTCTGAGGAAGTGGAGCTGTATTCACATTGACCTGAAGAGTAAAATGTAATTAATGCAAGTGATCCTTGCCAGAAAGAACAAATGTTTTCTGCATTTGTAAATAAATTACTTAGCCTGAAACCTATACCAGAACAAACCAGTTAGATTCACACTCATTTATTATGTTGAAGGCTTGCAAAACTTCACAGCATTCATATATCAGTTAGGTTAGAATGGCATTGAGCTTCAGTCAGGGCCAGTCTGAGGAAAGTTAAAAATCACACACACCAGGTTATAGTCCAACAGGTTTAATTGGAAGCACTAGCTTTTGGAGCGACGCTCCTTCATCAGGTGGTTGTGGGGGACCCAATTGTAAGACACAGAATTTATAGCTTCCAAATAAACCTGTTGGACTATAATCTGGTGTTGTGTGATTTTTAACTTTGTACACCCCAGTCCAACACCGGCATCTCCAAATCAGTCTGAGGAACAGTTGTGATTTCCTGGTCCACTCCATACCCTGAGACATTATAAAAGACTCCCCAACTACTGTTGTAACCAGAGTTAGATGCTCGACTGAAATAAAAGCAGCAGGAACTATGGGTGAAGTCAAGAATCCTTGACTGGGCAACATGGAAACCTTTTTTAAAAAACTGTGGATACTGGAATTCAGAAACAAAAACAGAAATTGCTAGATAATCTCAGCAAGTCGGCCAGCATCTGTGGAGAGAAAGCAGAATTAACGTTTTAGGTCTTGTGACCCTTCTTCAGTTTGGAAGCTTTCTGAAGAAAAGTCACTGGAGTGAAACGTTATCTCTGCTTTCACCCCACAGATGATGCCAGGCCTGCTGAATTTTTCCTTGAAAATTTTTGCGCATGATACTGAAGCTGTCATTCTGACACCTACTTTCACTTAACATTATGTGCTTCATTTTTATAAATTTGTGCTCTAAGCTTTAGGCAGACATTTCTCATTTTTTTGTTTAGTCTGAACCCAGAGGGAGCGATGGAGGTCAGAGAAAACAACAGGGAGTTGGCTTTCAGAGGCATCCTCCTTTTCCCCATCTGTGTCTCTGTTTGTCCTCAGATCAGGGCATTAGCAGCTTTCCCTTGGTTTTTCCATTGAGAAACTGGCCATCTTTCTTGTTCACTGTGAAATAAACTGATTGGGGTGATGGTGAGTTGAGGCTTTGAAATGGCCATTAATTGATCACTTAAGAATGATAATTGTTGGCAGGTTGAGAAAGTCACCCAAGGACCTTCGTTCTCAGAATATAATTATCAAGACTGCAGGAAGGCAGTGAGTTTCTCTCCAAGACTACATTGCCTCATTATTTCCCCTTCTTACCATCCTGGTAGGGAATTCTGCCCAAGGGATTAGAAACTGATCAAGTATGAACCATGGATCTTCATCAGATGGGCCAAAGGCCTGAGGAGCAGCAGGTGGAGTGTGATTTAGATAAATGTGAGATGCTGCATTTTGGGAAAGCAAATCTTAGCAGGACTTGTACACTTAATGGTAAGGTCCGAGGGAGTGTTGCTGAACGAAGAGACATGGGAGTGCAGGTTCATAGCTCCTTGAAAGTAGAGTCGCAGTTAGATAGGATAGTGAAGAAGGTGTTTGATATGTTTTCCTTTATTGGTCAGTGTACTGAGTACAGGAGTTGGGAGGTCATGTTGCGGCTGTACAGGACATTGGTTAGGCCACTGTTGGAATATTGCGTGCAATTTTGGTCTCTTTCTTATCGGAAGGAATTTGTGAGACTTGAAAGGTTTCACAAAAGATTTACGAGGATGTTGCCAGGGTTGGAAGATTTGAGCTATAGAAAGACATTGAATAGGCTGGGGCTATTTTCCCTGGAGCGTCGGAGGCTGAGGGGTGACCTTATAGCGGTTTATAAAATCATGAGGGGGGTGGATAGGATAAGTAGACAAAGTCTTTTCCCTGGACAGAGTGAGTCCAGATCTAGAGGGCATAGATTTAGGGTGAGAGGGGAAAGATATAAAAGAGACTTACGGGGCAACTTTTTCACGCAGAGGGTGGTATGTGTATGGAATGAGCTGCTAGATGAAGTGGTGGTACAATTGCAAAATTTAAAAGGCACCTGGATGGGTATATGAATCAGAAGGGTTTGGAGGGATATGGGCCGGGTGCTGGTAGTGGGACTAGATTGGGTTGGGATATCTGATCAGCATGGACACGTTGAACCGAAGGGTCTGTTTCCATGCTGTACATCTCTATGACTCTATGACACAGTACACCATTCGTGGTTTTTTTTACATATTTTAAATTTGCATCCATTTAGTAATCTGTCCATATCCTCTTTAAAACATTTAAATCGTTGCTGAAAATGAGAAAACAAGGTAGGCTTGATCTGAGTGATTCTGCTTAATAGTGTTCTGACTACAGTAACAAAAGCAATATTAACTTATTTTTGGGTTAAAAGCCTTGCATAAATCCAAGATTCTGAGGCACATCCAAGGGGAAAGGATATTGTTCTTGAGCAAAAAGAGGAGCTATTACACATTCTGATTTAAAGCTTGGTGAAAGAATTGTAATTGAAGACAGAATTAAAGCAAGAGAGGTTTGGAAGGGAATTTTACAACTTAGGTCTAAGACAACCGACAAGAGTGTGCCAGTAATGATTGAAAGGATTTTTTGTGTGTACAAAAGGACAAATTTGGAGACGCCGGTGTTGAATTGGGGTGTACAAAGTTAAAAATCACACAACAGGTTAAATTCCAACAGATTTATTTGGAAGCACTAGCTTTCAACAACCACTTGATGAAGGAGCAGTGCCCCGAAACCTGTTGGACTGTAACCTGGTGTTGTGTGATTTTTAAATTTGTACAAAAAGGACAGAGTTAAAGAAACATTGAGTCTTCAGAGTGCTGTCGGATGTAAGGTTCTGGATATAGGTTGGGATTTGCCTATGGTAATTTGAACATCTGACAATCTTAAATTGAGGACAGTTAGGGAATAGGCTTCTTAAACTGGTGACTTGAGGCAATTGATAGTAAAATACTCCATTAGGATATAGCCATGTTATTCAGTGATAATCTATATTGACTGGTGCAAACAAATTGCCTTTTTTCCTCATTTTAAAAAACTTAAAACTGGGTAAGATTCTTGATGTTTGCCTTTTGCAGATTTCTCAACAGTGCAAGAATGTCCAACACAAAGAATCACTACTTTCAGTACAAAGGCTGTAACTTTGTTTCCACTATCTACACAAAAGAACATTTAGAACAACTGCAACATTTTGAAATAAAGGACACAGATGTCTTTATTGTGACGTACCCTAAATCTGGTAAGAAACTTGTTAGTTTCTGCAAATACATAGAGACTCAGAGATGATTATTTGTACTGCTCCTCTTTCACATGACACAACCTGCCACCAACCTACTGCAAAGTATTTCATTTTAAACTAATCCCTTCCCAGGAGAGCTACGTATATTTGCATTGGTGTTACCTGTTAGAGGTTTTGTAAATGTATTCAATGGTCTTTGAAGTTTAGTGAAATTGCTTCTCCTATAAGCTGATCTTATGCTCCCAATCATGGAGTCGATCTTCACAGTTCAATGCTTAATTGTATGATTTGTGTCCTTGGATCATTAAATCAAAATTCCTCGTGTGAACTGTTATGCTTCAGAGTTTTGCATGTTCCCATGTTCAACTCCCTGGTTACTGGAAGGCAGAATAATGGATGATCTGATATAAGGTTTAAGGTTGTGAAGAAGATCATACAGAGGTAGATGTAGAGGAAACGTCTCTATTTGTATGAAGGCTTGGAACTAGCATCACAGACTGCGACTAAATGCTGTGACATTAAGCAGGTGACTTTATTATTCAATCATGGGTGCAGGAGCACAAACTGTGACAGTGTTTACTGCCCATCCCTAGATGCACTTGACAAGATGGTGGTGAGCTGCCTTCTTTAATTGTTGAGATCCATTTGGTGTAGGCAGAGCCATAACTCTGTTAGAGACAGACATCCAGGACTTTGACCCAGCAACAGTAAAGGAATAGTATTATATTTCCAAGTTGAAAAAGTGTCCTGCTTGAAGGAGAACTTGCAGATTGTGATGTTCCCATGTATCTCTGCTGCTATCCCTTTGAGATGGTAGCGAAAAGTGCTATCTCAGGAGCCTTGGTGAATTCTGCAGTGCATTTTGTAGATGGTACACAGCGTATGAGGAGTGTCGTTGGTACATGTTAATGGATGTGACGCTTATCAAGCAGGCTGTGTTCTTTCAGATTGTGTTGAGCTTTTAAGGTATTGTTGGAGCTGCATGCATTTAGGCACATGGGGAGTAGTCCATCATGTTCCTGACTTGTGCCTTGTAAATGTTGGATAGGCTTTGGGGACTCAGGAGATGAGTTATTCAGTGCAGGATTCCTGGCTCAAAGTAATCTAATCTAATCTAATCTAAACCACATGGCTAGTCCAGTTCAGTTTCTGGTCATGTGATTAGTGATGAATTCAGCAATATTAGTACCATTAAATGACAAGGAGTAATGGTTAGATTCTGTCTTGCTTATCATTGCCTGCCTTGTGTGATGAAAATATTACTTGCCATTCGCCAGCCCAGGCCTGGATATTGTCTTAAGTCTTGCTGCATTTGGTCATGGACTGCTTCGGTTTGTGAGGAGTTGTGAATGGGACAATCATTAGTAAACATCTCTACTTCTGACCTTATCATAGAGAGAATGTCATCACTTTCAGAATACTGTACGCACTTCTGGACTCCCTACTATAAGAAGGAAGTTGTGGAACTTGAAAGGGTTCAGAAAAAATCTACAAGAATGTTGCCAGGGTCGGAGGGTTTGAGCTATAGGGAGAGGTTGAATAGGCTGGGGCTGTTTTCCCTGGAGCGTCAGAGGCTGAGGGATGACCTTATAGAAGCTTATAAAATCATGAGGGACATAGATAGGGTGAATAGACAAAGTCTATTTGCCTGGGCTGGGGGAATCCAAAACTCGAAAGTAAAGGTTTCAGGTCAGAGGGGAAAGATTTAAAAGGGACCTAAAGTGCAATCTTTTCATGCAGAGGGCAGTGTGTGTGGAATGAGCTGTCAGAGGATGTGGTGGAGGCTGATACAATGACAACTTTTTAACAGGCATCTGAATGGGTATATGAATAGGAATAGTATAGAGGGATATGGGCTAAATGCTGGCAAATGGGACTAGATTTATCTAGGATATCTGGTCAAAATGGACGAATTGAACCGATGCGTATATTTATGTGGTGAACATTTCTATGACTCTAAAGCAGCTAAAGATGGTTGGCCTGAGGAACCCTGTAGAGATGCCTGGGAGCTGCGATGACTGACCTCTAACAATGACAACCATCTTCCTCTGTACTAGGTATGAATCCAACAAATGGAGACTGTTCTCCCTGATTGGCTCCCAGTTTTTCTCGAGCTCCATGATGCCACACTCAAATGCAGTCTTGACGTCAAGGGCAGTTACTCACCTCTGGAATTCGGCTGTGATTAACCTCCACTCATACCAATATAAAAACCTGCTGGGACATGCACCAATTCGGTATTTCTTGTCAATTCATGAGCCTCAGTACTGGAGCCCAGCCAACCTGATACTGCCAGCCAATCAGATGCTCTCAGTCTTAGGGAGCTGATGGGTGTTAAGGTAGACCAAGGTTGCACAGCAATGAAGAGCTGTATCATTGTCAAAGAAATATTTTATTGGGGTTGCTTGTGGATTAAGTATCATGGAGAGAGGATGTCTGAGGCCACCCTCTTATCTCCATGCTTGAAATATTTTGACCTGCCCCACCTTCCCTCACAACAGGAGAACCTGGTCTCCCAGGCTTCCCGGTTGAGAAAACAAAAGCTACTCTCGCCTGCTGGAAAGGCAGGCAATCGTGTTGGTGGTGGGATTAGGCCCGAAAGTAATTTTTTAATTGACCACTTAGGGCCCTGAAATGGTGGCAGCTGGAGAAGGTTGCTCATGAGCCTTTTTTCCCCAACGTTAAATTGCTGAAGTGATGGGAAAGGGGTCTATATCTCTCTCTGGGGCCAAGCTGCCCCATTATTTGCTCTTTCTCTGCGCCCCCATCCTCCTCACCACCACCAGCAAGGAGAGAAATTGTACCCACAGAATATTAGAGTTATAGAGAATTTCACACACAGAAAGAGACCTTTTGGCCCATTGTATCTGTGCCAGTCATCAAACATCCATGTCCAGAGGAACCTCGACTGTCTGGCATTCAATTAACCGAACTTCAGATCATCCGAACAAGATGCAAGGTCCCGATGCTGGATAACATAGATAGCCACACATCAATTACCCGGCATTTGATTAATTGAACGAAAGAAACCCTGCCCATGTCCTTTGGATAATCGAGGTTCTTCTGAATTCCACTACCTTTTTGCAGCACTTGGCCTGAAGTCTTGCTTGCTATGGTGTTTCTTCAAGTGCTCATCCAGTTCTTAAATATCTCAAATATTCCAGCCTCTTTCAGGCAGTGAGTTCCACATACTGCCAAAATGGTTACACAGCAGAAAGTGGCTATTTGGCTCACTGTGTCCATATGGCTCACTGCAGCAGATGCTCAGCTAGTCCCACTCCCTTGCTTATTCCCGCAATTTTTCTCTTTTCAGATAGTAATCCAATGCCCTGCTGTTAAGGGAGTGGACTTCAGATCCCAGCCACTACAAAATTATCTTTTCTCATATATCACCATTTGTTCATTCTCCAATCAGTTAGCTAGGAGGTACAGCATAAGTAGTCACTTAAATTCAATAGGAAAATCTGGAGAATTGTTATTCAGAGTGGAATGTGAAATTTGCCACAAAAATAAAAAGTTGAGGCAACTTGCAGGCATTTGTTTGGATACGCAACAAAACTGAGGGAAAAAGGAATTGAGTTTAGGGTTAGATGAAGGTGGGAGGAGACATTTTAAGGATGTTTGGGATGCATGATCTGTTTTTGTACAATAATTCCATACATCGATAAATTTCTCTATGATATAATGAGATTAGTTGTAAAGCAGAAATTTAATTTATTTGAGCAATGCAACCACATTGAATTAGTAGTTAAAAATCCACACAACACCAGGTTATAGTCCAACAGGTTTATTTGGAGGCACTAGCGTTTGAAGCGCTGCTTCTTCATCAGGTGGTTGTGGAGCAGAACCATAGAGCACAGAATTTATAGCAACAGGATTGCAGTGTCATGGAATGTAAAGGATTAGATTAGATTGTCTACAGTGTGGAAACAGCCCCTTCGGCCCAACAAGTCCACACTGACCCTCCGAAGAGTAAAAATAATGACTGCAGATACTGGAAACCAGATTCTGAATTATTGGTGCTGGAAGAACTCAGCAGTTCAGGCAGCATCCAAGCAGCAGCGAAATCGACGTTTCGGGCAAAAGCCCTTCATCAGGAACAAAGGCAGTGAGCCTGAAGTGTGGAGAGATAAACTAGAGGAGAGTGGGGGTGGGGAGAAAGTAGCATAGAGTACAGTGGGTGAGTCGGGGAGGGGATGAAGGTGATAGGTCAGGGAGGAGAGAGTGGAGTGGATAGGTGGAAAAGGAGATAGGCAGGTAGGACAGGTCCGGACAGTGCTGAGCTGGAAGTTTGGAACTAGGGGGAAGGGGAAATGAGGAAACTGTTGAAGTCCACATTGATGCCCTGGGTTGAAGTGTTCCGAGGTGGAAGATGAGTCGTTCTGCCTCCAGGCATCTGGTGGTGAGGAAGCAGCGGTGAAGGAGGTCTTATTTTTATGCTGCATGATTCCAAGACACTATAACTGCGGATGCTGGAAATCTGAAATGAAATCAGAGATTGCTGGAGAAACTCAGATATCAAGATTGCATTCGACCAAGTGTGGCAACAAAGAGCCCTCGCAAAACTGGAATCAGTGGGTATCTAGAGGCAAACTCTCCAGTGGTGATAGTCGTACCTGACACAAGGAAAGATGGTCATGGTTGTTGGAGGTCAGCCATCTCAGCTCCAGGACATCTCTGCAGGAGTACCTCAAGGTAGTGTCCTAGCTTCAACCATCTTCAGCTTCTTTATTAATAACCTTCCCTCCATCACAAAGTCAGAAGTGGGGATGTTCACCGATGATTGCACAATGTTCAGCACCAATCGTGACTCCTCAGACACTAAGCAGACCGTGTTCAAATGCAACAAGATCTGGACAATATCCAGGCTTGGGCTGCCAAGCAGCAAGTAGCATTCGCACCACACAAATGCCAAGGCAATGACCATCACCAATAAGAGACATTCGAACTACCACCCCTTGGCATTCAATGATGTTGTGATCACTGAATCTCCTGCTATCAACATCCTGGAAGTTATCATTGATCAAAAACTGAACTGGACTCACTACTTAAACACAGTGGTTCCAAGAACAGGTCAGAGACTATGAATACTATGGTGAGTAACTCACCTTCTGACTTCTGAAAGCCTGTCCACCATCTACAAGGCACCAGTCAGTAGTGTGATAGAATACCTCCCACATGCCTGGATGGTGCAGCCCCAACACCACTCAAGAGGCTTGACACCATCCAGAACAAAGCAGCCCACTTGATTGGCACCACATCCACTCCCTCCATCATCAACGCTGAGTAGCAGCAGTGTGTGCGACCTACAAGACTCACTGCAGAAATTCACCAAAGATCCTCAGACAGCACCTTCCAAACCCTCGCCATATCCATCTAGAAGGACAAGGGCATCAGATACATGGGAACGCCACCACCTCACATTCCCCTCCAAGTCACTGTCCATCCTTACTTGGAAATATATCATCATTCCTTCACTGTCGCTGGGTCAAAATCTTGGAATTCCCTCCCTAATGGCATTTTGGGGCAACCTTCAAAAGGTAAACTGAACGGTTCAAGAAGACAGCTCACCACCTTCTGAAGGGCAACTATGGACGGGCAATAAATGCTGGCCAGCCAGCATTACCCCCACATCCCACAAAATCAATCAATAAAGAAAAATCTGGTAGCCTGTGTGGAGAGAAAGCAGAGTCAATGTTTCAGGTCCAGTGATCCTTCTTCAATTCTGGTTCTAGAACTAAAGAAGCAAATCTTAGCAGGACTTATACACTTAATGGTACAATCCTGGGAAGTGTTGCTGAACCGAGAGACCCCTTGGAGTGCAGGTTAATAGCTCCCTAAAAGTAGAGTTACAGGTAGAAAGGATAGTGATGAAGGCATTTGGTATGCTTTCCGTTATTGGTCAGAGTATTGAGTACAGGAATTGGGAGGTCATGTTACAGCTTTACAGGACATTGGTTAGGCCACTGTTGGAATGTTGCATGCAATTCTGGTCTCCCTTCTATCAGAAGGAAGTTGTGAAACTTGCAAGGGTTCAGAAAAGATTTACAAGGATGGTGCTAGGGTTGGAGGATTTGAGCTATAGGGAGAGGCTAATAGGCTGGGGATGTTTTCCCTGGAGCATCGGAGGCTGAGGGGTGATCTTATAGAGGTATATAAAATCATAAATAGAGAAAGTCTATTCCCTGGAGTGGGGAAAGTCCAGAACTAGAGGGCATAGGTTTAGAGTGAGAGGGGAAAGATATAAAAGGGACCTAAGGGGCAACTTTTTCATATGGAATGAGCTGCCAGAGGAAGTGGTGGAGGCTGGTATAATTACAGCATTTAAAAGACATCTGTATGGGTATATGAATAAGAAGGGTTTAGAGGAATATGAGCTGAAAATGTGTTGCTGGTTAAAGCTCAGCAGGTCAGGCAGCATCCAAGGAACAGGAAATTCGATGTTTCGGGCAAAAGCCCTTCATCAGGAATATGAGCCCAGTGCTGGCAAGTGGGACTAGATTAGGTTAGAATATCTGGTCGGCATGGACAAATTGGACTAAAGGGTCTGTTTCCATGCTGTACATCTCTATGACTCTCTGACTGTAAGGGTCACTGGGCCCTCAATTGAAAGAAGTTGGTGGAAAGGAAGAAAGAGAGTTAGAGAAATGGTGATGAAGGGAATGAATGGTGTAGGTTGTGGTGGGTGGCAATCAAGCAGGATGCTTTCTTCTGAATTGTAATGAGATTCTTCAGTATGGCGAGAGCTGTACCCATCCAGGTAAGTGAAATAACTTCCATGACATCCCTGACTTGTCTTGTAGATGGTGGCTAGGCATTAGGAAGATAGGGGATGACTGACTGATTTCCTGGAGTCTGACTTGCTGTTCTAGCCACGATGTATATATGGCTGGCCCAGCTTAGTTCCTGCAGTGGCAAGCCTCAGATTGATGCTGATGTGGTAAAGGTTATTGAATGCCAAGGGTAGATTTTCTCTTCTTTCAGAGGGTCATTGCCTGAAGCATTTATCCAGATCATGGTATTTGTCATTCACAGCCTCAGACTGGATGTTGTGCAGATCTTACTGCAAATGGACACACTACAGTACTTAAGTATCTGAGAAATTGTGAATGATGCTACATATTTGTATTCTGATGGAAATATATCATTGTAGAAACAGGCGAAGATGGTTGGGCCGAGGACATTGAGGAACTGAGATGATTGACCTCCAACAACCACAATCATTTTCTTTGTGCGAGGCATGACTCCAACTAATAGAGAGATATTTCCCAATTCCAATTGGCTTCTGTTGTGCTAGGGCTTCTTGATCCATGCTCATCAAATGAAGCCTTAAAGTTACGGATGATCAATCTTGCATCTACTCTGGAGTTAAAATCTTTTGTATATGTATGAACCAAGGTTGTAACGAGGCCGCAAAATGGGTGATGCTGGCAGAATTCAAACTGAGTGAGATTGAAGCCCCCACACCACACCCCTATCCAAGCCAAGAGTACATGCTGTTCCCACATTCAATGTTCAATGTGGTGTCATGCTAATTCACCAGCTGAGGAATTGGGTAAGTCTAATCAGAAGGGCATGCAAATCTCCTCATGTGATTTAATAACATGAAACTTCATGGGATCCAGAATCAAGTTTTAAGACTCTCAGAGCAATTCTATCTTGAATTGTATACTGCTGTACCACCATTCCTGGTGGGACAGAACATACCCAGGGATGGGTAACCTGTCTTGGACATTGTCTGTCATATTTCATTCTGTGGATATGTTTATGTCAGGCTAGTGCTTAATTATTTAGTGAAACAGCCCTCCAATCTTTTCATAAGGTCCTAGATGTTGGTAAGGAGAACTTTGCAGGATCAATAAGGCTGCCTTTGATAGAATCATAGAATCCCTACCATGCAGAAAGAGGCCATTCAGCCTATTGAATCTGTACTGATCTTCCAAAAAGAACCACCCTATTTCCATTTTCCTGCAGTTTCCCATGGCTAATTCATTTAATCTGCACATCCCCGGACACTACAAACAATTTAGCATAGCTAATCCATCTTACCTGCACATCTTTGGATTGTGGGACAAAACAGGAACACCCAGAGGAAACCCATACAGACATGGGGAGAACATGCAGACTCCATTGTCATTTTCATTACTGAGGTGTTGTCAGGTGGTCTGTTTGATTTGCTTCATATTTTTAGATTTTATAGTGTTTTGATACAGCAAAGTGGCTTATGAGGCAATTTCAGAAAGTAGTTAAGGATCAACCATATTTCTGTGAGTGTGAAATCATTTGTATGCCATATCAGGTAAGGACAGTAGATTTCCTTCCCTAAAGGGGTTCAGTGAGCTAGATGGATTATTTGCTACAATCATTTCATGCTCACCATTTAGATTAACTGGAATCTCTGATTTGTTCATTTGATTCCATGACTGTAGGCCATTATCTTAGGCGTCTGGATTATTAGTCCAATAATGATATCACCATGCCACTATCTCCCCTTGATGTATGAAGTCATTGTGTGTGATGACGACTGACTTGACACTGACATTTTTTACAAACCCACCGACTCTCACAGCTACCTGGATTACACCTCTTCCCACCCTACCTCTTGCAAAAATGCCATCCCGTATTCCCAATTCCTCCGCCTCCGCCGTATCTGCTCCCAGGAGGACCAGTTCCACCACAGAACACACCACATGGCCTCCTTCTTCAGAGACTGCATTATCCCTTCCCACGTGGTTAAAGATGCCCTCCAAGGCATCTCGTCCAAAACCCCCCACCTCCACCCTCAGACCCCACTCCTCCAACCGTAACAAGGACAGAACACCCCTGGTGCTCACCTTCCACCCTATAAACCTCCGCATAAACCAAATCATCCGCCAACATTTCCACCACCTCCAAAAAGACCCCACCACCAGGGATATATTTCCTTCCCCACCCCTTTCCGCCTTCCGCAAAGACCGTTCCCTCCATGACTACCTGGTCAGGTCCACGCCCCCCTACAACCCATCCTCCCATCCTGGCACCTTCCCTGCCACCGCAGAACTGTAAAACCTGCGCCCACACCTCCTCCCTCACCTCTATCCAAGGCCCTAAAGGAGCCTTCCACATCCATCAAAGTTTTACCTGCACATCCACTAATATCATTTATTGTCTCTGTTGCTCCCGATGTGGTCTCCTCTGCACTGGGGAGACTGGGCGCCTCCTAGCAGAGCGCTTTAGGGAACATCTCCGGGATACCCGCACCAATCAACCACACCATCCTGTGGCCCAACATTTCAACTCCCCCTCCCACTCTGCCGAGGACATGGAGGTCCTGGGCCTCCTTCACCGCTGCTCCCTCACCACCAGACGCCTGGAGGAAGAACGCCTCATCTTCCGCCTCAGAAAACTTCAACCCCAGGGCACCAATGTGGACTTCAGCAATTTCCTCATTTCCCCTTCCCCTACCTCACCCTATTTCCAAACTTCCAGCTCAGCACTGTCCCCATGACTTGTCTGGACTTGTCCTACCTGCCTATCTTCTTTTCCACCTATCCACTCCACCCTCTCCTCCCTGACCTATCACCTTCATCCCCTCTCCCACTCACCCATTGTACTCTATGCTACTTTCTTCCCACCCCCACCCTCCTCCAGCTTATCTCTCCATGCTTCAGGCTCACTGCCTTTATTCCTGATGAAGGGCTTTCACCTGAAACTTCGATTTCGCTGCTCCTTGGATGCTGCCTGAACTGCTGTGCTCTTCCAGCACCTCTAATCCAGAATGAATCCACAATTAGATGAGTACACATATTCCTCAAGGTTGTAGTGCTGGAGGTAATTATATAGATAGCGAGGGGCGAAGCCATGGAGATAATTACAAACAAGGATAAGAAGTTTAAACCCTCGAGACGTTGCTCAGCCAGGAGCTAACAATGTTACAGGCTAAAGTGACTCCCAGAATGACAACAGAAATGCTGTAAGGATATTGTCAAAGCATCCCTGAAAAATTCAAACATCCCATTCGACTCAGGGGAGTCCTGGCTTGTGACTAGGAATGCATTTGAAATATTCCAAAAATGTTGGGAGCCTTTGTTGGGAACTTAAAAAGGGGAAGTTGCAATATTGGCAATTTATCCATCTGAACTTCCAAACGCAACTGCTCTGTGTACAGCAAAGTCTACAGATTGCAAATTGGACTTATCGGCCATTTCAGAACTCATTGACTGATATGGAAGCAAGTCATTTGCAGTCCCAAGGGATGCCAGTGAAGTCAATAAGCAAGAAAATCAGTAGTTATTATCGATACGTATGAATGTGAAGTTGAGGCTACACTCTGATCAGCTGTAAGCTGACTGAATGGCAGAGCAAGTGACTGAATAGCCTGATTCTGCATCCTTTATGGATTCTTATGTAGACAGAAGATAGGTGATTGGGGCTTTGTGCATGTTAAGATGTGGGCAGCAGAATTTAAAATCTTTGGAGAATGGAAGTGTGGTGCCAATTGGACAACATTGGAATAGTCAAGTCTGGTGATAACAAATGCATTTATATGTTTCAACAGTAGGTGAACTGCAGCAAGGGCAAAATCAAGAGATGTTACAGAGCAGGAAATTGATTTTCTTTGTGATGGCTCCGATGTGTAGTCAGAAGCTGAACTTTGGGTCAAATATGACAATAAAGTTCGATGTTCAGTTTGGCTCAGCCTCCCATAATTACAAGGAAGAGGAGTGGAACTAAGTGCTTAGTTGGAGGAAATTTCTGCTCATTCAGTACTGGATTTTAGATAGGCTGAAAAATTTGGACTCATTGAAGAAGGCTGGAAGTTGTGGTAAGTTAACGTTGGGTGATAGTGAAATGACTAAGGCTGGCTATTTATTCTCTGTGACTGTAGCTCTGCCTCCGTTCAGCTGCTGTTGAAGCCTTCATTCATGCATTTTGTTACCTTTAGACTTGACTATTCCTATGCATTTCTGGCCAGCTTCCCTCTGCTTTCTGTAAACTTAAGGTCAGCTAAAACTCCACTTCCCTATTCTCAACTTGTACCACATGTTGTTCTCTTGGGTTGTTGGGAAGCCCTGGGTAGCCAGTACTATATTTGGCTCTTCCACAATATCAAACTTTTCACCACTATTTTCAAGTGCTTCCATGGCCTCACTCCTCCCTATATCTGCCATCTCCTCCAGCCCTCAGTGATACCTGTGTACTGCTCTAAACCTGCTTCTTGAGAATCTTTTATTTGAATCATTTCACCAATGATGGGTGACTCTTCATCTGTCTAGATGCAAAGCCCTAGAGTTCCTCCCTGAATCTCCTTGCCTATCTTCCCTGTTTGAAGGCAGTCATCAATAGCTACCTATTTGACCACACTTCTTGGCCATATTCTGATGTGACTTAGAGCCTTGTTTTATTTTATAATGCTTCTAGAAGGAATCTTGAATATTTAATTATTTCAAAGGTGCTATGTAAATGAAAGCTATTGATAATTGCTTCCAGACATGCTCAATTGACCTAAACCCAACTTCATGTTCAGGGCTATTGTGTCTCAGTGTGATGTCACAACTGTTACATCCATGTAACTCTTTGTGCAAATGGCAATAGATTGACATCTCACATGACAGCCAGGATGGCTAAGTGAATTTAAAAATCCCACAGGAGCAAGCCCTGGTGTTTTAAGGATTTCAACTGACAACCAAAAGATATTCAGCATATTCATTTAGCAGAAGAAGCTAATGATTAAGAATTTTGATAGCACATAAAATGTACCAGACTTAAGGGAAAGATTGGGAAAAGAGCATATTATTACAAATGAAGTTGATAAATTAGTCACATGGTACTTGTAGTAAAGTGGTTGTTTTTGTCCAATAAATGACTTGCAGATTGTGGGAGCACAAAATAAATGATGGGCACTCAAGATAATTGAAAAAGTAGAAAAAGTAGAAAAGTAGAAAAAGTAGAAAAATTGAAAAAATCCATACCAACACACCACTCCAATAAAGGACAACACAGGTTTATTTCTAGATGGTAGTTTTATTAGTACCTGACATGGTTTGTTTATCTTTGTGGTAATGGTGGTGTTCCTGCAATGATATTCTTTATGCCCATATCCACATTCTTTATCTAACTTTTTTTGCTTGCAAAGAATAATTGTGAAAAGCATTGAATGATCATCAATTTCAAGCATGGTCCTTATTACTCAGTGGAGTTTTATGTAGCATGCTTAAGTGAACTCAAAAGCTGAGAAAAGGCAGGAAATGATAACAAGGAGTATCAGGTCAGCTATGACCTCATTGAATAATGGAGCAGACTCGATGAGTTGAGTGGGCTATTTCTGCTTCCATGTTTTATGGCCATATTGCCTTACTTACACACAAGAACAGTCTCTCTTTTATCTTATTACAATTCCAAAACTATTAAACCTTATAAAACCAATCACTGGCTTACCCACAAACATACACAGCTCCCTGCTTGGGCAGCTTTTGACCATCTTTCCTTCTTGCATCATCCAATTTTGAAATTTGGAGCTGTTATCTGATGAAAATGTTGCAGAGTACGTTTTCAGACTAAAGAAATGACGTCTCTGACCCCATTATTCCAGCCTTTTATGCAGAGATGTCAATCATTCTCCTCTTACAACATTCCAGCAAAGTTAGGCCGACTTTGGTTCCTGTACACAGTTAGCTCTGCTCTGTTCTTGTGGGTAGTTTTCACTGTTTTGTTATCAACTTGTTTCAATAATTCTATAAAAACTTCTATTAACCCACATGATTAATATTAAAGAATAATCTGAAGTAGCTAGTCTAATGTTGCAATGGTTGTGTACAGACCCTGATTCCTTATAGTTGGGGGCTGGGCTTTCATATACAACATGGATAAGTTTCCTTCAATGAAAATAATGTGAAGTACATAGAAGATGCCAATCAGCCCTTGTCAGGACTGTATTGAAAATTTCTCCATCATTCAAGCTGTTAATGGTATGCTGTATACTAATATTGGCATTGTTTATATGTGTTGACAGCCTGCTTCTGCCTGTAACTACTAATAAGAAGGGCTGAAGAACCTGGATTCCTCAGGAAAAATATTTCAATTTGCCTTTACCTTCCAATAATCCTGGCATATGCGTTTGCTTAAAATAACTTAACCTGTGAGGCAGATGTTGAGGCACAATATTTGGGCTGTAGAAAACCCAGCAGGGTATCCTGTTCTGCTGTATCAGTGTGAATACACCGTTAAAACTATAAAACTATAAAAATTAAACAATATAATAGTCATCTATTAGATAATATAATAGTCATCTATTAGATAAAAATTTACGTGAGCTATTTATCTCTGTCAGACTGACAGGTTTAGGACATTGTATTGGAGCTGAAAATGTGTTGCTGGTTAAAGCACAGCAGGTTAGGCAGCATCTCAGGAATAGGGAATTCGACGTTTCGAGCATAAGCCCTTCATGAAGGGCTTATGCTCGAAACGTTGAATTCCCTATTCCTGAGATGCTGCCTAACCTGCTGTGCTTTAACCAGCAACACATTTTCAGCTGTGATCTCCAGCATCTGCAGACCTCATTTTTTACTCGAAGACATTGTATTGGAGAACATTAGTCATCTTGAAAGCTTTATTTGGGTTCAGGCTGTTGGGAGGTTTACAAAGTTGCAAAGGGTGGTAGTGGTGTCAAGTGTGAAGATAGGGTCTAGTTTAGAAACCAGCAAAAAAAGCCAACAAAAATTGTTACGGGAGATAAAGTAGAATATGAGAGCAAGATGGGCAGAAAGAATAGTAGCTTTCATAAATATATAAAAAGGAAGAGAGTGACTAAAGTAAACAAGGGCCTTGGAAGCAAATATAGGAGCAATTCTTGTTGGGTGTAAGGAAATTGCATTTGCGCTGAACAACCATTTTCACAGAAGAAAACACAAGTTGCTTCTCAGAACTGGAGGATAACATAATTGCTTAAAAAAAAGTGAGGAAGTTAACTCACACCAGCAGGATAGACATATTTTAGGGGCTGAAATCCGATGAATTCTTAGGACCTGACGGCAACATGTATGGATTCTGGACGTGATGCCTCAAGGATAGTTGATTCTCTATGATCTTCCAAACTTCCCAGCATTCTTGAATGGTTCTAGCAGATTGGAAGTTAGTAATATGAACCAATATTCAAGAAAGGAGGAAGATATTTAATTTAATATTTAGCAAATGCAACTCCGTAGAACCATTTGCGGGGTTTTTAAGGTGATTAGTCTGTGGAGGTGACACTGCTTGGTAATGCACAGAGTTATTTGTGTTTGATCACAAGTGCAAAGGGGTTTCTACAAAGGCTGTAATTGTAAAAGTTGGCTGTGCAAGGACTCTGGTTTGTTCCAAACTACTACTTCAGCAAAGACCACTTTTGTCATGATATTTCACAGCTTACCATTCAATAAGTGGGGTTGGTCACCAGGTGTTAGAAGGCAACGAGAAAATGGGGAAACTACAGGACACTTAATCGGACAGTAGTCATCAAAAAATGTTTATAATCTAATACTTAGGAAGTTTTAACAATACACTACAGAATTCATAAAATTATCTGACAGTCAGTATAGTTTAATGAAAGAGAAAGAGTTTTCTCTTTCATTAAACAATTATTAGAGCTTTTGAGGGTGCACTAGTAAGCTAGAATAAAGGAATCAGTAAATGTAGCATACATGCTACATTTCCTAAAGGCATTTGATAACTTGTCACACTAATAGTTAATATGCAAGGTCAGTGCTCCCAGATTAGGGATAATTTGCATGGATAGAAGATTGGTTAACAGCCAAGTAGCAAAATGTATGCACTAATGGATGCACGCAAATCATCAGGCTGTAACTAGTGGAGCATCTCAAAGCTTAGTGCTGGTGCCTCAGGTATAGAACAAAAGACCGTACAGCTTAGGAACAGGCCCATTTAGACTGTGTCAAAAGATTATGCTTTTCTAAAACTAAAAACATTTTTAGCTGCTAAGCTGTCCATACCTTCTATTCCCTGCCAATTCATATATCTGTCAGGATGCCTGTTAAAGGTTGCTATTTTGTCTGCCTCCACCGCCATGTCTTGAAATACCACCCTCTGGATAAAAAATCTTGCCTCTCACATCTCTTTTAAACTTATCCCCTTTATTTTAAACCTATATCCCCTAATATTTGACATTTTTACCCTGCAAAGAGGAAGACAGGTTAAGTGAGTGGCAAGTGGCATATAATGTAGGGAATTGTAAGATTATTCACCTTGGTTGCAAAGGTTTAAGAGTAATTATTTTTTATAGAAAGAAATTAATCTTGAATATTTTGATATTCAGAGATCTGGGTGTACTTGTATAAGGAGCAAAGTAAGTTAACATGCCAGTGCAGCAACAATGTGGAAGGCAAAAGGATTACAGTACAGGAAAAGAGAATCTTGCCACAACTGTTCAGGGTTTTGAGATCACACTTGAAATATCATACTTTTTTGCTTCTACATTTCAAGAATAATTTATTTACTTTGAAGGCAGTATGGACAGTTCATTGACATGGTCCCTGAGTTGAGAGAGTTGTTCTATGTGAAGAGGCAAAGTAAACTAAGTCTATATTCTCTGGAGTTTTGAAGAAAGAGAGGTGATCTCATTGATTTGGAGGCACCGGTTTTGGACTGGGGTGTACAAAGTTAAAAATCACACAACACCAGGTTATAGTCCAACACGTTTAATTGGAAACACTAGCTTTCAGAGCTCCTTCATCAGGTGGCTGTCATTGAAACATACAGAATGCTATCAGGGACTTGACAGGGCAACAACTAAATTTTTTTTTCTGCTGGTTGGAATATTGGGATGCAGTTTAAAGCCAATGATTCAATCACATAAGACTGATATAAGATAAATTTCTTCACTCAACTGTACATCTTTGAAGTTTTTGAGCATATCGTGTTATAGCTGCTCATTGGGTTCAGTTAGCTCAGTTGGTTTGATAGCTGGTTTGCAATGCAGGTGATGCTAACAGTGTGGGTTCAGTTCCCATACGGGCATGAGGTTACCATAAGGGCATATTCCTTTTCAAACTCTTCCCTCAGGTTAAACCTCCACCAGTTGTATCTCTCTAATGAGAGAGCAACCCCACAGCCCAGTTAGACTGTGGTGACTTTACCTTTGTAGATACTCCTTTACCTTTGATGATTATATTTATGTGTGGTATACAAGTTTTTGCCAGTCAGGGAATCCAGGGAAATAGGGAGTGGTAGAAAAGTGGAGATGACTCCAAACATAACTGGCACAAGAGATTTGGCAGTATCTGAGATAAGATCATTCCTGTCTTTTGTGGTCTTGTATTCCTGTGTTATGGCACTGTTTTTACCTTCTTCCTCACTTACTCCCAAGGATCTCTGCCAATCATTCTGTGTGAGATTGGCATATTTAAAACTGGGGGGCTTTTGGTTTTGGAAGGATGGAAACAATATCAATTTTACAGTTGTATTAATTAGTAACCAACCTCTGCTACATCAGTTCTGAAGAAGGGCCACTGGACCAAAAATGTTAACTCTGGCCCATGTGATCTTGTGGAAAAAAAAACAATGGACCAGAGAGTGGCAGATGATGTTTAATTTACATAAATGTGTGGTGTTGCCTTTTGGTAAGCCAAACCATAGCAGGACTTATACAGTTAATGGGAAATGTTGCTAAACAGGGAATCTTTGGGGCGCAGGAGCATAAATCTTTGAAAGAGGAGTTGCAGGTGGACAGGATGGTGAAGAACGCCTTTGGCATACTTGCCTTCATTGGTCAGTGCATTAGCGTCATATTGCAGCTGTACAGGACATTGGTGAGGCCACTTTCAGATACTCTGTACTATTCTGCAGGAAGGATGTTGTTAAACTTGAGAGTTCAGAAAAGATTTACAAGCATGTTGCTGAGACTGTGGAGCTTGCGTTATGGGGAGAGGCTGAATAGGCTGGGGCTCTTTTCCTTGGAGTGTCAGAGGCTGAGGGGTGACTTTATAGAGGTTTATAAATTCACGAGGGGCATGTTTTGGGTGAATAGCCAAGGTCTTTTTTTCCCAGGATGGGGAAACCAAAACCAGAGGGCATAGATTTAAGGTGAGAGGGGAGAGATTTATCAAGGACCTGAGAGGCAACATTTTCACACAAAGGGTGCTGTGGGAATGGAAGGAGAGGCCAGAGGAAGTGTTGGAGACTGCTTCAATTACAACATTTAAAAGGCATCTGGATCAGTATATGAATAGGTGGGGTTTAGAGTGAAATGGGTCAAGTGCTGGCAAATGGGGCTAGGTCAGATCGGGATGTCTGGTCCCTACAAATGAGTTAGACTGAGGGTTCTGTTTCTGTGCTGTATGAATCTACGACTCAAAGTGCTGCCGGATTTGCTGAGTTTTTCCAGCAATTTCTGTTTGTGTTTTTGACTTCCAGCATCTGCAGTTCTTTGTTTTTATCTTTTGGTATATCCCATTGTTTTCTTGTTCCTCCAGAGATCTTTTCTTCTTCTTCATAGTACACTAATTCTGAATAGTCTCATGTAAAATAAATGAACAGGGCTGTCATGCAAGTACATGGTCTAATTTTAGTTCTTTTTACCTTCTTGGTCCCTTGCTTTTGCTGCTGTTGTTAATTTATTATGGGTATGGGCAGCATGGTGGCTCAATGTTTAGTACTGCTCCCTAACAACATCGGGGACCTAGGTTTGATTCCACTGTCAGGTGACTGAGTAGAGTTTGCAAATTTTCCACGTGTCTGCATGGGCTTCCTCCAGGTGCTTCGGTTTCCTTCCACAATCCAAAGATGTGCAGGTAGGTGAATTAGCCATGCTAAATTGCCCAACGTGTCCAGGAATGCGTAGGTTGAGTGGGTTAGCCAGGGAAATTGCAGGGTTTTGGGGATAGGGTCATAGGGTGGAACTGGATGGGATGCTCTTCAGAGAGTCAATGTGGACTCAATGGGCCGAATGGCCTGCTTCCACACTGTAGGGATTCGACAATTCTATGAAGTCAAATAGCTTGTTCATCAGTGAGTGATACCATTTCCTGGCTTTGCCCACCTGTGTAACATATTGGAGACTTATCCACCCAATTCTTTCCAGTTCACTAACTGAGCATGCTCAGAGAAGTGAACTTTTGCTCCTATTTTCAAAGTGTATGCTTTTACTAATTTAATATCCAGCTAAAACAAAAGTAAACATTGAAAATAATTTAAATATCTCCAGCTAATCTTACCTCAGCCTTCACTATTTTAAGAGAAAAGAGCTTTCTTGATAGATAAAATAATCTTGATCACCTTTTAGAATTCACACTTTTCTAAGATGTCTTCCTCTGGCTTCTCATCCTCTCCAGATCATTGCATTATTGACAACTGCTGATGTTACATTGGTCATCTCAAGTTTTCTGCCTCCCTCACTTTAAATTAGCTGTTCTCTATTCCTCAGGCCTAGACTTCTTAGTGTTCTCAGACCTGATGTTTGACAAGTTTGGTAGAATTGTGTTTTGGCAAAACAGGTCAACACTTATGGAGGCTAATTGTCAATTCTCTGATTAATGTCTCCTGCTACTCCCTTGTAGGAGTTTTTATCTGTTACTTACAGTTCTTTTTAATCTATGAATCCCAAAATAACAGATTGGCTCATTCCAAAGCTGTTATACTTAGTGATTAGATTAGATTACTTACAGTGTGGAAACAGGCCCTTCGGCCCAACAAGTCCACACCGACCCGCCGAAGCGCAACCCACCCATACCCGCACATTTACCCCTTACCTAACACTACGGGCAATTTAGCATGGCCAATTCACCTGACCCGCACATCTTTGGACTGTGGGAGGAAACCGGAGCACCCGGAGGAAACCCACGCAGACACGGGGAGAACGTGCAAACTCCACACAGTCAGTCGCCTGAGTCGGGAATTGAACCCGGGTCTCAGGCGCTGTGAGGCAGCAGTGCTAACCACTGTACCACCGTGGGTTTGTCTATTTGTGCTCATAATTGCAGATTTAGTATTTTGGCACAAATTTGAAATAGTTGTTGAAAAATTAAAGAGGTAACAGATTTGACTGCTTTAAAAAAGTTAGAAACAGCTGTTGTTTTGTTTGTTTGCCCCCAGCAATGCAGCTATTCACTTACATCTAACATCAGAATGCTCAATCAATTTTTCAATGTATAATTTCAGTTACATCACACTGTAAATTTTTGCTATAAATTCTGTGTTACGATCGAGCCCTCCACTATCACCTGATGAAGGAGCGTCACTCCAAAAGCTAGTGTGCTTCCAATTAAACCTGTTGGACTATAACCTGGTGTTGTGTGATTTTGAACAGAATGCTCAGGTAATCTTTGTGTTACTTCCAGTAACTGACCAATATCCAGTTCAAGTATGTTATTAACTGTAGTCATAAAAACAGAATCCCCTGGCTTCTGTGGTTGTATAGGTTCCCTTCTGCCGATTTCTGGGAACTTTCTTTCTTCGGGTGTAGAACAGGTCTCAAATATGTTCACTCATCATACCCTGTTTCTGAGAATGGGTTTATTTTACTATATTAACAAATTATTCTTTCAAATCGCAACATACACATTTATACTGCAGCTTTTCCTATAAAATTGTTCATCTTTTTGCTTTCCCCAGTGTGGGAAGATACTTATAGTTAATTTTCCAACAAGAATATTTATATTTTACTGGAACATCCTACCTCAATTCAGGACCTATTCTTTATAACTAAAACACACGTAACTCTAGCTGGGCTGTATTGTTTCTTTTGGAAGTATTTGTATCTCAGCATTGTAAATTCAGGAAAGTTTTAAGAAGACTAGCAAACAAACAGAGTCATAGAGTCATAGAGCATTGAAACAGACCCTTTGGTCCAACCAGTCCACGCCAGTCATAAAGCCAAACTAAAGTAGTCCCACCTGCCTGCTCCTGGACCATATCCCTCCAAACCTTTCCTAGTCATGTACTTTTCCAAATGTCTTTTAAACATTGTAATTGTACCCGTATCCCCCCTTTTCCTCAGAGAATTTATTCCACATGTGAACCACCCTCTCTGTAAAAAAGAAATTACCCCTCATGTCTTGTTTAAATCTCTCTCCTCTCACCTTAAAAATATGCCCCCTAGCCTTGAAATCCCCCATCCTAAGGAAAAGATACCTCCTGTAACACTATCTATATCCCTCATGATTTTAGGAACTTCTATAAGGTCACCTCTCAACCTCCTACACTCTAGTGAAAAATGTCCCAGCCTTTCTTTATAATTCAAACTTAGCACCTCTCTAGCTTGATAATGTTTAGATTAGATTCCCTATTTTCAGCATGGTTAAATCACCTGACCTGCACATCTTTGGATTGTGGGAGGAAACCCACATAGACACAGGGAGAATGTGCAAACTCCACATAGACAATCGCTCGAGGCTGGAATTGAACTCAGGTCCCTAGCAACGTGAGGCAGCAGTACTAACCACTGAGCTACCATGCTGCACTGTACCCGAACATGATAATATCCTTCCTATAAATAACTGGGCAACCAGAACTGGATTCGGTATTCCAGAAGAGGCCTCACCAATGTCCTGTATAACCTCAACCTGACTTCCCAACTCCAATACTCAAAGGACTGAGTGATGAAGGCAAGTGTGCCAAATGCCTTTTTAACCACCTGCCTGTATGTGATGCAAACTTCAAAGAATTATGTACTTGAACCCCTAGTTTCCTCTGTTCTGCAACACTACTCAAGGTCCTACCATTAATTGTGTAAGTCCTACCCTTGTTTGTTGTACCAAAATGCAGTACCTCGCATTTACCTACATTGAACTCCTCCTATCATTTTTCACCCTATTGACTCATTTGATCAAGATTCCTTTGTAATCTTAGAAAACTTTCCTCATTACCTTTTATGCCACCAATTTTGGTGTAGTCTGCAAATTTACTAACATTCCTTCTATATTCTCATCCAAATCATTTGTATAAATGATAAGCAAAAGAGGGCCCAGAACTGATCCCTGAGGCTTACTTGGAACAAATGAGAGGACTCTAGTCTGAAAACAACCCTCCACCACCACTAGGAGAAAATGAGGACTGCAAATGCTGGCGATCAGAGTCGAAAAGTGTGGTGTTAGAAAAGCACAGCCAGTCAGGCAGCATCCAAGGAGCAGGAGAGTCGATGTTTTGAGCTTAAGCTCTTCATCAGGAAGACCACCATTATCTCCTGTCTTTAAACCAATTATCTATCCAATTAGCAAGCTCACCTGTGCTATGAACATGCCAGTTTGACATCTTGACCATCTCTCTCTCTCTCCTGCTGAACTTAACACAACAATGAGATTTCATCCAAACACCTAATTCATCACTAAGACCTTTTACTTTGAGCTCTGACAAACCATAAGCACAAACGAGGAAATCTGTGGCTCAAACTTTTTGATGCCTTTGTTACCTATAGAGTTGATTAATGTAATCTGACTCATTGCCAACATTCCATGAACAAGGGTGTTAACAATAAAGACAATTTCAAAAGTTGCTTACACAAAAGCAGGCA
Source organism: Hemiscyllium ocellatum (assembly GCF_020745735.1). Lineage (NCBI taxonomy): Eukaryota > Metazoa > Chordata > Chondrichthyes > Orectolobiformes > Hemiscylliidae > Hemiscyllium > Hemiscyllium ocellatum. The sequence goes on from NC_083403.1 coordinate 63,805,769, forward strand.
GGTTGTTAACTAGCAAGATAAGGTGTAAACGTCTTCAGGAAATGGCTTTGTTTTAGCAGAATAGGTTGAAGAGTAAATGATCCTATTCCATGTGGTCAACAAAGAAACAATGCATGTTGTATGAAAAACAAGAAATGGGAATGATACACAGAAGAAAAGGTAGCAAGCGATGAAAATAAACAGACATACCTAAAGATTCTTGATGTTTGTGTGTATGTAAAGGCATTCAAAAAACACAAAATAATTTTAAAATATAAATAACAGAATAGACTATAGAGTATCAAAGTCATGACAACATCGATTAGACAAAGTCAAAGTAGTAGATGATATTTTGGGAACTCCATTTTAGAAATCATTAAGGTTAGGGCTAAAGTTACATAGGTTAGTGAACATTTAGGAGAATTATACCAGTGATGGAAAAGTTATAATTATTTGAGTAAACTAGAAGTACTTAAATGATTTATATTTAATGCACTCTGGGCACAGGTGCTTCAGCAGAGGATTGTCAACTAAGGATAGATTTGGAAACATCATTGGCAGGGAGCAGTGATGACCTAGTGGTATTATCATTGGACTATTAATCTAGAGACGCACATAATGTTCTGGTGACTGGCGTTCAATCTTGCTATGGCAGAAAAGGAAATTTGAATTCAATGAAAACAAACTCTGGAATTAAGATCTAATAATGCCCATGAACCCATTGTTGATCGTCAGAAAAACCCATCTGGTTCACAAATCTCTTCTTCAACATTTTCCTAAAGCTTGCTGATTGAACGTCATTTAAAAAACTATCGGAATGTTTTCTGGCAACCTACAGCCTGGAAAATAACCCACCACTGAATGTCAAGTCATTGTTTGCAAACCACTTGGGGCAGTCAGGGACAGGTCCTCTGATTGTAGTGGTGAGGAGCTAAATGTTGGTCACTCCATCACCTAACGTGGCTCCTTCTGTCCCATTACGGATCATTTTATCCTAGATTGAGTGAGGGGAAAGTGGGTGTCACAGTGATCTGCTTTGATGCAGGTGGGGGCAAGTCGGTGAGGTGACCTGAGTGACTGAGTAAGAGGCATAGAGACCATGCAGTGTTAGTACCGTGGGGGGGTTTGGGTGGTTGAGGCTGAGGGGAGAATCATTTTGCACCCAATTGCAAGAATGGTAGGGCATGAGTCTTGGTGGAAGTGTGTGCAGTAACAGACACTGAGTGAGGAGTATCAGCGAGACAATGGTAGCACTCGTGCTGATGGAGTGGAGAAGGTCATTGATCTTCTTACGGCATTGCTGGGTGACTTTTTTCAACAAAACAAACAGGAACCACATTAACCCAGGTAACAATGTCACACCATTCCGGCAGTGTTCAGTATCTAACTAGCAGAAATGGATTGCTGCCCTTTGCACTTCCCTATTCCCCCAGTCCTCCTGGTCCCTGTCCAAAATGCAGACCACTATAGAGTTGTGGAGTTGTATAGTTTCCCCTGTACTGCAATGTTTGGGGCAAATGTGACAATCTATACAGCACTGGACTGCGAACGCTTGTCTGAGTGTATTATGGCCTTTTAATCAGAAAACCAGCATCAATGTTGACAGTCTGTTTGGGAATATATGACAGTAGTGAGTTGTTCTGGTTAGGGGGAGTGGTAGAATCAGGCCTGCATCCAATGAAAAGGATGCAATAGGTAGTTAGTGAACTAAGTTTGAGGGAATAGCACAAGAAATCTGATGGGTCTCATGGATGAAAACTGTCCATTAAAATTGACAAAATGACACCGCTAAAGTATCATGAGATTCAAACCACTGATTCTTACTCAATAAGCAGAAGTCCTGCTTTATCACTTTTCCTGTCAGCTGTTTGACAGGCAAATTTTGTCAGGTAATTTGCCCACAGAATTTACCTATGTCATTCCTCCCTCTTAATGTCTACATTCACCTACCTTTTTTTGTTTTTCCTAACAAATGTAGATTACAGTTGTAGGGGTTGCTCCATGTTGGCCATTATTCCTTGACTACATATGTGATGTAATCTCATGATATCAAGACAATGGTTGTATTACAAGGAGGATGACGCAAATACTGTAGATTGTCTGGTATAGCTTGACCATTTAATGCTTTGTAAAATATCTCTTAAAGCAGTCAATTTACGTGCAGAATACAAAATGTGAGTCACCGGTGCTGGTGCAAGAGGGTCCATGTTTGCTTGTCGGCTGCCATATGCAGATTGCTCTGTGTTTATGTGTCTCCAACTTTCCCTTTTCGTCTTGGCAATCCAATCCATATCATCTGTTTGATCCCTTGGGTGACCTATAAAGCAAGGATAACCTTGGACCTGTAACTCTGAGATGAAAAATTGAGGCCGTCACTAATGCAAGCATAGCACTGAACATGCACTTAATAGCTAGAAAACAGGAAGCGAACTGGGAGGTCCATGCATGCCCTAGGAATGGGCCTAAACAGGCAATATATACTGAAAAATGAGGTTGACTTATATGCCAGGTCAAACTATTTTCCATGATATGGTTATTTAAAATGTACCCTTTGGGAGCCTTTAATTGCTAGTAAAACAAGTCAACTCTTACATAGTGGAAAGTTATTTCCCGAAAATGATAATGAGAATCTATGCATTTGACGGGGCCCTGATTTCCTATTTTTGAAAATGCTTATTGCCAGAGGCAAATGAGTACTGTTGTCAATGGTTAAAAGTTCCCATAAAAAGTAAAAGTAACAAAAACTTGGCAAAAATGGGGAGGTTAGTCTTTTGACTTCATTTTCAAACAGTTTAATTAATGCTAAATCAGCTGACTTTCACCTGTGCCCATTCCTCCATGTGTTGAAAGGTTCTAGGTGTTGTATGATGAGCTTGCGATTTTTTTCTGATTATTTTATTTTTCTTCTGTATACCAGGTACGATATGGATGCAGCAAATAATGAGTTTAATTTATTCTGATGGCGACCCAACTGCTGTACAAAACAAACCAGCAATCGAACGTGTCCCTTGGATTGAAGTACCAAACTCAAATTTTCCAGCACGCCCATCCCCTCGCCTGAGTGTGACACATTTGCCCTATCATTTAGTTCCAAAAGCCTTGAAGGAAAAGAAGGGAAAAGTATGAATTTTCTTTCACTTATTTATTTTTACAAGTAGCTTGGTTCTTCATTATTTTTTATGTATTTCCACTAAAAACCTTTTCCTTGCTGCATACTGGATGCATACCAATAGATGACTAAGACAGATAATCTTAATGATATTTAAGAACATATTTGCTCTTGTACTTTCTAATGTCTTTATATTTCGCTGTGATTAAGTTTCTCAGCTCTGGCTCACGTTCGGATAAAACTTGCTGTGCTGTTTGCCTCCCCACAACCTCCAAACCAGCAAAGATTGGACCTTTTTACTTTGCTTTCTGACCCAGTCATTTCGTAACTGATTGAATGAGTCAACAGTTTGAGTTTGAGAAGCAGAATTAGCCATCTGTCACATCCAATGGCTTTAAAAGAATGGAATGTTACTTTTGTTTTAAGTTTCAAGTTTGGCATCTGATACTATTATTATCATTCTTCATTTGTACATCTAAGTCTCTCTTTTGTTACTGTAGTGGTAAACCGTTATAACTCACATTGAGAATCTAGACCACTAGGCACCTCCTTGTTCTTTTGCAAATCTTTTGCTGATGTTTTGAATTTTCCAAAGGGAAGTGCATTTATTAGAATGCAAAAAACAGAAACATTTCAATCACACAACCACAATCCTAACATCAATCTTGAATTTGGAAATGTATTAAAACAACAGTTTATTATGACAGGATGCCAAATCATGTTGGCAAAGGATATGTGAGAGATTCTTCATTATAGAAAGGGAGCTGAAGTGGTTCTCCTATCTTGAAGAGGGAAAACCCCTGGTTCAAGTCCCATTTCAGGACTTGTTGGCTCCAAGAAAACACAGCCACTGCTGCAGTCAAGTGACTGTATATCAGTCCCCAGCTTGGATAGGGAGGACTAAGCAACAGAAGGCCATTTGCTGTAAAACAACCTACCAAAGAAATTATGGTTGGCTAGCATTGTTGTGATGGCATGGAGGAGAAAGAGCAATCATTGTACTGAAGGTTTGTCATACAGCACAGAAATAGACCGTTGAGTCCAACCAGTCCATGCTGAACATAATCCCAAACTAAACTAGTCCCACTTGCATGCTCTTGGACCATAACTTTCCAATTCATGCATCTATTCAAATGACTTTTAGATATTGTAATTGTAATTGCATCCACTACTTCCTCAAGAAATTAATTCCACATGTGAACCACCCTCTGTGTCAAACAATTTTACCTCAGGTCTTTTTTAAATGTCCCTCTTCTCACCTTAAAAATGCCTCCCCCAGTCTTGAAAACCCATATCCTTGGGAAAAGACAAATAACTTAATCTTTACCTCTCATTGTATTATATACTCCTATCAGATCATTTCTAAGCCTTCAAAGCTCCAGTGAAAGAAGTCCCAGCCTATCCAGGCTTTTGTTTATATCTCAAACCTTCCATACCCTCGTAAATCTCTTCTGAATCTTCTCCAGCTTGATAATATCCTTCCTATAACTGAGTGACCAGAACTGGACACAGTATTCTAGAAGAAGTCTCACCAAAGTCCTATACAACCTCAACATGACTTCCCAACTCCTATACTGAAAGAACTGAGCAATGAAGGCAAGTGAGCCAAATACATTTTTAAACACCATGCCAGTATGTGATGCAAACTTCAAAGAATTATGTATCTGCACCCCTAAGCCCCTTTGTTCTACAACACTTCTCCAGGCCCTACCATTAATTGTATAAGCCCTACCCTGGTTTGTCGTACCAAAATGCAATACCTCACATTTATCCAGATTGAACTCCATCAGCCATTTTTAGCCCATTGACCCATCTGATCAACATCCATTTGTGATCTTAGAAAACCTTCCTCACTGTCTACAATGCCACCAATTTTGGTGTCATCTGCAAATTTACTAACCATGCCTTCTATATTCGCATCCAAATCATTTATATAAAATGAGAAACAAAAGAGGACCCAGAATCGATCCCTGTGGAACACTGCTGATCACAGGCCTCCAGTCCGAGAAACAACTCTCCACTGTTACTCTCTGTCTCCTGCCATTATGCAAATTATGTATCTATTTGGCAAGTTCAGTGATTAGTCAAAGGCTCTGCTCTGCCATCATCAATCTTTTTGGTAACTTCCTCAAAAACATCCAATCACGTTGTGAGATGTTACTTTCCTCGCACAAAACCATGTCAACTATCCCTAATCAATTTTTGTCTCTCTAAATGTCCATAAATCCTATCTTTTATAATCACCTCCAACAATTTGCCCACAACCAAAGTCAGTCTATAGTTTTCTGATTTCTCCTTACAACCATTCTTAAACAAAGGTACAGTATTAGCCACCTTCCAGTCATCACGCACCTCACCTGTAGTTATTGATGATGCAAATATTTCTGCAAGAGGTCTTGAAATTTCCTCTCTTACTTCCCAGTACATTCTGGGATACATTAGATTAAGTCCCAGAGATTTATCCTCCTTTATATTCTCTAAGACCTCCCGAATTCATCTTCTGTGATGTGAACTTTTTTAAAGCAGCAAAGTTTATTTCTCTGCCTTCTCTAGACTCCATTTCTTTCTCCACAATAAACATTGACAGGAAATATTCATCTAGTATCTCTCCTATTTCCTGGGATTCAACACAAAGACGACCTCCTTGAGTCCCTACCATCTCTCTTGTTGCCCTCTTGCTCTTAGTGTACTTGTAGAATCTCTTTGGATCATCCTTAATCTTATCATCAAATGTGTTTTTAAAATGTTCTTAAATTTACTATTCCAATTTGAAAAATCAGTCCAAATCTACTTCATAATAAATTTAAAGTCTATGTGAATGACACACAATATAAAATCACTTGAATGATCATGGAATCACAGTCTGCACTGTCATGTTGACTCCTCACCCTTAAAAAGCAAATCAAAGATTTTCAATTTCACTTTGAATAAATAATAACACTTCTTTTTGTCTACATTATTAGCCAATATATGAGAAATACTGCAGCCTGGATTCTGCTGGAACAGGGCTCCTCATGATTTATCAGATTCTCATGATCTTGTAATTTGATTTGTTCATGCACGTTTTAACTTTTTTTTTTCTTTGTGCACTTATAGCAATGTTTTAGATAATAAGTAGTACAAAACTAACAAGATCTTTGGGACATTAGTGAACAAAGTGCCAATAGGGTTGCTAACTGTGATTAAGAGTTTTCATCACATGCTGTAGCCATTAGTCAGCCAGTACATCATTTCTTGTGACTCACGGCCTTTCTATGCCAACTGGGATGCAAAAATATTCGTTACCCAGTGGAGGAATGTTTGGCTGCCAGCTAATGAGCCTTTTTTCAACATTTGTATGTCTTGTAAAGAGAACCGTTCAAAGGAAATGACAAAAAAAATCTTTTTAATGTCTCTATGATTTTCCTCCATGGCTTCTCACTGCAATCTTCTGGTAATTTAATTTAAATTCCTGGAGCCTACAAACCATTCCTAGAGGCTTAGAGATTTAGGTCAAGGGTTTTTTTTTAATGAATAAAATAAAGTGATTCATAAAATAAGCAGAATGACTAGGCAAGGCGTGTAAAGTTAATGTCAAATCAGATACAGAATGGCAAAGAAAGTTTGAGAGGTAAAAGACAGACTAGGGTAAGTAAGGAAAAGAATCACATTCTTAAAACCTCCAACATTTCACAACATGAAGGGATGAGACATTGAACTTTTAATTGTCTACTTACAGTGTAAGAGAAATGTATTCATGAAAGAGACATTAATAATTATCAGTATTAAATGGTGCTTGTGCTGTTAACTGCTAAACTAAACATTACCTGGCAAGTTTAAATCACAAGTAAACTGCAGCTGCAATGACTTCCTGAAACTCAAGGGGCGGGCAAGTGCAAGTTGCTGATGGTATGTCACAAATGAACGATCAGCTTGTAGGGAGTTGCACTTTATTAAAACAGCTTTTTCTTTTATACAACTTTTATGCAAGTTGCTGGCCAGTTTGTGAACTAATAATAGTGTTCTTTATTTATTATCGGTTGTTTCTTTACTAAAACCTGAACCAATATAATATCAAATTAAAGTTCATAGTAAATTGCTGAAATGGTTAATATCAGTATATATTTTTATACTGTACTAAAGTGTTCTTGTTTGAATAATATTTGTGTTTCACACTCTATTACTTTCCATGCAGATTATTTATGTTGCACGGAATCCTAAGGATGTACTGGTGTCTTCCTATTATTTCCATCAGTATCTCGCCCTTTATGAATCACCAAAGGATTTTCCAGACTTTCTAGAAAAATTCCTTGAAGGCAGAGGTAAATAGTTATAATTTCATGTGTGCTATGTAGGTATCAGCTTGATCATCAGTTCTTATGCTTCTGTATATCAGAATTATATTGAATTATAACACAGATTGAATGAGTCTCTTACGTCTTTGCGTTCCATCCATCATGATTATATTTCCTTTAGCTGAGAGGAATATCTTCAACTAAATGTAGACATTGCTTAAAACAGAGTTTATGGTCCCCACCAAAGAGTTCACAAAGGAGTAATTTGCAAGGCTCTAGCCTCAGTGAACACATCATCAGTAAAAAGCAGTGAGTGTATAATGAAGGTTGATTTGTGTACCTGAAATGGAAATGCCACAACAGATGGATCCTTGCTATGAGCTGTGCTTCCATCTTACTCATGTGACAAATATGGGTAAAATTTAACTTTTTGTTGGCCTTCCATCCTGGGAGCAGCCTCAGAGGCGATGGGGGAGCTCAGAGTTGAGAGAAAGTGCAGGACTAAGATACTCATTGCATTCCTGGTGCTCTGGTTTAAGTTGGGGAAAGGAAAGGTCAGGAGCGACTGATGGTTAGTTAAGGGTTTCATTTCGCAGTAAGGTTAACCCAAACTCTCTTGTCATTGGCAATGACGTGAGTATGGTAGAACATGACTGGGGGAGGTTGCAAAGTAAACATTCTCCAGGCTGCACGAGCACGGGCATGGGCTGGGGGATCCATTCTGATTCAGCTGATGGAGAGATCCCTCCTTGAGAAGGATCACCCTTGCTAAAGGACACCCTCCACAATGACTCCTGACTGACTGGCCATGGTAAACCTGCTCTCTGGGGCCTACTGCACTACTGTTAGGAGCAGCCACTCCTGAGAGAGCTGCTGGGACTGTAGAGTTCTGGCCCCTCTGATTGGCAAAGATGTTATAAGTGTAAGACAGAAAATATGACTTTAATGGGAGACCTGTCTGACAACTTGTCTTGGTATACTACTGTTAACATTAAAAAAAAACTCAAAGATAATTCACCAAAGTGTTTTGAAGCAGTTTAGATTGCAGCCACTTAAGATAGTGTTGGCGTAAATGGCGGAAGGCTTGGTCAATGCCTACATTTTTAAGGAGCTCTTATAGGTAGAAAAAAACTGAGAGGGTTTTAAAAAAGGAATTCTAGAGCTTCGTGCCTTCAGTCTACCAAAGGTGGAGCATTCCAATTAGGGAGCTCAAAAGGCTAGAATTAGGGGAGGAAAAGTGCGTCAAATTTTTCAAGGAGTTGCAATTCGCTGTCGGTTGTCACTGTGTTCCTTTTCCTAATCCCATGAATGAGCTCTGCATTTCTGACACCAGATTCTAATCAGGATGCCTTCAGAAATACAGAGCCATATTACTATTCTGACAGTTCCATCATAGCATAGAAATGCCAAGGAAGATGAACCAGGCCCACTTTTTCACAGCGGTCAGCTGCTATATTCTGAGCTAAAGGTCCAGTTCTCACACAGCCATTTGAACAGCTACTGGGGAGGGAGATTTGTGTACCACGGTGTGCTTGGGTATGGTGGTGGCATGCAGTGTCCAGTCTCTGGGGAGAGGTTTGTTGGGCCAGGGGACTAGGGAAAGTAAGAGATCTGGGGGAGGTAAGTTTGCAGTGCGGCGGGTTGAGTTGAACAGTTACTCAGTAGCTTGAATAGATATTAAATCATCTAACCTTTCCTGCATAACTATATACTTCCACCGAGCCCTTAGAATTCTACAAATTAAATTAATATTTTCAGAGGGTTACAAGCAAAGGAGAGTTGCCCAGTGGAATCTTCAATTTCCTGGGAAGTCTATTCTGATGAAAATTCCACAGGGATTTCCATTTTTGTTTCAGAAATGGCCGTCAGAAAATCTGGGTCATGTCTGAGATGGTTATGGAGTGAGGGGAAGTTGCAGGGAAAGGAAGTGGGGAGGCCACAAAGCGATTTGAAAACAGGGTAGAGAATTTTAAAATCAAGGTATTGTTTAACTGGGAACTCATGAATGTCAACAGCATTTCTACGATGAGGAATGGGATATGGTGGAAGTAAGGGCTATAGCCCCATTGTTTAGTTAACCTCAACTCCACGGAATATAGAGCAAGGGAGGCTGAGTTCAAGGATATTGGAAATGAAAGAGATTGGAGATAGGATGATGTGGTCAATGGTAGGGATTTAAAAAGGATGAGAGCAATGCATAAAGAGAGAAAGAGCCATTAACAACATCTGTTAACATGAGAACTGGGGAGAGGTTGGGTGATCGGTTTCAAGGGAGTAGATTCATAAACAGGAGATGTGTCTGATCAGCGTAATGAGCTTAGAGAGGAGTGAAAATAGGAAATAATGCGAGGTGGCGGAAAAACTTAGAGGAAATTTGTCAAAGGCGACTAGGGGAAGGAACAGAAATGGCAGGTCAATGGTATTCATTTTACTGGAGGAGATGGGTTTATGAAGCCTGCTTGCAACAGAATAAGGAAGCTAGTGGTTATCATATACCTGAGTACTTTTTTCATGCCTAAGATGGTGCTGTAAGTGGTGACATATAAACTTTTCACTGTACTCATGTGAGAACATATGACAGTAAACCTCATTCGAATTCAGTTTTGACAGATGAGAACAGGATCCAAGTGCATATTGGAGTCCATTGAGATCTAATGGTGAATAGTTAAATTATTTGTTCACCGTATTTGTTCAATCGATGTCACTTGGCCTAAAGAGGCCTGAGCATGGAAACTGATCCTTCAGCTTAACTCGTTCATGCCAACCAATTTCCCACACTAAACTAGTCCCACTTGCCTGCATTGAGCCCATATCACTCCAAACCTTTTCTATTCATGTACCTGTCCAAATATCTTGTAAATGTTGTAACTGTAACTGCATCTAATACTTCCTCTGGCAGTTCATTCACATACGAACCACCCGCTGTATGTAAAAAGTTACCCCATCAGGTTCCTTTTTAAATCTTTTTCTTCTTACCTTAAAAATATGCCCTCTAGTTTTGAATTCCCTTACATTAGGGGAAAAAAAACCTTTGCTATTCACTTTATCTGTTCCCCTTTTGATTTTATAAACCTCTATAAGGTCATCCCTCTACCTCCTAGATTCCAGTGAAAAAAGCCCCAGCCTCAGAAGTACTAGTTTTAATTACAAATAATGTGAAATCTGCATTTTGTCTAGAGTTAAGTACAGAAGATATGACTTTCAAAAAGAACTAGGTCTGTGCTGCCAGAGTACATTTTTTCACACTTTAACCCAGTTTTGCCTGTGATCAGTGAAAACTAATAGACTTAACAGGGGTCCCAATGTTCTCTTTTAAAGGAAGATGGGAGAGTGACTGTTTTTCTCCTCAATTAGTAACTATTAATTCCCTTCCTGTAACTCACTAAACCAAACTCCTTCCAAGTTTGTAATCTGTTCCAGCTCAGAACTGGAGTCTTTCAATGATTTCTCTCCTATTTCTGTTCATGTCCTCTTTGAGAACACCTTGTCTACAAAAGGTACTTCTTCTATATCAAATGCATTTCCATGAAACTGTTAAACATTCATTTTTCTTTCTTGACCCTCCTGCTAATGGATGTTATGAGCACTTCTATCTCCCTAGTTGCAGTTCTCCTCCTTTGCAAATCTGCCATCAAGAATATCGTTAAAAATCACACAACACCAGGTTATAGTCCAACAGGTTTAATTGGAAGCACTAGCTTTTGGAGCACCACTTCTTCATCACCTGATGGCAGATAGTGCTTCCAAATAAACCTGTTGGAATGTAACCTGGTGTTGTGCGATTTTTAACTTTGTCCACCCCAGTCCAACGCTGGCACCTTCAAGTCATCAAGAATAGCCACCTCAAAAACCCAGACTTAATTCTTCAGTCCTACCTTTCCATTTGCAACCCTCCTTTCCTTCAAGTTTTTCAACTTGGTGTCATCTCCCAATTCCATGCTCCTGTTTCTTGCAATTCCATGTCATGGCACTAAAATAATTTCAGTCAAGTCAACATCCTTTGTAACTGTGCCCAAGATCAATGATCTCCCACTATCCTTCTTGAACAGGCTACAAATTTAAGCAAGGTTGATGTAATGTTAGGCTGAAGTCCCTTAACTGGTCTTTAAGGTCAATCAAAATGAATACAGGCAGATACATGCACTTAGCTTATAATCATAAACTACTTTAGACATATTCAACAAGTGAGTATCAAGCTCGTCAGGGAACGTTAGTGATGGCTGGCACTTGGAGATTGATCTCAATTTCTGGTCCAATGGCAAAGTCCAGTGAACTGTGAAACAGCTACGTTTAAACTAAATAGCGGGGGGGAGGGGACAAACTGGAAGTTTAAGAAGGAAGTTAAAGGGAAAGTTAGAACAAGAGAAGTCAAGAAAGACAAAGGAATCAATGGAGCAGAAAACTCAAAAAAGGATCATGCGTAAGGTTGAGTGAAATAGGGATTGATAGGAAGGGTGAACAAATTAATAATATTATATGTGAATGGACAAAGCATTAGAAATAAGGTGGATGACCTTGAGGCTCATTTGGAGATTGGCTGTTACGATGTTGTGGGGATAACTGAGACATGGCTTCAAGCGGACAGGGCCTGGGAAATGAATATTCAAGGCTATACGTGCTATCATAAGGACAGACTGACGGGCAGAGGGGGTGGGGTGGCCCTGTTGGTAAGGAATGATATTCAGTCCCTTGCGTGGGGGGACCTAGAATCAGGGGATGTAGAGTCAGTATGGATAGAGCTGCGAAATTCTAAGGATAGAAAGCCCCTAATGGGAGTTATCTACAGGCCCCAAACAGTAGCCTGGATGTAGTGTGTAAGTTGAATAAAGAACTGAAATTGGCCTGTTGCAAAGATATTATGACAGTTGTTATGGGGGATTTCAACATGCAGGTAGACTGGGAGAATCAGGATGGTACTGGACCTCAAGAAAGAGAGTTTGTGGTGTGCCTCTGAGATGGAGCCTACCAGGGAGAAAGCAATTCTGGATCTGGTGTTATGCAACGAACCAAATTTGATCAGGGACCTCGAAGTAAAGGAGCCATTAGGAGGCAGTGATCACAATACAATAAGCTTTAATCTGCAGTTTTAAAGGGAGAAGGTAGAATCGGAAGTGACAATATTTCAGTTAAATAAGGGGAACTATGGAGCTATGAGGAAGGAGCTGGCCAAAGTTCAATGGTGCAATACCCTAGCAGGGATGGCAGTGGAACAACAATGGCAGGAATTTCTGGGTATAATGCTGAAGATGCAGGATCAGTTCATTCCAAAAAGGAAGAAAGATCCTAAGGGGAGGAGGGGTGACCTTGGCTGACAAGGGAAGTTAAGGACCATATAAAGACAAAAGGGAAAAATATAACATAGCAAAGATGAGTGGGAAATTGGAGGACTGGGAAGCTTTTAAAGAACAACAGAGGATAACTAAAAAGGAAATATTCAAAGAAAAAATAAGGTACGAAGGTAAACTGGCCAAAAATATGAAGAAGGATAGTAAAGGCTTTTTAGGTATATGAAAAGAAAAAAAATGGTTAAGACTAAAATTGGGCCCTTGAAGACAGAAACAGATGAATTTATTACGGGGAACAAAGAAATGGCAGAAGAGTTGAATTGGTACTTTAGATCTGTCTTCACTGGGGAAAACACGAGCAATCTCCCAGATGTAATAGTGGCTGAAGGACCTGAACTGAAGGGAATTTTTATTAAGCAGGAAATGGTGTTGGAGAGACTATTAGGTCTGAAGGCTGATAAGTCCCCGGGACCTGATGGTCTACATCCCAGAGTACTGAAGGAGGTGGCTCTAGAAATCGTGGATGCATTGGTGATCTTTTTCCAATGTTCTATAGATTCAGGATCAGTTCCTGCGGATTGGAGGGTGGCTAATGTTGTCCCACTTTTTAAGAAAGGAGGGAGAGAGAAAACAGAGAATTATAGATCAGTTAGTCTGACCTCAATAATGGGAAAAATGCTGGAGTCAATTATAAAGGATGAAATTATGACACATCTGGATAGCAATAACAGGATAGGTCAGAGTCAGCATGGATTTATGAAGGGGAAATCATGCTTGACTAATCTTCTAGAATCTTTTGAGAATGTAACTCTGAAGATGGACAAGGGAGATCCAGTGGATGTAGTATACCTGGACTTTCAGAAAGCCTTTGATAAAGTCCCACATTGGAGGTTAGTGAACAAAATTAGGACACATAGTATTAGGGGCAAAATACTGCCATGGATTGAAAATTGGTTGGCTGTTAGGAAACAAAGAGTAGTGATAAACGGCTCCCTTTTGGCGGTGACCAGTGGTGTGCCGCAGGGATCAGTGCTGGGACCGCAGCTTTTTACAATATGCATTAATGATATAGATGAAGGTATTAAAAGTAATATTAGCAGATTTGCTGATGACACAAAGCTGGGTGGCAGTGTGAAATGTGAGGAGGATTTTAGGAGAATACAGGGTGACCTGGACAGGCTAGGTAAGTGGACGGATGCATGGCAGATGCAGTTTAATGTGGATAAATGTGTGGTTATCCACTTTGGTGGCAAGAACAGGAAGGCAGATTACTACCTAAATGGAGTCAAGTTAGGTAAAGGGGACGTACAACAAGATCTAGGTGTTCTTGTACATCAGTCAATGAATGCAAGCATGCAGGTACAGCAGGCAGTGAAGAAAGCTAGTAGCATGCTGGCCTTCATAACAAGAGGAATTGAGTAACTAAGAGATCCTTCTGCAGCTGTACAGGGCCCTGGTGAGACCGCACCTGCAATATTGTGTGCAGTTTTAGTCTCCAAATTTGAGGAAAGTTATTCTGGCTATTGAGGGAGTGCAACATAGGTTCACGAGGTCAATTCCCGGAATGGCAGGACTATCTTACGCTGAAAGATTGGAGTGACTGGGCTTGTATACGCTTGAGTTTAGAAGGCTGAGAGGGGATCTGATTGAGACATATATGAATATTAAAGGATTGGACACTCTGGAGGCAGGATGCATGTTTCCGCTGATGGGTGAGTCCAGAACCAGAGGACACAGTTTAAAAATAAGGGGTAGGCCACTTAGAACAGAGTTGAGGAGAAACTGCTTCACCCAGAGAGTGGTGGGTGTATGGAATGCTCTGCCCCAGAAGGCAGTGGAGGCCAAGTCTCTGGATAGCTTCAAGAAAGAGTTAGATAGAGCTCTTAAAGATAGTGGAATCAAGGGTTATGGGGATAAGGCAGGAATAGGATACTGATTGAGGATGATCAGCCATGATCATAATGAATGGTGGTGCAGGCTCAAAGGGCAGAATGGCCTACTCCTGCACCTATTGTCTATTGTCTCGAATATTATAGTATGCTGGTTTTGATGTTATGTGCTGAATCGTCTCTTCTGAGTACTTTCCCCAAGCATTCCTCTGTGTTTGGTGGTTAAAAACAAGTACCCATCCAAATGCCTTTTAAATGCTGTAATTAGATATGCATCCACCTCTTCCTCTGGCAGCTCGTTCCATCCACGCAACATCTTTTGCATGAAAACGTTATCCCTCAGGTCCTTTTTAGATCTTTCCCCTTTAACCGTATGCCCTCTAATTTTGGACTCCCCTGTCCTCGGAAAAAGACCCTATTCATGCCCCTCATGATTTTATAAACCTCTACAAAGTCATCCCTCAGCCTCCGACACTTCAGCGATTAAAAACCCCAGTCTATTCAGCCTACTCCTAATACTCAAACACTCCAGGCCAGACCGCATTCTTGTGAATCTTTTCTGCACCATCCAACTTTAACAACATCCTTCTTATTGAAGGGTGACCAGAACGGCCTGTTCTCACATATGTTTCCAGTCTGCAACGATTTCTTATTGCTATGTTCAATGAACCTTTAATCTCACTTGGGGATATCATTTTTGGATGCAGACACTACAGTTGACCCTGTATGCCTACCCTCTATTCTAAGCTGTGTGGTAAAGTCCTTATTTTATTCCACTCTTTGATATTCAGGAGTTCCCTGAAGATTTCTCCTCAGTATTCCTGCTTCCCATCTATATGTTGCCCATCAATTATTACATTATTCCAAACATAATATCAGGTTCCAGATGTAAAATGGTGACAGCTAACTCTACCTCCCCAAATGCCACCACTCTTGATATCTCCTCTGCATTTTTTTTTAGATTCCTTACAGTATGGAAACAGGCCCTTCGGCCCAGCAAGTCCACAACACCCATCCAAAGAGTAACCCACCCAGACCCATTCCCTTACCCTATATTTACCCCTACTAATGCACCTAACACAATGGGAATTTAGCGTGGCCAGTTCACCTGACCTGCACATCTTCAGGTTGTGGGAGGAAATCGGAGAACCAGGAGGAAGCCCATGCAGACACAGGGAGAATGTGCAAACTTCACACAGAGAGTCACCCAAGGCTGGAATTGAAGCTGGGTCCCTGGCATTGTGAGGCAGCAGTGAAAAAACTGAGCCACTGTGCTGCCCCTAGGGAAAGGGCACAGGAGGCATCATCATGGAATCCTTACACAGTGGGAATGGGCCATTGGCCCAACAAGTCCACACTGACCCTCTGAAGAGTAAGCCACCCAGACCTATTCCCCTACCCATTTCTCTACATTTACTCCCGACTAATGCCTCTCCATATCCTTGAACACAATGGGCAGTTTAACATGGACAATTCACTTGTGCTATCTTGAGCCAATTGCAATCAATTTATAGGGGAAAATTGAAATCACAAACACTGTTTTTTAGACACAGATTATGTGGCTGCTATCTCAAGATTCATTGAGATGTACAGCATGGAAACAGATCCTTCAGTCCAACTCGTCCATGCTGACCAGATATCCCAACCTAATTTGGTCCCATTTGCCAGCACTTGGCCCATAATCCCTCTAAACCCTTCCCAGTCATAAACCCATCCAGTTGCCTTTTAAATGTTACAATTACACCAGCCGCCAACACTTCCTCTGGCAGCTCATTCCATTCATGCACCATCCACTGTGTGAAAATGTTGCTCCTTAGGTCCCTTTTAAATCTTCCTCCTCTCACCCTAAACCTTAACCCTATTTGCCAAAGCTATCTCATGTCTCCTTTTTGCCCTCCTGATTTACCTCTTAAGTATACTCCTACTGTCTTTATACTCTTCTAAGGATTCACTTGATCTCTGTTGTTTATACCTGACATAGACCTCTTTCTTTTTCTTAACCAAACCATCAATTTTTTCTAGTCATCCAGCATTCCCTACACCTACCAGCCTTTCCTTTCACCCTTACAGGAATATACTTTCTCTGGATTCTCGTTATTTCATTTCTGAAGGCTTCCCATTTTCCAGCCGTCCCTTTACCTGCAAACATCTGGCCCCAATCAGCTTTTGAAAGTTCTTGTCTAATACCGTCAAAATTAGCCTCCCTCTAGTTTAGAACCTCAACTGTTAGATCTGGTCCGTCCTTTTCCAGCGCTATTTTAAAACTAACAGAATTATGATCGGTGGCCCCAAAGTGCTCCCCCACTGACACGTCAGTCACCTGCCCTGCCTTATTTCCCAAGAGTAAGCCAGGTTTTGCACCTTCTCTAGTAGGTACATCCACATACTAACTTAAAAATGTCTCTTGTACCCTCTTAACAAAGTCCTCTCTGTCTAAACTTATAACACTATGGCAGTCCCAGAATATGTTTGGAAAGTTAAAATCCCCTACTATAACCACCCTATTATTCTTAGGGATAACTGAGATCTCCTTACACGTTTGCTTCTCAATTTCCCTCTGACTATTAGGGGGTCCATAATACAATTCTAATAAGGTGATCATCCCTTTCTTATTTCTCAGTTTCACCCAAATAACTTCCCTGGATATATTTCCGAGAATATCCTCCCTCAGTACAGCTATAATGCTATCCCTTATCAAAAACAACCCCCCCCCCCCCCCCCAACCGCCTCTTCTCTTGCCTCCCTTTCTATTCTTTCTGTCGCATCTGTATCCTGGAACATTAAGCTGCCAGTCCTGCCCATCCCTGAGCCATGTTTCTGTAATTTCTTTGATATCCCAGTCCCATGTTCCTAACCATGCCCTGAGTTCATCTGCCTTCCCTGTTAGGCCTCTTGCGTTGAAATAAATGCAGTTTAATTTAACAGTCTTACCTTGTTCTCTGCTTTGATCCTGCCTGCCATGACTGTTTGACTTGCCTTTGTTCTCAACTGTACCCGTCTCAGATTGATGTCTTTCCTCACTATCTCCTTTGGTCCCCCCCACCCAAAAAAAAATTAGTTTAAATCCTTCTGAGCAGCTCTAGCAAATCTCTCTGCCAATAAATTAGTCCCATTCCAATTCAGGGGCAATCCATCCTTCTGGCCCAAGTCACTTCTACCCTAGTAGAGAGTCCAATGATCCAAAAATGTGAAACCTTCTCCCATATGCCAACTCTTCAGCCACGCATTCTTCTGGGCTGTCCTCCTATTCCTACTCTCTCTAGCTTATAGCACCGGGTGTAATCCAGATATTACTACCCTTGAGGACCTCCTTTTTAAACTCCTGTCTAACTTTCTATATCCTTCCTTCAGAATCTCATGTTTTTCCCTTCCATTGTCGCTGAAACCAATGTGTACAATGACCTCCTGCTGGTGCCTTTTCCCTTTGAGAACATACTGCATCTTCTCTGAGATCTTGATCCTGGCATCAGGGAGGGAGCACACCATTCTGATTTTTCGCTGCTGGCCGCAGATTCGTCTGTCTGTGCCCCTGACTAGAGAGTCTCCTCACGCAATTGATCGCTTGGAATCCGATATACCCCTCATTACATTAGAGCCAGTTTTGAGACCAAAAACTTGGCTGTTCCTGCTACATTGCCCTGAAAGTCCATCACCCCCTACATTTTCCAAAACAGCATATTTGTTTGACATGGGGATAGCCATAGAACACTCCTTTATTACCTACCTACCTCTCCTACCTATCTTGGTGTTAACCCATCTACCTGACTGTATCTGTGGCTTTTCTCCCTTCCTCTCACTGCCATCCATCACATCCCCTAGTTCCTCATTGCCTCTAACCGTTGCTCTAACCAATCCATTTGATCTGACAGGATTCATAACCAATTACATTTATTGCAGATATAAACCTCAGTAGCACTTAAACTCTCCTGAAACTTCCACATCTGACAAGAAGAGCATATCACTCTACTAAAGTCCATTTTGCTCCTTCCAATCTATAGACCAAGAAAATAGCACTGTCTTATTGCTCTACAAAACACTGCTCCAGACTAACTTAATACTTATGGCTTATATTTTTAAAATTTAATGAAGAGACAGATCCCAATCAAGAAAGAACCCACTCTACTCACTATTGTCGATTTACAGCAAGGTTTTAGTTAAAACTATTTACTTATCTGTTTCTGTGCTGTCATCTCTCCCAAATAGGTTCTTCCAAGATCACTTGTGAGTTTCACTGTTTAAGTTTTCCTAGACACACTCCGATGTCCAGCGATACATGAATTCAAACAACAAAGGCAGTAACTGTGCAGATTCACTGCTGTGTCAGTTAGCAGTGTGGGTTTCTCTCTCCCTCTCCCTTACAGACCATGTGCTTGCTGCCTTTGTCTGTCTTTCTCCCTTTTGACTTTTTTTTTCAAAGTTCCAAAACAATGGCAACAGCATATTAAACAGTAATTGCTGCTCCTGGAATTTGAGGGAATCACCTCCAACACCTAAAATACCTCAAAAAAGGAATCTTTTCATTTCATACACTGAAGCTGAGTTTTACGAATCTTGTGCAAGTTCACAAATAATACCTTTTCTTAATACTGTTTGTACATGTTTGCTGGAATGTGAAAATGGGTAAGGGAGCTGGTGGCATGATGGTAACAGCACTGGACTACTAATCCACACTCCTTTCTCTAGTTGAAACAAGCTGTTTCCAACCTCTTTAACCCAAAACTCAACTCCTGACAGTATATCCTCTCCATCGCATAGATTGCCAACTTTTCCCTCCATGATTCCAGCTCTGATACAATCCATCTGCTGCTGAAAATCACATCAATGCTAATCACTAGAATGTTTTTATTCTAGTTAGCCTAGTGTCTATATCCTCCCTCTCACTACCCCTGTGTTCAATCAACCACATTCCACATTGAACCACCCGATGAAGGAGCAACGCTCCAAAAGCTAGAGCTTCCAATTAAACCTGTTGGACTATAACCTGGTGTTGTGTGATTTTTAACTTTTTTGAAGCTGCCTTCTGGATACACGGCATGTGGTGTATGTAGACTCACTGTGCTGTTAGGAACTGTGTTCCAGGATTTTGAGGTGATTCACTTTGGGAAGAATAATAGGAAGGCAGAATACTGGAGTAAAAAATGAGGTCTGCAGATGCTGGAGATCACAGCTGCAAATGTGTTGCTGGTCAAAGCACAGCAGGCCAGGCAGCATCTCAGGAACAGAGAATTCGACGTTTCGAGCATAAGCCCTTCATCAGGAATAAGAGAGAGAGAGAGCCAAGCAGGCTAAGATAAAGGGTAGGGAGGAGGGACTAGGGGGAGGGGCGATGGAGGTGGGATAGGTGGAAGGAGATCAAGGTGAGGGTGATAGGCCGGAGTGGGGTGGGGGCGGAGAGGTCAGGAAGAGGATTGCAGGTTAGGAGGGCGGTGCTGAGTTGAGGGAACCGACTGAGACAAGGTGGGGGGAGGGGAAATGAGGAAACTGGAGAAATCTGAATTCATACCTTGTGGTTGGAGGCAGAATACTGGGTCAAGGGATGTATTGTTGGTAGTGTGGATGTGCAGAGGGATCTTGGAGTCCATGTACATAGATCCCTGAAAGTTGCCACCCAGGTTGATAATGCTGTTAAGAAGGCATACGGTGTGTTAGGTTTCATTGGTAGAAGGATTAAGTTCCTGAGCTGTAGTGTCATGCTGTACCTGTATAAAACACTAGTGTGGCTGTACTTGGAGTATTGTGTACAGTTCTGATTGCCATATTTCGGGAAGGATGTGGAAGCATTGGAAAAGGTGCAAAGGTAATTTACCAGGATGTTGCCTGGTCTGGAAGGAAGCTCATATGAGGAAAGGCTGAGAGACTTGGGTATATTCTCATTGGAAAGAAAAAGGCTAAGAGGGAATTTGATAGGACATACAAGATGATCAGAGGATTAGATAGGATAGACAGTGAAAGTCTTTTTCCTAGAATGATGATGTCAGCATGTACGAGGAGGCATAACTACAAATTGAGGGGTGATAGATTTAAGACAGATGTCAGAGGCAGCCTCTTTACTCCAAGAGTGGTAAGAGCATGGAATGCCCTACCCGCTAATGTAGTTAACTCAGCCACATTAGGTAGATTTAATCAACCCTTAGATAAGCACATGGATGATGATGGGATAGTGTAGGGGGATGGCCTTGGATTAGTTCACAAGTCGGCACAACATCGAAGGCCAAAGGGCCTGTTCTGCACTGTATTGTTCTATGTTCTATGATCCAGTGGTAGTGAAGAATCAATAATATAGTTCCAATTCAGGGTGGTATATGGCTGGAAGAGGAACTTGGTGTTCCCATGTGTCTGCTGTCTTGTTCTCCTAAATGGTAGAGATTCTGGGTCTGGAAGGTGTTCTCTGAAAAGCTTGGTGGGTTACGCAGTGCATCTTATAGTTAGTAGACCCTGTCACCACAGTGCATCAGTGCTGGAGGGAGTGAATATTGAAAGTCTTCAGTGAAATGTCAGTCAAGCAGGCTGCTTTGTCCAGCATGGTGACCAGTTTCCTGACTATTGTTGGGCTATCTTTGAACTAGAGCGTGTTCTTATCACTGTTTTGACTTGTGCTTTACATATAGTGGACAGGCATTGGAAGGCAGGATTTAAGTTACTTGGCACATAATTTCCAATTGCTGACCTGCCTTTATAGCCATGATATCTGTATGACCTGCATACTTAGGCTTCTGGCCAATTGTAACCTGGAGGATGTTGTTAGTGGTGATAGTGGTGCCATTGAACGTCTAGGAAATGGTCATTATCTGGAAATTAAGTGGGATGTGTATGTTATATCAGTCCAAGCCTGAATGTTGTCCAGGTCTTGCTGCAAATTGTCATAAACTGTTTCAGATGAGTCACTGATGTTGCTGAACACTGGGCAATCTCTGTGAACATTTCTATCCTGCTTTATGAAAGAAGCAAAGTCATTGAAGCAGATGAAAATAATTGGGCAGAGGACATCACCCATAGGAACTCCTGCAAGCATATCCTTGGGCTGAGATGATTGACTTCCTCCGACAACTGTTTTTTTATGCTAGGTATCATTCCAACTGTGGAGATTCTCCTGCATCCCCCAGTCCCTCAGTGATTTCCCAGTGACTCCAGTTTTGCTCAGGATCCTAGATGCCACACGCTGTCAAATAATGCCTTGATGTCAAGTGTAGTCACCCTCACTTCCCCTCATAAGCTCAGCTCTCTTTCTTGTCCATTTGTGGCATGAGGTCAGGAGCTAATTAGACCTGACAGGACCAAAACTTCAATGCCAATGACTAGGTTATTACCGTGTGGGTGCTGCTTATTGACACTGTTGTCAACTACCTCCATCACTTTGCTGGTCATTAACAGCACACTGATGGAGCAGTAAGTGGCCACATTTGAGTTTGTATTTGTCCTGCTTTTTTGCACAAGACAAACCTGGACAATTTTGCACGTTGCTAGATAGATGCCAAAATTGTCGCTGTACTAAACCAGCTTGGTTCGGGATATAGTTGGTTCTGCAGCCCAATTCATTGGGATTATGACTGGAATGTTGTCAGGGCACATGGCCTTTGCCAAGTCCAATGCCATTAACTGTTTCTTGATATCATGATGAATTACTGAAACTGGCTGAAGGCTGCATCTGTGATGCTGAGAATGTCAGGAGGAGGCCAAGGTGGATTGTTTGCACAACACTATCACTTTAACAAAGTTTGTTCCCTGACTTTAACAGTAAAGTGCCTGGAAATGTTTTAATTCATGAATGGTACAATATGAAAGTTTTTACTGGTGTAATGAAATTTATAGTGATGTGTGGTTCTGAAATATAGGATTTTTGAAATGCTTTGAACAGTTATGTTGCAGTTAGATTTGTAAAGTTCATTTTCTCATGAATTAGCTCGATGATGCTTTAATTGAAAATTGCAGGCTGGGAAGGTCAATTATTTTCAGATGTTAACTCCAGAAAATAAAGACCCTGGATTAAAGCGTTGTAGATTTCTTTTTCAAGTTTTTTCCATTAATTCACAGCTATGCCAATGGTGTGGTCTTCAAACGTTCTGGCCATTGATAGTCAACATAGTCATACTCAGGTGCTACCATCCATGTGTTTATTTTAAGAAGCAAACTGTTTTTGCCTGACTTTTTTATGAAACATACTAATGATTTGTATTCTGCTTTATCTGATTATGTTAACTTGTGCAAAATAGTATAGATTGTGACAAATGTATTTTAATTTGTTTAATTGTTCATAATTATTAAAGCAATTGAACTGAAATATAACCTTTTTTTCTCTCTTAACAGTGGAATTCAGCTGCTGGTTTGACCATATCAGAGAGTGGTATGCTCACAGGGATGAATTCAACTTTTTGTTCATGACTTATGAAGAGTTGAAGAAAGTAATGATATTTTGAAAATATTACATTTTCCTAAATTCATATGATCAGGTGTTAGCCATGTACTGTTTCTGTACTTTCATGCAATTCTCCAACCTTTTCAAGATATCAGCACTTCTCTAATTCTGGTTCGTTAAGCTTCCTGATTTTAGTTGGTCTGCATTAATGGACATGCCTTCAGATGCATGTGTTCAAATTTTGGAATTATTTCGCTGAACTTCTCCAGCTCTCTTTTCTCCTTCAAGACGGTCTTTGAAAGCACCTTCTTTATTCAAATTTCTTCATGCCAACTACGCTGAAATCAGGTGTAGTTCAAGTTTTACTTTGTGATGCTCTTGTGAAACAATCGTGGATGTTTCACATTATTAATGGTACTTTACAGAAATGATTGTGGTAATAGTAGTAATCTGGCTGTAACTGTATGGCACTGTCTCCTAGTGCTAGACTCCCTAATCAGTAGAATTAATTACCCTGTGTCAACTTCCCCTCAATGTTTGCAATCTTTGCGGTCACCCCTTGCTTTTTGAAATTCAGGGGAATCTTGCACATGATTATGCAATCTTTCCCAAATAATTTCATGATTGGAGTGCAGTGACCATTCCAGTAAATGCTTAATGAATTCTCTCCATGCTCAGTGTAAAAAGTAGCAAAATATAATTCCCAAAACTGAAACAGGTAAGTCCAAACTAGAGCTCTGTACAGCTGCAGCATAATATTCATCTGTTTGTTTTTCCTAGCCTGCTCTATATAAAAACCAGAATTTTATTTATCATTTTGATTTTTTTAATATACTGTGCCTGATATTTTAATGGTCATGTACATGGATCTCGGGATTCCTCAGACCTCCACAGTTTCAAAGTTTATCACTATTTGGAAAGCACTTTGATTTTAGCTTTTTCAGACATATATTAATGGATAAGGAATATGCTCAAGTGGCCTATTTGTTTTCATAAAATTTGCCTGTGTTGATTTTTATAGCCGCATTTTGAATTGAAGTGAAACATTACTTACATATGGTTATTACATTAGATAATCAAATATAGTTGTATTTTGAGATGTTCATAAACATGCTGAATGGGAGATATTGTCTCAGTGGACTTCCAGAAGGCATTTGATTTGTCACATATAACAGGTTAATAATGGTGAAAATACATGAAATTGTAGATAATTTTGTGATCTACATTATTAATTGGTTGAGAGGTAGGGATTAAAGGAATGCTCTGGTAGGATAAGGCAAGTTGTGTTTGTGAGTCATTTGTATTGTTAGCTATTGAGCATCTATAATAATAGTTTAGTTGAATGAAATTGAATGGAACTCCCGTTTACTATATGTATGCCTGCTCAGTCCAAATCTGGATATCTAACTCAATTCCTTCATGTACTTTCACTATTGATAACCTGTTGTTCTATCTATATTTAACCTATATCTGAACTGTATGACATAGCAAGGCATTTTCCACATTGAACATTTTAGACAAGTGTAAACTTCACTCTATTAACATAATAATTTGAGTCATGTTTCCACAACCAAGATACAAATCCTGAAGGAGGGTTATTATCAAATTGCTTGATCACAGTTCAGCTTCTTAAAAAAACACTTGCAATTATACAACCACTTTCATGACTTTGTGGTGTCCCAAAGTGACTTACTGTAAATTAAATAACTTTGAATTTTAGTCAAAGCTATATCAAAAGAACAATATTCGAAAAGAATTGCTGTGGCTTCAGTAGAGGTAGTTTCATGAATTCTGACTGAGGTTTTCTGGCCATAAGCAAGGGCTCGCAACTAATCAATGAAGACAAGATTGAGAGACATCAGATGTGCAATCAACTTGGTATTGTGGGACAATACCAGGAGCGCAGGCTTGAAAAGGTTATTTTACTCAAATTGGTTTTAAAATCCTAATCACTTTAATGTACTTCCGTCTCAGGAGTAGCCAGTATTCAGAAACAAATCCTGGCCAAAACTCTTTCATCACAAGAAAAAAGATTGTAATGCATTTACAGTGTCAATGCACATGCGAGGCAGAGTACATTTCCAACTTGTTATCGGTTTTTACGTTTGAGTGTTGGATCTGGGATGAATCAGTAACTTTCCATTGCACTTTGGCAGGTTTAATTCTTAAAATTCTGCAGCAAAATATCTAGAAATTAGCACATATATCAATAGTTTCATCACCTACCCAATTCTTAACACCATTTGTTATGGAATGATTCCGCAGTTTTACAGGGTATCTCGTGAGTAATTTCACAGTGAGTGAAAGTATTTTAGTTTTCAAGTATCAAAGAGGCTGTTGCCATTTTTAAAGTTTCGAGGTTAGCTAACTGTGTTTACTGTATTGACCCCTGACAGGATCTTAGAGCATCAATACAAAAAATTTGCAACTTTGTTGGAAGACAGCTGGATGATGAAAAACTGGACAACGTGTTAGAACACTGCAGGTTTGATAGTATGAAAAAGAATCCAATGGCCAACTATGAAGGAGTTCCCAAAAGATCCGAAGAAGGAACATTCCTTCGGAAAGGTACCTAGCATGATTTCATGGACTTCTAGAATGGTACAGTACATAAGAAACCCTTCAGCCCATCAAATCTGCACCATCAAGAAAAGCCTCTAAGTCTATGTTAGAACATAGAACATAGAAAAATACAGCGCAGTACAGGCCCTTCGGCCCTCGATGTTGCGCCGACCGAAGCCTACCTAACCTACACTAGCCCAATAACCTCCATATGCTTATCCAATGCCCGCTTAAATGACCATAAAGAGGGAGAGTCCACCACTGCTACTGGCAGGGCATTCCATGAACTCACAACCCGCTGAGTAAAGAATCTACCCCTAATATCTGTCCTATACCTACCACCCCTTAATTTAAAGCTGTGTCCCCTAGTAACAGCTAACTCCATTAGCGGAAAAAGGTTCTCACTGTCAACCCTATCTAAACCCCTAATCATCTTGTACACCTCTATCAAATCTCCCCTAAACCTTCTTTTCTCCAATGAGAACAGCCCCAAGTGCCTCAGCCTTTCCTCATACGATCTTCCTACCATACCAGGCAACATCCTGGTAAACCTCCTCTGCACTCGTTCCAATGCCTCCACATCCTTCCTATAGTATGGCGACCAAAACTGCACACGATACTCCAGATGAGGCCGCACCAGAGTCTTATACAACTGCAACATGACCTCAGGACTCCGGAACTCAATTCCTCTACCAGTAAAGCCCAGTACACCATATGCCTTCTTCACAGCACTATTTACCTGGGTGGCAACTTTCAGAGATCTGTGTACATGGACACCAAGATCCCTCTGCTCATCCACACTACCAAGTAGCCTACCATTAGCCCAGTAATCCATCTTCCATCTTACATTCCAGCACTTGGCCCATTACCTTGAATGTTATGACATTTTAACTGTTCATACATGTACTTTTTAAGAGTTGTGAAGTTTCTAGCCTCAATTACCTTTCCAAGCAGTGCATTGCAGAATACCATAACTCATCGGAGGTGAAAAATCTCTCCTCAAATCTCTTCCAAAAGGTGCTGCATTTCACCTTAAAATTATGTTCTCTTGTTATTGACCCTTCAACTAAGGGAACTAGGTAGTTCCTATTCACACTGTCCATGCCCCTCATAACGTTATACACCTTAATCAGGACCACCTCAGCCTTCTGTGCTCTAAAGGAAACAATCTGAGCTTATCCAACCTCTCTTCATAGCTAAACTGCTCCATTCCTGGCAATATCCCAGTGAATCACTGCCTCCCTCCGGTGCAGTCACATCCTTCCTAGCGAGTGGTGACCACACCCGCACACACTGCTCCAGTAGCGCCCTAACCAAGGTTTTTTGTACAGCTTAAACATGACCTTAAACTGATAAAGGCAAGTGTCCCTTATGCCACTTAACTACCTTATTAACATGTCCTGCTGCCTTCAGGATCTGAAGACAGGTACCCCTCAAGATCCCTTGATTCCTCTCGGCTTCCTAGCATCCTGCCATTCTTCGGATATTCCTTTGTCTTCCTTCCAAAGCGTATCACCTCACACTTACTTGGGTTAAATTCCATCTGCACTACTGACCAATCCAACAGGAGCCTTCTGTTTTCTAAGACCTTCCTCCTCACTGTCAACCTTCATGTCATCTGCAAATTTACTAATCACAACCACTACTTGCATTTTGTTTCCTATCGTTCATATATACCATGATCAGTAATGGAACCTATAGTATCCCAATGACCTCTGGCCTCCAATCACGTAAACAGCCTTCTACCACATGTGTATCCTACTGCTTCCCTAATTTTGGATCCAACATGCCAAGTCACCTTGGACCCCATGTGCCTTTACCTTGGGTATTAGTCTCCCACACAGGACCTTGTCAAAGGCTTTCTGAAATCCATTTGGATTCTGTTGGTGGAGGATGACTTACTAGGATAAAGCATGGTGGACAGGTCTCTGGCACAGAGTCTGTCCCTGATGTCAGAAGGGAAGGGGGTAGATGAGTAGAGCATTAGTCATTGGGGACTCCATAATTAGCGGCACATACAGGAAATTCTATGGGAATGAGAGAGACCCTCGGATGGTGTGTGGTCTCCCAGATGCCATGGTCCATAATGTCTCAGATTGTGTTTTGGGGATCCTTAAGAGGGAGCCAGTGGGTAGGTGGGGGGGGGGGGTGCTGCTGTGACGGCAGTACCAAGTTGTGGTCCACATAGGCACCAACAACATAGGTAGGAAAAGGGATTGTATGTAAGGCAGGAATTCAGGGGGCTAGGATGGAAGCTTACAGCTAGAACAAATTGTAATCTCTGGTTTGTTACCCATGCCACGTGATAGCGAGCAGAGGAATAGGGAGAGAGAGCAGCTGAACACATGCCTCCAGGGATGGTACAGGAGGGAGGGATTCAGATACCTGGATAATTAGGCCTCATTGTGGGATAGATGGGATCGCTACAAATGGGATGGTCTACACCTGAACCAGAGGGGTACCAATATCCTGGGAGGGATGTTTGCTATTGTTGTTCGGGAGGGTTTCAACTAATTCATCAGGAGGATGGGAGCTTGAATTGTAGCTCCAATGTACAGGAGGTTGAGAGTCGTACGGTCACAAATAAAGTTTCAAGGGCGCAAGAGCATACCGGCAGGCAGGAAGGTGTGTCTACTTCAATACCAGGAGCATCCAGAAAAAGGTGGGTGAACTTGCAGCATGGGTTGGGACTTCAATGTTCTGGCCATTTCAGAGACATGGATGGAGCCGGGACAAGTACAGTTGTTGCAGGTTCCACGTTTTAGATGTTTCAGTAAGAACAGGGACAGTGGTAAAAGAGGGAGAGGTGTGACATTGTTAGTCAAGGATGGTATTATGGTGGTAGCAAGGACGTTTGATGAGGACTCATCTACTGAGGTAGTATGGGCTGAGGTTAGAAACAGATAAGGAGCTGTTGGGAGCTTTCTATAAGCCTTTAAAAAGTTCCAGACTTGTAGAGGAAAGGATTGCAAAGATGACTCTGGAAAGGATTGAAAGTAACAGGGTAGTTGTTTTGGGAAACTTTAACTTTCCAAATATTGACTGGAAACTCGATAGTTCGAGTACTTTTGATGGGTCAGTTTTTGTCTAGTGCATGCAGGAGGGTTTCCTGACACAGTATGTGGATAGGCCTATAAGAGGTGAGGTCACATTGGATTTGGTACTGGGTAATGAACCAGGCCAG
This sequence comes from Hemiscyllium ocellatum, assembly GCF_020745735.1. Classification (NCBI taxonomy): domain Eukaryota; kingdom Metazoa; phylum Chordata; class Chondrichthyes; order Orectolobiformes; family Hemiscylliidae; genus Hemiscyllium; species Hemiscyllium ocellatum. The sequence goes on from NC_083403.1 coordinate 63,834,404, forward strand.
GCATTAGATTTGGAGATAGGTGAGCACTTTGGTGATAATGACCACAATCTGGTTATGCTTACTTTAGCAATGGAAAAGGATAGGTATATACTGCAGGGCAAGAGTTATAGTTGGGGGAAAGACAATTATGATGCAGTTAGGCAAGATATAAGATGCATAGGATGAGGAAGGAAACTGGAGGGGATGGGCACAATTGAAATATGGAGCTTGTTCAAGGAACAGCTACTGTGTGCCCTTGATAAGTACGTACCTGTCAGGCAAAGAGGAAGTGAGGGAGCGAGGGAGCCATGGTTTACCAAAGAAGTTGAATATCTTGTCAAGGGAAGAAGGAGATTTATGTGAAGATGAGACATGAAGGCTCAGTTAGGGCATTTGAGAGTTACAATTTAGCCAGGAAGGACCCAGAGAGAGCTACGAAGAGCTAGGATGAGACATGGGAAGTCTTTGGCAGGTAGGATCAAGGAACACCCTAAACTTTCTATAGGTGTGTCAGGAATAAAAGAATGATTCAAGTAAGATCAGGGCCAAGTTTAGAGTGGTGCTGGAAATGCCCAGTAGATTAGGCAGTATCTGAGTAACAGGAAAATCGATGTTTCGGGCAGGAGCCCTTCATCAGAAATGGGTGGGTGTATGAATAGGAAGGGTTTAGAGGGATATGGGCCAAGTGCTGGCAAATAGGACTAGATTAGGTTAGGATATCTGGTCAGCATGTACGAGTTGGACCGAAGGGTCTGTTTCTGTGCGGTACATCTATGACTGTCTGACTCTTGCCAATCACATCACATCAATGTGCTTTCATTCTCAATTCTTACACCAAAGAGATTCCTTTTTTCTTACCTGTTTTGTCCCCATGCCTTTATTGAATCTCCTCCCAACTTTCTTTTCTCGAAGGAGAATAATCACAGTTTTGATAATCTATCCATGTACCCTACCTGAAGTCTGCCTCCAGGACTATTCACTCTGTACTCTACTAATGCCTTTGCATCTTTCCTGAAGTATAATGCTATGAACTGGGCACAGTAATCTGATTGAGATTGAACATATATTTCATAAAAGTTCACCATAACCTTTTTTGCTGTATTCTAAATTTGTGTTCCTGGTGCTGCACTTTCTACTTTTGGAACACAACAGGGATTTAGACTCAGAGGTCAGTGTACTCACTGGGGGAAACAAATAGAAAATGATCAGAAAATCATATGGGAGCGTGGTGTCCTGAGCAGCTAAGTTTCTGATGAGCATTCCTGTTGTACAGATTTTTGTGATTAGAGTATGAATTTGTAACAGCCACCCAATGGAGTTTCAGGCAGGGCTTTAGTGTTGCATCCATCTGTGTGTAAATAGCTATTGTCATCAAAGGACTAAAGGCACCTGTCTGTGTCTCACTCTTGTGCTCTTTCTCTCTCTCTCTCTCTCTCTCTCTCTCTCTCTCTCTCTCTCTCTCTGTTTTAGGGAGACAGCTTGAGGGGCACTGTTCTGTGTCAACCATGAGTGATCAGAAATTTCTCACCTCTTACTGCTTCCGTGGATGTGATAGAAGGATTGGCTGCTTACCATTCTGTCTGGTCACATCATGAACACTCCTTCCATGCCTAACGATAATGAATTGAATCCAGAGCTGCCCTTGCTCATTTTCTCCTTAAGATATTTTTTAATACAGTTTGAACACTAAATATTATGTGACTAAAGCCACTCGTTGCCATTGGTGTTAAGATTAAGATGCTAATGAAGCATGATAATACACAACTAATCGTAGGATAGTCAGATATATTAGATTAGATTAGACTTAGATTAGATTTACAGTGTGGAAACAGGCCCTTCGGCCCAACAAGTCCACACCGACCCGCCGAAGCGAAACCCACCCATACCCCTACATTACCCCTTACCTAACACTATGGGCAATTTAGCATGGCCAATTCACCTGACCCACACATCTTTGGACTGTGGGAGGAAACCGGAGCACCCGGAGGAAACCCACGCAGACACGGGGAGAACGTGCAAACTCCACACAGTCAGTCACCTGAGTCAGGAATTGAACCCGGGTCTCTGGCGCTGTGAGGCAGCAGTGCTAACCACTGTGCCACCGTGCCGCCCGTGGAACAGAAAGATCTTTGATTGCATTCCATAGATCCCTGAAAATGGCTGTTTTATTGGAATGGGGAGGCTGAGGGAAGATCCTAAATGAAATATATAAAACAATTAAGGATCTTGATAGAGTGGATAAGAAGATATTATCTCCTTGGTTGAGGTGTCGATACATAGAAAGCTTAGATCTAGGGTAAATATTGAAGATTTTGAGGGGATTTTATTGGATTTTGTTTTCACCCAGAAAACCCTGGGAACATGCTGCTAGAAGTCTATGGTCAAAAACTTGGAAACTGGGAATGGACTGGATAGCTACATGTGGACTTGGCTGATGTGGACTTGATCGGCCAAATGGCCTCTTCCCGTGCTATAAATTTCAATAATGCCATTCCAAAATTCATCAAGAAAAGCTCTAAAATTACAGCAAAATCTTCTGGAACAAAATGGCCCTAATGATACTGGGAGTTTGCAAGTTATCTTGTAAAGGTTTTATAATCCCTCGTAAAAATTAATAACCTTAAAAGAAATTAATCCTCAAGCTATCCCAAATGTGGTCTCAAAGTCATATAAACAGTGCCTCTTGTATACGAGTTCCTTTTCTTTTCCCACTCAATGGATCTCACCATTTTCACGACCAGTTGCAATCTATTCAAGTTCTCCGAATGCAGTTACCACTAAAGGCCCTTATAATGCAGTGGTAGAGTCCCTACTTCTGAGCCAGGAGAATTGGGTTCATGTCTCACCTGCTCCAGAGGTGTGTGGTAATATCCCTGAATAGGTTGGTTAGGAAAATATCTCCAGTTACTACCAGCAAGGCACAATTCTACAAATCCTCATACTGGTAGCATAACTTTCCAGAGGTTCTTTAATGAGAATATGATAACACCCCAGTTCATGGTTTGGCCACCTCTGAAACACACAAGAGTGTCCCTGAGCTATTCCCATAACTTACAGATTTAAGTCACTTTGTTCCTTTCTGACCTCTTTCTTTTCTACTTTCCCTCCTGTTTAGAGATACCTTCATGCTCCTCGCGAACAACCAGAGTACTTTGCAGCACAAAAGGCTGAAACCCAGTATTTCATATCCATTTCAGTTTGCTTTTTTTTTGTACACCTAGCTATTATTTCCATAACAGCCTCAGACAAAGTCTATTTTTGCACACCTTCTCATCAAGAATGTCCTCTTTGTAGAAACGTAACTTAGTTTTCTTTTCTATTCTGGCGATGGTCTCAAAAAAGCAGGCTTTTTATGAGCTGCTGAGTTCGTCATAGATGGAAGATATTTCTATCTGTTACAAGGCAGTTCATGCCAATGGATGGGGACTCCCTGTGCCAAGAAATCCTGTTGCTTGGCTGCATTGGAACTTGGCATACCAGTGAAGGCTGCGTATGAAGTGAATTGAAGTCTAGGTTTCCACATGTGCCAGTGATGGGTTTAGATTCCATACAGGGTGGAAACAGGCCCTTCAGCCCAACATGTCCACACCGACCCTCCAAAGAGCAACCCACCCAGAATCATTCCCCTACATTTACCCCTGACTAATGTACCTAACACTATGGGCAATGTTGTGGTTCTGCTCGCCGAGCTGGAAGTTTTTGCTGCAAACGTTTCGTTCCCTGGCTAGGGAACATCATCAGTGCTGTTGGAGCCTCGTGTGAAGCGCTGCTTTGATGTTTCTTCCGGTATTTATATTGGTTTGTTCTTGCCGCTTCCGGGTGTCAGTTTCAGCTGCAGTGATTTGTATGTGGGGTCCAGGTCGATGTGTCTGTTGATGGATGTTCTTGCCGTTTCCGGGTGTCAGTTTCAGCTGTAGTGGTTTGTATATGGTGTCCAGGTCAATGTGTCTGTTGATGGAGTTTGGGGATGAATGCCATGCCTCTAGGAATTCTCTGGCTGTTCTCTGTCTGGCTTGTCCTATGATAGTGGTGTTTTCCCAGTCAAATTCATGTTGCTGGTTGTCTGAGTGTATGGCTACTAGAGATAGCTGGTCGTGTCGTTTTGTGGCTAGCTGATGTTCATGGATGCGGATTGTTAGCTGTCTTCCTGTTTGTCCTATATAGTGTTTTGTGCAGTCCTTGCATGGTATTTTGTAAACTACGTTAGTTTGGCTCATGCTGGGTATTGGGTCCTTTGTTCTAGTGAGTTGTTGTCTGAGCGTGGATGTTGGCTTGTGTGCTGTTATGAGTCCTAAGGGTCGCAGTAGTCTGGCTGTCAGTTCTGAGACGCTCCTGACGTATGGTAGAGTGGCTAGTCCTTTTGGTTGTGGCATGTCCTCGTTCCTCGGTCTATCTCTTAGGCATCTGGTGATAAAGTTGCGTGGGTATCCGTTTTTGGCGAATACCTTGTATAGATGTTCCTCTTCCTCTTTTCGCAGTTCTGGTGTACTGCAGTGTGTTGTGGCCCTTTTGAATAGTGTCCTGATGCAGCTTCGGTTGTGTGTGTTGGGGTGGTTACTTTCATAGTTTAAGACTTGGTCTGTGTGTGTTGGTTTCCTGTGTACCCTTGTGGTGAATTCTCCGTTGGGTGTTCTCTCTACTAACACGTCTAGGAATGGGAGTTGGCTATCCTTTTCCTCTTCTCGTGTGAATCGGATTCCTGTGAGTGTGGCGTTGATGACTCGGTGTGTTTTTTCTATATCTGTGTTTTTGATGATTACAAAGGTGTCATCAACATATCTGATCCAGAGTTTGGGTTGGATTTGTGGTATGGCTGTATGTTCTAACCTTTGCATAACTGCCTCTGCTATGAGTCCCGAGATTGGTGATCCCATGGGTGTTCCGTTGATTTGTTCGTATATCTGATTGTTGAATGTAAAGTGTGTGGTGAGGCACAGGTCCAGTAGTTTAAGTATGCCGTCCTTGTTGATAGGTTCGGCCTCCTGTGTTCTGTTATGTATGTCCAGTAGGTTGGCTATTGTTTCTCTGGCTAGGGTTTTGTCAATTGAAGTGAACAGTGCCGTCACGTCGAATGATACCATGGTTTCTTCTTTGTCTATGTGTGTATTCCTGATGACGTCCAAGAATTCCTGTGTTGATTGTATGGAGTGTTTGGATCCGCTGACTAGGTGTTTCAGTTTTTGTTGTAGTTCTTTGGCCAGTTTGTATGCTGGTGTCCCTGGTAGTGATACTATGGGTCTGAGTGGGATGTCTGGTTTGTGTACTTTGGGTAGTCCATAGAATCTGGGGGTGTTGTTGCTTTCAGATTTCATTCCAGCAAAGAAATCAGCGGATCCAAACACTCCATACAATCAACACAGGAATTCTTGGACGTCATCAGGAATACACACATAGACAAAGAAGAAACCATGGTATCATTCGACGTGACGGCACTGTTCACTTCAATTGACAAAACCCTAGCCAGAGAAACAATAGCCAACCTACTGGACATACATAACAGAACACAGGAGGCCGAACCTATCAACAAGGACGGCATACTTAAACTACTGGACCTGTGCCTCACCACACACTTTACATTCAACAATCAGATATACGAACAAATCAACGGAACACCCATGGGATCACCAATCTCGGGACTCATAGCAGAGGCAGTTATGCAAAGGTTAGAACATACAGCCATACCACAAATCCAACCCAAACTCTGGATCAGATATGTTGATGACACCTTTGTAATCATCAAAAACACAGATATAGAAAAAACACACCGAGTCATCAACGCCACACTCACAGGAATCCGATTCACACGAGAAGAGGAAAAGGATAGCCAACTCCCATTCCTAGACGTGTTAGTAGAGAGAACACCCAACGGAGAATTCACCACAAGGGTACACAGGAAACCAACACACACAGACCAAGTCTTAAACTATGAAAGTAACCACCCCAACACACACAACTGAAGCTGCATCAGGACACTATTCAAAAGGGCCACAACACACTGCAGTACACCAGAACTGCGAAAAGAGGAAGAGGAACATCTATACAAGGTATTCGCCAAAAACGGATACCCACGCAACTTTATCACCAGATGCCTAAGAGATAGACCGAGGAACGAGGACATGCCACAACCAAAAGGACTAGCCACTCTACCATACGTCAGGAGCGTCTCAGAACTGACAGCCAGACTACTGCGACCCTTAGGACTCATAACAGCACACAAGCCAACATCCACGCTCAGACAACAACTCACTAGAACAAAGGACCCAATACCCAGCATGAGCCAAACTAACGTAGTTTACAAAATACCATGCAAGGACTGCACAAAACACTATATAGGACAAACAGGAAGACAGCTAACAATCCGCATCCATGAACATCAGCTAGCCACAAAACGACACGACCAGCTATCTCTAGTAGCCATACACTCAGACAACCAGCAACATGAATTTGACTGGGAAAACACCACTATCATAGGACAAGCCAGACAGAGAACAGCCAGAGAATTCCTAGAGGCATGGCATTCATCCCCAAACTCCATCAACAGACACATTGACCTGGACACCATATACAAACCACTACAGCTGAAACTGACACCCGGAAACGGCAAGAACATCCATCAACAGACACATCGACCTGGACCCCACATACAAATCACTGCAGCTGAAACTGACACCCGGAAGCGGCAAGAACAAACCAATATAAATACCGGAAGAAACATCAAAGCAGCGCTTCACACGAGGCTCCAACAGCACTGATGATGTTCCCTAGCCAGGGAACGAAACGTTTGCAGCAAAAACTTCCAGCTCGGCGAGCAGAACCACAACAACGGATACCCGAGCTACAAATCTTCAATCAGATTTTAAACTATGGGCAATTTAGCATGGCCAATTCACCTGACCTGCACATCTGATCTGATTATGGAAGTGAAATATCCATGAAGAAATGAATTTCTGTTTTTGTCATCTGCCTCCTGTCTCAGGGCCTGAGAAGCATTGCATGTATCAAAGATCATGGAGCCTGGGTGACTCTTCTACATGAATGAGTACTTTCAGTTTTGCCTACAGGCACCATAGTGCTGCCTTCCCATGCTAACTAGGTCTGTCTCATTGATCCTGCAAACTCTGGTTGAGGACAGCAATGGTGAGCACCAACACACACTTTTCTACAAGTTATATTGTACCAGGATTGTCTCTTGTGACATTTCTTTTGCCATTAGAAACTCAAACTACTTTTGTGAAAAAGAAATAAAAATGTCAAAGGAAATTAAGCAAAGTCTATTCAGTTCCCTTTAATTTATCAATGTAGAAAGGCCCTCAGAACATCCCAGAGTTTTTGCTGTCTATTGGAAGTTCGTTCAGTGTGTTGGCCATTTTTTGTGTGAAGAAAACATCTTGATTTTTGTGTCAAAATTGTGTTTCTATTTTGAATCAATGTTCCTTTGTACAATTCACAGAATACCAAATATTTTACTGGAATTACAGACATAAGGAATATGAATTAGGAATATAAATATGAATCTTAACCACTTGAGCTGGTGCTGCTATTCAATAAGATCATGGCTGATATTAAGTTACTTAAAGATTGTTGTTTTCTTTATCACATACATGTTGTATTCATTAGCAAGGTGGGAGTCAATTTAAAATTGTGTCTGCAGGTTGGGAAGCAGGAGGTAGTGGATCCATTCTGCTGTCCAATTCATTTTTTCAATAGCAGTGAATGGACAGAAAGTTTAGCAGCATTTAAAAAGGGTGACCGACATAACCTTAGCAACAATAGCTAAAATCGGTCCCCACTTCTTGGATATCTCCTTTCAAGGCTGAAAATCTTTTATCTCCATCTACGTAACTCAGATTGCTAACACTACAAGTCATGCTCATAGCTTTGCATTGCTTTCAAAACTTGAATGTTTCCCTGTACATCAGGAACTGCAATCGGATGTAGTACTCAATGTGATGTGATCAGAATGGACCTTAAATGGTTATGACTTTTTTCTGATATATTTAACCATCTTGTGTATATTGTTCAAGAAAAGTTTCTGTTTTGCATTTGTGATTTGTATAACTTTGGTTAAAATCCCTTGTATCATTTCACCATGTCACATATGGTTTTCTACATTTGGTCTTTTTTAAATTTTCCAACTTAAATCTGCAGACTTGCATATTTTTCTGACTCATTGTGATTTCTAACCTGTCTTTATTGATATTCTTGTTTGTCTGCATTGAGTTAATGAATTCGGGTCAACTGGTAGAATTTATTAGCATTAATCTTCCATACACTAAATCCTGGGGGAGACCTCATTTGCCATTTCCACTCTTTATTATTTTCTTAACTTCAGTTAATTTATCTGCTGCCAAGATTTACCAGTGTCTCCACATTTCATCCACCAAAGTATGCTTTGTTGATAACATTTATAAAAATATATTAATTAATGATTCAAAGTTGCAGTGGCTGACTCAAGCTTTGATACATCCCTTAACATGTGGTCCTGGTCCTCAGCATGTATCAGTCTGCAAGATTTAGTCATCAAATGCAAAGACTAGGATCACCACAGCTTTGACTTTAATAGTCTTTTCTTAAATACTTTTTGAATGTCCTTGCCAATAATCTGAAAATAAGCATTAGACTTTTTACATACGTAAGGACTTAATGCCATCTTTCACCACTGTACCGTGATTGAAGTAATTAGTATGAGTACTGCAGGAACTAAGAGCTGCAGCGGAAGAAGCAGCTACCAACCAACAGTAAATTAAGAGTTCACAATTAATACTTGGAAAGCCAAGTTCTCCCAATTCCACATCCCAAAGCCTCCCATCTCCTCCTGCTCTACCTCTTTATTTGCTGATTGTATTGATCCTGTTTATGGAATTACATTTTCTTCTTTACAGGTAAAATTGGAGACTGGAAAAATCACTTCACTGTGGCTCAATCTGAAATGTTTGATAGAGTTTTCCAAGAAAAAATGAAGGATGTGCCTTTAAAGTTTATCTGGGACAATGAATAAATCAAATGCAACAATGAACAGTATGCGAAATTCTGGAAACAAAGGAAAATGTGAACAAGAGAATATGTATGTCTAAACAGGGTATTTGTGGAGAATTATACTTAGAAGGGTAAATTTATACATTTTAAATACAGGTGAACATTCAATGTATGAAAGTTTAGATGCAAGCAAACATTAAGCATGTGATTACTATTGATCAATCAAATCCTGTGGATTAGCAAAAATTGATAATCTGGATTTCTTGTGTTTTATGGTTGGAGAATATGGTTCTAAATTCTGCCTTGGAAATGAAGAGACAAATACTCAGGATTTTCAATCATTGTGCAAAACATGGAACAGTGACATATTATTTACTTTAAAAATTTAGAATATTGTCATGTATTTCTCAAAGTTCAGACCTGGGAAAATTTATGGATTTCTGGGGCATGCATGTACTTGATTTCTTTTGTAGTCTAACAAGTTTGGATATGCTAGTTTCTGAAGTTCTTTTCAAGTAGTTAGTTGTTTTATTTTTCCATGAAAAAGATGTATAAATGTAGATATTCAGCTGTAAAATTTAAAAATTGATCACTATGAAATGCTAAGTACATTTACATAGAATTACATTTACAACAGAGGAACAGGCCTTCAGTCCAATCTGGAAAATGCTGGTGTTTGTGTTCCATTCACGCCACCTCACAGCTATCACCGTGCATTCCAAAAAAATAATGGCACATTGTTAAAAATTGATTTCTCCTTCTTCTCTCACGGCCTCAGGAAATGCTATAAGGGACCAGAAACAATTTCCGCTGCTGCTGCAGAGCTTCCTTTTCCTGGATGGTCTCAGCGGCTCGGCCTTGCTCCCTTCGATGGAACTGTCCACTGCTCTCCTCAAAGATTCCAACTACTTCACAGTCCTATGGCCCTGTTGTTTCAAGTAAAAAAATCAGTTAAAAATTCTGCCCTTGGTATCTGCTTTAGCTTTACAGCTACCAAATGATAAAGTGGTTAATTGATTAATTTCTGGTAAATTGAAACGTCATAGACACGGATTAGAGGAAGACTCACTGGTGGTTATGAACGAGAGCTGATTAGGTATTATTTGTTGAAAATAAGCATTCCCTTTGTCCAGATATGGTGCAAATGTTATCTGACACTGGTCATCCCAGGCTGGATGAAGTCCTGGCTCAGCTATAGATTGGCAAAAGCTTTTTCAGTAACAGTAATTTGAATGCTACGGAATAGTATAGAATCACTATTACAAGGGTAGTACTGAAGTGATGATGGTCCCATGGTGCTGGATGAATTTGATGATTTTTGGGCTGAGAACACTGTTCCTGCGGATCTTCTGTTGCAATGCCCTGGACTTGTGTCATCTCTGGAAAGCTCCTAAGTGGAGCAATCCTAGCTCCTTTGTCAGGTATGACTCTAGCAACTGGATGATTTTCCCCTCTATCCCCCAAACATTGACATTTTGCCTGGGCACAGCTTTATTCATAATAAGATTGTTTAATTATATTGGGAATGGATTTATTTTGTTTGGGGTGGAGAGGAGTCAAACGAGCCAGGATATTGTCACAAATGTTGTGATTTGGTATGATTTATGATATTCTGGCCTGTGTTTATTAAAAAACACAATAAAACTTGTTTTACTTTCTCATGTAAATATTTGTTTGCTATCTTTTAAGGGAAATGTTCTTTGAGGTTTTTTTTGTAGCTGGCCACTTTGAGAATTTTCCCGCTGTTCTGAAAATTTAATGGAAATAGTAATTAATATGTAATGAATTGCTTGAATATGTACTTTTTTATATCATGTTTAAAGTAAGTAGACAACATATTCTAATGTTAACATGAGGTCTTTATCTCCGTATTAACTTCCATAATTTTTCAATAATTGATTATTTCAAATAGTGATTTGAATAGTATAAATTGATGTGAAGAAATAAATCTTATTAACCATATTATTTGTCGTTTTAAATTAATAACATTTTTAACACAGTGTGCATCCTCCTTTTAGTTTGCCGTTTTCTTCCCCCTAATCAAATGATTCCATTCTGATGTCTCAATGTATTAATTCCTGCCAACGTAGTAGCAGCTTTTCCCATAATGTTTCACTTCTAGGTTTGTATCAGCTGTAAAGTTGTATGTGAGTTTTAAAGAAGATCAGGACTTATGGAATTGAGAAGATTAGTAAACTGGCCTGGCAACATGAAAACAACTAGTGGCAAATTTATTTTGGATAAATTGGATACTTGTTGTGTGCACAAACCCTTACCATATTTTAATCTCTGGACCAAGCTACTGAGAAATTGACTATGGCAATGAAAGAATAGACAATAGATTTGTATAGTTCTCCTTAGAAACCCAAAATGCCCTAAAGCTTTCTAATATCAATTATCTGATGCTGGGATCGCAATGTATGATTTAAAAAATTGCTCTTTGTGTAAGGTAGTGTATGATCAAGTTAAATATTGTCCAGAACGTTAAATGAAAAAGGGTAGTGTGGATTGGGGCATTTCAACTGTTCCAGTTGAATGTTAGCCAGTGGTTTTGAGGCAATATAGGACAAAAACCCATTGAAGTATATTTAGGTCACCCTTATCTCATTGAATGATGGAAAGGGCGTGTGGAACTAAATGGCTGGTTTGTATTCCTAGGAAGAAAGATGTACAACTCTTGCTTACTTATTTATTTACTTACAGTGCAGTGATTGGTAAACTCACTAAAAGTTTGTGAACTCAGTTTGAAAGGGACACAGAGAAGTCTGGAGAAACTCAATAGATCTGGCAGCATCTGTGGAGAAAGAAAGAGTTTAAAGGTTTGAGTCCAATTATGACCCATTTTTCTCTTCTGACTTCAAATTTGTTTCAGAATTCCAGCATGTGCAGTATTTTGCTTTGCTATCAGTTTGAAATGGGACTGGCTTGCAGAGCTATCTCGAGCTGAATCCTCAAGATGCACTATTCAATCATCACAAGAATCTGGAGTATGTTGGGTTTTGATGATTCAGGTACCAGATTAATAAATCTGCCTTGAAATCTACTCCTCTCAAATAATATCATGGAATCTTCTCCACCCACGTGTTAAAAGCAGATGGAAATTCAATCCGAATCTTCTTCAGAAATCAGCAGTATAGCACTCCAACTACTGCACTGAAGTTAAGGATACAAAGTGTGCCTTGTGCCTTTTGAAGTCCTGGTCCTCTGGCTTAGAATCGAGACACAACCAAGCAATTCTGCCCGATCTAAAAGTTCAACACTCTCCATCCACATTACAATTCCCTAAGTTCAGAGGATCTGACTGATGTTTGACAGTAGCCCAATGTATGCTCAGATAGATTGCAAATGACTAGGTAGACCCTTAAAAATAATTTTGTACTGCCGTTGTAAATGGATTTCAGTTGCACTTTCAGGAACATTATGGAAATAGAACTAGACCAGCAAAAAGAAAATCTACAAATTGTAACTTAGCAATGCAGTAGCTTGATAGACTCACAAGGAATGGGTCACTGTTGCTTAAAGCCCTGATTTACTTTAACAAACATTCAATGACAAATCTAACAGCACAGTCACTTGTGTTGTCCCATTATTTAGCCCCGTTGTATTTATCGGCTATATGATTCCCATCGGTGACAGCTTTAGTTTTTATAGGTACGCTGCTAACATCCACACTGTCGATTGTTCCAGTTTTGCTAAATTATCAAATTATTTATGCAGAAGTGGATGTGAAGAAACTTTCTCCATTTACATATTGTGAGGACTAAAGCCTTTGGTTTTATGTCCCAATCTGTTCCCTAATTGCTGGTTCCAATTTGAGACTTGTTTGCACACTTGGACCTGGACAATCACTCCTGGATAAGAAATACAAAGTCAGGACATTCCCCAGCTCTGCGAACCTGACCCAGAAGCAAGTTCTTTGGAATTTCAGGGTTTTGCTCTAGGGTAGTTCTGGCTACTAAGTTTTCTCAGCATTATAATGGTCGACCCCAGCTGAGGCTGCCAGGTGCAGAGGCAGGCTGACGATGATCTGCCTTGCTGCTCAGACATTGTGTTAAAGTTGCTAAAGAAAATCATAAGACTGTCTCCAGGCTTATTATAACCCTTCACCAATTGACACACTCGCCATCCATGTCATGTTATGCCCTCTACTGTCCTCCATGGCCCATCATACCCTCAGTGCTGTCTTAAGCACCTGTGCTCCACCCCCGTTGCTCCTCACACTCTCCATGGCAACCTATGCCTTCAATCCAAACAATGGCTCTTTATAGGACTTATGCCAACAGCAGCAATGTATCTCCCCCACAAAACACCTCTTACTCTTATATCTAACATGCCAACTCACCCAGTATCTACCATGCTGAAAATGTGTTGCTGGAAAAGCGCAGAAGGTCAGGCAGCATCCAAGGAACAGGAGATTCGACGTTTCGGGCATAAGCCCTTCTTTCCTGCTCTGAGTTTCAGCTCTGATCTCCAGCATCTGCAGACCTCACTTTCTCCCCAGTATCTACCATGAGCAGGTCAGAGGACCTGTTTTGAAATGAGACAAAATGAAGTTCTTAAATGGTGACTCTGGGCCTCAGTTGGTATTTCTGATTTGCCAGAGATTTTCAACAAATGGGACTTCTGTCCCTTGGGTCCTTGATCTTGGGAAAGGCTTACTGCAGCATAATAGTGCCTGATTGACACTTCATGTCATAGGTCTTCATATAAAGAGGCAACACAAGGCCTTCACAGGGTGTTTCACCTGGCAGGTGAGACCACATTTCATTTGCATTAAATTCTGCCCTAGTCATTCATCTCTTAAGTTTTTATAAAGCAGTAGGCCAGCTGCAACATCTTTATCATTCCTTCATTGATCCTTCTAGATTCTGCTTAACTAGCTGAGCCAACCGCTGCAAATAGAACAAGGAAAATGACTGCAGATGCTTAACGTTTGTTGTTGGGGTGCTAGAACTGTCCCTTATATTCCTCCATCTGCAATTATAGTGTGAAATTGAAACATTGCTTTTTTTTTGTTGGTTTTGTTGTTCGGCAGAACATTCCAGGATATTGACCGTAGAGATTGAAAGAGCATGGATGTATGTCAAATCAGTATTGTGTGTGACTTGTAAGAGGAACTCTGAGATGTCAGAATTGTTAATGCTGAGGAAAGTAAGGTGGTTTTCTATTTGCAACTTGTCTTGTCAGTTTATCATAGTTTGGAATTGTTCCCTAAATTTTGGTAAATCTGCATCCTCCAAAGAAGCATCCCTATTCTTGTTTCTCCTTTTCTATTTCCTGCCTCTGCCAAACAATTGTGCTGATCATTGTTAACACATAAAATGTCCTTAGTTTGAACAGTGGTGAAATGTCGTAGTTCTTGGTTGATCACATGAAACCCTACTTCTCTAACAGTATCAGATGATACTAGGAAGAGGCACACTGACTGCAAATTACTACAAATGATGGGATTTGGTCTAACTACAGCAACTTCATGATTTGTGTAACCATAAGTAAGCACTCACACAATAAGGCCGAGAGGAAAAATTAATCAAGAAGCTCAAAGATAATAGACCTGGGAGTAAATGGATATGGGAGCTAACCAGAAATTAGTACCATTAGATTAGATTAGACTTACAGTGTGGAAACAGGCCCTTCGGCCCAACAAGTCCACACCGACCTGCCGAAGCGCAACCCACCCATACCCCTACATTTACCCCTTACCTAACACTATGGGCAATTTAGCTTGGCCAATTCACCTGACCCGCACATCTTTGTGACTGTGGGAGGAAACCGGAGCACCCGGAGGAAACCCACGCAGACACGGGGAGAACGTGCAAACTCCACACAGTCAGTCGCCTGAGTCGGGAATTGAACCCGGGTCTACAGGCGCTGTGAGGCAGCAGTGCTAACCACTGTGCCACCGTGCCGCCCACTTAAAAGTTACATTTCAAGACAGAAAACTGTTGAAACATGTTCTGAACACTATGATACTGTAACTAGCAAGCCAATTTGGCACAGCTAGTAATCAGCGCTGAAAATGTGTTGCTGGTTAAAGCACAGCAGGTTAGGCAGCATCCAAGGAACAGGAAATTCGACGTTTCATCATCAGGAATGATGAAGGGCTCTGGCCCGAAACGTAGAATTTCCTGTTCCTTGGATGCTGCCTAACCTGCTGTGCTTTAACCAGCAACACATTTTCAGCTCTGATCTCCAGCATCTGCAGACCTCACTTTTTACTACAGCTAGTAATCACAATGTTAATGAAGGGCTTTTGCCCGAAACATCGATTTCGCCACTCGTTGGATGCTGCCTGAACTGCTGTGCTCTTCCAGCACCACTGATCCAGAATCTGGTTTCCAGCATCTGCAGTCATTGTTTTTACCAAGAATGGATTTGAGACAGGTGTCAATGTTAAATTTTCCAGAAATTCTGAGTTCAAATCTCAGCTGCCCAAGTCTGAACAGCTTGATGCATTTAAAAAACAAGTCTTGTCTTCTGTCTGTTCAGTGTGCAGCATTGATATTCCTCTTCCATCAAATATAAAGATCCTTAAAATGTTTGCAGTACTTTGGGTAGTAAACAGTTCTTATTTTTCACGAATGACAAGCTCAACGCTATGGACATTAACCTGCCTAGAATGTTTTCTGCCCATTGTTTCTTATCATCACCACCCTTGCCACTGCATATTAACATTTAACTTCCAGGTACTGTTGAGCCAAAATTCTTCCTCACAATTGTCCTGACATTGTTATTTATAATCAGGCCTACCCCGACCTTTCCCTTTCACCTGTCCCGTAACCCCCAAGTTTCTGGAGCGGCTGTAGTCATGCACTATAGGCAGTTGGGAACTACTGAATATTTAAATATCAGGATGAGATGGCAAATTTAAAACCAAACCAGCCATGCTCCTTCTGACCACAAACAAAAGTTGAGTTCCCTCTGTTCAAGACTTCTCTAACCCACAGCCTCCAAAGTGGCCTGCAGCTATGCAATATCCATCTCTGTCTGTTGGTCTGGCAAGTATTAAAAGTTCTCTGGCTCTCGTGCCAGCATTGTCATGGGCAGCTAACCTTATGTTTTGTTACAAGTTGCATTCAGACCCCATATTATACTTAACTCTAATTAAACCAAGAGCTGACAAAATACAGATGAGTCCAGAATTGTGAACGGGCTAAGCTTTGCATTGGAGTGTTTTAAAGCATAAAAAATGTAAATTTGGAACATTATTTTCTATTAAATTGCATGATTAGAAGACAAACTCAGAATATTAAAATGTTGTTTACACATATGGACTTCAGTAAGGCATTCGACAAGGTTCCTCAAGGGAGATTGATTAGCAAGGTTAGATCTCACGGTTTACAGGGAGAACTAGCCATTTGGATACAGAACTGGCTCAAAGGTAGAAGGCAGAGGGTGGTGGTGGAGGGTTGTTTTTCAGACTGGAGGCCTGTGACCAGTGGAGTACCACAGGATCGGTGCTGGGTCCTATACTTTTTGTCATTTACATAAATGATTTGGATGCCAGCATGAGAGGTACAGTTAGTAAGTTTGCAGATGACACCAAAATTGGAGGTGTTATGGACAGCAAAGAGGGTTATCTCAGATCACATCAGGATCTTGACCAGATGGGCCAATGGGCTGAGAAGTGGCAGATGGAGTTTAATTCAGATAAATGCGAGGTACTGCATTTTGGGAAAGCAAATAAGCAAATCTTAGCAGGACATATACAGTTAATGGTAAGGTCCTAGGGAATGTTGCTGAACAAAGACACCTTGGAGTGCAGGTTAATTTCTCCTTGAAAGTGGAGTCACAGGTAGATAGGATAGTGAAGAAAGCGTTTGGTATGCTTTCCTTTATTGGTCAGAGTATTGAGTACAGGAGTTGGGAGGTCATGTTCCGGCTGTACAGGACATTGGTTAGGCCACTGTTGGAATATTACGTGCAATTCTGGTTTCCTTCCTATCAGAAAAATGTTGTGAAACTTGAAAGGGTTCAGAAAAGATTTACAAGGTTGTTGCCAGGGTTGGAAGAATTGAGCTATAGGGAAAGGCTGAACAGGCTGGGGCTGTTTTCTCTGAAGCATCAGAGGCTGAGGGGTGACTTTATAGAGGCTTACAAAATTATGAGGGGCATGGATAGGATAAAAAGACAAAGTCTTTTCCCTGGGGTCAGGGAGTCCAGAACTAAAATGCATAGGTTTAGGTTGAGGGGGGAAAGATATAAAAGGGACCTAAAGGGCAACCTTTACAAGCAGAAGGTGGTACATGTATGGAATCTGCTGCCAGAGGAAGTGGTGGAGGCTGGTACAATTGCAAGATTTAAGAGGCATTTGGATGGGTATATGAATGGGAAGTGTTTGGAGGGATATGGGCCGGGTGCTGGCAGGTAGGACTAGGTTGGGTTAGGATACCTGGTTGGCTGGATAGGTTGGACCGAAGGGTCTGTTTCCATGCTGTACATCTCTATGACTCCATATGAAGTAGTTCTAATGTGAAACACTAAGAACCAGGATGGAGCAAATGGCCTCCATCTTTTGTATTACCTTGTAATATTATGAAGTGACAATTAACAATCAATAGATGTGATGTGGAGTTTCAGTCTCAGATCGGTACCTAATGAGGCTTTGATAATTTGCATGATTTTAATCAGCCTGCACAAAGTCTAGGAGAAGCCTGGGCCAGGGATCAACATTTTTCCCAGTAGTTAATTGAACTAAATTCATCTTCCTCTCTTGGGATTTTAGATACACATCTGTCTCTGGGGTGGAGGAAATGCAGGTGGGAATGGGAGATTAAGAGCTTTTTCATGACACATTTTGAATTGAAATCATGCTGCTTATCCCACTCTGCACTTTGATAGCTATCTGGAAAAGGGCCATTACAAAAAAATGTGTGCTACCACTTAGGGAGTTTTGAATTTGTCACAGGAAAAGAGGCTGAGGAGCCGATGTGACTGAAACTAGCCGCCAATTCCTCTTTTGCACGTCCAGATGGGATTTCCTGGCCCCTCAATCACATGATCAAAGCCGGACACACCAAAGCTCCACTCCCATTCCCCTCCCAAACACTGCCTGCTCCCCACTCATCTTTGCCCGAACCCATTTGCAGCTAAATCCAACCCAATCACTTCCAAGCCCAGCACTGACTGCAAGCAGCTTTCTCTCTCTCTCTCTGTCTGCCTTTCTCATGGTTTTGTGACGGCAGCCTCCTATAATCCTAATTCCTTTCCATTGATCAGTTAACCAATTCCAACTGGATATGGGCAGGTCATTTATATACCTGTAAATATGGGCGACAATGACATAAGGCACTCCTGGTCTGCTGCCCATTTTGACGATCCTAGTGTGCTTACCCATCCATATCAAGGCCCTGTATTCTGCACCTAGTCTAAAAGTAAAAGCGCCTGACATTTGAGTTTGATTTATTGTTGTCACATGCACCAAGAAAAATGTTGTTTTGCGTGCTATACAAGCAGATTGTAACATGAATCAGGGCTTTTTTGTCAGGAAAGATAGCAACGATACCAATTCTCTTGCATTGACAAGCAATAAATGCATTGTCAGTCAAAAGGCTTTTAATAAGTGATGCTGAATTAAAATATCTTTGTGGGAATAATGATTTCCTGTTGATTTCTCTGGGGTGATAGAACTTTGGAACACATTAAAATTCATCTTATCAGCTTTATGATCACTTCAGACTTTCTCCACCCATTTTTGAACTCTATATAACAGCTAATCTAGTTTCCAAATTTGGTTAAATTTCTTTAGTACAAGGTACCAAAAGGTACTAAATCTGACTCAGCAGAAACATAATCACAATTTACACAATCTATTCACGCATTTGACTTAATCCTATTTATACTTAAACCTTTGTACAAACTGTGTATCTGTTTTATCTGAAGTCTTGACAGCATGGCCTATAAAATATTACAAATGTACAATGCACAACAAACTTTTATTAACAATCTTACAATAAAACAAATCTGGGAACAAACACATGATTTCTATCCCATGAGTGGTTGACCTGATAGATCACCAGCTATGAAGTCACGTCTGTGTTGTTGGCAGTAACCCACAGTTTGTCATCACACATTCTGATAAAAACATAGCTAAACAAGTAGTTAAAATGAGATGGCAAAAGTGAATTTAAAGTATTAGTTAGTAGCAATCTCATCTTTAAGTCATGGGGTTATGGGTTTGATTCTCAATCCAGAACCTTGCAACTCTTCAAAAGTCCCACAATAACCTTGGCAGGCATCCACTGGAGCAGCCAGAACTGGGTGTACATCACAATGTGCCAGAAAGAAGCAACAAGATACATTTATGTATAGTCTTTCGTAACCTCAACACTTCATAGCTAGAGTACTTTTAAAGTTTAATTGCCATTAAAATGTGGAAATACATCACCAATTTGCAAACAGCCAGGCCCTAGAGGTATCAAACAAATAAAAACCTAATCATCATAGATTTCCTACAGTGTAGAAATAGGCCATTAGGCCCAACAAGTTCATACCGACCCTCCGAAGAGTAACCCACCCAGACCCATTCCCCTTCCCTATTACTCTACATTTACCCAACTAATACACCTACCCATACATCCCGGAACATTATGGGCAATTTAGCATGGCCAATCCACCTAACATGTGCATCTTTGGATTGAAGGACGAAACCGTAGCACCCAAAGGAAACCTATGCAGACGTAGGGAGAATGTGCAAACTTCACACAGGTAGTCATCTGTCTGTTGGCTGGAATCAAACACAGGTCCCTGGTACTGAAATGCAGCCATGCTAACCACTGAGCCACTGTGCTACTCATCTGTTTCAGTCATCTGATTGAGTGATAAATACGAGCCAGGAAGGCTTCCTTGCTTTTTGTTTCTCTTTTAATAGGATATTTTATACCTACCTACAGGGGGATTCTCAGTTAACATCGAATCTGCAAAATAGTTACTAGGCTCTTGTGGTGCAATGGTAGTATTCCTACTTCTAGAACAGGAGGCTGCTGTGACACGCAGTACCACCCCAGTTTTACATGACACTTTCAGACTGGAGTTTGTGCACAAGGCTCCAAAATGCCACTTGAACCCATAAGCATCTGACTGAGAGGCCATACAAATGCAAAATAGTGCAGACACTGGAAATTTGAAATATTCTAGAAAATGCCTGTAATAATTCTGAGGAATGTTATCAGTGTGTAATGTTAATTCGGATAATTGTTGTCCTGGTGCTTGGCACGAGGATGTACCCATACCTGGGCTTACATTGGGGCACATCTTGTGGGAGATGCAGTCACACTTCTTAAGACTAGGAATTCCAGTTGATCGTAGGCGTGGAAGTGGGATTCATGTGATAGTTCTGGCTGAAATTGTGTCTAGTAATAATATTAAAACAACCCCTTTACAAATAGCCTAAAGACAGTCATAAGATGTCCTGGACCAGGACACTTTGCTTATAATTTGCAATCAGGGTGTAATTGATTGTATATAAGCACAAAGGTTATCAGGAAGCACCAGATATTTTCCAAGACTATGGAAGTTATTTAAATTGAAGGGTACGATAAAATTCAGGTCAAAAACCTGGGCTCAAGTCTATATTTACACCAAGAAATGGCATCTGACAAATATTTCAAACATAGAATACGAGCAAATCATCTGTGTTTTTGCTTTACTGTATTATGACACCATTTCATTTCCATTTGCATTGAGGGAGCAATGCAACAATGTCTAATTTGTGTATCGCAACTTTGCATTATTCCCAAAGGGTGGGTGTCCAGCATGCAAACACTAAACAAGATGCAAATTCAGTCACTTGTCTCATGATCCTCTGGGTATGTCTGAAATTTATCTCCAATTAGTTCAGTGCTGATTTTGAGCAGCAAAGAAAGCAGAAGAGAGTACATGTTATTCTAAATTACTTTCTGAAAAATATATAGGTAGATGTAGCTTTATTTTATGAAATGTTGTCAACTTTTGCCAGCATGATACATATCCAGTAGTTCCAAAGAACGAAACTGAGGAGCTGTTTCAGTGCCATAGAATCCCTATAGTATGGGAGGAGGCCATTTGACCCATCATGTTCATATCAACCCTCTGAAGAGCACCAAACCCAGACCTCAGTGTATTCCAGAACCCTAGCCTAACACATCACTGAACACTATGAATAATTTTAGCATGGCCAATCCATCTAATTTGAACATCTAGACTGTGGGAAGAAACCAGAATACCTGTAGGAAACCCATGCAGACATGGGGAGAATGAGCAAACTACACAGTCTCCCAATGGTAGAATCAGACCCAGGTCCCTGGCACTGAGAGGGAGCATTGCTAACCAGTGAGCCACCATGCTAATCTATCGCTTTATGTCTTTTCCAACCACCTTTTCAATGAAATTTGGTTAGTTGAGATTTGTTTTGTCAGCCCTTGACTAGTCTGACACAAACCTTTTTAACTTATTTAAAGCTTTATTAAACATAGTGTGTTTAAATAAGATTATGGTGAGATTTAATAGAGGTAGCCAAATTATGAGACCTGCAGATCAAGTAAATAAGGAAAAGTTTCTCCCACTGTTAGAGGATACACATTTTTGGTAATTTTCAAACTGTTGGGAGACAAAGTGAATTATTTCATACTTCAAGGTGGAATGACCTGAAGGTGTAGTTGAAACAGATTCAGTAGAGACTTCCACAAGAGAGTCGGATAAATATGTGACAATGAAAATTTATGAGGAAAGCATAGGGGAGGGGTACAGGACAAAGATAGCTGTTTCAAATTGCTAGCACTAACACAATGGGAAGAATGGCTTATTTATGTGCTGTATGACCTTACTTAAAATAGAAATTTTAAACATTATAATTAAACTATCTATAAAAGTTTGAGCATTGAACATAATTAGGGGAAAAATTAATTTTGTCCAGAATGCATTATAGAATGTACTTTGAAAACAGTGTTGCAAATTCTAGGTCATCTAGAAAGCATTTGAGATAGTGCTTGAGAAATGTCGTACAAACTAAAACTCTGCAACATTTTATGGAATATTAGGATGCCAGCTTCTGATTTTATAATATTTTTATTACATATTTATTTCATAAAGACCAGCTCTTACAATCTTTTTCAATAACAGATTGTTTCAAAACTGCTTGTAAATATTGAAATTGTCATTAGCATAAAATATATTTTCATGTTTTAATTGGTAACAATTAATAATTTTGAAGAGTTGATGTACTTTACAACAAAACAGTGAACAATCATCAATTTTTAGCATATTTTCACAATACACATAAGCAACCTGAGGGGCTAAATTTTATCTTGCACTCAAGTGAGTAATGTCGCTTAAGTTGGTATTGTTAATTTAAAATAATGCTAGAATTAAACAACCCCAGAAATTTGACAACTTTTTGCCTGACAGAATCTGTTTAACTGTAAAAGGCCAACTGTGAAAGGTCACTGTAAAGGTCACTGTAAAGGTATGGCTAATCCCTCTGAGCCATTGACTTTTAAAATAAGCAGGAGTGAGAAAGCTATTGAGATGGGGCAGGAGCTTTAGTGGCCGAGGCATTGGGAATTGAAGAATGCAACTTTGTATGAAGACCAGGTCAGGCAGGTTGAAGGCTGGCTGATTGTCAGGGGGGCTGACCTGTGGTTTAAAGCAGCAAGGAAAAGACCTTGTCTATTTTCCCTATCCATGCCCCTCATAATTTTATAAACTTCTGTAAGGTCAACCCTCAGCCTTCAACGCTTCAGGGAAACTAGCCCCAGCTTATTCAGCCTCTCCCTATAGCTCAAACCGTCCAACCTGGTAATGTCCTTATAAACCTTTTCTAAACCATTTCAAGTTTCACAACATCTTTCCTACAGCAGGGAGACCGTACTTGAACACAATATCCCAAAAGTGGCCTCACCAATGTTCTGTGCAGCCGCAATATGACCTCCCAACTCCAATACTCAGTACACTGACCAATGAAAACAAGAATACCAAATGCTTTCATTTACTACCCTATCTGCCTGAAACTCTACTTTCAAGGAGCTATGAACTTGAAGAGTTCCAAGATCCAAGATCTCTTTGTTCAGAAACACTCCCCAGGAAATTACCATTATTGCTTCAGCATTTTCTCTTTTGGTACCATTATTGCTTACCTCCTACAGTTCTAAATGCAGCACCTCAATTTATCGAAATTAAACTCCATCTGCCACTCCTTTGAGCCATCTGATCAAAATCCTATTTTACTTTGATGTAACATTCTTCACTGTCCACTACACCTCCAATTTTGGTGTTATCTGCAAACTTACTAACTATGCCTCCTATGTTCACATCCAACTCATTTATATAAATGATGAAAAGCAATGGACCCGGCACCGATCCTTGTTGCACTCCACTGGTCACAGGCCTTCAGTCTGAACATAACCCTCCACCACCACCCTCTGTCTTCTACCTTTGAGCCAGTTCTGTATCCAAATGGCTAGTTCTCCCTGTTTTCCATGAGATCTAACGTTGCTAACCAGTCTGCTATGGGGAACCTTGTCAAACACCTTACTGGAATCCATGCAGATCATATCCACCTCATCAATCCTCTTTGTTACTTCTTCAAAAAAAAACTCAATCAAGTTTGTCAAACATGATTTCCCATGTACAAAGCCATGTTGACTATCCCTAATCAGTCCCTGCCTTTCCAAATACATGTACATCCTTTCCCTCAGAATTCCCACCAACAATGTGCCCACCACCGAGGTCAGGCTCACTGGTCTATTGTTCCTTGGCTTTTCCTTACTACCTTTTTTAAATAGTGGCACCACAATAGCCACGGCACCTCACCAACGACTATCAATGATACAAATGTCTCAAAAAATGGCCCAGCAACCACTTCCTTATCTTCTAGGGTACACCTGATTAGGTCTTGGGGATTTATCCACTTTTATGTGTTTTAAGCAATCAAGCACCTCCTTATGTGAAAAATGGATATTTTTCAAGATGTCGATACTTATTTCCCCATGTCCCATGTCCTTCTCCACAGTAAACACTGATGCACAATATTTGATTACTATCTCCTCCATCTCATGCTGTTCCACACAAAGGGCGCCTTGCTGATCTTTGAGGGGCCCTGTTCTCTCCCTTGTTACCCTTTTGCCCTTAATGTATTTGTACAATTCCTTTGGGTTGTCCTTAACCCTATTTGCCAAAGCTATCTCATGTCCCCTTTTTGTCCTCCTCATTTCCCTCTTAAGTGTACTCCTACTGCCTTTATAATCTTCTAAGGATTCACTCGATCTCTGCTGTCTATACCTGACAAATGCTTCCTTCTTTTTCTTGACCAAAACCTCAATTTCTCTAGTCAGCCAGTATTCCCTACACCTACCAGCCTCGTCCTTCACCCTAACAGGAACATATTGTCTCTGGACTCTTGTTATATCTTTCTTGGAAATTTCCCATTTTCCAGCTGACCCTTTACCTGTTTTGTTCTACTGGATCCTTCCAGACAGAGTTGGGAAACAGGGACTGGGATATCATATCAATTACAGAAACATGGCTCAAGGATGGGCAGGACTGGCAGCTTAATCTTCCAGGATACAAATTCTATAGGAAGGTTAGAAAGGCAAGAGAGGAGGGGGAGTGGCATTTTTGATAAGGGATAGCATTACAGCTGTACTGAGGGAGGATATTCCCGGAAATACATCCAATGAAGTTATTTGGGTAGAACTGAGAAATAAGAAAGGGATGATAACCTTATTGGGATTGTATTATAGACCCCTAATAGTCAGAGGGAAATTGAGAAACAAACTTGTAAGGAGATCTCAGCTATCTGTAAGAATAATGGGGTAGTTATGGTAGGGGATTTTAACTTTTCGAACATAGACTGGGACTGCCATAACGTTAAGGGTTGAGATGGAGAGGAATTTGTTAAGTGCGTACAAGAAAATTTTCTGATTGAGTATGTGGATGTACCGACTAGAAAGATGCAAAACTTGACCTACTCTTGGGAAGTAAGACAGGGCAGGTGACTGAGGTGTCAGTGGGGGAGCACACTGGGGCCGGCGACCATAATTCTATTAGTTTTAAAATAGTGATGGAAAAGGATAGACCAGATCTAAAAGTTGAAGTTCTAAATTGGTGAAAGGCCAATTTTGATGGTATTAGACAAGAACTTTTAAAAGCTGATTGGGTGCAGATGTACACAAGTAAAGGGACGGCTGGAAAATGGGAAGCCTTCAGAAATGAGATAACAAGAATCCAGAGAAAGTATATTCCTGTCAGGGTGAAAGGGAAGGCTGGTAGGTGTTGGGAATGCTGGATGACTAACAAAATTGAGGATTTGGTTAAGAAAAAGAAGGAAGCATATGTATGGTACAGACAGGATAGATCGAGTGAATCCTTAGAAGAATATAAAAGAAGTAGGAGTATACTTAAGAGGGAAATCAGGAGGGCAAAAAAGGGACATGAAATAGCTTTGGCAAACAGAGTTAAGGAGAATCCAAAGGGTTTTCACAAATACATTAAGGACAAAAGGATAACTAGGGAGAGAATAGGGCCTGCGCTGAAAATGCGTTGCTGGAAAAGCGCAGCAAGTCAGACAGCATCCAAGGAGCTGGAGAATTGACGTTTCGGGCATGAGCCCTTCTTCAGGCAGGCTTCAGAACTGATCCCTGTGGAACACCACTGGTCACCTTTCTCCATTTCAAGAAACTCTCTTCAACTACTACTCTCTGTCTCCTGTTGCTCACACCATGTGACTTCACTTTTTCTGTTAGTCTACCATGGGGAACTTTATCAAACACTTTACTAAAGTCCATGTTTATGACATCAATAGCCCTTCCTTCATCTATCAACTTGGTCACTTCCTCAAAGAACTCTATTTAACGTTGGTAAGGCACGATCTACCCCACATAAAACCATGTTGCCTATTGTTGATAAGCCCATTCTTTTCCAAATATAAATAGATTTTATCCCTCAGTACCTTCTCCAGCAACTTTTCCACCACTGATGTCAGACTCACTAGTCTGTAGTTACCCGGAATATCCCTACTACCCTTCTTGTACTACCTTCCAGTCCTCTGGCACCTCACCTGTATTTAAGGATGCCACAAAGATATCTGTCAGGGCCTCAGATATTTCCCCTCTCACCTCCCTCAGCAACCTGGGATAGACCGCATCTGATCCTGGAGATTTATCCACCTTAATAACCTCTAGCCTACCCAACACATCTTCCCTACTTATGTCAACATGATCCAGTGTAATTAAACTTCTATCACTAATCTCAACATTCCGTCATGGCTTGTGGGTTAATGGCCTCTCAGCAGCAGCCGGATGCTTCCACCCATGCACCACCTTCACTTTCTCAGCAAAATCATGCCCCTCCATGCCCTCCCCCACCCTGAGACCCTAGGGCTTCTGCAGGATGCAGGCAGCCTCTATGCACCTCTCACACCCCCCTTCTGAAAATCCAATGATGGGTGTGGAGGTGTGGGGGGAGCTCATCTCATTTTGGTTTTGATGGACTCGGGACACTCATCTGTGCCTCCCTCTGTGGAACTTTCCCTCAGTTCCGAAACTGTCCGCACCGTGGGTGTCTCTGGAGTATTCTTGTTAGAGCCATTTTTCTGGTGCGCTTTAGCATCAGACCAGCAACAGTCCCTGACACAGCTATAATTTCCTCATCCTGTCCAGTAGACCTGTTGGGCCGCCAAACACTTTGTAAATTAAATGCCTCCATTCACTGCTCTCCCAGGAGTCTCACCTTAGACATTCCCGATTCTCATTACTCCATGCTGCAGGCTGCCGTAAACACCAGCCCGCACTTACCCTCCCCTGTCAAGAACACCTACAGTTGGTCATGCCCATACACAACTGTGCGTGCCCTCCTTGACCCCTTCCTTTCCAATTTGCTGAGTGCCCCTCCATCCCCCTCAACCTCCTTCCTGCGCTGGGTGGTTCTGACAGGCCGTTTCCTAGTCCATTCCCCTCACAAACCAGGCTCACTCTACTCCGCGCTTGCTGACCGCCACCTCACCTTGCCCTCCTCACTAGCGCTGATTGGATTGTGTTTTGTTGGCCTCGAGGGAGTAGCTGTGGAAGTTCTGCTCACCACTGAGCAGTTAGCACTATTTTGCCGTGACCTTGCCTTGGTTCTGCACGTCTCCCTTATTGTTAAGGCATCCTGGCATCCCAAGGACTTGGAACAGAAGATAACTAGACTATGACAGCTGCCTCAGCACTTTGTACCCCTTGACCTTGGAAAGCCCTTGTCAGTTCATGCATGTGCTGCCCTCCCACATCAATTGAGGCTACCTTTACTGGGCACCCACCCCCGTGACAACCCCCTCCTACAAAAACCCCTCAATGCTGGCTGACCTTCTGACCTTGCTGTAGGCATAACACTTGAGTCATACAGGCCTGGTACTCTCCGCCCTGCCACATACTCTCACATGAAGGGACTGTACTACCATCAACGGAGGGAATCAAACCTGTCATCAAATCCCTCCTACAACAAGATATTTTGGTGCTGATCAGCAGCCCCTGTAATACACCTGTACTACCAATCCCATAACCTGGGAAGCCGGGAAGGTAGCATTTTGTCCATGACAGGCGGGCCATTGCCCTGCTCCTCGGTCGTCCCAGACACGAATGCCATCCTTACCAGTATCCCTGCCTCAGCCACTTGCTTTTACTGGAATTGGCCTCTGTTCAGACTTTTTCTCCATCAGATTGTCCCTTGAGAGCCAATGTCTTTTCACCTTTATTTTGGTGGCCGCCATTACACATGATCTGGCTTCCCCAAGGGTATACTGAGAGTTCCAAGGGATCTGCCTCAACCGTGCACCAGACGCTCAGGACTCTCCACTTGCCATATCAAAGCATCTTGCTACAATATGCTGATGATTTGTTAGTGGCCTCCACCTCCACTGACGCCTACATGAAAGACACTGTCATCCTGCTCCATGGCCTGGCACAGGATAGACGCAAAGTCTCTGGAGAAGAAGACTGCAACTTTGCCAGTGCACAGTCCGTTACCTGAGCTACAAACTATCGCATGGCCTCAGAGTGTTGTCTAACCGCCATCACAAAACTCTCCACACCTGCCACACGAACTGAACTTTTAGCTTTCTTGGATATGATCAAGTACTGCAGACGCTGGATACCTGACCATCCTGCTATTGATGCACCCCTTCACATGGCGTCCTTGCCAAAACAACCAGCAAAGGTGTGCTGGACACCTGAAATGGAACAGACTTTTAAGTAACAAAAACAGTGTTTGATTTCTACTCCTGCTCTTGGGGTCCCTGACTATACACAGCCGTTTCAACTGTATGTGACTGAGAAAGAGGGATATGCGTCCGGGTTTTTGACACAGATGCATGGGGATCTCCGGCACCCTGCAGCCTTTTACTCTGCATGGTTGCCACTTGTTGGGAGGGGAATGTCGGACTGTTTAAGAGCCCTAGTGGCCACTGCCGTAATGGTAGATAAGTCCACCCCTATTAGGCTGGTTTATCCATGCACTGTTTTGGTTCCCTATTTGGTCACCCTGCTGGCCAATTCAGCAGCAACTCAGTATTTCACAGCCTCTAGGAGAACAGGCTATGTGGTCACATTAGTATCCCGTGCCAATGTGGCCCTGCTTTGAACCCCACCACCCTTCTTCCTGTTAGTCTAAATCCTCATGTGGAAGTTTGGATTTAATTCAGTAGTTTGTAGCCCCGCACCCTGACCCCTTGGAAACACCAATAAAAAACCCTGACCTGATCCTCTTTACCAAAGGATCCTCACTTAGGCCCTTGGATCAACAGATGTTAGTGGATTAGGCAGTCTGTACCCCCTTTGAGAAACTTGAGTTTGCTGCGCTACTGCTCGGGACATCTGCACAAGCCGCTGAGCTGTTTGCCCTCACTCGGGCTTGCATTCGCACCAATGGGTAGTTCTGCTAGTATCTACATGGACTCCAGATGTACCTTTGGGGTTGTGCATGACTTTGCACCCTCTAGAAACAGACAGCTTTCATTATCTCTTCCGGGAGACCCCTGCAGCTATCCCTGGCTGGTCGACAATCTATTGAAAGCTATTCTGCTGCCCTCTGCTGTAGCTGTTTTAAAATGTGCTGCCCATGCCAATGCCGATGATCCTGTCACTCGTGGGAATGCTTGCGCTGACCAAACAGCTCGGCAAGCTGCATTGAATCCCACCACGTGTGTGTTGCAAGCTCTCAGAATCTGGGAAGCCTCGGCCACCCCTGACCTCACAGAGGGAGTGCGGGCAGCTCAACATACTGATCCCCAGGCTGAGAAGGATAGGTAAGTCCGCATCAGCGCTAAGGGATCCCTTACTCTAGGACTGCTCGTGCACCCTGATGGATGTATCATCTGCCCCAGGCCCGACTTGCATCTCCTGGCACTGGCAGCCCATGGAGTCGGCCACACCAGAAAGAGGGGGATGACACATGCTGTGAGACAGACCAGATATGCGAGTAAAAAATGAGGTCTGCAGATGCTGGAGATCACAGCTGCAAATGTGTTGCTGGTCAAAGCACAGCAGGCCAGGCAGCATCTCAGGAATAGAGAATTCGACGTTTCGAGCATAAGCCCTTCATCAGGAATAAGAGAGAGAGCCAAGCAGGCTAAGATAAAAGGTAGGGAGGAGGGACTAGGGGGAGGGGCGATGGAGGTGGGATAGGCGGAAGGAGGTCAAGGTGAGGAACGTGGCTGAAGAGTTTCTGTGCAGAGGAGATGACCTGGGGGGTGCAGTGAGAGAGGGACTCACTGAAATCCTTGTAGAGGGAGGAAGAGAGCTTCTTCAAGGAAGGCATCCTTGTAAGAGGATTCGCAGTAGGTTAAAATCTTCGAGTAAAAAATGAGGTCTGCAGATGCTGGAGATCACAGCTGCAAATGTGTTGCTGGTCAAAACACAGCAGGCCAGGCAGCATCTCAGGAATAGAGAATTCGACGTTTCGAGCATAAGCCCTTCATCAGGAATAAGAGAGAGAGCCAAGCAGGCTAAGATAAAAGGTAGGGAGGAGGGACTAGGGGGAGGGGCGATGGAGGTGGGATAGGCGGTGCAGAGGAGATGACCTGGGGGGTGCAGTGAGAGAGGGACTCACTGCAGAGGAGATGACCTAGGGGGTGCAGTGAGAGAGGGACTCACTGCAGAGGAGATGACCTGGGGGGTGCAGTGAGAGAGGGACTCACTGCAGAGGAGATGACCTGGGGGGTGCAGTGAGAGAGGGACTCACTACAGAGGAGATGACCTGGGGGGTGCAGTGAGAGAGGGACTCACTGCAGAGGTGATGACCTGGGGGGTGCAGTGAGAGAGGGACTCACTGCAGAGGAGATGACCTGGGGGGTGCAGTGAGATGCAGAGGAGATGACCTGGGGGGTGCAGTGAGATGCAGAGGAGATGACCTGGGGGGTGCAGTGAGATGCAGAGGAGATGATCTGGGGGGTGCAGTGAGATGCAGAGGAGACTACCTTGCCTTTGGCCCTGTACACTTTATGTAGCCAAGTGAACCGGACCACTGGACTGACCCCTTTTGAGATCCTTAAGGGCAGACCAATGCCTGTGGGGGCCAGACTCCCGAAACTCCCTGCGGATGTAGCATTACTTCTGACACTGGAGGCTCTGGTGTCTAAGCACTCAGCAAAATGGTAGCCCATAACTACGACCTGGTGAAAGCAGCCATGCCCATACCGTAAAATGAGCCACTGCATCTCATTCCAGCCTGGGCACTATGTCATGATAAAATCCTTTGCAAAGAACCCTTTCTCTCTTCAGTGAAAAGGTCTGTTCATTGTACTCCTGACAACCCGGACGGCTGTGAAAGTGGAAGGAAGGCGCGATTGGACACATCGGACCCAATGCAAAAGAGCACCACGCCTGAAGGAAACTGAGCAGAAGGTACAGCAGACCCCAGCTCTCCAGACAACTGTGCAAGAGGCCAACTAGCCACCGCAGCTGTCACCGTCCTTCTCTTCGCCCTGGCAACATAGTCTGGACGTGAGTGGATCACAGAGAATGGAGTTAGGGACCTTAGCGTTCAAGAATTACATGTCAGTACATTCCTGTTTATGACTTATGTCTACGCTCAGAAAGTTAACTGTACTAGCTGCTGGATGTGTGCTCACGTACCTATGCACTCCTTAAGGGGACGTTCCATTGAGGCCCATTCCCTTTAATGAGTCAGACATGGCTGAATGGTGGCAGGAGCAAGACAGATCCCCCGAGGTCACGACCCTGACATTTGTAGCTGGGAGGGGGATTGATGGGGGTAACGGCCAGGCACGCTGGAAGTCAGTGGGATATAATTTGGACAAATTGAAGGGTTGGTTCTACCTTCGGTACAATCTCTCCAATGAAGCCCCTGGCCTTGCTCCTCATGGACACTACAGGGGGAGGTACACCCAGGAGGACCATCTATCTGAGGAGTATCCATTTATCAGGGTGGAAGGCTGGCATCAGCAGGTGATCTCAGCGACAAGTCGATCCAGAGCAGACAAAAGCATCCTGAACATTCAGGTTCTTAACAAGACTGCCCAGAATGCCAATTGCATTGCCTTTTGGATGGGGACTCAGACTGACCATCTGACGACCTACAATGGGACCTATTTCATTTATGGCCACAAGGCCTACCCCTTACTGCCTCTGTCCTAGACAGGGAGTTGCTATGTCGGGTATGTGGTTCCTTTTGTTTACCACACACACTCCCCTCCCTTTGAGAAGCCACCCCTCCCCTCACAGAAGGCGAACTATTACCCCATTTGACCATATCCTCTCCATCTTTTCGCCACCTTATGCAGCCATCCAGCTGGAGACACAGATCTGCCAAGTGGCCACCACCCTGGAAGAAGTGGCAAATGCCACAGCGAAGGCTCTGGGCCAGCTTAACGTGGAAGCAGTTGCTTTTCATACCGTTGCTTTCCAGAACAGGGTGGCCTTGGACTATCTGTTAGCTGAAAAGGGGGGCACATGTGCCCTCATCAGCTCCGACTGCTGTACTTATATTCCCGACCCTAGCGGAAACGTTACTAACCTTACCCGACATATCTGACAAGCAGCCTCTGCTCTTAATAAACAATGCCCCCAGTGGGACCTGTGGAGCAGGATGAGCTCCTGGATCAGGTCCTGAGGCAGTGCCGTTTTACAAGAGCTCATCGTCTTTATTGCAATCCTTGCCCTCATTGCGATCCTTATTACTAGGTGAAAGTGAGGATTGCAGATGCCTGAGATTAGACACAAGAGTGGGGTGCCAGAAAAGCACTGCAGTTGGGCCGAAAGGCCTGTTTCCACACTGTAGGGAATCTAATCTAATCTAATCATATAAGGTCAGGCAGCATTCGACGAGCAGGTAAATCGATGTTTTGGGCAAAGACCCTTCATCAGGAATGAAGCTGGGAGCCTCGGGGGCAATCCTCATAACGCTTGTTAAGCAGTACTGTGTGTTCACTGCTTCTGCCCCCTGCCCCAATGACCAACCAGTTGGCCAAGATTCACTTTCATGACAACCCTAGCCAGGATACAGAGCATCCAGATTCAGACCACATTGTGTCTGACCACTCTGAGACTGAGGGCTACCCATCTGACTTCGAGCCTCCCCCACCAGACAACCCCCTGGCTCTGGCTACATTCCCCCTTTTGCCGAAGCTCCTGACTTGTAACTTGGTTAAAAAGAAATTGGGGAATTGTGAGAGAAGGAGAAACCTTTTTTTGCTTTCGGAAACCATTTTCCCTAGCTTAGGAGGGGACATGCCCACAATATCAGTTATGACTCAGGCTACACACAGGAGTTGGCTATGAACAAGCCATTTCCTAATCGAAGAAAACAAATTAACTAAAAGACCTGCTAATAGGATTCTCTCACCGACAATAACACTTCACCTCCACACCCATTGGCAGGAGCCCCAAGGGGCTTTCTGTCTCTATGGGGAATCCTAGCTGCAACAGTGTACCCACAGACTATATGTCTCCAAACTACTTAATACTGATGAGCATAGACCATGAGCCATTCTGCACAGGATGGGACTGATTGTTCAACTAATCAAGGCAGTTAGACCAGTTATATTGTTAGTCCTTTTTAATATTGTTAAACTATCTATCGTAGTTAGACCTGTATTGTTCTGTAATCAACTATCAACCAGTTGTAACCCTTTATAAACTGCATATGCCTGTAACTGAGTAGGGAGGTTACAACTCATCAGTGCGGAGCAGCCATTCTGTACCTGAGTGGTCATCGACCTCTTCCCATGAAATTGTGAAATAAACAAACTTGTCAATTTCACAAGGTCTGCTTACCAGCTTTATTTGAAATTGGACAATTCTCCAACACCAGCAGAAAGAGTTAACTATCTGTTAGTCTGGGAAAGGAGAGGGAGCCCAAATCACCAAGATACCTCATGTTGTAAATTGATTTTGTTTAGGAAACTATTGAAATGTTCAGATCATTTCAAACTGACCTTTTAAGTTGTGGAAAGTCTTTCTAAGATTTTCCACATTGTTTTCAATAATTTCACCACTCTTTTAGCATTCCCCAAGTCACCTTCACAATAGATGCACGTATCTTGCACCTTTACAGTTCTCATCTTTTCTCTTTGTTAATTTTCAAAGTGTAGATCTATTACATCTTAACCAAACGAGTTAATCTATGTTTTGAGAACAAGCCAACGACAGCACTTTATACGAACAAAATATTCCCAATTCTAACAAAGTGGATTTCTTCCAAAATGAAGTTATCTATGTTGTGAGAACAACTTGAGCTTGTACAATGTAAAAACTTGCATTAAAATTAAAATTGAAGAAGACAGTTCATACCCATTCCAAAGATTTGAACAAATGTTCTGTGAACAATATCCTAATTTTCGTTGACTTCTTTCTAACAATAGGGTGAGTTCTGCTTTCTTGTACTATAGTGCAGCGGGCAGTTGTGACTCGTTATACAGAGCCAGATGAGTCCTCTGCATTTTTTCAGCTGTTTCTATCTTATCCTCATTGATGCCAGCCACAGGCATTGACTTATGGTTTCATTTTCTATTAATATCTGCACAGTTGTAAATTTAAAATGACAATGATGATTTCTTCCTTCTGTTTTAGTTGCATCTGATTTCCTGAATTTACTAGTTTGACCAGTTATTATCCTACGGGCCATAAGGTTAATATCCCCACAAGCTGGGGTGGTTGCTGATAATGCTTTATCATACGGAATGGTCTCTCCCCTCCGTACTCACTGTACTCATTACAAGCTCTTGCCATCAGTCATCTCCTCCCCAAGATCTTTCCACTCATTTGTCTAACCACTTTAAATATAGACCAGTAACCATCATCATTCCTTTCTGCTCTTGGCCCTTGTGTTAACCCACTCACCAATGTTTCCATTCTGCAGGTGTGTTACACAGATCCCAAACATCCTCCTGCATTTTCTACATTAGTTTTGCTTAGTATTCCATTATGAACCTCCTGCTGTAGTCCTCGGCTGCCCAATCAAAATCAAAGCCCTTTCCTCTTTCTTTCTGTTAGGCATTCTCCTGCCTGTTCCGGTCAGTTCTCAAATCTGCAAGGCTCCTGTAATTAGTGTAAGTAAGGTTCCTTTCAGGAGCCTGTACGGTTTTCCTGAATTTACCTGAGTTACTCCAATGTAGATATGGCCTACTTTATCTTTAGTCCCAGCACTGTTTGTTTGTATGGATCCAATCTAGCCCCAGTGCAGATTGTCTAGCATGGATTTGCCCTTTGAATAAGGATTTGCCCCTTGACTGCTTTATCTGCCCTTTGAATAAGAGTCCAAAGACTTAGAATCCTTAGTTTATTTCTTTATTTAAAAAAGCCGCCATTTATTTTTAATGGTAACCCCAATTCTAGATTCTACTACAACAAGAAACATTCTCTCCACGTCAAATTCACTCAAAGTTTTGTATCTTTCAATTAAGACACTTCATATTATTCTAAACTAGCATTAGGCTTAGGCAGTCCCATCTTACTTCATAAGATGAACCATCCATTCCAGATATTGTTCTCATAAACCTTCTCTGAATTGCTTCCACTTTATTTATGTTATTCCTTAAAAATGAAGGCCAATGTTGTACACAGTACTCAACACGTGGTCTCACTAGTAACCTGCGCTGAAAATGTGTTGCTGGAAAAGAGCAGCAGGTCAGGCAGCATCCAAGGAACAGGAAATTCGACGTTTCGGGCATAAGCCCTTCATCATAAGCCCTTCCTGATGAAGGGCTTATGCCCGAAACGTCAAATTTCCTGTTCCTTGGATGCTGCCTGACCTGCTGCTCTTTTCCAGCAACACATTTTCAGCTCTGATCTCCAGCATCTGCAGACCTCACTTTTTCCTCTCACTAGTAACCTACATAACATAATATCCCTGCTTTTGTATTAAAATCTGCTCACAAGATGATAACATTCTATCAACATTCCTAGTTACTTTCTGTACCTGCATTCTAACCTTTTGTGATTCATGCATGAAAATACCCAGATCCTTCTGCAGCTTAGACTATTGCTGTATCCTCATTATTTAGAAATGTGGTCATTTATTATTCTCCCTGAGAAAATGAACACTTCCATGTTCTATCACCTCATACTCTCCATTTACCTTCTTGCCAATGTACTTAACTTTTCTACACCCCTTTGTAGCCTTAAGTCCTCTTCACAATTTACTTCTGCATCCATCTTTGTGACAGTAGTAAAGCTTGGAACTATACCTCAGTCTCTTCATCCAAGTCACTTCCATAAATTGCAAAACATTGAAGCCTCAACATCTTGCCAACCTGATGAAGATCAATACACACCTACTCTCTGTTTCTGCCTGTTAGTCAATCTTCTAATCAAACTGGTAAGTATCTCATACGTCTTTCACAATAACAATTGAGGTGGCATCTTGAAAACCCTTTCATGAAATCCAAATAAAAGTACAATCGTGCATATTGGCAGCAAAGTAACAGAGTTGAGTGTGGAGTCATCAGGTCCCATCTGCTTTCTTTCCTTGTTTTGGTTCTGCTTTTACCCTTTTCTTTCACTTTATTTTCCTTTTCTTTCCATCTTTCTTCTTTTCTGTGGTGGGTTGTTGGCAGCACTGGCATGGCAGCAAGAACAGGCCACATGCAGAGCACTGGACATGCCTTCTCTGAGATAGAAAATCCTACTACCTGTTATCATATTTCCTAACAGTGATAGGAGGCAGCAGCAGACAGGGCTGTGGCAGCAGCAACAAAACTCCTCCAGCGATTGGGGTTGGCAAAGCCAGCAGCAGGGGTTTCTTCAATGTGGCGATGCCAGCAAGGTGACATCTGCACTGAAGAGGGACTTATGACCCATCGGTGGCCTGACCTGGCAGCAGAGCCACAGAGTTTCATTTGGGGGAGAGTGTGGGCTCAGCGGCATCAGTGAAGTGGGCCCAGCAGGGAAGAGCTGATGCCTAGAGTGGGCAACTCCTACTTTGGTGGGTCTGGTGCAGGCAGCAGCGAGGCAGTGGAGACCTCCCTTGAAGTTAGGCGCCAACTTGGACTGCGGGTCAGGAATGATATTCTGAAGTTGTTACTTCTTTATTTTTCTAATATATTTTTATGACCTATAATACCGGACTATTAATTTCTTTACTTTTCTATTTTGTTTTGTTCGCTATGAATTTGATCTTAAGTGTCTGTTCCCTAGATACTTTTGTACCTAAGGCAGCACTGCAATGCACCAACTGTAAACCTTTCACTGTACTCATTTGAGTCGAAGTGACAATAAAGCTAAGTCAATTCAATCCTCCAGTCCCCTTTTATCCATAGCATATGTTACTTCCTCAAAGAACTCTAGTAAATTGGATAAACATAATTTGATTATCTTGAACATATCAAGTTCCCTGCTTGAATGTTTTAATAAAAGCTTCTAACATTTTCCCTATGACTGTTGTTAAATTAGGAAAGCCTGCTTTCTGTCTCCTCTTTTTGCATAAAGGAGTTACATTTCTTTTAATCATCAAATCTATTGGAACCCTCAGGGACTTTGAACAACTTAACCAATGCATCCAATATGTTGCTCGCTATCTCTTTTTAAGACCCTAAGATGAGTTCATCAGGACTCAGCACTTTCTGGATCAGTGGTGCTGGAAGAGCACAGCAGCTCAGGCAGCATCCAAAGTGCAGGACTCAGCACTCGTCAGCTCTGACAATTTGCTTCCTCAGTGTTAGTAATTTTCCTGAGTTTCTTCCATTTCTTGGTTTACAGCTTTTTCTCAGATGTTACTTATATTCTCTGCGTAGAATACTGGTGAAAAAAAATAAATTATTCATCTGTCACCTCCTTATTTCTCATTATTAATTCTCTAGACTCACCTTCTCTAGGCACAACACTGGCTGTGTTAACTCTTCATTATTAAATATTTATAGAAAATCTTATTATCTGTTATCATATTTCTAGCTAGTTTTCCGCATACTCTAAGTTTTCTTTCCTTTCTTTATATTCTGTTCTGTCCTCTGGCCCGACACTTGTCTTTGTGCAATTATATGCTTTCTCTTTAAGTTTGATACTACCTTTAACATTTTCTGTTAAAGTTGGAATATACCCATTCTGGAACCTCCCCTTAAATGTCATAAAATCTCTACAGTGTGATAGCAGGCGATTTGGCCCAACAAACCCAGTGTTGTCCCCCGGATGCCAGGGTCAAGGATGTCTCGGATTGAGTCTACAGGATTCTTAAGGGGAAGGGAAAGCAGCCAGAAGTCGTGGTATACATTATGGACATAGGTAGGGAAAGGGAGGAGGACCTGAAAAGAGAATATTGGGAGTTAAGTGGGAAGCTAGAAGGCAGGACAAACAGAGTAGTAATCTCAGGATTGCTATCAGTGCCACGTGCTAGTGAGGCTAGGAATGGAGAGTGAGTGCATATGAACACCTGGCTACAGGGCTTGTGTAGGAGGGAGGGCTTCAGGTATGTGAATCATTGGGACACCTTCTAAGGAAGGTGAGACGTGTACAAGAAGGACAGATTGCACCTGAACTGGGGGGCGGGGGGGCACCAATATCCTGGGTGAGAAGTTTGCTAGACTCCTCGGGAGGTTTTAAACTAGATAGGTAGGGGGTGGGAACCTGTGCTACGGATCAGATGATGGCGTAGGTAGTCAACAGCCAGATACAGCATGCAGAGGATCTGTTAGGAGGGATAAGGCACTTGATATGGCAAAAGAGCAGGTCGTGTGATGGGTTGAATTGTGCCTATTTTAATGCAAGAGTATCAGGAACAAGGGCGATGAACTCAGAGCATGGATTGGTACTTGGAACTATGATGCTGTGGTCATTATGGAGACTTTGATATCATAGGGACAGAAATGATTGTTGGATGTTCCAGGGTCTAGATGTTTCAAAAGGAATAGGCTGGGGGGGGAATGGGGTAAAAGAGTTGGAGGAGTGGCATTGCTAATCAGGGATAGTATCAGAAAGGGAGGTCATTGAGGAGGATTTGTCTACAGATTCAGTATAGGTGGAAGTCAGAAACAGGAAAGCAGCAGTCACTTTATTGGGAGTTTTCTACAGGCCACGTAATAGCAACAGAGACACAGAGGAGCAGATCGGAAGGCAGATTTTGGAAAGCTTCAGAGGTAACAGGGTTGTTGTCATGGGTGACTTTAACTTCCCCAATATTGATTGGAACCTCCTTAGTACAAACAGTTTGGATGGAGCAGTTTTTGTCAGGTGTGTCCAGGAAGGGTTCCTGACTCAATATGTAGATAAGCCAACTAGAACTATGCCAAGTGTCAGATCTCTCAGTGGGAGAGCATTTTGGTGAAAGTGATCACAAATCCCTGAACTTTACGCTACTCATGGAGAGGGATAGGAGCAGAAGATATGGGAAAGTACATAATTGGGGGGAGGGGGAATTACAATGCTATTAGGAAGGAACTGGGGATCCTAAATTGGGAACAGATATTCTCAGGGAAAAGCAAGACAGAAATATGGAGGTTGTTAGTAATCACTTACTGATAGTGCTGGATAGGTTTGTCCCACTGAGGCATGGTAGGTTGAAAGAACCTTGGTTGGCAAGGGATGTGGAACATCTAGTCAACAGGAAAAAGGAAGCTTATTTAATGTTGAGGAGGCAAGGATCAGACAGGGCTTCAGAGGGTTACAAGGTAGCCAGGAAGGAACTGAAGAATAGACTTAAGAGAACTACAAGGGGGCATAAAAAAGCTTTAGGTTTAAGTAAAACTCTAAGGCATTCTACACTTATGTGAGAAACAAGAGGATGGCCAGAGTGAGGGTAGGGCTGATCAGGGATAGCGGAGGGAACTTGCGCCTAGAGTCAGAGGAAATAGGGGAAGTCTTTAATAAATGCAGGGTTAAATGCAGGATTGTTGACAGTGTGGAGGAACAGAGGGATTTTGGGATCCATGTCTGTAGATATCTCAAAGTTGCCAATCAAGTTGTTAAGACGACGTATGATTTCATTAGCGGGGGATTGAGTTTAAGAGCTGTGAAGTTATGCTGCAGATTTATGGAGCCCTGATTAGATCACACTCAGAATATTGTGTTCAGTTCTGATCACCTCATTATAGAAAAGATGTGGAAGCTTTAGAGAGGGTGCAGAGGAGATTTACCAGGATGCTGCCTAGACTAGAGGGTGTTGTGGGGAAAATCACCAGTCGTGGAGGCAGAAGCAGGATTCAATGACAGAGTTTATTGTACAAAGAAACCGGAGCTCCGGGGAGAGAGAGATTTCTCGCAGCAGGGCTGCCAGCTGTGAGCCTTCTCTCACCCTCAGAGCACATGTCCCAATATTTTATACAGTTCATGGTATAATGGTCCAATATCGAGCCTGGTTTGTTTACAGAAAATGTTACAGTCATTGTCAGTTTCAGCAGCTATGCAGAAGTCCATTGCTGTAGTAATTGGTCGTGATCGTTCTTCCTGAGAAGTTAAGGTATGAAACATGTGTATACAAGTAGTCTCAGATAGTTAACATTTCTATTGAAGGTGGTGGCTGGACTCAAACACTTTGGTGTGTGGTAGATGTTACTGATGTGTATTCTGTCCCCAACCCGCCATAACTAATTATCTATGTTCTGTGTCTATTGTGCTGGTATCCTGTTGGCCTCAGCTCACACCTGTGTATGCTTCACTGTAGTTTTCCATGTAATAGCTCAGTCGCCATCTTGTGTCTGTGTGTCCCATGTCAGCACGCCCCGTGTCAACTCCCACTTTAAAGGCATGTCTTATGAAGAAAGATTGAGGGACTTAGGGCTTTTCTCATTGGAGTGAAGAAGGATGAGAGGTGACTTGATAGAGTGTGCAAGATATTGAGAGAGGCATAGATACAGTGGATAGCCAGAGACATTTTCCTATGGTGGAAATGTCTAACATAAGGGGGCATAATTTTAAGGTAATTGGTGGAAAGTCTAGGGAAGATGTCAGAGGCAAGTTCTTTACAGAAGTAGAGGGTGTGTGGAATGCATTGCCGGCAGTGGTAGTAGAGACAGATACATTCGAGACATTTAAGCGACTCTTAGATAGGCATGTGGAAGATAGTACAATGAAGGGTATGTAGGTTAGTCCGATCTTTGAGTAGGATAAGAGGCCAGCACAACATTGAGGGTCAGAGGGATATACTGAGATGTACTATGTTTTATAAATCCACACCCCAATCCTCCAAAGAGGATCCCACCCTATGCCTGTAACCCTGCATTCCCTGTAGCTAATCCAGCTTGGCTGCAAACCCTTGGAATGTGGGAGGAAACCAGAGCACCCGGTGGAAACTCACACAGACACAGGGAGAACATGCAAACTCC
Organism: Hemiscyllium ocellatum; assembly: GCF_020745735.1. Lineage (NCBI taxonomy): Eukaryota > Metazoa > Chordata > Chondrichthyes > Orectolobiformes > Hemiscylliidae > Hemiscyllium > Hemiscyllium ocellatum. The sequence continues at coordinate 63,875,076 of NC_083403.1, forward strand.
ACTCAACATGGAATTGAACCCGGAATTAAGCCATTGTACAGTGTAAATCAAGACATGCTAATACTCTGCACCCAAATGTACAAATTAATTTTATTTTGTTCAGAAAGGGTACAGTTCTGGCACAGTTGACAATGCAAGCTCCTTGGTAGAATCAAAAGGAGGAAAATTGCCTCACATATAAACAGTATAACAGTCTCCAGTTTGTTTTTTTAAATAACTCCATGTTGTTTGTTAGCTCAGTTCTGGGGACTTAGAACCAAAAATGGATATTACGTAATAAATATGAAAAGGAATGGAAAGTGCATTCATGGCTGATCTCGTGATTGTTTACTCAAAATACTTTTAGTATCTCAGGACCATCTATGTAGCCCTTATACAATACTTCAAAGGCATCCTGTTTATTTTGGAAAGTATTTGCTTCTGCAAGAAATAAGTTTGCTGTTAACCCTTAACTCAACAAGATAACCCACATACGTTGATAAGGTGGCCCAGAGTTTTGACTCGGCAACATAAGGCAGTATCAAAATATTATATAGGACAGAGGGAGGAAGTGTATTAGAACACAACCACTTGCAGGTTCCTGCCCAAGTTCTTCCAAAAAATATCCTGATGTTACAATTGACCAGAATGCCATAGGGTGAGGAAAATAAAGTTGTTAATACAAGCTGAGAGATTGGTGTGGGAGGAATGGATTTTGGGTAGTTGGGCACTGGCACCAGTAGTAGGGTAGAAGGAAATTGTGGACTGGCTTCATTTGAACCATGGTGGGCCAGTGTGTTGGCAAATTGAATAACTAGTGCCCCAGAGAGGGCTTACACTCATTCGAGTGGAGAGAAGGGGATTGTGGGAGAGGGAAAATGTAGGCTTACAAAGCAAAAAGGATATGACAGCATTGAAAAGCAGCTATTTGGATAGTGAATCCCAAAACAGAACAGGAAAGGACAGAGTCTAAAACAAAGGGTTAAAGGGGCAAAAGAATGGCAAAATTAGCAGCTCTTTGCTTAAATTCTGAACAAAAGTAAATAAATGAATTAACAACACTAATAGAGATCAGTGGGCTTGCATGCATAAGAATTACAGAGGTATAGTTAGGAGGAGATCAAAGATGGGAACCAAATATCCAGGGATATATGACAATTCAAAAGGACAGCTAGGAAGGAAAAAGTGGCAGAATAGAGTAGAATGGAATGGAATGAGTATGATAGTAAGAAATGATTTTGAATTGGAAGAGGTAGAATCCATATGGATTCATATGGAAATAACAAGTGAAAGAAATTACCGATCAGTGTAGTCTACAGGCCCTCAAACTGTAGTTATACTGTAGGACAGAATACATCAAGAGATAATGTAAAAGCATTAGCGAAAGGCAGCCCATTAAGAATGTGTGTGATTTTATCTTCGCGTAGATTGAGAAAATTAATTTGGCAGAGGTAGCCACAGGGAGGAATTCATAGAGTATAATAGAACAACTTTTTGAAGAATATATTGTGGATCCAACCAGGAATCCAACTGTTTTTAACCTGGTATTACGTAATGTGACAGATTTAATAAATGATCTCAGAGTAAAAAGGTCCACTAGAAAATGGTGACCATAACATGTCTGAACTTAGCTTGTGAGTAAGAAACTTTAGTCAGAAACACTATGCTGAAACTATATAACAGTAATTACAAAGCAGAGGGCAGGGCTAGCTTGAATAATCTGGAAAAGGAGTTTAATAGAGAAAAAAAAGGTTGAGGAACAATTCATTACTCATGTCATGGATATATCCCAGTGAATAAGAAGAGTTCTACAAGGAGGTAAACCAACCATGGCTAACCAAGAACATCAAATTAAAAACCACACAACACCAGGTTCTAGTCCATCAGGTTTAATTGGAAGCACATTAGCTTTTGGAGCGACGCTCCTTCATCAGGTGATACTATCACCTGATGAAGGAGCGTCGCTCCGAAAGCTAGCGTGCTTCCAATTAAACCTGTTGGACTATAACCTAGTGTTGTGTGGTTTTTAACTTTGTACACCCCAGTCCAACACTGGCATCTCCAAATCACAAGAACATTAAGGACAGACTCAAATTGAAAACAAACTGTGGCAACAATTAGTGGTAATCCACAGAACTGGGATTTTTTTTCCTGAAGTCTAATGTCTAATAATGTAAAGTATTAACTTTGAGGGTAAACTAGCAAGTGACATAAAAATGGACTGCAAGAGCGTCTTTAAATGCATAAAAAAAGAAATGAGATACCAAAGTGAACATAGATCTTAGAGATTGAGGCTAGGGAAATAATAATCGGAAATCAAGAAATGGCTGAGGAACAGAATAAATTGACATCAGTTTTCATGGTAGGTCATGTAGCAAGACACTAATAGCACTGGAACAGTACTGAAAAATCAAGGAGAAGAGGAAATAAATGCAATAACTATCACTAAAGAAAAAGTACGACAGAAAGTATTGGCTCAAATGTGGACTCTTTGGTAAGTCCAGAGATTGAGAGGTTAGGCATTCATTAATCATGTTAGTCACCATTCATGGTGACGTCTAAATGAATGAAAGAGTTCTAATGATGGCTGTGAGTTGTGCCCAGTTAGCTTTGGGACATAGTCAATGATGGGAATATGTACCATATACCATGGGTGTTTTGTTTACTTGGAGTCTTGTTGGATTTAGATCCATCATGTCTGCACACAGGCATTACTGCAAGGGTAATTATCTGATAGATACAATCTTTTTTGCCTCCTTTTATTTTCTGGATTTCCCAAGAAACCTGACATGAGTAGGAATGATCATCAGAATGAACTTCTGTGAAAGGACACTGAATCTGATACGTTAATTCTGATTTCTCCCCAAAGATGCTGCCAGAACTACTGAACTTTTCCAAAAATTTCTGTTTTTGTTTCTGATTTTCCTGCTTCTTGGATGCTGCCTGATCTGCTGTGCTTTTCCAGCACCACTCTAATCAAGACTATGTGTGACACAATCTGACTGTGAATGATTTCAATTTGAATGGTTATTTGCATGTGTGAATGTTTTAATGGCAACACTCAGATCTCTGAGTTCAGATTTTAATCCAGGGCTGAAGCATGAAATTAAAAATTAATACTCCCATACAAATGGAAGAGCAGTGCTCTCTGTGCGGTGAGACATTAAACGGAACTCTAAAATAGATAAACAGCACTAATATGAGCAGAAGGTATTTCCTAGTATCTGACTAATATTTGTCCTTGAATTAATGTTACAAAACCGGAATAACTGGTTCTTATCAAATGACTAGATGTGCGAGCACATTCTGCAAAGAATTGGCTGACACGTTGGACTATAACCTGGTGTTATGTGATTTTTAACTTTGCCCACCCCAGTCCAACACCAGCTCCTCCACATCAACATTCAAGAAAGTGTACTTCACTGGCTTTAAGATGCTTTGAGATGTCCAGTGGTCATGAAAATCTCTTGACAGATCCAAGTCTTCCTTTTAATCTTTCACATTTACTGAAATAAATCAGATACAGATGGAGCTCTAAGTTGGAGGAAGGCCAATTTTGATGGTATTGCAAAAATTTTCAAAAGCTGATTGGGGGCAAATGTTCACAGGTAAAGGGTTGGCTGGAAAATGGGAAGCCTTCAGAAATGAGATAACGAGAGCGCAGAGACAATATATTCCTGTTAGGATGAAAGGAAAAGCTGGTAGCTATAGGGAATGCTGGATTACTGAAGAAATTGAGCATTTGGTTAAGAAAAAGAAGGAAGCATATGTCAGGTATAGACAGATAATTGAGTGAATCCTTAGAACAGTATAAAGGCAGTAGAAGTATACTTAAAATGGAAATTAGGAGGGCAAAAAGGGGACATGAGGTAGCTTTGGCAAATAGAGTTAAGGGGAATCCAAAGGGTTTTTACAAATACATTAAGGACAAAAGGATAACTAGGGAGACAATAGGGCCTCTCAACAAGGCAGCCGATGTGTGGAGCCGCAGGAGATGGGGGAGATAATAAATGAGTAGTTTGCATCAGTATTTACTGACAAACAAAAAAGTAGATTAATCCCCAGTACCTGATCAGGTGTACCCTAGAACTCTGTGGGAAGCTAAGGAAGTGATTGCTAGGCCTCTTGCTGAGATATTTGTATTATAGATAGTCACACGTGAGGTGCTGGAAGGCTGGAGGTTGGCTAACGTAGTGACACTATTTAAGAAAGGTGGTAAGGAAATGCCAAGGAACTATAGACCAATGAGCCTGACATCGGTGGTGGGCAAGTTGTTGGAGGGAATCCTGAGGGACAGGATGTACATGTATTTGGAAAGGCAAGGACTGATTAGAGATTGTCAACATGGCTTTATCTGCGGGAAATCATGTCTCACAAACTTGATTAAGTTTTTTGAAGAAGTAACAAAGAGGATTGATGAGGGCAGAGTGGTAGACGTGATCTATATGGACTTCAGTAAGGCGTTCGACAAGGTTCCCAATTAGAGACTTGTTAGCAAGGTTAGATCTCATGGAATACAAGGAGAACTAGCCAGTTTGATACAGAACTGGGTGAAAGGCAGAAGACAGAGAGTGGTGGAGGAGGGTTGTTTTTCAGACTGGAGGCTTGTGACCAGTGGAGTGCCACAAGGAGTGCAGGGGTCAACTAATTTTCATCATTTATCTAAATGATTTGGATGTGAGCATAAGAGGTATAGTTAGTAAGTTTGTAGATGACACCAAAATTGGAGGTGTAGTGGACAGCGTAGTGTAGTGGTTACCCCAGATTATAATGGAATCTTCATCAGATGGATCAATGGGAGTAGCAGATGGAGTTTAATTCAGATAAATGTGAGGTGCTGCATTTTGGGAAAGCAAATCTTAGCAGGACTTATACGCTTAATGGTAAGGTCCTAGGGAGTGTTGCTGAACAAAGAGACATGGGAGTGCAGGAGTAGCTGAGGAATAGCAGATGGAGTTTAATTCAGATAAATGTGAGGTGCTGTATTTTGGGAAAGCAAATCTTAGCAGGACTTATACGCTTAATGGTAAGGTCCTAGGGAGTGTTGCTGAACAAAGAGACATGGGAGTGCAGGTTCAAAGCTCCTTGAAAGTGGAGTCACAGGTAGATAGGATAGTGAAGAAGGCGTTTGGTATGCTTTCTTTTATTGGTCAGAGTATTGAGTACAGGAGTTGGGAGGGCATGTTGTGGCTATACAGGACATTGCTTAGGACACTGTTGGAATATTGCGTGCATTTCTGGTCTCCTCCCTATCGAAAAGATGTTGTGACACTTGAAAGGGTTCAGAAAAGATTTACAAGGATGTTGCCAGGATTGGAGGATTTGAGCTACAGGGAGAGGCTGAATAGACTGGGGCTGTTTTTCCCTGGAGCATCAGAGGCTGAGAGGTGACCTCATAGAGGTTTAGAAAATCATGAGGGGCATGGATAGAGTAAATAGACAAAGTCTGTTTCCTGGAGTGAGCGAGTCCAGAACTAGAGGGCATAGATTTAGGGCGAGAGGGGAAATAAATAAAAGAAACCTAAGGGGCAACTTTTTCACTCAGAGGGTGGTATATGTTTGGAATGAGCTGCCAGAGGAAGTGGTGGAGGCTGGTACAATTGCAACATTTAAAAAGCATCTGGATGGTTTAATGAATAGGAAGGGTTTGGAGGGATATGGGCTGGGTGCTGGCAGGTGGGACTATATTAGGTTGAGATATCTGGTAGGCATGAACAAGTTGAACCAAGTTGTTTCTGTGCTGGATATCTCAATGACTCTGTGACTCTAACTAATTTTTTTGAGGTCTGAAGATGAACTACAATATTTTTACTTTTTTCTTTTAAAGAGCATCTCAAGAATAGTGTGTTGTGATATTAGAGAAATCCAAATATGTGAAAGAGAAATCTATCTCGGTTTGAACCTGCCACATCTAGTTTTAATGGAGATTGCGCGCAGGATGTATGAATGACATGTTGGTGGAGGTGTCTATTTCATTATTATAATGAAATATTATAGCAAACAAAAAAGTCATTTGAATTAAAAACTGATGAAACTGCAAATGTGATTAGATTACTTACAGTGTGGAAACAGGCCATTCGGCCCAACAAGTCCACACCAACCCTCTGAAGACCAACCCACCAAGACCCATTCCCCTACATTTACCCCTTCACCTAACACTACGGGCAATTTAGCATGGCCAATTTACCTAACCTGCACATTTTTGGACTGTGGGAGGAAACCGGAGCACCTGGAAGAAACCCACCCAGACACGGGGAAAATGTGCAAACTCCACACAGCCAGTTGCCTGAGGCAGGAATTGAACCTAGGTCTCTAGCTGTGCTAACCACTATGCCACCGTACCGCCCATAAATCAGGAATCAGGTTTCCTGATGAAGGGCTCTTGCCCAAAACATTGATTTTCCTGCTCCTCGGATGCTTCCTGGCCTGCTGTGCGTTTTCAGCAGCACTGTAAACTTGACTCTGTTCTGCAGTTCTCACTTTCACCTCACACACAGTCTTGACAGCTTTCAAATAAATTTTGAAAATTGTTGTCAATTAGAAAATATCCAAATCTGTAACTATTTTTGCATTTAGAACTTGTAAAGAAATGCCAATACAATTAAATTAAGCAATCAATTTTAACGTCTCTTTTATTTTAGAAGAGAATTCCAAACAACTCAAAGTATGAGTCATGAGAACAGTAATGTAACACTCTGATGTGATTTGGCATGATATTCTGATGATGTACCACCATCACACAGTGATAGTTATGTTAGTTCCTATTTGATCACATGCCATCATACAGTGCATGACCCTTAAAGGTACATCACTTATGTGATAATTCACAATATAACAAAAGCAAAACTTTTTAAAATCTCCCATCTCGGGAATCATAAAGCATTTTAAAATAGCAAAATCATGTGAAGGGTACATTCAGTAGGTAGCATATCTCTGCCATGTTGTTATTATGTGGTATTTGAACACTGAATTCAGAATACCATTGACTCCACACAGATTTATATCTTGGGCATCTTGGAAAAAAATGCATTTCAAAAGAAAACAAGCTGTTCAACTGGAGTCACTAAGTCTGCAATATTATCAGAGGGAAAGAAGTAAAACAATTAGACTTGAACACAGGCAGTTAATGAAAGGCCTATGCCATGCTCTCTATGTTTTCTCTGATGCCATCTTATTAAAGTTTGCAAGTTATAAACCCATTGGAATACCTAATGTCCACAACTCGAGGATTCCTACAGAAGACCTTTTCATTGCTACTAATCAAGAGATCTTAAAGAAATATTCAGAATCCACCATCACCCTCTCCAGATAATAAGAATTCAATCAGTCATATCTGATTCAAAACAAAATTATAGTGCTAACAGCTTATGAGCAAAGTGATTTTGGCTACAGATGAACATTTGGACAATTTATCATAATTTGATTTTCCCTGAATTGAAACATTATTGGCCAATGTACTTTTAAGATAACACTATGTAGATGTTTACATTTTCTCCCCAGACTTGGAGTTTATCTCTATGTTATATTTGAAGAAGATTAGTTGTATATATTTACATAGTACAAACGTTTTGGTAATATCTCTACATCTTTGCTTCAAGTTTTGTTTTCAATAAGCTCTTACTAAAGGAACATAGCAGACTTCTTGTGTTACTGCACTGTGTATGCTCTGATTTATAAATACGTGGCAATATCACTTCCCTTTTACTGCAATTGTTGGAGAAATACAACAAGGATAGGAATCAATTGACTCCTCCAAACGAGGCCATAACATTGTGTTAACTCCCCATCATTACAAATGCCCAGCTGCTCCTTGATGATCTGTAACTCTAAAGCTGAAAAAAATAAATATTTTTATTATGAACTTCCATATCACTATGGAAGTCTCAGGCTAATCTAGCAACCTGTTAAGAAAATTTTGCTCGCTTCCTTTTGGCTGTGACAAAATCATCATTAGCAATGGTCATCTCTCTTGAATGAAAGTGCAGAACTATGGGGACTTTATTTTTACAGACAGCAGTAACCTTCTCCTTTTATCCAACATCTGCAAGATGATTAAGCAATTGGAATAATTTTAGATTTTTGAGTCCTTGACATTGGTCAGAAAATCAAAATGCCATTTATATCGCTGGTGGTTTTTTTATTAGGAGCTGGAGACTCTCACATAATTTCCAAGATGCCAAATTTCACCAGAGCCATAATGACCTTCTGGTTTTACAATCTAGTAGATTAGTTTTACTGTATACCTTCATTTTTCAATTCAGATTAATATTGTAAGCTAAATACAACACAGTTTGGAAAAGAAGGAAGTGCCAACGTTTGGGAAGGAGCATTCACACATGACTGGTAAACAGGCATTAACATTCACACATAAATCAAATGAAAAGAGAACTTAAGTTAAAAAGAGATGCAGACCTGAATTCAGAGGAGGGGAAGAAGGTTAAAAGATTGGCAAAGATATGGTCATGGGTAAATCTGTGTGTGGGGATGGGGTTATTTCTGATCACTTCTCTGAACATGCATTTGGGGTGAGTTATCATTAACAAAGTGGTTCTAATACAATCCTATTTCTAACACTCAAAAGCTCAAGTGTTCAGCATGTGTTGCTGAGGCAGGCTTTCACAATTGCACAAGAGGGACCATCCCTTGATCATGGAGTGGCCAAAAAACAAGGCTCTTCAAATATCCCACTGGGAGACTGCCAAGGTTTGCTGTGGTCTTCCAATGTAGCACTAATACTGGAATGATGACATGTTAGCAGGAAGTCAGCTGTCACTGATGCCATCATGCTATTTTGCCAGCTCTCCCATGTCCTAGCTCATCGTCAAGAGGTCTAGTAAAATTAAGCCTTTAAACTTGGCAGCACCCATTAAGGCTTTTTGACCCACTGAGCCTCTGCCAACCCCCTGAAAGAGCTTTCGACTTCAATTCATTCTCCTGCTCATTTTTTTTAAACATTAAGAAGAGCTTAGCATTTGAAACGCAGAATTTGGCATCCAGCTAGTGCAGCAAATAAAAATTACAACACAAAGTGCTCCCGCATTTATCTTTTTCTGATCAATGCCCCGCAAGCACTATATTATGATTTACAATTTTACAGCAGGGATATAAACTTGACGGCTGAATTAACAGCTGCATAAATTTGACAATTGAAGTTTTCACGTAGTGTTTATGAAGTGTTCTTTTGTATTGATTTAGGGAATCTTTATGTAAATATCACAATTTTATCCCACTGGGGTCACAATTATTTTACTCTCCCTTTAATGAATTGCAATATATTGTTATTCATTTTAAATAAATACTGACAGAGATTTTAAAATAATGCATGTCAAATACTATGCACATGATGTATTTTGTATGAGTCAACTTTTCCAAGTGGTGATCTTTGAGCAAATCAGTCATAAACTGAGATATGGTAGGGTGTAATATATAATGGCTGGGGTAAACATTATAAATTGAGTTGAGAGTCCCAGTTCTTTTCTCCCGTTCACCCTTTTAAACTGCAAATAGCCCATCTCAAGAATTTCAAGATTTAAAGTCAACAACAGCTTGTATTCATAAAGTGCATAAAAGGAGTGTTATGAAACAAAAATTTGAAACTAAGCCACATAACAAGTTATTTGGACAGATGACAAAAAGCTTCATCAAAAAGTTGGCTTTAAACAGCATATTGAAGGAGGAAAGAGTGGGAGAAAGAGAAGTTTAGGAGGAAATCGAGAAGTTAGGGCCTGAGCAGCTGAAAGGACAGCTACTGATATAGATCTTTCAAGATTTGATGTGCACAAGAGACCAGCTTTAAAGTAAGTTAAAGATGTGTAGTCTTACTGGACCAAAGGACTGCTGCATTCATTAAAGAGGACATGTGGTGGTGGTTTAACATTGCCTCAGGCAAGAGAAGAGATTGAGAAAGAGACCCCTCATGGTCACATCAGCTGGTGAAGGAACCCATACAATGGACATATTCTACTTTGCAAACCAATGCATCCCGTCAACAGAGCATAGCAATTCCAACACTGAAAGGGTTCAGGGTCTGGAAGAGATTAGATACATACAAAAGAATGATGAGGATTGTGAAGTCCAGATATTGTTTAACCTAATTTAAATTGTTTAATTGGGAGCTAATGGAGGTCATTGAACAGAGTGGTGATGGATGAAGGGAATTTTATGTGAGCTATGACATAGGCACTAGACATTTAGAAGAAAATTATGACCTTTACTTTATGAAGAGTGCTAGATGAAAATCTGACAGTGAACGTTCTAATGTTTATGAGGTAAAAACAATGACTGCAGCTGCTGGAAACCAGATTCTGGATCAGTGGTGCTGAAAGAGCGCAGCAGTTCAGGCAGCATCCAACGAGCAGTGAAAACGACGTTTCGGGCAAAAGCCCTTCATCAGGAATAAAGGCAGTGAGCTGGAAGTATGGAGAGATAAGCTAGAGGAGGGTGGGGGTGGGGAGAGAGTAGCATAGAGTACAATGGGTGAGTGGGGGAGGAGATGAAAGTGATAGGTCAGGGAGGAGAGGGTGGAGTGGATAGGTGGAAAAGGAGCTAGGCAGGTCGGACAAGTCCGGAAAGTCATGGAGACAGTGCTGAGCTGGAAGTTTGGAACTAGGGTGAGATGGGGAAAGGGGAAATGAGGAAACTGTTGAAGTTCACATTGATGCCCTGGGGTTGAAGTGTTCTGAGGTGGAAGATGAGGCGTTCTTCCTCCAGGCGTCTGGTGGTGAGGGAGCGGCGGTGAACGAGGCCCAGGACCTCCATGTCCTCGGCAGAGTGGGAGGGGGAGTTAAAATGTCGGAGATGTTCCCTAAAGCGCACTGCAAGGAGGCGCCCAGTCTCCCCAATGTAAAGGAGACCGCATCGGGAGCAATGGATACAATAAATGATATTAGTGGATGTGCAGGTAAAACTTTGATGGATGTGGAAGGCTCCTTTAGGGCCTTGGATAGAGGTGAGGGAGGAGGTGTGGGCACAGGTTTTACAGTTCCTGCGGTGGCAGGGGAAAGTGCCAGGATGGGAGGGTGGGTCGTAGGGGGGCGTGGACCTGACCAGGTAGTCATGGAGGGAACGGTCTTTGCGGAGGGGGGAAAGGGATGGGGAGGGAAATTTATCCCTGGTGGTGGGGTCTTTTTGGAGGTGGCGGAAATGTCAACGGATGATTTGGTTTATGCGAAGGTTGGTCGGGTGGAAGGTGAGCACCAGGGATGTTCTGTCCTCGTTATGGTTGGTGGGGTGTGGTCTGAGGGCGGAGGTGCGGGATGTGGACGAGATGCATTGGAGGGCATCTTTAACCACGTGGGAAGGGAAATTGCGGTCTCTAAAGAAGGAGGCCATCTGGTGTGTTCTGTGGTGGAACTGGTCCTCCTGGGAGCAGATACGGCGGAGGCAGAGGAATTGGGAATACGGGATGGCATTTTTGCAAGAGATAGGGTGGGAAGAGGTGTAATCCAGGTAGCTGTGGGAGTCGGTGGGTTGGTAAAAAATGTCAGTGTCAAGTCGGTCGTTATTAATGGAGCTGGAGAGGTCCAGGAAGGGGAGGGAGGTGTCAGAGATGGTCCAGGTAAGTTTAAGGTCAGGGTGGAATGTGTTGGTGACGTTGATGAATTGCTCAACCTCCTCGCAGGAGCACGAGGTGGCGCCAATGCAGTCATCAATGTAGCGGAGGAAGATGTGGGGAATGGTGCCAGTGTAATTACGGAAGATCAACTGTTATACATAGCCAACAAAGCGACAGGCATAGCTGGAGCCCATACATGTGCCCATGGCTACCCCTTTGGTCTGGAGGAAGTGGGAGGATTCAAAGGAGAAATTGTTAAGGGTGAGGACCAGTTCGGCCAAATGAATGAGAGTGTCGGTGGAAGGGTACTGTTGGGGATGTCTGGAGAGGAAAAAACGGAGGGCTTGTAGGCCCTGGTCATGGCGGATGGAGGCGTAGAGGGATTGGATATCCATGGTGAAGATGAGGCGTTGGGTCCGGGGAAATGGAAGTCTTGGAGGAGGTGGAGGGCGTGGGTGGTGTCTCGAACGTATGTGGGGAGTTCCTGGACTAGGGGGGATAGGACAGTGTCGAGGTAGGTAGAGATGAGTTCAGTGGGGCAGGAGCATGCTGAGATAATGGGTCAGCCGGGGTGGTCAGGCTTGTGGATCTTGGGAAGGAGGTAGAACCGGGCAGTGCGGGGTTCCCGGACTATGAAGTTGGAAGCTGTGCGTGGGAGATCTCCTGAGGTGATGAGGTTCTGTATGGTCTGAGAGATGATGGTTTGGTGATGGGGGGGGGGGGGTCATTGTCGAGGAGGCAGTAGGAAGAGGTGTCCTTAAGTCCAGAGGTAAAGAAGGAAGGGCGTAAGTCATGACTGGCAGATTCTCTGAGGCAGAGGTAGAAATTGGCATTCTTGGTAATGGCATGAACATGTGGTCAAAAGTGCACCTCAGGGTCAAATACACTAGCAAGGTTGCAAACAGTCTTATTCAGCATCAGATGTTGGCTGTTGGAGGAATGGGGTTAATATTTAGGAGAAGGTGATAGGTCAGAAAGGGGAGTGATGGACAGGTCCAGAGGGCGGTGCAGAGTTGGAGACTTGGGACGGGGATAATGTGGAGGGAAGGGAAATGTGGAAGCTATTGAAATCCACAGTTATCCCATATGGTTGCAAGGTCCCAAGGTGGAATATGAGGCGTTCTTCCTCCAGGCGTCAGGTGGTAGCGGTTTGGCAGTGGAGGAGTCCCAGGACCTGCACATCCTTGATGGAGTGGGAGGGGAAGTTGAAGTGTTCAGCCACAGGGCTGAGGGTTTGTGGGTGTGTGTGTCCCAGAGCTGTTCTCTGAAATGATCCACAAGAAGGCATTCTGTCTCCCCAATGTAGAGGCGGTCACATCGGTTGCAACGGATGCAGTAGATGCCTTGGTGCAGGTACAGATAAATTTCTGATGCATGTGAAAGGATCCCTTGGGGCCTTGGACAGAGGTGAGGGGAGTGGTGTGGGCGCAGGTTTTGCACTTGCCGCTGTGGCAGGGAAAGGTGACAGTCGGGAAGGTGGGCTAGTCGGGGGCGTGGATCTGATGAGGGAGTCACGGATGGAATGGTCTCTCCAGAATGCCGATAGGTGAAGAGAGGGGAATATGTCTTTGGTGGTGGGGTCCTTTGGAGGTGGCGGAAGCGGTGGAGGATGACACAATGTATGCGGAGGTTGGTGGGGTGGAAGGTGAAGACTGGGGGATTCTGTTCTTGTTGCATTGGGAGGGATGGCGTTCAAGGGCGGTGGTGCGTGAAGTGGAGGAGATACACTGGAGGGCATCACCAACCACGTGGGAAGGGAAATTGTGATCATGGAAGAAAGAGGCCATCTGGGACTTTCTGAGGTGGAATTGGTCATTCCGGGAACAGATGCGAAGGAGGCAGAGGAATTGGGAATAAGGGATGGCATTGTTACAGAATTTAGGGTGGGGGGAGGTGCAGTCTAGGTAGCTGTGGGATGTCTGTGGTTCATTGGTCGCTGGAGGCAGTGACGGAGAGGTCCAGGAAGTGGAGCGAGGTGTCCGAGATGGTCCAGGTGAATTTGAGGTTGGGGTGGAAGGTGTTGGTAAAGTTGATGAACTGTTCAACCTCCTTGTGGGAGCATGAGGTGGGCCAATACAGTCATCGATGTAGCGATGGAGTGTGGTGTTGGTGTAACTGCGGAAGGTGGACTATTCCATGCACCCGACAATCAGGCTGGCATAGCTGGGTCCAGTACGGGTGCCCATGGCTACCCCTTTGGTTTGGATGAAGTGGGAGGATTGGAAAGAGAAGTTGTTGAGGGAAAGGACCAGTTCTGCCAGGTGGATGAGGGTGTCAGTGAAAGGGTACTGGTACTGAGAGGAAGAAACAGAGGGCTTGGCGACATTTGGAGTGGCAGATTGATGTGTACAGGGATTGGGTGTCCATGGCAAAGATGAGGCATTGGGGGCCAGGGTAATGAAAATTTTGGAGGAAGGGAAGGACGTGGGTGGTGTCACGAACGTAGGTGGGGAGTACTGGACTAAGGGGGACAGGACGGTGTTAAGGTAGGCAGCAATGAGTTCAGTGGGACAGGTGCAGGCTGAGACAATGGGTCAACTGGGGCAGTCAGTAGGAGGTAGAATCGGGTGTTGCGGGGTTCACGGACATTGAGATTGGAGGCTGTGGGTGAGCAATCCGCAGGGGCGATGAGGTTGTGGTTAGTCTGGGAGATGATGGTTTGATGATCGGAGGTGGGGTTGTGATCAAGGGGGCAGTAGTAGGAGGTGTCTGCAAGTTGACGCCTGGCTTCAGCGGTGTAGAGGTTGGTGTGCCACACTACTACTGCGCTCCCTGTGTCTGCGGGTATCATGGTGAGGGTGTGGTTGGAACGGAGAGAGTGGACGGCTGCACGTTGAGAGGGTGGAAGGTTGGAATTTATGAGACGGTTGGGCAGGTTGAGCAGTCGATGTCACGGTGACAGATTGAAATGAAGTGGTCAAGGGCAGGTAACAGGCCAGCACGGAGTGTCCAGATGGATGGATTGTGTAGCAAGTGGGCGAAGGGGCCCTCGGTGGGTAGGCAGGTGTCTTGGTTGGGAAAGGAGGCACGGAGGTAGAGGCGGTGGAAGAAATGTTCAAGGTTGCAGCGTGTGTCAATCTCATGAATCTGGGAATGTAGAGGGATGAAAGTGAGGCCTTTACGGAGGTTTGAACATTTGTCCTCTGTGAGCGTAAGATTTGGGGTAATGGTGAACACACGGCAGGGATGGGAGCTAGGACCGGGAGGTAGGGTGGGGGGGTGTGTGGAGCTGGCGGTGGGGGAGGAGACAGTTGCTTAAGTGGGCATGACTACAGGGTCAGGAGTGACATCACCAACGGAGATGACGCTCACAAAGGGGGCACAATTGGGGCTTATAGCTGTGTCCACAGGGGCAGAAATGACATCACGAGCGATGTAGCCGGCGTTTCAATTTGGTTCTCGGCGGGTGACATCACTGGTGGTGGAAGTGACATCGAAGATCAAGGCTTCGGTGTCGAGGAGAGTGGTGTCCTTCAAGGTGGAAGTGGCTGCGGTGGAAACTTTGGGGATGGATGTGACGTACAAGATAGGTATCGCGTCTGTGCTGGGGGCGAGGAAACTAATGGCAGCAGTGATTCTGCAGCGGGAGTCTCCATGGCAGTTGTGGAGATGGTTGGGTGGACAGCGATGGTGGGGATGGTGTGGTTGGCGGTGGCTGTGGATTATGCGGTGGCTTCAGGGATGGAAGTGATGACATCGACCGCCCCCGCGATCATCGATGGAGTGGCTAATGGTGTCTGGGTGGATCCAGAGGCCAGGAGAAGATTCTAGAAGATTTGAGGAAATCCATGTATTGAGGGAAGCAGGTGAATGTTTGTTTAACTTGCGTTCTTCCATGTCCGATGTGACGGAGAAAAACGTGCATGAGCATATGAATTCTTCTGAGAATGTAAAGAAGCCTAGGTCCGCTGCAGGTCTGGGAGTGTGAGGCTTGAGCTGATGCTCCGTTGCAGGTCTGGGAGAGTGGATCTCTGAGCTGGGTCTCTGTTGCTGGTCTGGGAGAGTGAGGCTCTGAGCTGGGGCTCTGCTGCAGGTCTGGGAGAGCGAGACTCTGAGCTGGGGTCTGCTGCAGGTCTGGGAGAGTGAGACTCTGAGCTGGGGCTCTGCTACAGGTCTGGGAGAGTGAGACTCTGAGCTGGGGATCTGCTGCAGGTCTGGGAGAGTGAGACTCTGAGCTGGGGCTCTGCTGCAGGTCTGGGAGAGTGAGACTCTGAGCTGGGGCTCTGCTACAGGTCTGGGAGAGTGAGTCTCTGAGCTGGGGATCTGCTGCAGGTCTGGGAGAGTGAGGCTCTGAGCTGGGTCTCTGCTGCCGGTCTGGGAGAGTGAGGATCTGAGCTGCATATCTGCTGCAGGTCTGGGAGAGTGAGACTCTGAGCTGGGGCTCTGCTGCAGGTCTGGGAGAGTGAGATTCTGAGCTGTGGCTATGCTGCAGGCCTGGGAGAGTGAGTCTCTGAGCTGGGATGTCTGCTACAGGTCTGGGAGACTGAAGCTCTGAGCTGGGTCTCTGTTGCAGGTCTGGGAGAGTGAGGCTCTGAGCTGGGACAATCTGTTGCAGGTCTGGGTAAGTGAGTCTCTGAGCTGATGATCTGCCGCAGGTCAAGGAGAGTGAGGCTCTGAGCTGGGTCTCTGCTGCAGGTCCGGGGCGGTCGATGGCATCACTTCCACCCCTGAAGTCACCACACGGTCCGCAGCCACTGCCGACCACACCATCCCCTCCATCGCCGTCCATCCAACCACCTCCACAGCTGCCGTGGAGACTCCCACCACAGGATCACTGCTGTCACTAACTTCGCCACCCCCAGCACAGAGGCGATACTTTCCTTTCATGTCACATCCATCCCCGAAGTTTCCACCGCAGCAGCCACTTCCATCCCGAAGGACACCACTCTCCTCAACACCGAAGCCTCGATTGCCGATGTCACTTCCACCACAGTGATGTCACCCGCCGAGAACCAAATTGAAACGCTGACTACATCGCTCATGATGTCACGTCTGCCCCGTGTATACAGTTATAAGCCCCACTTGCCCCCCCTTTGTGAGAGTCACTTCAGTTGGTGACGTCACTCCTGATTATAATCACGCCCTCTTAAGCAACTGTCTCTGCCTCACCACCAGCTCCGCAGGCACCCCCCCCCCCCACCCCACCTCCAGGTCCTAGCTCCCATCCCTGCCGTGTGTTCACCATTACCCCAAACCTCCCGCTCACAGAGGATGAACGTTCAGACCTCAGCAAAAGCCTCATTTTCATTACTCTACGCTCCCAGATTAATGAGATTGACACACACTGCAACCTTGAACGTTTCTTCCGCTGCCTCCACCTCCGTGCCCCCTTTCTCAACCATGACACCCACCTACCCTTCGCAACATACCTACCTGCAACATACTCAGTCTACCTGGACACCCCGTGCTGGCCTGTTACCTGCCCTTGACCTCTTCATTTCAATCTGTCACCGTGACATCGCCTGCCTCAACCTTTCCAACTGCCTCACAAATTTCAACCTTCCGCCTCCCAACGTGCAGCCCTCCACTCTCTCCGTTCCAACCACAACCTTACCACCAAACCCATAGACACAGGGATGCAGTAGTAGTGTGGCACACCGACCTCTACACCGCTGAAGCCAGGTGCCAACTCACAGACACCTTCTCCTACTGCCCCTTTGATCACAACCCCACCTCCCATCATCAAACCACCATCTGCCAGACTAACCACAACCTCATCACCTCTGGGAATCTCCCATTGACAGCCTTCCAAACACATTTTCCCACCTCTTTCCTAACATTCACAAACCTGACTGCCCTGATTGACTCATCGTCTCAGCCTGCGCCTGTCCTATCAAACTCTCTTCCTACTTCGACACCATCCTGTCCCCCATAGTCCAGGAACTCCCACCTACTTTGGTGACACCACCCACGCCCTTTACTTCCTACAAGATTTTCATTTCCCCAGCCCCTTACACCACATCCAGTTCCTGTACACATCAATCCACCACGACGAAGGTCTCCAAGCCCTCTGTTTCTTCCTCTCACACCGTCCCAACCAATACCCATCCACTGACACCCTCATCCGCCTGGCTAAACTGGTCATCACCCTCAATCCTCCCACTTCATCCAAACAGAAAGTGTAGCCATGGGCACCCGCACTGGACCCAGCTATGCCAGCCTGTTTGTCAGATACGTGGAACAGTCCACCTTCCACAGTTATACTGGCACCACTCCCCACCTATTCCTTCGCTACATTGATGACTGTATTGACCCCGCCTCATGCTCCCAGGTTGAACAGCTCATCAATTTATCAACATCTTCCAAGCCGACCTCAAATTCACTTGGACCATCTCGGGCACTTCCTTCCCCTTCCTGGACCTTCCCATCACCGTCTCTGGTGACCAACTAACCACCAACATCTACTACAAGCCCACCGACTCCCACAGCTACCTAGAACACACCTGCTCCCACCCTACCTCCTTTAACAATGTCATCCCTTATTCCCAATTTCTCTGTCTCTGGTGCATCTGATTCCAGGATGACGAATTCCACCTCAGAAATTGCAGATGGCATCCTTCTTCCATGATCGCAACTTCCCTTCCCACGTGGTTGGCGATACCCTCCAGCGCATCTCCTCCACTTCACACACCACTGCCCTTGAACCCCATCCTTCCCAAGTCAACAAAGACAGAGCCCCCCTGGACTTTGCCTTCTACCCCAACAACCTCCCCATACATCACATCATCCTCTGCCACTTCTGCCACCTCCAAATGGACCCCACCATCAAAGATATATTTCCCTCTTTTCACCTATCAGTGTTCCAGAACGATCATTCCCTCTGCGTGTCCCTCATCAGGTCCATGCCCCCCTCCCTACCAGCCCACACCTCACCCCTAGCACCTTTCCCTGCCATAGCAGGAAGTGCAAAACCTGCGCCCACACCACTCCCCTCACCTCTGTCCAAGGCCCCAAGCAATCCTTCTACGTGCATCAGAAATTTACCTGCATCTCTACCAATGTCATGTACTGCATGCATTGCACCCAGTGTGGTCTCCTCTACATCGGGGAGACAAGACACTTTCTTGCAGATCAATTCAGAGAACACCTCTGGGACTCCCGCACCCACCACTCCCACACCCCGTGGCTGAACACTTCAATTCCTGCTCCCGCTCTGTTAAGGATATGCAGGTCTTGGGCCTCCTCAATCACCAAACCATTAC
Source organism: Hemiscyllium ocellatum (assembly GCF_020745735.1). Classification (NCBI taxonomy): domain Eukaryota; kingdom Metazoa; phylum Chordata; class Chondrichthyes; order Orectolobiformes; family Hemiscylliidae; genus Hemiscyllium; species Hemiscyllium ocellatum. Next base: position 63,893,811 of record NC_083403.1, read on the forward strand.
CAATGCCTGGATGAGGAACGCCTCATATTCCACCTTGGGACTCCGCAAACACACAGGATAAATGTGGATTTCAACAACTTCCTCATTATCCCAGTCCCAAGCCTCCAACTCAGCACCGCCCTCCAGACCTGTCCATCACTCCCCCTGTGACCTATCACCTTCTCCTTCACATTCATCCACCTATTGCTTTCTCAGCTACCTTCCCCCCAAACCCACCCCTTTCCCATTTATCTCTCAGTCCTAGCCCATAAGCCTCATTCCTAATGAAGGACTTATGCCGGAAACGTTGATTCTCCTGCTCCTCGGATGCTGCCTGACCTGCTGTGCTTTCCCAGCAACACACTCTCGACTCTGATCTCCAACCTCTGCAGTCCTCACTTTTTCCTAAATTAAATTAAATTCAGTTAAGTTACCACGCTCAGCACAATTCCACCAAAGCTCCCCACCACCAGGAGCACCAGTAGGTAAACCCATATTTGTTCAGAATTTTTCCTCCCGACCGCAAGACATAGCCCTCATGACTACATAAAGGCCCTGACCAACATAGCCAAAAACTCTGCGTTGTATAATTCAGAAAGGGCCGCCACATTCTCTAAAACATTTCTGTTTTCTGGTGCACCATACTCATCAGGAAGTCCAGGGGGATGAGCTCCATTAATAATCTACACCACCCCCAGAGTCCTGGGGGTTTCTCTTACAGCCAGCTCATTAGAATATTCTTCCTCGCACTGAATGAAAGAATATTAAACAGTTTCTTCCCATGCATGTCAAAGAGGGGAGATTCGGCAAACCCAAGAGGAGGGACACCAGATCCGCCTTGACCTCAGTTCCCAAGATCTCTTCCAGAACACTCGTTATAATGCCCCAATACCTCTGAAGCTTGTGGTGTGACCACAAGCAATGAGTAAGGATGCCAACATCTGTTCTACATTTGGGACACATTGGGGACACCTTTGTCTTAAATTTCTCTAGCCGTTCCGGTGGCAAATGAACCCTGTGGAGTACCTTCAGTTGCATAGCCTGCATCCTATTACAAATCAAACTCTTCCTTACATTCTCTTAAATATCCTCCCACACCTCTGATGAGATTTCCACCCCCTTTTCTTGAGTCCAGATTCCACACAACTACTCAATATCCTTCAAGATATTACCTCCTATCAAGTGATAGAGGGCGCTGACAGAGACATCGCCCACAGACCGAAACACTCTCCTCTCTATAGTGACTAACCATTAGTGTAGTCTTTTTCTGTATAAAGTCCCTAACCTGAGAGTAATGGAAGAGGTCCCTCATTTATCTCTCATATTTCTGGCTCAGCTCCTCAAAAGACATCATGGCTTCCCCATCAAATAAATCTCCCAAACAGGAGACTCCTCTAGACTGCCAGAGCTTAAAGCAGAGTCCATTGACCCCAGCCGGAATCCTAACATTTCTACTCTGGGAGTGAAAGGTGAAGTTTTTTGTCAGTTGCCCTCACCTTGTCGCATCAGTTTCCATGCTTTAACCGGATTAAGGACAATCAGATTTCTGCAATGGTCCATAACAGTCCTCATCTTGTTCATAAACAACAAATTGATGAGGGTAATTTTGCATGGGAGGCCTCACTGTCCAATCAGATTGTCCACGGGTCCTGACAAGCCCAGTCAGCCACATTGGATAGTAAGGAACACAATTGATATTTCTTAAAATCTGGGAATTCCAAACCTCCCATCCCCTGAGGAAGCTGCAATTTGTCCAGCTTAATAAGAGGCCACCAATGATGCCAGATGAAAGGTCTGAACCAAAGTAAAACCTAGGCCGCATCAAAGGGAGCATTCCCATGGGATATAATAAACGAGGAAGAACACACATTTTGACCAGATTATTCTATCCAACCAGGATATTGGAAAATCCTCCCAGCACCAAAGGTCCTGTCTTAATTTCTCTAGCAACTGCACAAAGTTAGCTTTGTATAATTGATCAAAGGCTGGAGTGATAAAAAATGCCTAAATACAAGAAACCTCCCTGTGACCACCTGAAAGGGAAATGGGTTACATCCCCAAGATCAGATATTCTAGCAAGGCCCCCACAGGCATGGCCTCCGACTTCATAAAATTAATTTTATACCCAGAGAACGAATCATATGGATTAATCACTTGTGTTAAACGGGGCACAGATGTCATCGGATCAGTTAAAAAGAGAAGAACGTTATCCACACAAAGGGTGATCTTTTGCCTGCCAGACCCTACTTCCAGGGCAATTATGTTGGGGTTTCTCCTGATGGCCTCTGCCAGTGGCTTAATCACCAATGTAAATAAAAGCAGTGAGAGAGGGCACCCTTGTCAGCTGCCCCTGCCGATACTAAAATTGTCTGACCATAAACCATTAGTGAGAACTGTTGCTTTCAGGTCACTGTTGCCCACCTGGTACAAACCCCTCCAAGACCAAATCACTCCAGCACATAAAAGAAGTACGGCCACTCCGCCCAGTCAAATGTTTTCTCTGCATCCAGGGGAGATTACCAAGCCTGGAATCGACCCTTGCTGGCATACCTGGACCATGTTTAATACTCTTCTAATATAATTAATAGACCTACTGGCAAAGTTAGAAAACCAAAAAAGGATCAGTTCCATGTTTTAATTCCCTTTCAAGGCATACTGGGGACTCAAGGGTTAAACATTCCACTACCAAAGAAACTCACTGCAGTAGCAATTGCATGTCTGTCCTCTTACAGAATAGACAGAACATCTCAGTAGGGAGGAGGCTGACTGAATCCTAGAGAAGGAATCCATTGGAGCCACATGTAGATTCCTCTGCAGTCTCAGGCAAAGGTATTTGTCCTCCCCAGACAAGACTGATAGCCTCGGCCACAACCCTATTAAACTGCCTCCTGCTCCCATTATCTTGCTTCCCCTCCATATTAGCATAGGTATGTGAATCCTCATTGAGAACAGGCAAAATCCTTCTGTTTTAATCTCTTCCCATCAACACATGATCATGAAGAATGCGTTAATCAGTTCCTGTAATCCATTCACAGGACATCAACATTCACTGGGCCTTGTAAAATTATAATTGTCCATCTCAACAATGTAACGACAATCAACCATGTGACTTATAGACCTTTAGTATTATTCTTATAAAAAGTACTGCCTTTGTGTGTAGAGCAGAGATTTGTAGAGAAGTGTCACCACAAGTAGACTCACAATTACTTTTGGGGACATTGAGAATCTCTCGCCGGCTGTCCAATAATAAAGCATCTAAAGTTGACCTGAAAATTGTGCTGTCTGGATTTGTGGAACAAAATATACATCAATACTATGACCCTGAATAAAACCTGTCTGGTCCTCCTTAACAATGAAGGGCAAAACCCTCTCCAACCTCAATGCCAGCATTTTTGACAGAATTTTAAAATCCACATTCTGTAACAATATGAACCTGTATGAAGTGCAATTCTCTGGGGATTTGCCTTTCTTGAGAATAAGAGAAATAAGAGGATGGGAGGCAGTCCTGAGTGTATGAGTAGCTGTACATATCCAAGACTGGCCTGGCCAGCGTGCCTATTAACTCCTTCTTAAACTCACTATGAAATCTGTGTGGACTGGGCACTTTATCACACTGGAATTGCCTCACTGCCTCCTGTATTTCTTGGATTGTTAGAGGGCCATTCAAAAAAGATGCTTGCTCTGAACTTACACCTGGAAGGTCTAGGGTCTTAACAAAGGACTCCATCTTCACCAATCTGTCCTCACAGCCCTCCAACTGGTACAGCTCAAAGTAGAGCTTCCTAAATGCTGCATTAGTCTTTTTGGCATCAAAAGTAAGAGTACCGGCACGCTCTCTGATGGATGTGATAGATTGCGGGGCATTCTTCTTTCTGGCCTGGTGCACGAGATATCTCCCCGGTTTACCACCATACTCAAATAACCTCAAAGAGGTTTCCCTCTTAATTGTCTGGGTGAGTGCAGCATTCAAAGTAGCTCTGAGGGCTGTAATCTGCTGCAACTTGTTACAGAAGGTCTGTCAAAGTATGCTGCCTCAGTTGCCTTCAGGCAAATCTCGAGCATTCGCGGAGGCCGATGCTGTGGCCGCGGACGTGTCTGTTGCTGCAGGGGAGTGCCCTGCTTGCTGCGATCCTCATGGTCTCTTTCCTTTAGTAGCTTTTTAAACTATTTTAAACTAACATAGAGCAATTCTGGGGGTCAAAAACTAACAATTTCTCCCACAATGGGTAAGAAAGGGAGGGTGATGCACCACTTTGTCTGGATCTGCTGCAGAGCTCAGCAGGGCAGACCTACTGGATCGCCGCCATCTTGATTCGTCTCAGGAGCTTAGCCTGTTAAATACATACTTTCACCCTGCAAATTGAGCCAACTGGCAACCTGTCCCCACCCTAGCTGGCACCACATGTATAGATAAGATGATATACAGGATGCCATTCTGTCAATTTAGGAATATTAATGTTGAAAGCTGAACAAAGTATCCTTGATATTTCCAGCAGCTGCTTATAATTGTTACCCGGGAGATAAAAAATAATTTAACACAACACTGATTTTCTATGATTTTATATTGTGTAGAAATTACCCATTTATTAAGGGCTCTTACAGATTATGTCACAGAGAATTAGCATTTGATGAAAATTATAATTTGTCCACGGGTGGACCCTTCCAGGACTCCAGAGATAATAGTACATAGCAAGAACAGAATCCATTGTATGTGCTTCTCTGACTATGAATGGAAAGATAAAAATTGATTGGGGACCATAATTCTATTCAACTGGGTAACAATGAAATGTCACTGAGGGCGGTTGGTATAGTCAAGTGAACCACAGAGAAGGAATGGGAAGTATAGTTTATCAATATCATTACCGACAGGATGTCATTTTTGATTTTGATTGAACTGTTTCAATACCGTGGAAGGGATGGAAATCTGTTTGGAGGGATTTAAACATAAACATCCATGAACAATGGGTTTGAAAGAACCCAATGAGTTTGAGGTCTTTTGCGTGAAAAGAGAGTTTTATGGTGTGGTTTGCAAAGACTATGTGGTCAAGTGCTGCTGTATTATTGAAAAGAAGTGACAAAGATAGCAGAATTGAAAGGAAAGGCTGTACCTGAGGAAATAAATTGTGAGCAATATCAGACAATATGGGGGCCAGGAGGTTAAGATGGGAAATCGTCAGTTTAATAGGAATAGGGCTAAAGTGGTAGGAGGAGGAAAAGATTAGGCTGGAGAGGACGGGGAATAATACCAGAAAAACAGAGAAATACCAAGATAGCAAGGATAAGGAGGAATGGGCCAGAGACCATTGACTCAAAGTATACATTAGCTTTGTGCTGGAGTCATGGCTGGAGGTTGGGATGAAGAGGCTTGGGGCAAAGCATTTAAGAAAATGATGTGTGGCTGAGAAAGGAAACCAAGTGTTATCTTTGCATTCTTAGATGATCCAGTTTTGGCAAGCAAAAATTGTCTGTTTGATGTGTTCCAACCAGGTCTGATAATGAATGGCTAAATCAATTGTGTTGCACTTACGTTCAATTTTACATTCTTTGAATTTAAAATAGTGGAGATGAGGGCCATACCGAGAAGGGTGAGCAAGGTGAGATAGGATGATTGTTTTAGTGCGAACAAGGGCAACAAAGTTGAAGACAAAGGTGTAACTGCAGAAATATTGTGAATGGAGGCCAAAGATAAACAGATTGGATTTTGAAAGTGTAGTTGTCAGTGAGCTGGAAGATCATGTTTTCCTAGGATGCATGCTGGAGGATGTACGGTCAGAGCAGTAAGGGGAAATAGGAGCATTGACAGAATTATCCAAGGAAGTGTTTAGAAATGGCGTCATCTGTGATTGACACATGGATGTAGAGAGAGACCATTGTGACATGGCAATTTAAAGGGGGAAGTCATGAATATAGGTTAGCAAGTTTATTTGGATGGAGACAGAAAGGAAGAATAGGAGGATAGTGAACTCAGACATGACAGAGACCATAATGAGTTAACTAAAGGTTGAAATTACCAAGTCCCTTGGAGTTGAGGCAGAGCAGGGAAAAAAGTGAGAATATATTCGTGGGAAACTTGGCATAATATTTGCATAAGGATTGAGGATTTTAACTAAAACTTTTGAGGTGGAAAGAGAAGAGATACTCAAAAGAGGAGATGACAAATGAACAAATAACAGGAAGTGGAGTTTCCTTGTCCATTGGGATCTTAAACCATACAATACAATGATCACTGTCTCCTAAATGTTACCCCACTGACAAATTGAAATACTTGGCCTACTTAATTTCCAATAAATCATCCATGATGCTGGCAAGCTAAAGATCAGTAGTTTCCTGTGCAAAACAAGCACCATAACTTTTCCATAAAAGTGACTGTTTGGTTTAGATTTGAGACACGGGACAGGAATTGATAGAGTGAGACTGAAACTAATGGAGGATGGGGAAATGACTAGGAATAGCAACTTAGATCCATGCTAGTATTGGAAACTGAGATTCTGAACAGAATTGGTCACCAATGCACAGATGTTTGAGAGGGGGTCAAGGGTGTGGTGCTGGAAAAGCGTAGCAGATCAGCCAGCATCTGAGGAGCAGGAGAATTGACATTTCGGGCATAAGACCTTCATCAGATTTTTTAAAGTTCAATTACCACTGGAGTAGGAAGGAGAGCTGGGATAGCTGGGCCTCAGGTCTCTCAGTCCTACCTGAAGATCTTGTTGCAGGATTTGAAGTGCTGTAAGGACGTAATTTTACCCAAAAATGGAATGAAAAGGTTAAACTCACCAAACAAACATGCATTACTGACAGTGGTGTGAGAATAGCAGTGGGAATCGAATCAAACTGATATTTGTCTTAGATCACCAGCTGTTTCAGAAAGCCCACACTGTCTTTCCATAAGACCACAAGAAATAGGAATGGGAGTTACCAATAGGATCATGGTTAATCTGACAGTCCTCATGTCCACATTCCTGTGCTTTCTCCATAACCTTGATTCCCCGACTGATCAAGAATATATGTATCTCAGCTTTAAATATGTACAATGACTCTGCCGTCACAGCACTCTGTGGCAAGGAGTTCTACAGACACAGAACCCTCTGAGAAAAGAAATTATTTCTCATCGAAGTCTTAAATTGGCACGCCTTTGTTCTGAGAACAAACCCTTTGTTCTAGACTTTCCCATGAGGGGAAACATGCTCTCAGCTGTTATTCTGTCAAGCTCCTTAAGAATCGTACATGTTTTAAGGAGAACATCTGTCATTCTTTTAACTTCCAGTGGGTACAGTTTTAACCTGTTTAACGTTTGCTCATAAGACAACCTCTCCATACTGGGGATCATCCTGGTGAATCTTGTTTGAACTGCCCCTGGTGAAATGATATATATTTCTTTAATAAGGAGAACAAAACTGCTCACAATATGCCAGATGTGGTCTCATCAGTGCCTTGTACAGCTGCACTAAAACTTCCCTACTCTCATACTCCAACCTCCTTGAAATCTCATAAATCTTGTTCAGAATCTCTGTTGTGTGAAGGATTACTTTAATAGCAAGGGTCATGGATTAGTTGTATAATTCATCTGTTGAGCTAACCAACTTCAGATGTTTGCTGAAAACAGCATCAGACCATTAAGTTATGTGTTATTTAATTTCTGTCAGACCTCTCAAGGCCTTGTACTTCATTACTTTAGACAAATGATTCTTTCAATTCCAAAATCTTTATTGCTTCCTCATCATGGTGCTTGAGCTTTTCCAATTTTGCCAAAAGTTGACAAGATTAATTTGAAAGACTTAAAGTCGGAAAATCTTTTATCGGCAATGTCCAAAATTCTTTGCAAGTCTTGAGAGTTGGGCTTCAGCACTGAGTTCTTTTGAGTAAAAACATTACTATCTCGCAGTTCAGGAGGGCAAGATAGGTGAGTCCTACAACAGATTCAAATGCAAATCCACATTCTAACTTAAACCTCTTCTGCACTCTGTCAAACACGGTTGAATTCTTTCTAAAGTGAGGTGTCAAGAAATTCTCACAACAATGCAGTCGAATGAATTTCTTTTATAGGTTCAGCATCAACCTCCTAATCTTGTAGTCCATAGCGCCAATAAGAACACCTAGAATACTGTATGCTTTGTTAACCACACTAACCACTGCCCTGCCATCTGTAATGCATACGCAAGGTCTCGATCTTCCTGCGCACTAATTGAAGGAGTACCCTTCATTTTATACTATTTTTCCATGTTCTTTCTAACAAAATGTATTGCCTAATACTTCTCCTCCCTGAACTTGAACTGCAACCTATCTGCACTCTCCACCAACTTGTCAATGTAATTTTTAAGTTCTACACTGTCCTCCTCACAGTTTCAAATACCCCCAAGTTCTGTATCATCTGTAAACTTATGGAATTGTCCCAGCCATTTTGAAATTTACATTATTGATATAAATAAGAAAATTAAAGGTCCCAATACTGACCCCAAGAGAACTCCATTCCACCTTGCTCCAGCCTGAAAAAATGTCTATTAACCACTACTCTTTTTCTACCACTCAGTTAATTTTGTATCCATGTTGTGACTTTCTCTTGTGTACTACTAGCTATAATCTTTCTCACAAACTCTGTTGTGAGGCATTGTACTGAACAGATTTTGGAAATATGCAACTGTAACAGCATTGCCCTCATCAACCTTCACTGTTACATTTTCAAAACACTCCATTAATTTCTTTAAAAATGATATTCTCTCAAAAAAATCCCAGCCTGGCTCATCTTAATCAACATACATTTGTCCATGTGTCTATTACTCTATTGCAGGCTATTGTTTCTGGAGGCTTCCCCAATACCAGCGTTAAACTGACTGCAATTGTTTGTTTCATCTTACAAACCTTTTTGAACAAATAAACAATGTTTGCAATTTTTCAGTCTTTTGGCACCACCCTGAGTCCAGGGAAGATTGACAATTTATGCCCAGTTTTCATTACAATTTTCACTTTCTTGAATATTCTTAGAGGTACCTTATTTGATGTGGGTTCCTTGCCAACCAACAAGTACCAACAGCCTATCCAATAAATATCCTTATCAATTTTAATCTTCTTGTGACTGAGCTCCCTCCTTTGTCACCATAGCCTGGGTAACATCTGCTTCCTTGCTAAATACAGATGCAAAATATTCATTTTCCACCTCAGCCAAACCCTGTGCCTCCATGTATAAACCTTCTGTTGATCACTAAAGGACCATCATGCCCCTCATGGGGCCTATTCCTCCTTTTAATACCCTTTTATTATTTATGTGCCTGTAGAAGACTTTGGTATTTCCCATTATGTTACCTTTCAGTCTTTTTTTCTGATCCCTCCTTGTCTCCCATGTTTGCTTTTTCATCTTCCTTGGGAGCAGTTTGTATTCACCTTGGTGCTCAATTTGTTTTCTGCTTGACAGTGCCATAAACACACTTTTTATTTTTTAACTTTATTTGTACGTTCTTTTTTCATGCTGGGAACTCTGGATTTCTTTGCTGGACCTTACCCTTGTAATGGAATGTACTTTGTATCTGAAAATTTTCTTTTTTGAAGATAACCCATTGTTCAGCTATAGTGTTCATCAACCTTTGACTCTCTTCTACTCTGCCTAGGTCGATTCTTGCCCCATCAAAGTTGGCTGTCCCTGTTTAATTATTTCACTGTGAATTATCCAATGCCATTTTCACCATCATCATAAACATTAAGAGAAAATGATCACGGACTCATAAATGTTCCTCGCTGCCACTGGATCTACTTGGTCCATCTCATTCCCAAAGACCAGGTCTATCATTGTCTCCTTTCTTATTGGATTGGACACACACACTCGGTAAAAACAATGACTGCAGATGCTGGAAACCAGATTCCGGATTAGTGGTGCTGGAAGAGCACAGGAGTTCAGGCAGCATCCAAGGAGCAGCGAAATCGAAGTTTCGGGCAAAAACCCTTCATCAGGAATAAAGCCAGTGAGCCTGAAGCGTGGAGAGATAAGCTAGAGGAGGGTGGGGGTGAGGAGAAAGTAGCATAGAGTACAATGGGTGAGTGGGGGAGGGGATGAAGATGATAGGTCAGGGAGGAGAGGGTGGAGTGGATAGTTGGAAAAGGAGATAGGCAGGTAGGACAAGTCCGGACAAGTCATGGGGACAGTGCTGAGCTGGAAGTTTGGAACTAGGGTGGGGGGGGGGGGGGGGAGGGAAGGGGAAATGAGGAAACTGTTGAAGTCCACATTGATGCCCTGGGGTTGAAGTGTTCCGAGGTGGAGGAAGAACGCCTCATCTTCCGCCTCGGAACACTTCAACCCCAGGGCATCAATGTGGACTTCAACAGTTTCCTCATTTCCCCTTCCCCCACCTCAACCTAGTTCCAAACTTCCAGCTCAGCACTGTCCCCATGACTTGTCCGGACTTGCCCTACTTGCCTATCTCCTTTTCCACCTACCCACTGCACCCTCTCCTCCCTGACCTATCACCTTCATCCCTTCCCCCACTCACCTATTGTACTCTATGCTACTTTCTCCCCACCCCCACCCTCCTCTAGCTTATCTCTCCACGCTTCAGGCTATCTGCCTTTATTCCTGATGAAGGGCTTTTGCCCGAAACGTCAATTTTGCTGCTTCTTGGATGCTGCCTGAACTGCTGTGCTCTTCCAGCACCACTGATCTGGACACACACTCTCCTGCAGGAAATTTTCATGAATATGAACTAAGAATGCTTGGCCCTCTCTGCCCTTAACACAGTTACTATCCAAGTCTACATCTGAGAATCTTCTTGCAGATTTGTTCCATCGTGTGCTCACCACTCATTGTTGGCCCGCAGATTACAGCAAGCATTCTTCTGTTCCTCAGCTCCAGCCAAATTGATCCTGTTATTTAACCTTCAGAGATATCTGCTTTCTCCAACACTGCATTGGTCTCCTTTAGCAATCCCACCGCCTCCCTTTTTTCTCTTCTTCAGCTGCACGGTGGCTAAGTGGTTAGCACTGCTGCCTCACATCACCAAGGTCCCAGGTTCAATTCCAGCCTCACGTGACTGTCTGTGTGGAGTTTGCACATTCTCCCTGTGTCGGCGTGGGTTTCCTCCAGGTGTTCCAGTTTCCTCCCACAGTCCAAAGATGTGCAGGTCAGGTGAATTGGCCATGCTAAATTGCCCATAGCGTTAGGTGCATTAGTCAGAGGGAAGTTGGTCTGGGTGGGTTACTCTTCGGAGGGTCGGTGTGGTTGGGCCGAAGGGCCTGTTTCCACACTGTAGGGTATCTAATCTATCTTTCCTGAACTCCCTGTGACCAAGAATATTTAACACCAGTCCTACTATTCCTTCAGCCAGATCTCTGTTCTCACCACAATATCAGAACTGCGCATGGCAATCAGTGCGTGTAACTCAATAGCCTTTTTTTACTAAGCTCTTTTCATTAACATAACACAATAACCTGATTTAGAATATTTTAATTTATCACTTACTCTAATTTCCACTGTTAACTCACCAGTTTTTAAGCTAATTTATATGTCTCTCCCAGTATTTTGAGCATCCTGGTATTATAATCTAATATTCTCCCCTGGTTCTTACACGTATGCAGAGACATTTCAAGCCTACCAAAAGCCTACCTATGAAAAGAATACAGAAGAATGAGGGAGTCCTCATAGAAACTTATAAAATTCTAACAGGATTAGAGAGAGTAGATGCAGGAAGGATGTTCCCAATGATGCAGGAGTTCAGAGACCAAGGATATGGGTTAGATCATTTAGAACTGAGATGAAATTTCTCCATCCAGGGAATGATGAGCCTATGGAATTCATCACCACAGAAAGCTGTCCATGTCTAAATATTAAAATGAAACACAGAACTGCTGATGCAGGAAATTGAAACAAACAATAAATTCTGAAGAAAGATCACTGGACTCAAAACATTAACTCTGCTTTCTTTCCACAGATGCTGAGTTCCTCCAGCAATTTCTATTTTTGTGTGAGGCCAAAACATTGTGTGATGTCAAGAAAGAGTTGGATGTAATACTTGGGGCTAAAGGGATCAAAAGATATGGAAGAAATGTGGGAACAGGCTATTGACAGGCATCAACGTCTAACAAATTATATAATTGACTTGAATGAACGGATTGAACTTCTGGTTGCTACACATGCTAATGGCAAGTGAGAGCTTAGAAATTTCAAAGAGGCAATGAGAGAAACAACATAAATATAATGATTTGGAGATGCCGGTGTTAGACTGGGATACACGAAGTTAAAAATCACACAACACCAGGTTATAATCCAACATGTTTAATTGGAAGCACTAGCTTTTGGAGCTCTGCTCCTTCATCAGGTGGTTGTGAAGAAGGAGCAGCGCTCCAAAACCTAATGCTTCCAACTAAACATGTTGGACTATAACCTGGTGTTGTGTGATTTTTAACAACAGAAATATAATGTGAATTATTAACAACCATGATATGCAATCCAAGGTTACGAGCAGTAAGTTTTTTTTAAGTATGTCAGAAAGGAATCTGCACTCTCCAGGAAATCCAAACAGTGCTTTGAGATGCAGATCCTCAAAACACCTTATGTTAAGATGTCAAAGACTGGCTGAACATTGTCGAATCGGAAACGACACTTGTTATTTCTGGACAAAATTATTTTGTTTTATAAAGGCAGCTAGAATCTTAGAGGAAGTGGAAGTGAGGAGGATTCTATGCTCCTGCTATGAATTTTGGACGTTAAAACATTTTTTTTCATTATGGAATCCCAGTCAGATAGGCTCTGGAATAACTGCACAAAGGCTGGGAGTGTCCCCTACAATTTTTATTCACACATGGAGAGTCCTTGACACTGACCCAGCTCCCTAAATATTTTCTTGACTGTTGAGGCCGTCCCAGCTGCGTCTGGAATCCAATAAAGTTATTAAATCAGAGGATTTTCTCCAGTCTACCAAGACATAAACATAAAACAAATGCGTGGAGTTCTAACACAAATACACACAGGAAGAGGCACTCGATGGGTCTGGCGGCGTTTGTGAAGAGAGAAAAAAACAGTCAACATCTTGGATCCACGAGCTTTGAATGTTCTGAACTCGAAATGTTAACTGTTTTTCTCTGCACAAATGCCGCCAAACCTGCTGAGTTCCTCCAACACTTTCTGGTTTTGTTTTCACCAAAGCATGTTGTTCAACAGGTTTATAATCTCTTTTGTTGTAAATGAACTGCGAGGTTCTTTTTCGTTGCAGACTTTTTTTTGTGAAACCGTATCTCCAGGTCAAAACGCTTATTAGAAAGCCAGTTTATTTCTCCTTGGCGGCTGTTGATTGGTAGTGAGGTATATCGCTTATTTGAATATGTTACTGCTCATATTTAAAATTGGCAGTTCCCCAGAGCCTATTCTCGAAACGACGTTTCGTTTTTCCTCTCTCTTTCTTCACGGTAAGTAAGTTTAACTTTTGGCATGGTATGTAGTAATAATTTATCGAACTTATTTGTACAGCGTATTGGACGAAGTTGCTTGCTCTTGATCCGTTTGGCTGATTGGTGAACTAGATCGACGGAGTATATTTTTTAAACCAAATAAACTTTCATAGCATTAGAAACATAGCCACAAATGTTGAATGTTCAGTTTTAATTTTAAAGATATTAAATTTCTGGTATATTCATTCTTTGAATAGCACAAATTCCAGATTTGTGTTTAAAAATTCCAAGTTAGGAAAGGAATACCAGTTAGAAATATGGACTCGTACAAGGTCTTGACCCTCCGGAGGATACTATGAAAATTACATCCAAGTAAAAGCCAGGAATTGAGCTTTTAATAGCTGAGCTGGGAACTGCTATCCTGAAGAAAACATTTGTCGGTCATATTCTGGTAAATTCACCTACAAAAGAATAAAGAAGCCAGGTTATCATTTTGGAAGGACAGCCCCTCCGAGGTATTCTTGCTGCAGTTGTAGGATGGGCAGTTCTTGTGTTTTTTTTTGAGTTGGGGCATGTTGACAGATTGGGAATACGGAGGTGGGGTGAAGAAGGATAGTGCATCTGCCCACCTTGTGTAGGTCATACAGTTGTACAACATGGAAACAGGCCCTTCAAACCAATTCATCATGCCAGCCAGATATCCTAAATTAATCTAATCACATTTGACCCATATCCCTCCAAACCCTTCCTATTCATATACCCATCCAGATGCCTTTTAAGTATTGTAATTGTGCCAGCCTCCATCACCTCCTCTGGCAGCTCATTCCATACATACACCACCTTTGGGTCCCTTTTAAATCTTTTCATTCTCACCTGAAACCTATGCCCTCTCACCCTGGATTCCCACACCCTGGGGAAAAGACCTTGGATATCACCCTCTGTGCCCCTCCTGATTTTATAAACCTCTATAAGGTCACCCCTCAGCCTCTGACGCTCCAGAGCCTATTCAGCCTCTTTCTATAGCTCAAATCCTCCAACCTTGGCAACATCCTTGTAAATCTTTTCTGAACCTTTTCAAGTTTCACAACATCCTTCCTTTAGCAGGGAGACCAGAACTGCACAGAGTATTCCAAAAAGACCAAACCCATATCCTGAACAGTCTTAACATGGCCTCCCAACTCCTATAGTCAGTGCACTGATCAATAAAGGCAAGCATACTAAACACTACCTTCACTATCCTGTCTATCTGGGATCAGGGAAATATAAATCTTCATCCCAAGGTTTCTTTGTTTAGCAACACTCCCCAGGTCCTTCCTATTAAGTGTAGAAGTCCTGCCCTGATTTGTCTTTTCAAAATGCAGCACCTAATGTTTCTTTAAATTTAACTCCATCTGCTATTCCTTGGCCCATCTGATCAAGGTCCCTTTTTATGTTGTCCACAACACCTCCAATTTTGGTGTCATCTGCAAACTTACTAACCATACCTCCTATGTCCACATCCAAATCATTCTTCTAAGTAAAGAGTAGACCCAGCACTAATCCTTGTGGCACTGAACTGGTCACAGGCCTCCAGTCTGAAAAGCAACCCTCCACCAATACCCTCTGTCTTCTATTTTTGAGCCAGTTCTGTATCCAAATGGCTAGTTCACCCTGTATTTCATGTGATCTAGACTTGCTAACTAGTCTAACATGAGGAAATGTGTTGAATGCCTTACCAAAGTCCATAGATCATGTCCAACAATTTTCCCTCATTAATCTTTTTCATTACTACTTCAAAAAAGCTCAATGTAGTGAGGCTTGTTTTCCTACACATAAAGCCATGGTGTAATATTCTTTGCCTTTCCAAGTACATGTAATTCCTGTCCCTCATGAATCCCTCCAACAACTTGCCCACCACTGATATCAGGTCACTGGTGTATAGCTCCCTGGCATTTCCTTACCACCTTTCTTAAATAGTGGCACCACATTAGCCAACCTCCAGTCTTCCAGCACCTCACCTGTGACTATCGGTGATCTAAGTATCTCAGCAAGGGGCCCAGCAATCACTTCCTAAACTTCCCACAGAGTTAAGGTGTATCCTAGAAATAGATCCTGGGGATTTATGCACTTTTATGCATTTGTAAGACTTCCAACATCACCTCCTCCTGTAATATGGATGGTTTTCAAGATGTCACTGTTTGTTTCCCTACTTCCTTCTCCACAGTGAACACTGATGCAAAGTACTTGTTTAGTATTTTCCCCATCTCCTGCTGTTCCACACATAGGGCCCTTAAGGAACAGCAAGGCTGCCTATTCTCTACTTGTTACTCGTCTGGCCTCCGTGTTTATAGAATGCCTTTGGATTCTCCTTAACCCAATTTGCCAAAGCTATCTCATTCCTGAAGAAGGGCTTATGCCCGAAACGTCGAATCTCCTGTTCCTTGGATGCTGCCTGACCTGCTGTGCTTTTCCAGCAACACATTTTCAGCAAAGCTATCTCATATCCCTTTTATTTTTTCACCCTCCAGATTTCCCTCTTTAGTATATTCCTATTGCCTTTTATAGTCTTCTAGGGATTCACTCCATCCATGACATATAAAATTGTTTTGACCAAAACTTCAATTTCTTCAGTCATCCAACATTTCCTGCACTGCAAAGGTTTGGAAGGGTTAATACTGAGAAGTACATTAAGTACTGTTCAATGTGAAGGGAGGTGGAGTATCTCTGGACCTTGTAAATGAAGACTGAACATTGAAGTCCCTCTCTATAAGAATATCAATCCTACTAATGTAACTTGTGCCAAATCTGTCAAAATAAACCAGTTCAGAAACCTCATGACTCACCTCTGTGGCAAGTGGACATGAACCTAGATGTTTTGAACCAGAGGTAGTGATGCTGCTGTGGTTATTGTGCAAGAAACGATCCTATAGAGGAATGCAACCTAGTAATCCACCCCACTAGATGAATCCGGTCCTGTCAGGAATAATGATAGTGGCAGTAAATCTGTCAGAGATCCTAAACAATGAGCTATAGTTGAGGACATGTCCAGTGTGTTGTGGGCTAATTACTTTGAAGCATGAATTTAGTCTCAGGGCAAAAAGGGGCATAAGATAGCTTTGGCACTTACAGTTAAGGAGAGTCTAAAGGGTTTTAATAAATACATGCAGGACAAAAGGGTAACTAGGGAGAGAATCAAAGATCAACCTTGGTCAAAGATCAGCAAGGCAACCTATGTGTGGAGCCACAGGAGATGGAGAGATACTAAACAAGTACTTTGCATCAGTGTTTACTGGGTGAAGGACATGGAAGATACAGAATGTGGGGACATGGATGGTGACATCTGGAAACATCTCCACATTAGAGGAGGAAGTGCTGGATGTCTTGAAATGCATAAGTGGATAAATCCCCAGAACCTGACCAAGTGTACCGTAGAATTCTATGGGAAGCAAGGGAAGTGATTGCTGGGCCCGTTGCTGAGATATTTGTATCTTTGATAGTCACAGGTGAGGTGCCAGAAGACAGGAGGTTGGCTAATGTGGTGCCACTGTTTAAGAAAGGTGTTCTTTTTTATAAAAAAAAGCCAGGGAACAATAGACTGAGCCTGACATCAGTTATGGGCAAGATGTTGGAGGGAATCCTGAGGGACAGGATTGGGAGACTGGTTAGATCTCCTAAAATACAGGAAGAAGTAGCTGTTTGGAAACATAACTGGCTCATAGGGTGGAGGCTTGTTTCTCAGACTGGAAGACTGTGACCAGTGGAGTGCCACAAGGGTGGATGCTGAGTCCACTGCTTTTAGTAATTTTATATAAATGATTTGGATGTGAACATAGGAGGTTAGTTAGTAAGTTTGCAGATGACACCAAAATTGGAGATGTAGTGAACAGAAAAGAAGGTTACTTCAGAGTAAAATGGGATCTTGATCAGATGGGCCAATGGCTGGGGAGTGGTAGATGGAGTTTAATTTAGATAAATGTGAGGTGCTGCATTTTGGGAAAGCAAATCTTAGCAGGACTTATACACTTAATGATAAGGTTCTAGGGAGTGTTGCTGAACAAAGAGACCTTGGAGTGCAGGTTCATAGCTCCTTGAAAGTGGAGTCGCAGGTAGATAGGATAGTGAAGAAGGTATTTGGTGTGCTTTCCTTTATTGGTCAGTATTGAATATAGGAGTTGGGAGGGCATGTTGCAGCTGTACAGGACATTGGTTAGGCTACTTTTGGAATATTGTGTGTAATTCTGGTATCCTTCCTATCTGAAGTATGTTGTGACATTTGAAAGGATTCAGAAAAGATTTATAGGGATGTTGCCAGGGTTGGAGGATTTGAGCTATAGGAAGAGGCTGAATAGTCTGGGGCTGTTTTCCTTGGAGCATCAGAGGCTGAGGGGTGACCTCATAGAGGTTTATAAAATCATGAGGGACATGAATTGGCTAAATAGATAGTCTGTTCCCAGGAGTGAGGGAGTCCGGAGCTAGAGGGCATAGGTTTAGAGTGAGAGGGAAAAGATGAGGGGCAACTTTTTCCTGCAAAGGGTGGTGCATGTATGGAATGAGCTGCCAGAGGAAGTGTTGGAGGCTGGTACAGTTGCAGCATTTAAAAGGCATCTGGATGGGTATATGAATAGGTAGGGTTTAGAGGGAAATGGGCCAAGTGCTGATAAATGGGACTAGCTTAGTTTAGGATATCTGGTCAGCATGTATGAGTTGGGATTGAACGGTTTGTTTCCGTGTTGTATTTCTCTAAGTGTCTATAGTCTGACAATGGCTCTTTGGTGATGGTATCTGTGGACATGGGCAAACTAAGTATAGCAAGTTCAGAGTCTGGATTGAATGAAGATTGTGGAGAAATGCACAACTGACAGTATGACGTTGTTCATTTTCTTTTGTCTAATTCCTCTGGGACATGGATGTCACTGGCTGGATGGTGTCAGTGGTGGAGGAGTGGATCCTTGCAGATGGTGTCAATCAAGTGAGTTGCTTTTTCCTGGATGTTGAGTGTCGCTGGACCTTCATCCATCCAGGCAAGTAGGAAGCTTCTGTCCCACTAATGACTTGTGCCTTGTGGGCATTTAGGAGGTGAGATACTTGCAGCAGTATTACTAGCCTCTGATCTGCCCTTTGTAGCTACTGTTTATTGGGATAATGCAATGGCTTTAAGAGGTGCATTTTGTCTTCTTTTTGGGATGAAGAATGGTTTTGAGCAGACTGCTTGACGTCTCTCTCAGCCAGTAAAATAGCCAGCTTGTGACACCTTGGGATCTTTTTCAAAAGGTGGAAGAATAGAAGCCGTCTGAATGGGTGGGGTCAAGCTCTCTCACAACCTGAATGTTTGTTTAGTGTCAGCTTTCTGCAGTTACAGCGGACTTGAAGCTGGATGCGGAAGCTCCTATCCTCTCTCTTAGAGCTAAAAGCTGAGGTTCTCTTCCTCCTGCTAGAATTGCATGTGAGACTATCTATTTTACTGGATTTTCCAATGGTGTTAGTGATGATACTATACTGAAGTTATTTTTAGTAGTAGTTTAAATATATCAGTTACTTAGCTGTGGGTTATGCATGCTTTATTTAATTAAAGTTAATTGCATTTCTGGAATGAGTCAATAACTATAGATGCATTGTATATTTGACATTTAAGTCAAATTTCAATTCTACTCATAATATGGCCTTAAGCTTGTCTCATTATGTTGGAATGTGACTTTTCGAACAAGTATACTTTCGTTCTTTCAGAGGTAAAGTACTTCAATTGAGTTATAATGGGACCTGCTCTCTCGGGTACTTTAGCGAAGTTCTGTTTTTGCTTTGTTGGAGAGAATGTTGCAAGACTCGACCTGTTTTGTGATTTTCAAATAGTGAAAATATGAGAAGATTAAGAAATCCCAATATCCTCATTTGATTTAATGTACTTGGGAATGAACTGAACATATTTCTATGGGCTGAACATGAGTAAATCTGTCAATTGAAAGTATTTATAGTAATAAGCAGCAAAATAGAATTTTACTTGCCAACTCAGGTGAACTTGAACTATAGAAGGTAAAACATTTTGTCTCCAGTTTTGCACTGTCAATCCCCAGAGAAAGACTTACTTTCAATAATATTTTAGAATAGGAAATATGTTGTGAAACTTGCAAAGGTTCCACAAAGATTTACAAGACTGTTGCCATGCTTGGAGGATTTGAGCTAGAAAAGAGGCTGAGTGGTTGGGGCTGATTCCTGGAGTGTCAGAGGCTGAGAGGTTACATTTAGAGGTTTATAAAATCATGAGGGGCATGGATAGGATAAATAACCAAGGTCTTTTTTGCAGGGTAGTTGAGCCCAAAACTGGCGGGCATAAGTTTAAGGTGAGAGGGAAACTATGTAAAACAGACCTGACAACTTTTTAATGCAGAGGGTGGTGCATGTATGGCAAAAGCTGTCCGAGGGAGTGGTGGAAGGGTTTAGATTGTTTACAGTGTGAAAACAGGCCCTTCGGCCCAAAAAGTCCACATCGACCCTCCGAAGAGCAACCCACCCAGACCCATTCCCCTACATTGACCCCTTCACCTAACACTATGGGCAATTTAGCATGGCCAATTCACCTAACCTGCACTTTTTTGGATTGTGGGAAGAAACCGGAGCACCTGGAGGAAACCCACGCAGACACTGAGAATGTGCAAACTCCACACAGTTGCCTGAGGTGGGAACTGAACCTGGGTCTCTGGTGCTGTGAGGCAGCAGTGGTAACCACTGTCACCGTGCCACCTGTGGGATATGGGCCAAATGCTGGCAAGTGGGACCAGATCAGTTTAAGATATCTGGTCGGCACAAACTAGTTGAATTGAAAAGTCTGTTTTTTAGCTGTAAGACTGGCTGTATTCCAATAGAGTCACAGTCAAGCCAAACATTTTCTTTTGTTTTTATCTCACCTGTAGTGTAAAAATAGTGTTTTGCTTAAAGTCAGTGTTTGACCAGTCTAATTGTATCAGGAACAGCACGCCGTACGCATCTTTCTAATAAGAAAATGTAGCGTCATTGCAATCTTAATATATTTTGGGGGGGTTTGGTCTGGTCCATAATATTTATGACATGAATCCAATTGAGTTTCTGGTCAGTGGTAACCCCCAGGACTTTGAGTTGGGAATTAAGTGATGTTAACACCATTGAATGTTAAAGGGCAGTCATTAGTGAAATAATTCCAGAGACCAGTATCCTGTCACCACGTCACCCTTTATTTACATGGAGAGTCTTTGACACTGACCAAGATCCCTCAGAGCTAGATCTGAATGAACCAGCTGTCCAACACTCCTTTCTTATCTGCCAGCCAGGGCTCCTCAGTCCGGTTCAGTCAGGGAATTCTGTGGTGCACTTAGCTGACCTTGTTACAGTTACTACAGTTAGTTTGTCTCTTATTGGTAATAGGCAAGTAATGTTCACACCAAGCTATGATATTTGTCAGCCCAAGCCTGCATATTGTCAAGATTTTGTTGCATTTAAGCGTAGACTGCTTCAAGATCTGAAGCCATGAATGGTGCTGAATGTTTGTACAATCATTGCACATCCTCACTTTCAACCTCCTTTGTGATGTAGGGAAGATCATTAATCAAGCATCTGAAGATGGTTGGGCCTAGGACATCTTAAGATGTTAGGTCTTAGGGTGTCATAGCTCAAATGTATGCAGGAGGGCAGATGGAGGGAGAATACTGGAATTGGGTGAAATGGTTGAATATGATTTCTTCTCACAATTACCCCTAAATATCATTTCCATGTAAGTGAGTTGCAGCAATTGCTCTCTAATTCATCACTTTTCAGATTCTAAGAACCAAAATACCTTCCAAGTGAAATAACAATTGGTATACTCCTACAATTCAATGTCACTCATTGGTGCAATCTCCTGGAGAACGGAGCTTCTAGGGGAAAAAAAAATCATTCTCCAATCCCTTCCTCTGCCCCCATGCAGTCTTCCAGTAAATCTCAATATGACTTTCAAAAACAGGCCTCACCTTTTTTTGATTTGATACTTTACAGTCTGCATTTGACCCTTGCCTCAGCAGCAATTAGTGCTGAGCAATACAACCCTTTCCATTGCACAATTTCAGGCCATAATTCCATACAATTTTGTTTCATTTTCTCAATGTCAGGGGTTTTGTCCTTTTTGCATTTTCTGGCCTTTAGCCAGCAATTGCTTGTGCTGCGTTCACCTGTCTGTTGTAGTTTTACTCTTCTCTACTACCACTCCTTTTGACTCTCCCAAATAATTCTCTTTCCTCATTTAATCTCTGATGTCTCCACTCTTAGTGCAAAGTCTTGTTTGTTTCTTTTTCCCCATCAACTCCAGTTCACCTACTTGACTGGGTTACATTTTCAACTTCTCCCATTCCTGGATGAAAGGTCATTGACCTAAAATGGTAACTTTGATTACCTCAGCAAATACTGATATTCTTATCTTGTTCTTGATCAAGATTATTAACTGTGCTAAGTGGTGTGAATGTACAATAATACATTGTAAAAACCAAAGGTAACCCCAACAAATCTGGGCAAGATACCAGGATAAGCAATACTGGGTTGCCAAAATAGTAGCACTTTTAATAAACTACTGTTGCCTTGTTAACTGTTTTGATGGATGCTATTTTTGTTTAGTTTGCCTGAAAAAGTTAATTAAATTTAATCTCTATACTGTTCAGAATATACTGACCATTGGTGAAATCTGCTAAATGTGTAATCTTATTCTGTTAAATATAAAAGCTGAAGTGGAATATTTCACCAGGACTATGACTTGTGAAACAATGTGACTATAATCCATATTTGTTCTCTTCTTCCCAAGATGAAGATTCTGGAGGAGGTTTCTAACTGCTTTCATTGAAAAAATATGGTTTGCTCTGAACAGACTTTAAAGTTAACCTTTGAAATCTCTATTGCTGTTTTAAACATAATCCCTCAATCTAAATGTTAAAAGATTTAATCTGAGTATACATTGTAAAAGTTTACAATTTAACCATAACAACAATATAGGTTTTTAGAACATTACTAGATCAAGTTCCTTACGTCAATCATCATTCTTGGAAAATTGTTCCCACCAATTTCTAAACTTGAATTAATTTTAAAAAAAACCTAAGTTGCACCTTTTTTGTTCATGGGATGTGGGCAACATTAGTTGGACATACACTTATTTCCCAGCCCTAGTTGCCCTGGTGAAAGTGAGGAGGTGCCTTCTCAAATTGCTGAACTGTTTGACACAACGCAGTGCTGCTGAGAAGGAAGTTCTGGAATTGGGATCAAGCAAAAGTGACAATGATATATTTCCAAGTCTTAATAACATGACTTTGAGAACTTATGGTGGTACTCCAAACATACAGTGCCTAGTCCTTTGAGTTAGTAGTTCTTTCCAAATCAATAAGCTCTATCTAGCCTTGTAGATACCTGCAGCAAGCCAACTAGATGGTATATGCTGCTGACATTAAATTGGGGGTGGCTCGGGTGGTCAATCAAGTTTGCTGGATTATGCTGAGCTTTCTTGAGTTGCTGGCATATACTCCAAGTAGGGAACGCATCCCTTCACACTCTCCAACTTGAAGTTGGTGGGCAGATACTGGGAGATAGTTGGGGATTCCTAGACTATGACCTGCTTTTATATTCATAATGGGCAAAATCTTTCAGGGACCTGAAAGATGTAGGTTATGGCAAGAAATGTGGCAGAAACCCACAAGAATTGAAGTGTACCCTATCCCACCTTCCTGCATCTTTTTAAGCAGGTTCCACGTGTTGAGGTGAGATTCTTGCTTGGGAGGGTCAGGTTGCTTGCTAATAGGGATTATTGCTGGTTATGAACCTTGGTTACTGCTCCTCTCGCCTCATGGATATGCTGCCTTCTGTACTACTGCCATCACCCAGAAACTGGATTTTGGGAATTCTTGTCTTAGAAATCATGGGTACTTGGTGACTGCACTCAGCATTTAACAGTGAAGAACCTCTGTGGCTAAATATCTTGGACCAGCACCCATTGTCACCAATCACATACACCTTGCCCATCTGATATTTGGCAGTCCTTTATTGTCCTTATGGCATCTCACTGAACCATTTAGCAGATATACAGAGCTGCATTGCAGGGTGCATCAGCAACAAATGTTCAAAAGCTGTTGTGAGAACACTGACCATACAGGCCGGCACTCTGTTCATGGATTGGAACAGATTGCCCTCAATCACTTAGCACTTGCCTGCATGCTCAGTATCCTTACAAATTGGTAAGCATAAGGCTCTGTACTTCTAGATTGATGTGGTCTTTTTGTGCAGACACAGACAAGATCTTTGTCCATAGGAATCTGTCAAGTGCTGCGAGAACATCTTTTATGAAACAGCGAAATGTCAATCCAACACAGCATGAGCTAGCTGCCTAGGCAGCAGACACACTGCATATTCATGCATCCAAAGCTGCATATTGGGTGGTGGCTAGTCCTTAGTCCTGTCAGTGGACGGGGGTTGGGATTTCTGTCAGGGGTGACAGTACCTCAGTCACAGACACACAGTCCAGGGGCTTGTCCGTTGTCAGCCATCAACTTTGGCCAGTCACTGTCAGGGGATATGACCAGCTATAGTCCAGGAAATAGCCAATGGCCAGCCATGTAGGACCTTCTCAAGCAGGATCTGCAAGGACAGCCGTCCAGTTAACCTTTCCTGGTGCATCTGTCGTAGTCAGAGGCCTAGGCTGAACACAATGCTAGGGCTGAAAACATGGCTGGAGACTTGTACATCAATTGTTCAGGATGACCCGAGAGCTGGTTGCTACAGGGTTAAAGGAGATATCACTGCCAAAAAGGATTGGGGAAGTCCAAACTAGAGGGTGGTAAGTAGAGGCATATTAAGGAGGGGACAAATATATTGAGAGAAATCGCATTAGGCCACGTGGTAGGCCCCAGGTGAGGGGTAGGTGACTACTATGATGGTCCTGTAAGGCAAGTGTAAAGGACTACATGTGCATCACATAGGTATAATGTTGGGGTTCAGGAGACAGTGATTTGAGAATTTGCAATTGCAGTTAACTAACATAGGAAGTTGATTTGTAAGTAATGTTCTTTTAGTTCAATGAATTTGTTTAAAAAGCAGCCCTTTTTTGAAATGGTACCTTAGACTTTTTTTAAACAGTACACAACTGTGACAACTGGGGATAGTTCACTATGCCCAGAGGCCAAACAGGCTGGTGGTGTGGAATATCTTGATTTGGATAAAGCGGTGGGGTAGCATCCTGGTGTCCAACCTAGGTATTGGGAACTCTTCCCTGGGTCATCCTCCTCTTCTGCTTCATTTACTACATATCAGCTGAGAATATCAGCCTGCTAAGAACTCCTCCTTACCCCTGAGCACTTGTTGTTAAATCTTGTTTTCAGGCTGAATTACTTTGTGTCCAGTCAATTGTCTGGATCCTTTTAGCCAATGATCATCATGTGTACTTGTCCCCTGACTAATGTCCCCTTGCCCACCTCCATTTTGAAGGTCAGTTTTCATTCTTTCTAAGAACAAAACCTTCTTATTTTTGAAAACACTTGCTGTTACCAGGGTACATTTGGCACCAGATAAATTGTTGACACTAGTTTAATAAGCATTATGACCTCTAATTTTTAAATCTTCCATCTGTTTTCATATGCTAGAATTCTGGAAAGCCAATTACTGCTGTAATAACTGTTAAACGAAATCTCATCCTAAGCAGTTAATGCTAATAAAGTTCTGTTTTTAAGGGACTCTGACTGTCAACAGTAGGCAGGACAGTTGGAGGCAGAGTTCAATGTTGTAGGGAGATGGGTAAGGAGGTAAAATGGGACAAGGAGGTTCTGGGATCTACCTGGTGACAAGGCAGAGCCTAGTGCTGATGGTGTCTGAACTGAGCTACATTCCTTGCCACTGCTTGGTGTCCTCCAGATGCCATATGGCTTCTGTATAATGGCTGTGACAATATCCTGGGTGGATGAAGTCAATGTCATTTGGGACAAAAGCTCAAGATGCTTGATGCCAGGACCATATATGGGGAAAATACATAGAGCAGGTAACTGCAAACTGCAGCTACATTCCATTTTAAGTTTCATCTTTCATCCATTTGTAATACATGCAGAGTAAACATGTTTAGAGTTTAAATGCTGGTCAAGCAGACTTTTTTCCATACTATTAATTCTTAAAATTGAACATTGAGTAGTCAACGTTGAATAAGTTAGCTGCATATAGAGGGCTGCGCTAGCCAAAAATGACCCATAATTTTTGACAATTCCAAGGGTTCTGTGGGAGTCTGAAATGATTGACTTATCATCTGCCATGTATATAACAGTGAACTATTAAATGCAATAAAAAATTGAGCATGAGATTTGGATCAAAAAGGGTCCAGAGTATAGCAGACACTGCTTTATGTAATTTAGCAGTCACTCAGTCAGTGGTGCTGAGGCTGAAACTGATTTGATTAAATGATGGAGACATGACCCTCATTATGCTACAGCATATCGATTTTGATTTAAAGTGTGCAACTCTCATCTGCAGGATTTACCACCATTGACCACTCACAGCTAAATCTATTTTGCTCCATGTTTCCAACATTGATGATTTCCATCAGGCCCCTGTGCCTTGCCACTGCAGGAATGTTGGTTACAGCAGGCTGACTTTCTGAGAAGGTAAAGGCAGATACGAGGGACAAGGAGCCCCCAGTCTCCTAGGAATGAATGAGGTGCAATATCAATGCAGGCTCTGTCTAATGCAGCTATACCAGAGCAGTACCTGAGACCTGCAGGAGTGGAAATCCATGCTGTTTCATTGCTGGGATCATTGCAGCTGCTTTGTCTATGCTGTTGGCTTCTTATAGGGCATGACTTGTACGGAATGTCTCAGTCGTGAACCAACAAATAGTTATTGGGCATGATGTCAGCATTTGATTTACATTGTAGGTAAACCACCTCATCTATTTTGTCTTGTTTGTTTTTCAGCTAATCTTTGTAAATGTCTGATTGCTTGCCTGTATGAGAATTTCCCTAGTCAGTCCCTAGCTAACTTAGCTACATCCTAATAAAGGTATCTAAGAACAGGTAAACAGTGACAATGTGAGAGAATGGGGTTGCATGTGTGAGGCAGTATCAGATGTCTGTGGGGCTTGGCTACTGTGCCATTGCATTGCTGGTGAGATGATGTCAGACTGCCATGCTTGTCCTGGTACTCCATGGTCTTTTAAAGATGGCATGGGCACCAGAGATATTGGTCTTTTGGCAAACCTTCAGTGACTTTTGAGTTATGGGAACAAGGTGTGGTAAGATGGACCTTGAATCAGGTGAAAGGAGCACCATTGGGGCAGGGTAGCTAGCTAATGAGTGAATTTGGTCAGATGCCACAAAAGATCTTGATAAGCTTTGCATCAGAAAAGCTCCAGAAAATCAAAGCTGACACTTAGTCAAAAACACAATGAGTTCAGTATGTATGACAGGTCCAGTTCTGTTTGCCAAGCTGGGAATTTGTGTTGCAGACATTTTGTCCCCTGTCTAGGTGACACCCTCAATGCTTGGGCGCCTCCTGTGAAGCGCTTCTGTGATCTTTCCTCTGGCATTTGTAGTGGTTTGAATCTGCCACTTTCGGTTGTCAGTTCTAGCTGTCTGCTGCAGTGGCCGGTACATTGGGTCCAGGTCGATATGCTTATTAATTGAATCTGTGGATGAGTGCCATGCCTCTAGGAATTCCCTGGCTGTTCTGTTTGGCTTGTCCTATAATGTTGTCCCAGTTGAACTCATGTTGCTTGTCATCTGCGTGTGGCTACTAAGGATAGCTGGTCGTGTCGTTTCGTGGATAGTTGGTGTTCATGGATGCAGATCGTTAGCTGTCTTCCTGTTTGTCCTACGTTGTGTTTTGTGCAGTCCTTGCATGGGATTTTGTACACTACATTGGTTTTGCTCATACTGGGTATCAGGTCCTTCGTTCTGGTGAGTTGTTGTCTGAGAGTGGCTGTTGGTGTGTGCTGTTATGAGTCCTAGTGGTCGCAGTAGTCTGGCTGTCAGTTCGGAAATACAAAATCCCATACAAGGACTGCACAAAACACTACATAGGACAAACAGGAAGACAGCTAACGATCCGCATCCATGAACACCAACTAGCCATGAAATGACACGACTAGCTATCCTTAGTAGCCATACACGCAGATGACGAGCAACATGAGTTCAACTGGGACAACACTACAATTATAGGACAAGCCAAACCGAACAGCCAGGGAATTCCTAGAGGCATGGCACTCATCCACAGATTCAATCAATAAGCACATCGACCTGGACCCAATATACAACCACTGCAGCGGACAGCTGGAACTGACAACCGGAAGCGGCAGGTACAAATCACTATAAATGGCGGAGGAAAGATCACAGAAGCGCTTCACAGGAGGCACCCAAGCACTGAGGATGTCACCTAGACGGGACGAAACATCTGCAACACAAATTCCCAGCTTGGCAAACAGAATCACAACGAGCACCCGAACCACAAATCTTCTCTCAAACTTTGAACCTTAGTGCAAGACAATAGCTCAACTCTCCTCTCCCCGCCTCCATCCTTATTGTCTAAAAGACAGAACAATTCACCTCTAAATGCACAAACACTTTTAGCTACCCTTATTCCTGTGAGAATTCAAATGAAACAAAGTCTTTCCCTTAACCTACAAAATAGAAGCACAATCCTAGGCTAAACGATTGGAAGATATTTTATCCTGAACCTTCTCCACACTGGAGAGGAACTAAAGGTTATTGATGACCAGGAGAAATTGGAAATGTAACAGGATTTGAATAGGTGGGATAGAAACATTTGGGAAAGCAGAATGATGTCCAACTATGAAAGCAAAAACAAAGCAGGAGAAAAGGTCAGATTGCTATATTCAAAAAAGGTAGTGATTACAGTTGAATTTTACCACTCCTGCCTTGTGGCTATATTTTTATTTGAATAATGCTCCTGTGACATTTGTTGCAAAATTAGAAAAAAAAACTAACTTTGATTTTTGTTTGTCTTTTAATTCTAGGATTCTGAACACTAACAATGTCTGATAATCATGAACTTTTTGAATACAAAGGCTGCAACTTTATCTCCAATATTCACACCATAGAGTATTTGGACGAACTGATTAATACTGAAATAAGAGATGGTGATGTAATTGCAATGACATATCCAAAATCAGGTAAGGAAATTGTGCAATTTCCCTGGTACTTCCTCCTTGCCACCCGTATTTCTCAACTCTGTGGATTTTGCTCCAATACAGGTGTTTCTGATAGCTCATACAAGCCAGTAGTCATCTGGGGACATAAGAATGAAGAGAGGAATTTGAGAGCTGAGGCTAGTTCTGCTTGTTCCATTTTTTTATATGTTAACTTTTTCACCCAAGAGTCAGGATATCCTGGTACATGAATCACAAAAGTTAGTACACACGTACAACAAGCAAATTGCAAGGAGTGGAATGTAAAAGTTGACTTTTTAAAATAAAAATATATTACAGCTGTCCAAGGCTTTTCTCTGGAACCCATCTGGAGTGCTATATAATTATGGAGGTTATTTGGTGGGGGGGAGAAAAAATGCTTATAATAGAATCCGTTCAGAGAAGGTTTACTAGACTCTGTCATAAAATGAAAGGCTTCATCTATCTTAAATTAAAATAATACTTTTTCTTTCAAAAATTATACTTTCCAAAAATAACTCATTAGAGCTTGCAACAAAAAGGCATTTTAGAATGTAGAAAAATGAGGTGGTCCAATTGAAACCTAGATCCTCAGGGAACTTTAATGTTTGATAACAGGAGGTTATTTCCTCTTGTGGGTCTGTCTATAACTAAACAACGCAGTTTAAGAATAATAGGTTTACCTTAAGACCAATGAGAAATTAAGGGAGTTTTGTTTGGAAATTGATTAGATTACCTACAGTTTGGAAACAGGCCCTCCGGCCCAACAAGTCTACACAGACCCTCTGAAGAATAACCCACCCAGACCCACTTCCCTCGATGATACACCTAACACTATGGGCAATTTAGAATGGCTAATTCACCTGGCCTGTACATCTTTGGACTGTGGGAGGAAACTGGAGCATCTAGAGGAAATCCATGCGGGCACAGGGAGAAAGCTGCCCAAGGCTGGAATCTAACTTGGGTCCCTGGCACTGAGGTAGCAGTGCTAACCACAACCACCGTGCCACCCTCTTGTCACAAAGATATGGGACTCATTTGAATTTAAGACTTGTTAGTTCTGTTTCATAGACAAGACAAACAATCATGGGATAGGGTTGGAAACCAGGAAGTTGGAGTTCTGACCGCAACCATATCTTAGGCAAAAATCAGAACTGCAGATGTTGGAGATTAGAGTTAAGCTTAGTGGTGCTGGAAAAGCACAGCAGGTCAGGCAGCATCTGAGGAGCAGGAAAATCAACACTTCCAGCAGAAGCCCTTCATTATGAATGAGGCTGGAAGCCTCTGGGTGGAGAGAAGGTAGTTGTGTAATAGGTGGATGGAGCTGGGGTAATAGGTCTGAGGGGAAGATGGAGTGGATAGGTGGAAAGGAAGATTGACAGGTCATGAGGAGTGCTGAGCTGAAAGGTTGTAACTGGGGAAGGGGGAATGAGGAAACTGATGAAGTCCACATTGATGCCATGGGGTTGAAGGGTCTCAAGGCAGAAGATGAGGCGTTTTTCCTCTAAGCATTGGGTGGTGAGGGAGTGGCGGTGGAGGAGGCCCAGGACCTGCATGTCCTCAGCAGACTGGGAGTGGGAGTTGATGTTCAGTCACGGTGTGGTGGGGTTTATTGGTGCAGGTGTCCTGGAGATATTCCCTGAAGCGCTCCACAAGAAGACATCAGTCTCCCAGTGTAAAGGAGACCTCATCGGGAGCAATGGATGCAATAAATGACATTTTGTGGAAGTGCATGTGAAACTTTGATGGATGTGGAAGGCTCCTTTGGGGCCTTGGATGGAGGTGAGGGAGGAGGTGTGGGCTCAGGTTTTGCAATTCCTGCGGTGACAAGGGAAGGTGCCAGGAGGGGAGGGTGGGTTGTTGGGGGGTGTGGTCCTGACCAGGTAGTCAGAGGGGGCAGTCTTTGTGGAAAGCGGATTGGGGTGGGGAGGGAAATATATCCCAGGTGCTGAAAATGTCAGCAGATGATGCGGTTTATGCAGAGGCTGGTGTGGAAGGTGAGGACCAGGGGTTCTGTCCTTGTTGCGGTTGGAGGGGTGAGGCCTGAGGGCGGAGATGTGGGATGTGGATGAAATGCATTGGAGGGCATCTTCAACCACGTGAAAGGAGAAATTAGTTTTTAAAGAAGGAGGCCATCCTGTGGTGGAACTGGTTCTCCTGGGATCAGATATGTTGGAAGCAGAGGAATTGGGAATATGGGATGGCATTTTTGCAGGAGGTAGGATGGGAGGAGATGTAAACCAGGTAGTTATGGGAATCGGTGGGTTTGGAAAAGGATCATCAGCAACCAGATTGTCAGGTGTTTTGAAGGCTTCAGTAATATGTTTGAGAGCTCCAATTCTAAAGTATAGGACAGATTATAGTTTAGATTTCAATTCTATGAAGATTTTATTGAGAACTCCATTGCATGCTTTTTACATGATTTTAAAGCCAGCATTTCCAAGAAATTGTGATTTTAGCAAAATGAAAAGCAAGACCCTTTGAGATATTTGTTGACATACTTTACTGACTTGAGTTTTATGACCCAGAGAGCCATCCAAAGTGGATTCATTAAGGCCGAAACCAACTCAAAGACTTCTTTAACAGCAGAAGTGGTGTTTGACTGAGTATAAGCAGTTGAAGCTGACTTGAGTTGCATGGTGGAAGCCCCAAGCTGAAAGATGTAGAGGTTAATGTGTTTTGTGGTTTTCTGTTAGGTTACCTAACATAAATCTCAGATTTGGGTTCCTATTGAAACCAATGTATTGAAGACTATTTTATATGGCTACAACATCGCAAACTTAAACACCTCTGTTCTATGCTTCCTAATGTTAAGGCACATTATCAACACATGTCTTCTGATGACCTTACACTGTCTCTCCCATGGGAGAGACAAAATGTGAGACAAGTATCTTGTTAAAACTGAAATGTCACCTATCGTCAAGTCTGAATCTAAGCTGGCGAGGTAGTAAAGGGAAGGTATCCTACAAGGTATTGAATACATGAGCTGAAGAAGCCAAGTCCAGTAGGAAGTGAGCAGAGATATCAGCTTGTTTTAAAGGTTTTGAGAAGAGACTTTCTATAAAGCAAATAACAACATCAGGTAAATGAATAGAATTTTTCTGAAATAGAAACCTGATACAGCTATGCCAGCATGATGGAAACGTTAGCATAATGACCTTTTTAGAGCTTTGAGTGTCTGAAAGCAGGTTGTGGGTTACTTTGATATTTGTAATGAGACTTTTATTTCTTTCAAATAGTCTGCATGAATTGATTTCTAATCAAACATCAGGTCACATTTGCATTTTGTGAAATGGTGATCCATATATGCTTGAAAAATGTGTTGCTGGAAAAGTGCAGCAGGTCAGGCAGCATCCAAGGAGCAGGAGAATCGACATTTTGGGCATAAGCCCTTCAGGAATGAGGAGCTACAGCAATTCTGGATATCGAGCATGTCACCTTCCTGTTAGGAAGGAGCCCTGCATTGTAGCCGGAGTGTCCAGGGGAGCAGCAAAAGAGTAGTGGCCAGGGAAAATGCCATCAGCAAGGGCAAGCTCTGCTTCATCAGCCACCAATGACTCTCAGGCTGGATCACACTTTGTCAAGAGCCATCTTAGAAACTGGCTCTATTGCTTTTTGTTGCTTCAGGTTTTACATTGCACATATACAGTCAGATTCACACTCTTGCTACCCAAAGGTAGCATCATAGCAATCAGTCTTTATTTTTATCTGTACTATTTTTAGTTTCTTAATATCTTGATAATGTAAAATCCAAGTTATACATTTTACTTTAACTTATAGTTAATGTATGTACTGAAGCAAAATAATTCAACCACAACACACAATCGCAGTGAATTTGTTAGTGCTTTAATAGGTAAACTTCTTCAGCAGAACTGCAGGCATGAAATCCTGAAGCAGTAAATGTCTGTTGCAGCCTCTGCTAGAGTGAGTTAATGACATTCATTGACAAAATAGAAGGGGAGTTACCCTGGAGAAAATGAATTGAAATATGATTGTATGTGAGAAGCAAAGGCAAGGAGCAAGTATGGCAGTTATTCATCAGAGTAAAAGGAACCAAAGAAAGATGAAGTGATCCAATAAATATTATACATTCCAGCAGCAACAATGTACTTACATTCCCTATTCCTTGAACGTTTCTAGCTTTATAGGTAGAATCCCAACAATGAGGTTGAAGTTAGCCCTTGGGGCATAAGGAGGATGTGGAGGGATTAAGGGCTAATTACAGTTGTAGCTATAGGGATTTAATGATTGAGCAAGAACATTCTCTTGTCACAATTTAAATTCAGAGGTGTACCTCCTTCCTATTATGAATGAGAAGCATGAAAGGTGAGGGAAGATGGAGTTGTAATCTGTCAAGATGATTGACTCGGGGAAAAAAAAGAAGATCCTGGCAGAAGGACACATCAGAAGTTTTTTTTATAGTTAAAATCCAAATTGATCAGGAATGTGAATGCCTGGCTGAAAGAATGGTGTGAAAACGGTTACTACTTCATGGGATACTTGCAGAAAGACTGGCACAGGAGGAAATAGAGCCATAGATCAACTTTACCTGTTTGGAGTTGGACAGCTGTGTCCTCGTGAAAGGGATAAATGAGGCTCTTCTAATGAACTAGGTGGAGGATCTGATGAATATGTAAGATTGGAGCTTCCCTGATCCTCTTAGCGATGGGCAAGATAAGGGAGGACAAGGATATGAGCATGTTTTCCTTCAAAGGCATTGAGATAAAATGGAGGATAGAGATCAATTGATTTTATTTATGCATCAGATTAGGTATTTTGCACAACTAAGTAGACATTAAATATGGCCCAGGGTCTGCCAAATGACTCACATGGAGTATTTCTGGCCCACTATCATGTGCCACAAACCTCAGACCCAAATCTTAGAAGCTAAAAGAAATGGGAGGTGAAAGTAAAAGTCAAACCAAGGTAAGGAGTGAAGTTGATATTAAATCAGAAGTATAAAGTGATTGTTGATAGCAGAACAACTACTAAAAATAAACTAAACTTATTCATGTCATCTAAATTAAACTTGGTAGCTAGTAGTGAGGAGCTAGATTGTAGGAATAACTGAAACCCTCGGTCTTTCTTGAGATGTCGACACCTCTGACAATATTGTTGTCCATTCCACTGTGCGGCTTCAGAATGAACCACATGAAGGCCAGACCAGCTGGGTCCCTACCTTAAAGAACATAAGTTAACCACATGGGTTTTTATGGCAATTTATTTCATGGTCAACATTACTGCAAGATGAGCTTTTAAATTCCTTTTTTTATTTACACTGAGTTACAGAACCTCTTACTGGTACATCAGTCATGGCCACTTGCATAACTGGTCTAGTGTCATTACTACTATGCTACCATGGATGCAGGAGAGCTGCACTGGCTACTAAACATTGCCTTTTATGCTATAATTAGGTTATAGTCTAGCATCTATTAGTTATATAACTTTATTTTTACTTTGTCATTAGCTTTTTATTTGATACCATTATTTGTCCAGTTTTTAA
The DNA here is from genome assembly GCF_020745735.1 of Hemiscyllium ocellatum. NCBI lineage: Eukaryota > Metazoa > Chordata > Chondrichthyes > Orectolobiformes > Hemiscylliidae > Hemiscyllium > Hemiscyllium ocellatum. The sequence continues at coordinate 63,927,770 of NC_083403.1, forward strand.
AGTCCAGTGTTGATTTAAAATAAATTAAAATCACTTGAATAAGTAGGGATACAATGCAGACCTACAGATCATGGAGAAAAGAAATGTAAATTATCCAGGGCCCAGGCTTCATTACATTATGCCTCCAGCCACCTGGGGGAGATAGAGAGCACAGCTACCCCCTATTGGTATTGTACACATCTATTTTGTGGTTACATTGAAGCTCTGTTTTAACCTTCCACACCATCGCCAACATAAAGGTGGACACTATCTAATGACAGTATCCAAACATTCTGACTCAAAGAGAAATTGGTGAGTTATATGGTCTAGACATGCAGATGCTAACCTATCGTTATTCTTCTACAGTGGAGTAACAGCAGAAATTTTCCAAGAGGTTGAAGCAATTGGTCTTGTAGGGAAGATTTGAGGCGGCCAATTCACTTCAATCACAGATGTTCAAGTCTATTCTATGCTCTGACACTTGACCCTAACTTTGCCTTTTCCTTTTCCTCATTGGCCTGGAAGAATACAGCTAAGAATAATCCTCTTTGTGGATGCAAAGAAAAAAATGACATGTTGTCTCCCAACAGTTACTGCTCAGCCATGATCTTATTGAAAGAAGGACTAAATGGTCTACTCATAAGTTCATAAAGTGAGCTCATTGAATCTGGACAAGAGCAGATTGTGAGTTTTTGCCCTGCTCTCATGCAAGTCCATAGTTAGAGCATCAAGTTCATTTGCTTCAATATGACAGATTACATGCCTGCATTACGGTTTCTAGGTAACAAGTGTCTGTTCATCTCCGATACTTGGCTGATTTCTGAATGTTGTGTAATGACATTCATGAGGATCTATATCATACCATCTGCCTTAGGAGCAGAAGTAGGCCATTTGGCTCATCGAGCTTGCTTTTCCATTCAATGAGATCATGGCTGACCTAATAACACTGAACTCTACTTTCCTGTTTGTTGCCCCACAATTCTAGTACTGTTTATAAATTTATCTGTCTCAGCTTGAATATATTTAATGGCTCACCCTCTGCAGTAAAGAATTCCATGGATTCATCATGAAGAGGGAAAAAAATCCCTTCATTTCTGTCCTAATAGGCAACCCATTATTCTGAGATTAAGCTCTGTGATCCTAGAGCCCCACAAGAGAAAGCAACTTCTCAGTATCCATCCTATCAAGTCCCCTAAGAATCTTGTATGTTTCAATAAGGTCACCTCTCATTCTTCCAAACTCTGAGTACAAGCTAACCCATTCAACCTCTCTTCAAGACAAACCGTACGTACTCCAACTCGACTGAATGAATCTTCTCTGGACTGCCTTCAGTATTTCCTTAAACTGTTCCAGTAATCTAGGTATGGACTAATTAGTGTCTTGTTTTGTTTTGGAAAGAATTTCCTATTTTTATTCTTCATTTCCTTTGAAATAAAGATCAACATTTGATTTGTCTTCTCTATTGCTTTCTGAACTTGTATTCAGTTTTCTGTGTGGTCTCATGCATGAGGATGCTGCCTCCGCAACAAAATTTCTTTTTTTTTCTTCAGCTTTCTGCAGAATCTCTCCCTTAAAGTAATATTAAATTCTTCTATTCTTTCTGTCAAAGTGCAAAACCCCACATTTTTCCACATTGTATTCCATCTGCCAAATATGTCCCCACACTCTCTCGACCTGTCTGTATCCTTCTCTCTCTGTCTCACCCTCAGCACTTGCCATCCTATCAATTTTTGTCATCCACAAACTTGATTACATTCTCTTCTCTCATCGAAGTTATTTAATGAATGTTGTAAATAATTGTGACCCCAACAACCTAATGCTATCTACATATTGCTGATGTGAAAATGCCTCATTTATCCCAACTTTGTCTTCCTTTCATTAGCCAATCCTCCTATCCACAAACACATGGACTCTAATTTTAAGTATCCTTATTTTCAGTACATTATTGAACACTTTTTTAAAAAAGTTCGTTTACTGGTTTCTTTTACATATCTTGCCTGTTACCTCCCCAAGATAATTCTAATACATTTGTCAGGTGATTTCCCCTTCAAGAAGCCATGTTGATTCTGCTTGGGAATTTCTTATTAACTTTAAAACATTCATCATATTGACCATTTATAAGTCTTTTGGCCTATATTAACTTCTTGGCAAGAGGTGAACTCATTTGCACTGCCTACCTTGACAAGAATAAAGAGATGTTACACTCACAGCAGAACAATATGCTTCTATGTTGGCTACAATTCTCTGTGGGAGCAAGTAAGGCTTTTGCCCGAAATGTTCATTTTCCTGCTCCTCGGATGCTGCCTGACCTGTGTACTTTTCCAGCACCATTCTAATCTAGACTACAATTCTCTGCCCCTAGCCTGCACCAGGTTTTAGTCACTCACCCAGGCATCAGTCAAACCAAGGATTGCCCAAACTTTGGATTTGCTATTAGGTGAGATTTGGGAATCTGGCAACACCAAAGTTCTCCCTGTCTAATAAGACCAGGCTCCAACTCCACTATTTTTTTTCTACCTGAAGATGTGGAGATCTCTTAAGCTGTCTCTCGTGAAGAAGGCACATATAGATCTTTTTAACATGTCACAGCATTCATCAATGTTGTGTGCTAAAGCTACTGCAACCTTCACTTACGTAGGTATTGATTCCACCAGACAATCTTACACAATCAAAACTGTAATGCTGGAAAAGCACAGCAGGTCAGGATCATCCGAGGAGCAGGGAAATCAATGTTTTAGGCGTAAGCCCTTCCTGATGAAAGGCTTCTGTCCGAAACATCAATTCTCCTACTCCTCCAATGCTGCCTGACTTGCTGTGCTTTTCCAGCACCACACTGTCTCAACTCTGATCTCCAGCATCTGCAGTCCTCACTTTTGGGGGCACAGTGACTCAGTGGCGAGCACTGCTGCCTCACAGCTCCAGGGACCTGGGTTCGATTCCAGCCTCGGGCGACTGTCTGTGTGGAGTCTGTATACTTTCTCCATGTCTGGGTGGGTTTCCTCCAGGTGCCCCAGTTTCCTCCCACAATCCAAAGGTGTGTAGGTTAGGTGAATTGGCCATGCTAAATTGCCCATAGTGTTCAGGGATGTTTAGGTTAGGTGCATTAGTTGTGGTAAATGTAGGATAATAAGGTAGGGGATTGGGTTTGGGTGGGTTACTCTTTGGAGAGTCAGTGTGAACTTGTTGGGCCAAAGGGCCTGCTTACACACTGTAGGGATTCAATGATAATCCACCTGTTTAACTGCCTCCATTGCCATGACATCCTTCCTTAAATAAGGAGACCATTTGCTCATGAGGAGACAGCAAGAGGAGCACTGGCTGAGCTACTTTCATCTGTCTGGAGCTGAAGTCTGCCCTCGAAACTGCCAGTCAGAAGTCAACAACCCTCCACTTTCAGGAGAAAGTGAGGACTGCAGATGCTGGAGACCAGAGTTAAAAAATGTGGTGCTGGAAAAACACAGGCCGGGCAGCATCCGAGAAGCAGGAGAAGGGCTTATGCCCAAAACGTCGATTCCCCTGCTCCTCGGATGCTGCCTGGCCTGCTGTGTTTCTCCAGCACCACATTTTTCAATCCTCCACTTTCACACAGGGTTGTGGTGTTGGCTTCATTAAAGGTTTCTGGGGATCTGACTAGGGCCAAACTAGAGAGCAGGCATTTGAGGATTTTCTGGAAAGAGAGTCAAAATGGTGGCAACTTTAGGGACTAACTCTGTGGAAGTCTGTGTACTCTTTGGTCTTGGAAGGCTTGTTAAGCAGGGATCCTTGTTCTGTACACCAGCCTGCATAGGCAAAACTGATAGGCTGTGCATTTGGTCTGGGTCTCATCCACTGCTGACTTTATCACTTGGACCTATGAACAGGAAGGCCACACAGCCTGAGCTTCACTTACATTGGACTAAATTTTAAAGCTTTTTTCCCCAACCCTCCAAGTATAGAAGAGGACCATGGAATAATAATAATGGAAGATTTTGACCCTCTTGCCCTCATTCTTCTTCAACTCGCTCAAATAAACAAGCAAGAAGAGATGGCAAAAGGGGTACAATCCATAAAAATCATCCTTTTTACCCCATTTTTAAAACAAAAAAAAAGCCTGATAATAAATAAATAATGAATAGGAGGGCAGGTGGTAATGGTGGGGAATTGAAACCAAAAACACTCACCGGAGAGCAACAAAGAAAAGGTGAACAAAGCAATGAAAAATGATTGGAATAAAAGCAGAACAGCAATTAGGAAAGCAAAATGATCAGGTGTATAAAAAGAAAAAAAATAAGTATTTTATAAAACTTAGAAATAAGAGAAATTAGGATAGGACAAAGTTATTAAGATTTCAATCATAAAAGCAAAACTGACAGAAAAATTATAAAACATCTTGGGTATGACATTAATAGAAGTGATCAAAGAGGGAAAGGGTTAACTTTGGAAAATTAACTGAACTTGTTTTGAATGGTTGCAATGTAACAACATTGTGCATTGGTCAGTGGAGTTAGATTATCGAGATCAAAACTTGAAAGCTGCATTGAAGTCTTTCTGGAGAATTTGAGAAAAATCAAGTCTGTTTTATGCAAAAATTCATTTCGGAGATGTTTGAGGTGACATCTGAAAACTTGGAGGGCTCAAATCAAAATGATTTGGCAATTGGAATTTCATGTAAAGGTTATAATTCTAGGAGTTGGATTTGTCCTGCAACAATTTAATCACAAACTTTTCATAATTCTATCACACACCAGGAACTGTGTGGATGCAACAAATTTTGACTTTGATTTTTTCCAATGGCGACCTAGCCGCTGTTCAAAATAAACTACCTGTAGAACGTGTTCCTTGGGTTGAGGTACCAACGATGTGCTTTCTGACAATGCCATCACCTCGTTTGGCTGTCTCACATTTGCCTTATCACTTGAGCCCAGAGGGTTTGAAGAAAACTGGAAAAGTAAGTGCATCTTTTATTGCTTTCAACTCATTTATTCGCTTATAATATGTTTTGCCTTTCATGTTCATCATTGCTCTGACTGTTTTTTCTTCTCTGTATATTCATGGTGCTATTTTCTGTGAGCATACATTAAGGTTAGCTGCAGCCTTCCATCTATAAGATGATAATTTTTATCGTGTTGGCCAACTGTGTCAAGCATCACCTAATGTGGCCCACACAAGCACAGCAGAGGGAGGCAGTGAGCTGACAAGGTGGTATGTAGTAGTATCCTTTTATTAGTTCTTGGGGTGTGGGTCAGCATTCAGTTCCCATGCCCTAATTATACCGGAGAAAGTAGTACAGTGCTACCTTGAAATAATGCAGTCCTTGTGATAGAAATTCTTGTGCTTTTATGAATTTTCAGGATTCAGATCCTGTGACAGTGAAGCACCAATTATACAAGTCAGGGTGGTGTGTGTTTTGGAGGGGAACTTTCAGGTGGTGGTGTACCCAAGTATTTGCTGCCCTTTGTCCTTCTATATGGTAATGGTTGTACATTTTGAAAGTGCTGGCTGAGGAGCTGTGGTGAATTTCTCCATTGCATCTTGCAGATAGTGCTTTGTCCTGGATAGTGTTAAGTTTTTGAGTGTTGTTAGCTGCGCCCATCCAGGTAAGTGGGGAGTATTATATCACATGCCTGATAAGTACCTTGCAAGTTCCCTCAAAGTCACACCCATTGTCCTGACTTGAAAACATATTGCCATTCCTTCCTTCCTTTAGTGGCAGAGAGGAATAGGAATGTGGAGCTCAAAAACATTAGGTCAAAAAAATAGTTGGCTTAAATCCTGAAACTCTGTCCTCCAAAGTTTATAAGTTTATTTAATGGATTGCTATGGTTCAAGAGGGTAACTCACCACCGTCTTCTTAAGGGCAACAAGAGAAGGGCATTCAGTGCTGATGTAGCCAAAAATGCCCATATCCCTTGAATAGCAACAGTGAACTATCTACAAGATGCACTGCAGAAATTCACCAAGACTCCCTTAGACAGCAGCTTCCAATCCAATGACCAATTCCAAGGACAGCAAGTACATGGGACTAATTCCATCTGCAAGATTCCCACCAAGCCACTCACAGTCCTGACTTGGAGATATGTGACTGTTCCCTCAATTTGCTGAGTCAAATTCCTGGGACTCCCTCTCAAGTGGCATTGTGAGTCTACCTACAGCACATGCGTAATAGCAGTTCAAGAAGAAAGCTCACGATCTTCTTAAGGATAATTAGGGATGGGCCTTAACTGGTTGCCCACGCAGCAATGCCCAGGTCAAGGGAGTAAATAAAAATAAGCCTGCTCCACCATTCTAAATGATCATGACAACTTTATAGTCATAGAGATGTACACATGGAAACAGACCCTTCGGTTCAACCTGTCCATGCTGACCAGATATCCCAACCCGATCTAGTCCCACCTGCCAACCGGCCCATATCCCTCCAAACCCTTCCTGTTCATATACCCATCCCTCTTAAATGTTGCAATTGTACCAACCTCCACCACTTCTTCTGGCAGCTCATTTCATACCCACACCACCCTCAGTGTGAAAATGTTGCCCTGTACGTCTCTTTTATACCTTTCCCCTCTCACTCTAAACCTATGCCCTCTAGTTCTGGACTCCCTGACCCCAGGGAAAGATTTTGCCTATTTACCCTATCCATGCCCCTCATAATTTTTTAAACCTCTATAAGGTCACCCCTCAACCTCTGACACTCCAGGGAAAACAACCCCAGCCTGTTCAGCCTCTCCCTGTAGCTCAAATCCTCCAACCTTGGCAACATCCTTGTAAATCTTTTTTGAACCCTTTCAAATTTCACAAGATCTTTCCGCTAGGAAGGAGACCCAGAATTACATGCAACATTCCAACAGTGGCCTAACCAATGTCCTGTACAGCCACAACATGACCTCCCAACACCTGTACTCAATACTCTGACCAATAAAGGAAAGCATACCAAATGCCTTCTTCATTATCTTATCTAACTGCGACTCCACTTTCAAGTAGCTATGAACCTGTATTCCAAGGTCTCTATGTTCAGCAACACTCCCTAGGACCTTACCATTAAGTGTATAAGTCCTGCTAAGATTTACTTTCCCAAAATGCAGCACCTCGCATTTATCTGAATTAAACTCCACCTGCCACTTCTCAACTCATTGGCTCATCTGGTCCAGATCCTGTTGTAATCTGAAGTAACCCTCTTCACTGTCCGCTACACCTCCAATTTTGGTGTCATCTGCACACTTACTAACTGTACCTCTTATGTTCGCATCCAAATCATTTATGTAAATGACAAAAAGTAGAGGACCCAGCCCGATCCTTGTGGCACTCCACTGGTCACAGGCCTCCAATCTGAAAAACAACTCTCCCACCACCACCCTCTGTCGTCTACCTTTGAGCGAGTTCTGACTATCCCTAATCAGTCCTTTCCAAATACATGTACATCCTGTCCCTCAGGATTCCCTCCAACAACTTGCCCACCACCGAGGTCAGGCTCACTGGTCTATAGTTCCCTGGCTTGTCCTTACCACCCTCCTTGAACAGTGGCACCATGTTAGCCAACTTCCAGTCTTCCGGCACCTCACCTGTGACTATCGATGATACAAATATCTCAGTAAGAGGCCCAGCAATCACTTCTCTAACTTCCCACAGAATTCTAGGGTGCACCTGATCAGGTCTTGGGGATTTATCCACCTTTACCCATTTCAAGACATCCAGCACTTCCTCCTCTGTAATGTGGACATTTTTCAAGATGTCACCATCTATTTCCCTACTTTCTGTATCTTCCCTATCCTTTTCCACAGTAAATACTGTTGCAAAATACTCATTTAGTATCTCCCCTATTTTCTGCGTCTCCACACAAAGGCCGCCTTGCTGATCTTTGAGGGGCCCTATTCTCTCCCTAGTTATCCTTTTGTCTTTAATGTATTTGTAAAAACTCTTTGGATTCTCCTTAATTCTATTTCCAAAGCTATCTCATGTCCCCTTTTTGCCCTCCTGATCTCCCTTTTAAGTATTCTTCTACTTCCTTTATACTCTTCTAAGTATTCACTCGATCTACCCTGTCTATACACTACATATGCTTCCTTCTTTTTCTTAACCAAACTCTCAGTTTCTTGAGTCATCCAGCATTCCCTATACCTACCAGCCTTCCCTTTCACCCTAACAGGAATATACTTTCTCTGGATTCTTGTTATCTCATTTCTGAGAATCCATCACCCCCTACATTTTCCAAAACAGCATACTTGTTAGAAATCCACAAAAGACTCCTTCACTAGCTGTCTCCTTTTACCTTTCCTGGAGTTACCCATCTATGTGGCTGTTTCTGAGACATTCCCTCCTTCCTGTCACTGCCATCCATCGCATACTGTTGCTGTTGCAAATTCCTAATTGCTTCTAATTGACTCTCCAACCAATCCATTCTATTTGATAAGATTCGCAACATTTATGCCAACAGCATTTATGGCGGATATAATCTGCAGTAACCCTTAAACTCTCTTTAAACTCCCACATCTGTCAAGAAGTACATATCACTCTATTAAAGGCCATTTTTGCTCCTTCTCAATCTACAAACCCAGAAAATAACACCGTATTATTCCTCTGCAAACACTGCCCCAGATTAAATTAATAGTTATGGCTTATATTTTAAGTTTAATCAAGAGACATATCTCTAAAAAACATATAATCAAGAACGAACCCACTCTACTGACTACTGCAGATTCTCTGTAGGCCACACTTAAAACAACAATTACTTATTTGATTCTGTGCTGTGAACTTGGCCCAACAGTTCCTCCAAGATTAGTTGTGAATTTCATTGTTTATTAATTTTCCCAGATGCACTCCGATGTCCAGCGATATATGAATTCAAACAGCAAAGGCAGTAACTGTGCAGGTTCTCTCTCTCTCTCTCTCTCCTGCAATGACTTCACCATGCGCTTTCTTTGTCTGTTCTTCTCCCTTTTAAAACTGCTGTTGTTCTGACTTCTTTCCAAAGTTCCAAAACAATACATCAGCATATAAAACAGTAATTGCTGCTTCTGGAATGCGAGGAAATCACCTCCAGCACTTAAAATACCTCAAAAAAGGAGAAGCTGTTACAACTAGAAATTTTTCCCATCCTCCATCTTGAATTTCCCAGAAACTTTCTCCCAATCCATCCTCTCCTCCTTCCCCAAATTATCCCTGGTCTAACAAGAATACATTATGTCTTACAAGTATTTACCAACATCACATCCATTGCTTTCTGAATTAAAAAGTTCCAGACTACACAGCCCTCAGGAAAACATTTCCCTCAACTCACTTAATGGTCTTCTCTCCACTCGCATGAGGGAACATCCTTTTCAAGTTCATTTGTCAAGACCAAATTAAAATCTGGTATACTTCAATCAAGTTACTCATCTGTCTTCTAGTTCCTGTTTATAATTTGAGAAACAACTCCCGAAACACCTTTTGCAGAGGTGATTTCTCTGTTTCATTGCTGTTTTAAGTGAATAGAACAAACTGTGGTCAAACCAATGTCATGGACTGGAGCCATGGACCCTTGGATTAAAGGTCTATGCTGTATCAACTGAGCCACCCCGGCTCTCCCTTCTAAACTCCAATAATAATAATAATCTCAACCTGCCCAAGCTTTCTTCCGAAGACAACGCACTCATTCCAGGCATCTATCTAATAAACCAACTCAGAACTCTGCAATATATTCACAGCTTTTTTTTAAATAGAAGAGATCAAAACTTCCGCCAATGATGTATTAAAATGAAGTATACCATCTTTACTTTCTGTAATATCTCTTGTAATAAAGGATAGCACCAATACTACATACTGCCAACGTTGACTCATTCACTAGGACGTCTAAGTACCTCTGCATTCTCGAATTCTGCAATTTTTCTCCTTTCAATTAATACTTGCATTTTTCATTCTTCCTGTATAAGCTAACAATTTCACATTTGCCCACATTGTCCTCGGCCAGATTATTGCTCTCCTAATCAACTTATCTGTATCTGTCTACAACCTCCTCTTCATCACGACATACCTTCTATCATCTTGTCTGCAATGCTCCACATCAGTGACTTCGTTCAAAGTTGTAAAATGTTGATTTAAAGACCCAATTTTTCACATGGCTTTCTCTCAGCCAGCCAATCTTCTATCCATGGTAATATACCATGAGTATTTATTTTCAACAATACCTTCCAGAAATCTGGTACAGTGCAGTTAGAAAATTTCCCTTTATATCCAATGTATGTCACTCCTTCAAAGAACTGTAATAAGTTTCTTGAAATTTATTTCCCTTTGACAAATCTTTGCTGACTCTACCCAATTTGAGTTTTTCTTAAGTGTACAATTAAAATTAGGTTAATGATCCATTGTGACATTTTCTCCATGACCGAAATCAAGCTTAAAGTTTCCTTTTATTGCCTCCTCTTCCCTTTTTAAATGAAAGGGTTACATTTTCTATCTTCCAGTCTAATGAGCCTTTCCTGAATCAAGGAAATTTTAGAAAATTGACACCCAATACATCTACTAGCTCAATAGCAATCTCTTAAGACCCTCAGATGAAATCCATCAGGAGCCAAAATCTTGTCAGCCTATAGTTTTGTCCGTTTGTTCAATAACACTTCCCTCATAACTGTAATTTCACTAAATTGCTCTCTCCGTTCCAAGTCCATGTCTACAGCTATTAGTATTTTCTTGTATCCTTTAGAGTGAAAACACTAGCACCACATTTGTCCATTCATTTGCCATTTCTTTATTGTTAGGGTGGCATGGTGGCTCAGTGGTTAGCACTGCTGCCCTTTAGCACTATGGCCCCCAGTTCAATTTCAGCTCGGGTTTGCAGAGTTTGTATATTTTCTTTGTGTTTGCGTAGACTTCAGCTGTGTGCTCCAGTTTCCTCCCACAATCCAAAAATGTGCAGGTTAAATGGTTTAGTCATGGTAAATGCAGGGATAGGATGAGGGCTAGGTGGGAGAGTTTGTAGAGTTGGTGTGAATTCAACAGGCCAAATGGCCTCTTTCCTATGATTCTCGACTAATTCCCCATTTTATCTCTCGAGGATCCACACTCTCTTCTTGTGCTTTTCTTAAATACCTGTATATCATTTTCTATTTGCGTTCCATTTTTACCTTCCTTGCTAGCTTCCTTTTATCCTTTAATTTCTTCCTCATGTTTAATCTGTTGGTTTTCTGCTGTTTGTTTTATTTGGATAAATCATCTGACCTGCTGTTCACCTTTGTGCAGTTATAGTTGTTTTCCTTAAATTACATACTTCATCAAACTGCAGATGGTTGATTCTCCCTTTTAGAATTTTCTTTCAGAGTAGAAATATTTTTATTCTGTCTATTCTGAAATGTACACTTAGATCAATCTCACTAGTGACTTATTTCCCCTACTGTTCCTCAGTTCAAGGCAAACCAATTCTACATCCTAATCTCCTGAATCAAAGTCATCTGTAACTGTTACAAAGATTCCATCCTCGATTAACAGTACTGCCCTTTCACCTGTTGCCAAGCTTCCTGTTGTTCATAAATGTCCTGTACCCCTGAATACTATGGACCTATTCCCTGTGATCCTAATGTCATGTTTCCATAATGGCTAGAAAAGTAATATATATATTTACTTCAACATGTGCCATAAATGAATTAATTTTATCTTTTTCTTATCGTTGTAACATCTAGTCCTAATTGTTTTTGTGTTCCTAGTATTCTTTTCCACACTGACCCTTTCTGCCAACCTCTGACCTGTATTTTCCATATTACAAATTCCCCCACCTTGTTTTGACTCTTTGATATATCTTATCACATTAGATCCATTTCACGTTGGATTTAAAACCTTCTGTCTCCTAGTTATGCATTTCACAAGGCCACTAGTCCTGGCACAGTTCTGATGTACACCATGCCAACATTACAATTTCCCTGTAGCAGTTACAAAACCCTCTCACTGGCAGAAAACCCAGCCATCTGGGCTCTTACCCTCTGCTGCAGAGAGTAGTCTCAATCCCACTCACTATAATGTCCCCTATTACTACTATTTGCTTTGGTGTTCTCTCTCAGTTGAGTATCGTCTTGTACCACAGGGCTATGGTCAGTTTACTTCACCCTACAGCCCTTGATCTTATCCAAACAAGCTGAGGGAAGCTAAATCCTATTGGAAAATCACAGAAGCCACCATTTCTGCATTCCCACCCTCTGGTTCTCCTTACATGCCGTACTCACTATCCAGTTACATTCTCCTGTCGCTGACCAAAGGCCAAATCAGGGGACCCAGCATTAAGTAGTGGGATGGCATCCTAGGTACAAAGAATCCTGGTAGAATTTCTTCCTCCCTGCTTCATCAGTCTCTGTCATTCACCTCCCCAACTCATAAACTCTAAACCAAAGCTGCCCAAAGATTGAACACTTACTGCAGACACATTGGCCCTTAATCACAGGGTTATCCCGAAGCTTCCACAAGCTGCAGCTTTGTCACACTACCCATCCACCCACTATTTAAAATAAAAATTAAATAGGTGAACGACACAATTTAGCTTGCTTTTATATATTCTCACTCTGGTCCTCATTCTGAACACCTTCTCTTTCCAATCCTCCCATTTCCTCCAAACCAAAGGAATAGCCATGGGCACCCGCATGGGCCCCAGCTATGCCTGCCTCTTCGTAGGATATGCGGAATAGTCCATCTTCCGCAACTACACTGGCACCACCCCCCACCTTTTCCTCTGCTACATCGATGACTGTATTGGTGCTGTCTCGTGCTCCCACGAGGAGGTTGAACAGTTCATCCACTTTACCAACACCTTCCACCCCGACCGCAAATTTACCTGGACAGTCTCAGACTCCTCCTTCCCCTTCCTAGACCTCTCCATTTCTATCTCGGGCGACCGAATCAACACGGACACTTACTATAAACCGACCGACTCCCACAGCTACCTAGACCACACCTCTTCCCACCCTGCCACCTGTAAAAACGCCATCCCATTTTCCCAATTCCTTCGTCTCCGCCGCATCTGCTCCCAGAAGGATCAGTTCCAATACCAAACAACCCAGATGGCCTCTTTCTTCAAAGACCACAATTTCCCCCCAGACGTGGTCAATGATGCTCTCCACCGCATCTCCTCCACTTCCCGCTCCTCCGCCCTTGAGCCCCGCCCCTCCAATCGCCACCAGGACAGAACCCCATTGGTCCTCACCTACCACCCCCCAATCTCCATATACATCGTATCATCCGTCGTCATTTCCGCCACCTCCAAACGGACCCCACCACCAGGGATATATTTCCCTCCCCTCCCCTATCAGCGTTCCGAAAAGATCACTCCCTCCATGACTCCCTCGTCAGGTCCACACCCCCCACCAACCCAACCTCCATTCCCGGCACCTTCCCCTGCAAACGCAAGAAATGCAAAACTTGCACCCACACCTCCCCCCTTACTTCCCTCCAAGGCCCCAAGGGATCCTTCCATATCCGCCACAAATTCACCTGCACCTCCACACACATCATTTACTACATCCGCTGCACCCGATGTGGCCTCCTCTATATTGGGGAGACAGGCCGCCTACTTGCGGAACATTTCAGAGAACACCTCTGGGACACCCGGACCAACCAACCCAACCACCCCGTGGCTCAACACAACTCCCCCCTCCCACTCCTTAAAGGACATGCAGGTTCTTGGACTCCTCCATCGCCAGACCATAGCAACACGACGGCTGGAGGAAGAGCGCCTCCTCTTTCGCCTAGGAACCCTCCAACCACAAGATGAACTCAGATTTCTCCAGTTTCCTCATTTCCCCTCCCCCCCCCCACCTTATCTCAGTCCCAACCCTCAAACTCAACACCACCTTCCTAACCTGCAATCTTCTTCCTGACCTCTCCACCCCCACCCCCACTTCGGCCTATCACCCTCACCTTAACCTCCTTCCACCTATCGCATTTCCAACGCCCCTCCCCCAAGTCCCTCCTCCCTACCTTTTATCTTAGCCTGCTTGGCACACTTTCCTCATTCCTGAAGAAGGGCTCATGCACGAAACGTTGATTCTCCTGTTCTTTGGATGCTGCCTGACCTGCTGCGCTTTTCCAGCAACACATTTTCAGCTCTGATCTCCAGCATCTGCAGTCCTCACTTTCTCCTTTTATATATTTTATCAATGTAACCCACAAATTTGAAATGCTATGTTCAAACTAAAGACTGGAGAAAGCATTAACCACGTGTCTGAAACTCCACAAACAGCTAGTTCCCTTTTCCTGTTGTAAAGCAAGAGCTAATTCAAATCAGCTCCAATGAAACTAAAACTTTGGAATTCTGACTTAGTACAGTGCAGAGTCAATGGTTGAGGTGTCATTCTATATTTACACTGCAGCACACAAAAGACAGCAGGGTCAGAGACAGATGACTGGAAGCACAGGTCATGTTTGTGAACTGATCAATGGTTTTTCACAAAGCAGTTACTGTGTCTATTTTTTAAAATCTCTTCAATGTAGAGGCAGCTGTGTAGTGAGTATTGAATCAGCATGCTAAATTGAAACAAATGGAAATAGGGCTTGGCCAATGAGAGAAAGTGAAAACACTGGGAAAGGGAGGAGGTGATTGTGGAGTGAGAAATATTCCACAATATTTCCTACAGAATGCTGGGAGTGTGGAGGGAATTTTTGATGCTGGCATCATGCAGGAAATGGCAGAAGATTATCCATTAAATGTGGCAACTGATGGAATGGAGGCTGTAGGCAAGGGATACCCTAATCACAGAGCTGGGAGTGGGAAGGCTGAGCAGAATTGCCTCACGTAGAGCTGAAGTGGTGGGACAAGTGCTTTAGTTGAGGAGAAGACATATCAGAAATGATATCATGGAAGATTGCACTAACCATTGACACTTTGAATGCTTTGACAAAATCCCAGGCAATCATAATTTTCATTTCCTAGCATTTGTCACATGAAAGAAGAAACAAACTAGAGCAGGGGAGAAGTTGATTGAAAACATGGGCAAATACTTAAAGGATGATTCCGAAAGTGGAGAGAAAGGTAAGTAAGAGGAAGAGATTTACAGAGGATGGTTCATGAAGGTGCTGTTTCTAACAGACTGTAGCAAAATGTAGCATGAAGTGACAGGCATGACGTTTGTCAGTTGGAGCATATAATTAGATAAGCTCACAACAGTGGAATAGATCAAGGTCACAGAGATTTGAAGAGGAGGATTGCTGCTTTAAATAAACTTAAAGGATCTAGGACCAGTGAGGATAAATTGCTTAGAAAATTGAAAATATAGTTTGTTTAAACTAAAATATCAATGCAAGGTAATTGCAGTTCTAACTAATAGGCCACAAAACCGTGAAAAATAACACTTTAATATGAAGTCAATTTTTGACAACTTTACCATTTCGTTATATCGTTTCCAATATAATGAAGCTGTAAAGTAAAATGTAAAGTTACGTTCAATCAACTTTTACAAATAGAAAACAAAGGTGCTTTTTTATGATTGCGCATTCAACAGCTCTGATATTTTATACGTAGGTTATTTACATTTATCGGAACCCAAAGGACGTGGTTGTGTCTTTGTATCACTTCCAAAATTTCATCACCCTCTTAAAAACACCGTCAGGTTTTGGTGAATTTCTGGAAATGTTCATAGAAGGAAAAGGTAAATAATTAGCATTCATTTCATTGTGTATTTTAATCAATGGCATTACTTCTCTTCATTTTGTTATCAATTTTCAGTAAATTCTCCGTCCCATCAACAAATCATGAGGAAGGGCAAGACCATGGAAGGGTCTTAAAGCTAGGAAGAGCATTTTAAAAGTCTCTATGTATAGTTTTTTTTCTGGTGGCCATATTGTTAAATGTGGGGAAATCTCCGTGGTCTGGGGAAGAACACCTGGGCTGCAAGTCTACAAACATTTCTTTGATTTGCCCCATCCCTGTCAAGGTAACATTCAAACTCGAGGATCTCAAGTTGCTGCCCTCTGTGCAACCAACCCAGGACTGGTGGTTGCATAGCATCCATAGAAGGGGAGGCACCTGTGAATAAACAACATCTGACAGATGTCCAAAAGGAAATTTAGGTCTGATACTTACTAATTACAAAAACTATCAATTATGTTTCCCATTTAACATGCAAATTCTTTCTTCATTAGTGGTCTACGGCAGTTGGTTCGATCACATCCAGAACTGGTATGCCCACAGGAATGAATTCAACATCCTATTTATGTGCTATGAGGAAATGAAACTGGTAATAACTGAATTTTTTTTATTGACCAACCTGCAAGAGTTAAGCTTCTCAGGTGAAGCAAGAAGTACCGATTTTGGGTGTGATCTGTTTCCTGGCAGTCTTCCCTTTACTCGCCAGAAAATTGCACTTCTTAAAGTTGGTACATGCAGCTACAACATTCTCTTAGCATGACTGATTCCTTATTGTAAATCTCTCTCTAACTGGATCACTTTATGAAAGCAAATGACTAATGGAATGAAATATGCTTGGATGCAGAGAAGTCACATTCAGCCCTCTGAGCCTACCCCTGTCAATCAATACTATCATGCTGACCATCAAACTCAGTACCCTATTCTAACTTTCTCCCCAGACACTGTGATCATTTTAGCCCTAAGAACTGGCTACTTACTTGGTATAGTGAGTGAAAATGTTTCCTGATCAATGTGATTTTTTGTTATTGTTGGTTTTTTTTTCAAACATTGAACCCAATACTGATCCCTGCTCTGTGGAGGTAAATTGAATTTTAGACCTGGGTTTACTTGTCCCTCTTGGACTCACTGCACTTTGTCTGGGTTAAGTATGCACAGTATTTTGGAGCTTCAAAAATATTGTAGAAGTGGTTGAATCTTTGGCCTGAATTGCTCTTACCACGTTTTGAAGTTAAGAAGAAAGCTGACTCCATCAAAGCTGTGCATATACTATTTGCTAACATCATGGAGTCTGTTACTATCCCTGAGCTGCCAACGATTAATAATATATTGACTATATTTGCATGTTATAGGATCTAAGGACATCGGTGCAAAAAATGTGCAAATTTCTTGGGAAAGAGTTGGACGATGAAAAACTTGACACCATTGTGAAACACTGTACTTTTGAAATTATGAAAGTGAATCCGATGGCGAACTATGAAAATGTTGAAAGTAAAAGTGAAAATGGAGCATTTCTTAGAAAAGGTAAAAATTTGAAAATAAAACAAAAACCACAGTTGCTGGATATCCAGAACAAAAGCAGATAATGCTGGAGGGACTCAGTGAGTCTGGCAGCATTTGTGGAGAGAGAAATTTTAGATCCAGTGACCCTTCTTCAGAAAGGGTTCAATTTTCACTGGAATACTGAAGGGGATGGATACATTATTCTTTTTGACAAGAAGCTAAAGGGTTGGAAATGTCCTGATGTTATTAATTTAATTGTATCAAGAAGTAGATCTTGTATTTTGCATAAATCAAATAGACTGTTAAAAATCACACAACACCAGGTTATAGTCCAACAGGTTTAACTGAAAACACTAGCTTTCAGAGTGCCCCTCCGTCATCAGGTGGTTGTGGAGAAGGAGCAAGCTTCCAATTAAACTTGTTGGACTATAACCTGGTGTTGTGTGATTTCTAACTTTGTACGCCCCAGTCCAACACTGGCATCTCCAAATCAAATAGAATGGGAAGTATTTTGTACCTGAATCTATCCAAATTCATTTCTTGATCTGTATCTTCTCTAATAATCACTTAGACACTCACTGAATACATAAGTCTAATAGTGAGCAATATTTGAGAACTATTGAAATTACACTAACCAATTTCCCGAGGGAACAACCCCAGTATGAGATTGGAAGTTAGGGCCCAAATTGCACAATGCACTGAATTGCTAACTACATGGTAGGAAATCTTGCTTTTCATTTTTGAGGTAATGCTGCATGCATGCAGTATTCACATTCACCTTTAACACAACCCTGAGAAAGAAGGATTGTGTGGACTGATTATTGGGTCAAAAAGCTTCTCTGGTGTAACCCAGCCCATATGCTATTTTGCTTTTAAAAGATTCTTTCAAGGCCTTTTGACCCAATAATCAGTCCACACAATCCCTCTTTCTCATAAAAAAACCTGAAAGAACTGTAGATGCTGTAAACCAGAAGCAACATTCTGACAAAGGGTGACTTGACCTGAAACGTTAAACCTGCCATTTCCTTTCCACAAATCCTGCCAGACCTGCTGAACTTTTGCAGCAACTTCTGTTTTGTTCCTTTTCTCTTTTCATTCACTTTTCATTCCGTCCATTTAAAAAAAATGAAATTTCTCTTTGTATTGCAATTGGAGAGCCTGCCTCTGTTGAGAAGAGAAATGGATTAACTTTGTAAGAGGAAACACATTGCACCTTTAGACTCAAAGACGTGCCTAAGAGTGGAATGTTTGGATCAGCTTGTCCTGAAGGATTTGGGCTAAGTCTCATTTGGCTAAGTCTCTGTTCCCAAATATAAGTGGCCTCTGTTAAAGTTCCTTCCTGCCAACACCCACCCGCTCAACCACTTCTCCCACCCCAAACTCTCACCTCACCTTATCCAGTCAACTAACCAGTCCCAGAATCATCACTATTCTCATATTCTCTATGGTATCATTGGCCAAGAGTCTGGACCGTGTCTTGCCACCGTTATTCTTAAGTTGTATGTAGCTGAGATTTGGTGGTGAATATTTTGCCCTCCTTTGTTTCCTTGCCTAATTTGTGTGGGGTTGTGAAGGAAAAGAAAAGTTCTTAATGCTGTTCACCTATGGCCAAATTTGGGAGCATTGAAGTCAGCACAATAAGAGAGTAAGTCTTGTAGACATTCTGGATCCATTTAACATTCAGATGATATCCAGTCACAGAAACATTTTGCATCATTGGCCATTAAGTAGCTACAGTTCATGGTGTCCACACTCTGTGGGGAGTGACATTGAGTCTATGCCTTTTGGTCAAGCCTTTGCACAGGGGTGAAGTGTAGTATCTATGATTGACCCAGAACATATAAATTGCAGAGAAAGACCTTGATCCTGAAGCCAGATGATATTTACAACCTCCATCAGAGGAAAAGTGTATCGTGCAGATTGGACACAATAAAAGTTGTGTAAAATGCCAATGATTGTGAATGGTACTGAAATGATATCTTCCAAAGGCATTGAAATTGAGTTTCCAATTTATGCATTTTTGTGCTGAAGACTCTGATGATTTTTACACCAACATTCACAGAACACAACCAAAATTCCACTCTTCACAAATTTAGGTTTCTTTCTTATTTTTATGGAATTGTCCATATTATTTATTTCATTCTGATTTCATTTCATAATTCCAAAAGTTGAATCATCTCATTTTTTTTTCAGGGATAATTGGAGATTGGAAAACTCATTTTACTGTGGCCCAGTCAGAGATGTTTGACAAGCTATTTGAAGAGAGAATGAAAGACTTCCCTTTGAAGTTCACCTGGGATGGCAAATAACTAGACCTCAATATCTAGACTGGCCTGTGATGTGTATCTATTAATTTTTTTGACATTGTTAAATGAAAACCTATTACTTTTATAGAAAAGCGAACTGGTAGATTGTTGTACATGGAAATGAATATATATTTAAAAGTAATGAATTTGGAGGTCTACAGGGAATGGGCTGGAGAATCAGGGGAGCTAGGCAGCTCTTTTGAGAGCTGGTACAGACATGATGGGTTGATTGACTCCCTTGGTACTAGTAAACCTCTATGATTCAATTATTTTATTTATCTGAACCTTAACTATAAACACTTAACCTGTGATATTAATCACTCTATTTCCAGTCATTGTTGATCTAGCCTTGTGTCCCAGTTTTTTTTTGTTTTACTCATTTTTCTAAACTTCCTCTCCTGTGACAGCCTTTCTTTTGTATAAATATTTCCGAAGTGCACATACTACATTGAATTCATCTACCTGACCTATTTACATCCCATCAGTTCTAATCCCTTCACCTGTTGGTATTAATTCTTGATGATCAGGTCCTAATGTGTTTTTTGGAATTCAGTTCCTATTTTTTTAATTACTTTTTTTTGTAACCCCATTCGAAGAGATGGTATTAATAATAGGCTGAATTTTTACCAAATTTTGTCTAAGTATCATTTTCATTGAGTTTATAAAATTCCTGTCTCGTGAGGCCAAACAGATTTTCTTACAGTATTGTCACAAACTTTCCTCATTAATTACCTAACTATGGCACCTCAGTCATTTGATACTAGTTGTATTCTACCACTCGCCACTTGCTGGATATTCTGGATTACACTAACAAGCTTGTGCCATCTTTATATTGCCATTGCACAACAAGGTAGGGGCTGGCATTTTGAGGCTTCCCTGATAACTGTATCCCTTTCCAGAGGGCATGGCAGATGAGAGGAATTAGCGTTGCTATTTGCTGACAGGGTCCTTAACATCCTGCTGGATAGGGTGATCCAGAGGAGTGACCACCAGAGGAGGCCACAATACCAGATCCTGTCTGATCCAGAGTGGACCAACATTACCAACAGGATCAGTCTGGTTTCAACCATCCAGCAAGATGCCCAGCAGTATAACAATAAGGTCAATGACCTACTCCGCTCTGTCAGGATTAAGTGCTGCCATTTTCCCTCTGTTACTTCACACTCACTATCCTTGCTGCTGCACCCACTTCCCAACAGGGCTCATGTCACAGCTCTCTCTTTTGCATGCAACATCTTCCCTCACCAACTCTCACCTAACCCAGCCCCCACTCTACTAACCCATCCTCTGCTTTTCCTATATGGATTGAACACACACCATATCCGAATTAAACTTGCAGAGCAGCTGCTAACTTCCATAAAACAAAACTCTCTTGCTAAAATCTACATCTTTACACGTTTGTTCTGTTCCCATCCTATTATTACAAGGCAGGGTTGAGGGTTAACTCTAAGGTGACCATCTTTGAAATATTGTTCACAAATGTGTCTCCTTTAAAATTCTTTTGCAGAGATCAGGCCTTTCCTTTTTACCTTCCTCTGATCTAGTTCCAATGACTGGCTTTTACAATCTTTCCCTTGTCCACACACATGAGAGATGACACAAAACTGAACTAAGGCCCAAGACAGATTGATGAATAGGACTTTGAAGAAGAGATGCTCGCTCTAAGCACCACATCAAGCTATTCAAGGAAACCAGCCATGTTCTTGGGCATTGTCCTCCATTTCTTCCCAGTCTCTACTTGAAATTGTCATTTAAAAAGAGGGAGGAAGTAAACATATTTATCATGAGCAAGGGGTTTTCCCATTAGGTTCCATGCTCCTACTCCATTCATTTCCCAGCATTATGTCATCTTTTAAATGTACTGGAATGCTGATAATGACCTAAACACAGAAAATGCTTCTCCTTATACTATCAGTGAGAAACCATCACCCATTTATGAACTTGAGTTGTCAATCCCAACCAGGAAATCAACGCTAAAATAGTAACATGAACCACCCCCATAGCACAAATTAAAATAACATGAATACAAACAAAATCAAGCATATGTATTCAAGAAAACGTCCAGCAACAATGATCTGATCAATAAACTGACAGTGGAAATGAAAAAAAAGACAAGTGTTATCAAAACTTGAAATGTTTGAATAAATGCTGAGGAAGGGGACTTTGTATCCAAAATGCTGAGTAATTTCAACCACTTACAGTTGGGGTCTTCGATGCTGCTCTGTGATAATACTTTCCCCTGTCTGTCAGATGGTTCATGGTTATGTTATGGAGATTGTGCTGTCAGTGTTTCAATTTTATTAAATTTTGAAGATGAATCAGCTTTCAGATTCATGCCAGGATTTATAACACCATAAACCATGACCAGGCACATCTGATACCTTGCTGTCATTACCAGGTATTTCAAGTTCCATTCCAGAAACTCGAATACAAAACTGAGGACGACACTGCACTATAACACTCAGGGGTGTGATGCGCTGACAGTGGCTCTATCATTTGGGTAAAAAGTTTAACTGATGCTTCACTTTCAGTTTCAAAGTATAAGCTCCCATGGCAGCATTCAAAGAGGAGCGTAGAAGTTCTGGTCAATATTTAGGCTGCAACTAACATCACTATAAGAGAGAATCTTTTTGATTTTGCACTGCTGCTTACTGGGGCTTGCTATGCACAAAATGTTTCCTTGTTTCATACACTGCAACAGAGATTACACTTCAAAGGTACTTCACTGATTCAAAATGTTGGGGGTGAGGAGGGGGATGTCTTTTTCTCATAAAGGGCTCAATTTAAATGTAATTTTTAAAAAATAATTAGCAGGAAAGAGTTGAAGGATTAGTAAATCAGTTATTGCATAATAATTCATATATTTTATACTTGCATTTATATGTCACTTATCATTTATGGCACTAAATCAAAATGCTCAGGTAGCTGACAGGAAATAAGATGTGGCATGTGAACAAATATTGCAAGATATTGAAAAAAAACTTAAATATAATAGCATCAGTTAACTTCAAATTGTTGTACGGATATACTGTATGCTTATTTTTTTTCTGGACATTTAAATAAATCAGATGACTCATAGTTATGTCGTAGAGATTGTGTTGTCAGTGTTTCAATTTTGTTAAATTTTGAAGAAGAATCGGCTTTCAGTTTCTTGCCAGGAGTTATAGCAACGTAAACCTTGATCAGGCGCATCTATCTTGCTGTTATTACCAGGTATTTCATAAATATATGCACAGATGTTTCCTTCTACCAATACAATATTGTCTGTCCACATGTTTCCATTTTTCACAATCCTCCACTTGTACAAATTACATGAAGGTTATTTCATCTTAATGAATACAATCTTCACAATGCTTACATAAAAAGTGATAGTTTCCAACAGAATCTGTACTAAGAAGTCTGAGGGCAATGTTTATTTTGTTAATGGCTTATTTATGTTTAAGAGTGAACTGGCTGTGGGTCAATACCACACAGAGAAAGCAATTGACTTATGGTTGGTTGTCCACCTACATTCATTTTGATCTCAACTTAGTGGATCATAGCTCCTGTTGGGATCCATTATTAAGGTTAGGTAGCTCCTGTTTGTAAAGGGAAGGGGAGACAACTTTTGCATGGCAATAACAAGTTTCTATTCTAGGTAATCCACCTAGTAACACCAGTATTTAAGAAGTTCAAGCTAGATTGAATATAACTGAATTCTCATGAAATAGGGTTGACGGTTCAGAATCTTTTTCTAATACTCGGAGGCAGGCACTTAAGGTATGAGGGGGAAAGTTCAAAGGAGACGTGAGGGGCAAGTTTTTTACACAGCAAGTGGTAGGAGTCTGGAACATGCTGCTGGGGCGGTGGTGGAAGCAGATACAGTAGGGGCATTTAAGGGACTATCAGATAAGCACATGGATGTGCAAGGAATGGAAAGATATGGACCAGAGACGGGAAGAAAGGATAAGTTTAATTTGACATCATGTTCGGCACAACATCGTAGGCCGAATGACCTGTTCCTGTGCTGTGCTGTTCTGTGTTCTATAAAATGGTTCACTTGGTTAGGTTTCACCTCCTCCACTTTAAGCATTTGCGAAAAGAACCAGCTTGGTTACAAAGGAGTCAATTTTTTAAAATTATAAAGATGTACTTTATTTATAAAAAGCATTTGATGTTTCTCAGAGTTCCCAACAGTCACATTTTCTACTCGTGCAGGAAATTATTTCCATTCCTTTTGAGGTAGTGAGGAGGGGACACAGATTTAGGCTGTGATCTTTCTCCACTCTGCCTTGGCTTTAGTGAATCCTTCAGCACACCATCCTGGACTTTGAAGTGTGCCAGTCTGCAACACTCGGTCGAGATCAGCTCTTTACACTGGAAGATCAACATGTTTCAGGCAGACCAAAGACAGTGTGTCACTGAATCAGTGGTCCTCTAGGAGCAGCTGATGTTTGTCTCAGTGTGTGTCCTGCGTCATGGAGCCGCTAGGAACAGTTAGGACTGCTCATAGCTGAGGATTAACATTCAATGGCTAAAAGTGGTTCTTAGTTAACATCAAATCACTGAGGAAGGTGTTTAGATAAAACAGCAGGCTTCCATAGTCTGATGCTTGAAGTTAAAGTAGAGGTCAAGGTAATGGTAGCCTGTGTAACAGGAATATATCCAAGGTAATGAAATGAAAACAATACAAAAGGTCTTGCAAAATACATACAACAAGGTCTTGTTGAATGAGAAGTCAAAATGCAGCAGCTGCTTTCACAGAGTCTGTTTATTAAGAAACATTCTGCAGTAATGCTGATTTAATGCTCCTTTTTCAGGCTGGTCCAAAGTTAGCTATCGATCAATAGGGTCACTCCATCTCTCTCCAGATCTTCTTTGCAAAAGCCCATTCCAGAAGGAGAAGTGTAACTGTCTCTGTCCCACTGCAGCTGCTAGGAGGGCAGAGGGCAGTGGTAGAGAGAATCCAAACATGTGTGAAGGATCTAACAGTATTGCCCTTCTTACCAGCAGTCAAGAGATGTCTTGGTGCTTCTTGGAAAATTCTGGTGATGAGGCATTCTGCCAAATGGCTTTGGCAGTCTACTCAGGGACCCACCCAACAGAATCCGCCTTTCCCTTTTCCTTTAGGGTCTTGACTATGTCACATGCTGACCAGTGCCTGATGATCTTGCAGTCAAAGATGTTTTCCTATGCAATTTATTCCATAAGGGACAGGAGACATGAATGGCCCAACTACTTAGAGTGGTCCACTGTGACCAGGCCAGTCCCATCCTTCGCAACACTGAGGGTAGGTAAAACCTCTGTACGTAGTGACATTTGGTGTTTGTGTATTGAGATCTATGCACAACTTCAAAAAAAGGACAGTGATGCTGCAAGGAAGAAAGTCTAGTAAAGAAATATTTATATCCCCCTGAAAGACCGATTTTTAAGTAATAAAGGTATCAAATCTGAAGTGAACACAGCTGAGACATCGGAGCAAATTACTGCAGATGCTGGAATCTATACTGAAAACAAAAAAATGCTGGAGGTCACAGTGGGTCAGACAACATGTATGGAGACACAGCAAGCTCATGTTTCGAGTCTAGGTGACTCTTCATCAAAGCCAAAGTGAAATATGCGGGAGGCCTCTTCTGGAATACTGTGTCCAGTTCTGGTCACCCAGTTATAGGAAGGATATTATCAAACTGGAGAGGGGTCAGAAAAGGTTTACCAGAATGTTGTCAAATTTGGAGGTTTGAGTTATAAAGAAAGGCAGGATATGCTGGGATTTTGTTCACTGGAGCTTAGGCGGTTGAGAGGCAATCTGAAAGAAGTTTATAAAATAATGAGGGGTATAGATAGAGTAAAAGGTAGTTGTCTTTTCCCTAGAATGGAGGATTGCAAGACTGGGGCGGTGGTGGGTGGGTGCGGGGGACATTTTTAAGGTGAGAGGAGAGAGATTTAAAAAAGACATGAGGCAAATTTTTGACAGAGAGAGTGGTTCACATGTGGAATGAACTTCCTGCGAAAGTGGTGGATGCAGGTACAATTACAATGTTTAAAAGATATTTGGATACATAAAGAGGAAAGGTTTGGAGCGATATGGCAGGTGGGACTAATTCAGTTTAGGATTATGTTCGTCATGGACTGATTGGACCGAAGGGTCTGTTTCTGTGCTGCATGACTCTCTGTCTCTATGACTATGACTCTAATGGCAGAACAACATCCTACCGGACTTGAAAGTACAGACAGTCCCATTGGGAAGGGGGGGGGGGTGGGGAAGGGAGAGCGGACATAATAACAGAATGTAGCAAGGTAAAGGAAAGGGAAGAAATGGATGTTGGTACACAATTTGAAAGTGTTGAGCACAATATTAAGTCCAGAAGTTTGTAATGTGCTGTCCCCTCCACACTTCACTTCAGCTTTGATGAAGAGTCATCCATAGTCAAAGCGTTACCTTGCTCTCGCTCCATGGATGCTGTCTGACCTGCTGTGATAGCTAGCATTTGATGTTTTCAGTATTGCTGTGATATATTTTAAATTATAAAACATATCTTTTTGTAAAAACAATGAAGGGTTATACTTTAGACATACTTTTCAATCTACTGTTTTTGAATCAGTATTAGAGTCATAGAGTCATAGAGATGTACAGCACAGAAACAGACTCTTCAATCCAACCTGTCCATGCCAACCAGATATCCCAACCCAATCTAGTCCCAACTGTGAGCACCTGGCCCACATCCCTCCAAACCCTTCCTGTTCATCTACCCATCCAGGTACCTTTTAAATGTTGCATTTGTACCAGCCTCCACCACTTCCTCTGGCAGCTCATTCCATACACGTACCACCCTCTGCCTGAAACGGTTGCCCCTTAGGTCTCTTTTCTATCTTTCCCCTCTCACCCTAAACCTATGCCCTCTAGTTCAGGAGTTCCCCACCCCAAGGAAAAGACTTTGTCTATTTATCCTATTCATGCCCGTCATAATTTTGTAAACCTCTATAAGGTCACCCCTCAGCCTCCGACGCTCCAGGGAAAACAGCCACACCCTGTTCAGCCTATTCAACCTCTGCCTGTACCTCAAATCCTACAACCCTGGCAACATCCTCGTAAATCTCTTCTGAACCCTTTCAAGTTTCACAACATTTTTCTGATAGGAAGGAGACCAGAATTGCACGCAATATTCCAACAGTGGCCTAACCAATGTCCTGTACAGTCGCAACATGACCTCCCAACTCCTGTACTCAATAGTCTGACCAATAAAGGCAAGCATACCAAACGCCTTCTTCACTATCCTATCTACCTGCCACTCCACTTTGAAGGAGCAATGAACCCGCACTCCAAGGTCTCTTTCGATTAGTTAGATTACTTACAGTGTGGAAACAGGCCCTTCAGCCCAACAAACCCATACCGACCCTCCAAAGAGCAACCCACACAGACCCACCTCCCTCTGACTAATGCACCTAACACTATGGGCAACTTAGCATGGCCAATTCACCTGACCTGCACATCTTTGGACTGTGGGATGAAACCGGAGCACCTGGAGGAAACCCAGGCAGACACAGGGAAAATGTGCAAACTCCTCACAGCCAGTTGCCCAAGGCTGGAATTGAACCTGGGTTCCTGGTGCTGTGAGGCAGCACTGCTAACCACTGAGCCACCGTGCCACCCCAAGAGGAGTCAGGTTACACCTGAACATGAACTATTTCACCATCTTCATGGAAGCTGTTGGAATTGCTGGCTTTTTTCTGCATGTTCTATATTTATTTCAGATGTCCATCATCTGAATCATTTTGCTTTTGTTAAAATTTGATAGCATTCGACTTGGACTTCACTGGTTTTCTGGCAAGCCATCATCTTATGGCCCTTCATTTAATAGGTAACTTTCTTTTTCTTAACCAAATCCTCAATTTCTTTTGTCTTCCAGCATTCCCTATACCTACCAGCCTTTCCTTTCACCCTGACAGGAATATATTTTCTCTGGAATCTTGTTATCTCATTTCTGAAGGCTTCCCATTTTCCAGCTGTCCCTTTACCGCAAACATCTGCCCCCAGTCAGCTTTTGAAAGTTCTTGCCTAATACTGTCAAAATTGACCTTTCTCCAATTTAGAACTTTAACTTTTAGATCTGGTCTATCCTTTGCCATCACTATTTTAAATCTAATAGAATTATGGTCGCTGCCCCCAAAGTGCTCCCCCGCTGACACCTCAGTCACCTGCCCTGCCTTATTTGCCAAGAGTAGGTCAAGTTTTGCACCTTCTCTCGTAGGTCCATCACATACTGAATCAGAAAATTTTCTTGTAAACACTTAACAAATTCCTCTCCATCTAAACCCTTAACACTATGGCAGTCCCAGTTTATGTTTGGAAAGTTACAATCCCCTACCGTAACCACCCTATTATTCTTACAGAGAGCTAACTCTCCTTGCAAATTTGTTTCTCAATTTCCCTCTGACTATTAGGGGGTCTATAATACAATTCTAATAAGGTGATCATCCCTTCTTATTTGTCAGTTCCACCCAAATAACTTCCCTGGATATATTTCCGAGAATATCCTCCCTCAGTACAGCTGTAATGCTATCCCTTATCAAAAACACCACTCCCCCTCCTCTCTTGCCTCCCTTTCTATTCTTCCTGTCGCATCTGTACCTTGGAATATTAAGCTGTCAGTCCTGTCCATCTCTGAGCCATGTTTCCGTAATTCTTATGATATCCCATTCCCATGTTCCTATCCATGCCCTGAGTTCATCTGCCTTCCCTGTTAGGCCCCTTGCATTGAAATAAATGCAGTTTAATTTATTAGTCCTACATTGTCCCTGACTGCCCTGACTGTTCGACTCACTTCTGTTCTCAACTGTAGCAATCTCAGATTGATTTCTTTCCTCACTATTTCCCTGGGTCCCCCTCAACCTTACTAGTTTAAATCCTCCCGAGCAGCTCTAGCAAATTTCCCTGCCAGTATTTTAGTCCCCTTCCAATTTAGGTGCAATCCATCCTTCTTGTACAGGTCACTTCTACTCCAAAAGAGATTCCAATGATCCAAAAATGTGAATCCTTCTCCCATACACCAGCTTCTAAGCCGTGCATTCATCTGCTCTATCCTCCTATTTCTGCCCTCATTAGCTTGTAGCACCAGGAGTTATCCAGATATTACTACTCTCGAGGACCTCCTTTATAAATTCCTGCCTAACTCTCTGTAATCTCCATTCAGAATCTCAACCTTTTCCCTTCCTGTGTCATTGGTTCCACTGTGGACAATGACCTCTTGCTGGCCCCTCTCTACGTTGAGCACATTCTGCACCCTCTCTGAGACATCCTTGATTCTGTTACCAGGGAAGCAACACACCATTCTGTTTTTTTCACTGCTGGTCACAGAAACGTCTGTCTGTACCTTGGACTAGAGAGTCCCCTAACACAATTGATCTCTTGGAACCCTACATACCCCTCATTGCATGAGAGCCAGTCTCAATACCAGAAATTTGGCTGTTCATGCTACGTTCTCCTCTGAATCAATCACCCCCTACATTTTCCAAAACAGCATACTTGTTTGAAATGGGGATAGCCACAGAAGGCTCCTCCACTAATTGCCTACCTCTCTTACCTTTCCTGGAGTTAACCCATCTATATGACTGTATCTGAGACTTTCCCCCCTTCCTATAATTGCAATCCATCACATACCGTTGCTGTTGCAAATTCCTCACTGCCTCTCTAACTGATCCATTCGATTTGATAGGATTCGTAAACAACAGCATTTATTGCAGATATAATCCACAGTAACCCTTAAATTCTCCCTAAACTCCCACATCTGACAAGAAGCACAAAAGGTCATTTTTGCTCCTTCACAGTCTACAGACCCAGAAAATAACACCGTCTTATTCCTCTATAAAACACTGCTCCAGGTTAAATTAATAGTTATGGCTTATATTTTAAGTTTAATCAAGAGACATATTTCCAAAAACATATAATCAAGAAAGAACCCAATCTACTCAGTACTGCAGATTCTCTGTAGGCCACACCTAAAACAATGATTACATATCTGATTCTGTGCTGTTAACTTCGCCCAACAGTTCCTCCAAGATCAGTTGTGAATTTCACTGTTTGTTAATTTTCCCAGACGCACTCCGATGTCCAGTGATGCATGAATTCAAAAGGCAAAGGCATTAACTGTGCAGGTTCACTGTGGTGTCAGTTTCTATCTCTCTCTCTCTCCCTCTCTCTCTCTCTCTCTCTCTCTCTCTCCTGCACTGACCTCACCATGTGCTTCCTTTGTCTGTACCTCTCCCTTTTTAAAACTGCTGTTTTGACTTTTTTCCCCCAAAATTCCACAACAATGCAACAGCATATAAAACAGTAATTGCTGCTCCTGGAATTCGAGGAAATCACCTCCATCACCTCCAAATACCTCAAAAAAGGAGCAACTATTACAGCCAGAAATTCTTCTCTCTTCCTTCTTGGATTACCCAGAATTCTGGTTAGATTTTATTTTATTGTCATGTGTACTCACGTACAGAAGTACATGATTACAGTTAAAAGTGTACAATGCCCCCATTTCTGGTTCCATCTCAGGTAAAAAGGCACCTCGGTACAAAATCTTAGGTGAAAGTAAGGACCGCAGATGCTGGAGATCGAAGTCAGGATTGGGATGCTGGAAAAACACAGCAGGTCAGGCAGCATCCGAGGTGCAGGAGAATTGATGTTTCCGGCAATAGTCCTTCATCAGGAGCCCCGATAAAGGGCTCTTACCTGTATTGCTGATTCTCCTGCTCCTCGGATGCTGCTGCCTGACCTGTTGTGCTTTTCCAGCACCACACTCTCAACAAAATCTTAGGTGCAGAATAGAAAAATAAAGAAGCACACTTCAACAGTCTTTAAGTGCTTAGCCACGCTGAGCCCGCTCTCCCTGCAAGGACTCAATCTCTTGTGCTTTGGCACACTCTCTGGGTGACCTAGGGCTGTCTGGGGCAACAGCCTCAGTGCAGTTTTGGGCTCAATCTTCAACCATCAAAATCCTGATCCACATCCCCACTAATGCCTTGCTCCGGAACACAATGAGCCGTATTGCCGAATCCCCATTCCAGGCCCCCAGCCTCTGCAACATTCTGGACCCACTGGAGCTGCCACTAACTGCACGACCGAGCTCTCTCCAGAAAGTAAGTTTGATCTCTCCCATGCTCCACACCACTGCAGAACCAGGGGACTTCTCTCGCCGCCATGTTGGGCTCAGATTCCCCACAATGGCTTGATCTCCTATGCTCTGATTTCCTCTGTGTTGTATGAATTCACTTTCTACAGACTAACATAAGAAAAGAAAACAGTGAAAGAAGAAAAAAAAAGTAGAAGAGAATGGAGTAGGCAAGTTGCAGGTAGGAGCCTCACACTGTGTTACTGCTCTATCACCACCTTGAAATGCTTTATGCATATAGAATGGAATTTATAGAATCCTTAGAGTGTTGAAACAGGCCCTTTGTCCCAACAAGTCTATAGTGATCCTCTGAAGAGTAACACACTATGACCCATTCCCCTACCTTATATTTACCCCTGCCTAAAGCACCTAAGCTACAAATCTCTGAACACTATGGACAATTTAGCATTGCCAATTCATCTAACTGCACATCTTTGGATTGATGGAGGAAACCCACACTGACACAGGAAGAATGTGCAAACCCTACACAAACAGTTGCCGAAGGCTAGAATCGAACCCAGGCCAATGGTGCTGTGAGGCGGCAGTACTAACCACTGAGCCAACATACCACAAATATTGAGCTTGGTTTATTCTGATAATGATGCAAAAGGTGCTCCAACAGCACTCACAAATCTTATAGGATGCAAGTCCCAATACTGTAAAGATGCAAACTGTCCAGCTGGTACAAGCTCCACCTGCCCCACCTAGTCCGACTATCTCAGAAATTTGTTGCCTTATACCTACACCAGTTCTCCAGCCACCAATCAGTCAGTCTTCCTGTTCTTATGCTCACTAACACATGACACTAGGAGTAATCCTGAGATGACTACTCTTTAGGTTTTACATTTTAATTTCCTTCCAAATTCCCTGAAATGTAGTTTTAGGAACTCATCGTTCTTCCTACCAATGTTGAGGGTTGCAATGTGGACCATGACTTTTGACCGATCGCCCTCCTCCCAGAAGGGTCACCTCCTGCTGTTCCATGACGTCCTTGCCCCTGGCACTCGCGAGGCAGCGTACAATCCCGGAGTTATATTTAATGCTGTACAAATGTCTGTCTTATCACCTGATTTTGGAATCTCCCATTACTATGGCCCTTCCATTCTTCCACACTCTGTGTAGTATTTCAGTTCACTGCTGCTAGTTTGACACCAAGGTATGGGACCAATAGCTGAGCAGTAACTGGCACTGGCTCATATTGTAACTGGGCAGCAGGCTTTTGCTCTCATTGAAGAGTGCATTGTACACCTGTAACATTTTAAAATAATTGTTTCCGCAGTATGATTTAGGCATTTTTTTAAACATTGGTGTGGATTTAAACTTTGTCAGTAATTAAAACTAAAATCTTAGCTCAACCTTTTGATACTGATCTCCAGCATTTGCAGGCCTCAATTTCTCCTGGTCAAATTTTAGCAGTCTTACAGACTGAACTTTTATGTGACAGAAGTGACACAGAAGGCTTAAACTTGTACGTTTATATTGTGGAGAAATTTCAAACAGGAGAACCATGAAAATATGCAATTTAAATGTGGACTAGTAATACTTATTGAATACATAAACCTTATAAGCTCTGTCACGAAATGGATAAGTGCATCATACATAATGGGGTGGTCAGAGAGAGTGCAACATGAGTAGTGGGGGAGGGAGAGAGAGAGAGAGAGACATGTGTATTTGAGGGAGAGAGAGATATGAGTACTGGTGTTAGAGAGAGAGAGAGACATGAGAAATGAATGGGGGGAGAGAGACAGAGACAGAGACAGAGCTTGAAAGGGAGGAAAATGTCGGGAGCAAGATAGAGCGAGACAGAGACACGAGTTGGGGAGAGAGAGATAGATAGTGAGGGGAGATGGTGATATGAGTAATGAAGGTAAGAGGGAGAGAAGAATGAGACACGGGTACTGGGTTGAAGGTGAGAGGGAGAGACGGATATATGAACAGTGGGATGAGAGGGACAGAGAGAGAGAGAAACTGGATGTGGGATGGTGGAGATGGAGTGAGAGACAAAGAAAGTTTGGATATGTGGACAGAGAGAGAGACAGACATGAGTAGTGGGGTTTAATGGGAACTAAGGAGTGAGATATGAATAGTTAGAGAGAGAGAGAGAGAGAGAGACGTGAGTAGTTAGGGAGAAAGAGAGAGAGAGACATGAATAGTTTGGGAGAAAGAGAGTGAGAGACATGAATAATGGCGAAGGGGGAGAGAGAGATAGAGAGAGAGAGAATAGGAGAGTAAGAGAGAGACCAGGTTTGGGGGCAGAGAGTGGTATTGTGGTAGGGGGGGGCGAGGGAGCTGAGATGGTCATGGTTGAACAAATTCAGCTTTGTCTAGCTCGCAGTTTCTGTACCACTCTCCGAGAGAGAGTGGTTCTCTGAGACTTCCTGGCAGTCGCCCATTCACTCTACATACACACTTCTAACCTGTGGCGTGATCACCTCCTCGTATGTCTTCTCCATGTAGCTCTCTGCCTTACAGATGCACAACAGAGACTATTGGCAGCAGCCCAAGTTTGTAAACCTGGAACTTGAGTTTGTGCAGCTGATAACACTTGCTCTGGATTTCTTTGTCTCGATCAAATGAAATGTTCATGACTTTGCAAATAACCACAGAAAGTCCTTAGGCCAGCTGACCATCCTGCAACTCAGGAAAACTATTTTTTACCCTTACAATGAGATAAAACTTAGAATAAAAACTTACTAGCATGACATAAATTAATTTCCTTGAATTTACATTACTGTTTTGCTTTTGGAGCAGCATATCCTAGCAGGGAAAAAGTTAAAGGTTTATTTGGAAGCACTTGCTTTCAGAGCACCGCTCGATCATCAGGTAGCTGTTGAGCAGGATCATAAGACACAGAATTTATAGCAAAAGATCACAGTGTCATGCAACTGAAATGATATATTGAACAAACCTAGTTGCTGTTAAGTCTTTCATCTTTTAGAATGGGTTGCAGATTTCGGTTCATTAATATGAAAACCCAGAACTTCTTTCAAGTTATACCCTTAATGGTAAGGTTCTAGGGAGTGTTGCTGAACAAAGTCACATTCTCGTGAAGATTTAAGGTTTTAATTAAAAAAAGGTGACATCTCAGCTCAGATAATACATTAAAGCTGTGACATTAGGGTCTGTCTGTATCCCAATCTTGAATCAGATTGGTTCCATTTGTAGAATTGTATTTGCAGATACATCCTATTTTGTTCAAAAAGCGCACAATCTGCAGGCAGTCAATGCAAGCAGTCAATCCTTGTAACATTTTATAAATTCCTACTTTGGAAATAGAACCAGTTTGACTCAAGATTGGGATACAGACAGACTCTAATCTTACATCTTTAATGCACTATCTGAGCTGAAACATAACTTTTTTTGTAAAACCTTAAGTTGTCTCAAGAATATGACTTGAAAGAAGTTCTGGGATTTACATATTATAGAACTGAAACCTGCAACCCATTCTAAAAGGTGAAAGACTTAACAGCAATCTAGGTTTGTTCAATATGTTGAAGATGTGGGTGTACTGTATCTTTGAGAAAGTTAAAAATTAGCAGAACTACCTGACAGCACTAAGTATTCTCAACAAGATACAGTGTAGCATGTGGTCCAGCAGTTAGTGTAGCTATTGCCTGGAGACGAAAACAGATTTGTATTAGGCCAATCAGTTTAAATTATACCCCCAAAAAATACTAAGTTCTAATCAAGTTTGAATTTAGCATATTGACTTAAAATATTATCTTAAAATCTTAAAAGCCAATGACACAACCTGATGCTTTGGGGTTTAAGACCAGGGAAATTTGAGCAGTTGGGAGGAGAACTGCCACAAGACCAACAGATGGAAACTGTTAGTCAGAACTCTCTGAGAGGGACCTGTCTAGAGAAGGAGTTTGCACAGAGAAAAACATCAGCACCGACCTGGAGAGCAAATCTGCCAAGAGAAGTTTCAACAGCTGGTCAGTTTTGAAATTTGAATTTTTCAGTAAATCTTAATCAGGAGCTTTATCGGACTAGTATTATAGAAGGGCAAGTAATAGATATGTTAGAGAAAGGAGTTGTAAATATTTGTTAGTTTATTATTCTCTGCTATACTTTAAGACATAAAGTTGTTCATTTTTACTTTAAATAGTTCTTGACCTCTCGAATTTTCACAGATTACTGCACGGAATAAATCTTTTCTGTGTTACTAGTTTAAATTAAGCAGGAGGGTTTATCCCATGTCGTAACAAATGTATCATTTCAGTTCCATGACACTATGATCTTTTGCTCTAAATTCTGTGTATTATGATCCTGGTCCACGGCTACTGATGAGGAAGTGGTGCTCTGAAAGCTAATACTTCAAAATAAACCTGTTGGATGTTCTATGATTTTTAATTTTGTCCATCCCAGTCCTAACTCCACCTCCACATCCTAACTCCAACAATATCAGGCAGGAACTGGGGAATGTAGATTGGATGTAGCTGTTTGACGGTAAATCCACACCTGTCAGTTGAGAATCTTTTAAAGGCCAGCTGATTAGAGTTCAGGACAGCATGTTCCTGTGAAAATTAAGGATAAGGGTGACAAAATTCAGGGGCCTTGGATGAGAAGAGAAATTAAGGGCTTAGTCAAAAAGATAAAGGAAGCATATGTAAGTTTAGAAAACTGAAAACAGGCAGAGCTTTCAAAGAACACAAAGATCGCAATACAAAGAATTCAAACAAGGGATCATAAAATTTATTTGGCAAATAGCATTAAAAATCCCAAGGTGTTTTAGAACAAGCAGATAGCTAAGGAAAGGGTAGGTCCAATTTATGAAGGGAGCCAGAGGATGTAGGTGAGGTCCTTAATGAATATTTTGCATTAGTATTCACAAAGGGGAAGGGCATGGCATTTGGTGAGTCTCGGAAGGGGTATGAAGATATTCTGGACTTATTTCAATATAAAAAATGAGAAGTTGTTGGATATTTTGAAAAGCATTAGAGGAGATAAGTCCCCAGGTCCTGATGGGATCTATTCCAGAATGCTGAGGGAGGTGGGTGAGGAAATTGCTGGGGACTTGTATGAAATCTTTGTAACTTCTTCACTCACAGGAGAGATCCGAGAGGACTGGAGAATAACCAACGCTGTTCCTTTGGTTATGAAGGGCAACAGGACAATCCAGGAAATTACAGGCTAGTGAGCCTTTTGCCAGTGGCAGGGAAATTATTGGAGAAGATTCTTAGGAATAGGATTTATTCACATTTGGAAAAATATGGACTTATTAGTGATAGACAGCATGGCTTTGTGGGGTAAAGTCATGCCTCACTAACTTGATTGAGTTTTTTGAGGAAGTTACAAAGATGGCAAGGCAGTAGATATTTTCTATGTAGACTTTAGAAAGGCCTTTGACAAGATCCCTAATGGAAGGCTGATACAGAAGGTGAAATCACGTGGCATCTGTCGTGAGCTAGTAAGATGGGCTTAGTCATAGAAGACAGAGAGTAGAGGGGGAAGGGTAATTTTCTGACTGAAGATCTGTGACCAGTGGTGTTTTGGGAGTCCTGTTGTTTGTAATACATATAAATAATCTGGAGAAGAATGTAGATGACCTGATTACTAAGTTTGCAGATGGCACAAAAATTGGGGGAGCTGTGGATAGTGAGGAGGATTGTCATAGAATACAGCAGAATATAGATAGGCTGGAGACTTGGATAGGGAAATAACAGATGGAGTTTAGTCTGGACAAATGCGAGATGATGCATTTTGGAAGTTCAAATGTTGGAGGGAAACATTTGGCAAATGGCAGAACCCTAAGTACCATCAACATACAGAGGGATCTGGGTATACAGGTTCACAGTTCCCCAAAAGTGGTAACACAAGGAGATAAGGTGGTTAAGAAGGCATATAGCATGCTTGCCTTCATCGGTTGGAGAATGGTGTATAAAAAATAACAAGTCATGTTGTAGTTGTACAGAGCTTTAGATTGGCTACATTTGGAATATTGTGTACAGTTCTAGTTGGCACATTACCAGAAGAATGTGGAGGCTTTGGAGAGGTAGAGCGTAACAATACATGGCTTTAAGAGGTTATTTTGTCCCTTCTTTTTTGAAGAGAGATTTTAAGACAGAGACACCAAACTGTGTACTTGGAAAGCAAACAGCTTGTCAGGCTCTGGGGTCTTTTAAAAAGTTGGAACAATAGAAACAACATGGATAGGTGTGGCCAGCTCTCACAGTGCAGGATTTCTAGAGTCTCTTTTAGTTTTTAGGTTCAGTTTTAAGCAATTGCTATTGGCTTCTCACCAGTGTTGAAATAAATGTGTTTTGCTTAATGCAGAGTAGTGCGACCAATCAAATTGCATCAGGAAACAATACGTTACATTTGCCTTTAAAATGAGAAAACGTTAGGGTCTAGATATGGGTGACGTGGTGGCTCAGTGGTTAGTACTGCTGCCTGACAGCACCAAGGTCCCAGGTTTGATTCCAGCCTTGGGCGAATGTCTGTGTGGAGTTTGCACATTTTCCCTGTGCCTACGTGGGTTTCCTCCCACAGTCCAAAGATGTGCAGGTCAGGTGAATTGGCCATGCTACATTGCCCATAGTGTTAGGTTTGTTAGTCAGAGGGAAATGGGACTGGGTGGGTTACTCTTCGGAGAGTCGGTGTGGATTGGTTGGGCCGAAGGGCCTGCGTCCGCACTGTAGGGAATTTAATCTAGACTACCTTCTTAAAATACTTTGATGGGGGTCTGGTCTGGTCCATAACAACAGAAACAGTTTACCAGGATGTTATCAGGTTTGGAGGGTATGACCTATCAGGAGAGATTAAACAAACCCAAATGTCAAAGGGTGAGGGATGACCTGATAGAAGTTTACAAGATTATGAGAAGCATGGATAGAATGGATGGTCAGGGCCTTTTTCCCAGAGTAGAAATGTTGATTCCTCAGGGGCATAGGTTTAAGACAAAAGTGGATAAGTTTAAAGGAGATGTGAGAGACATGTTTTTTACCCAGAAGGTGGTAAGTGCATGAGGAGATGGTGGAGAGTTAAGAGGTATCATGGCAGGGATGAAATGGAATTAATGAATAGACAACAAATAGAGGGATACAAACAGCATAGAGGCAAAAGGTTTTTAGTTCATAAAGGCAACACGGGTCAATGCAGTCTTCGCTTGCCAAAGGGTCTGTCCCTGTGCTGCACTGCTGTTTGTTTTAATTTGAGGTTATTTAATCGCACTTTCGTTTTGATGCCTTTATTATCATCTGCATTGAGTGAGTGCAGTGAAATGTTTGTAATGTCACTTCTCTGCGCCATCTTAGGTACAGGGTGCAGATATTTTAAGTGTTATTGCAGAATTGAAAAAAATGCAAGCATGGGAATACGGGGTTTAAAAAGTTCAGAATGAGAATAAAACGTATCTTTGAAATACTCACGTTATAGCCCTTTTCAATTGAATCCATATCCACCGGGCCTCGGAACTTGACACC
Source organism: Hemiscyllium ocellatum (assembly GCF_020745735.1). Taxonomy (NCBI): domain Eukaryota; kingdom Metazoa; phylum Chordata; class Chondrichthyes; order Orectolobiformes; family Hemiscylliidae; genus Hemiscyllium; species Hemiscyllium ocellatum. The sequence continues at coordinate 63,965,694 of NC_083403.1, forward strand.
TCACTACCCCCAATGCCCCAATGGCCTGAGTCCTGGAGTCATCCAGGACTCATCCCCACCTCCCAGGCCAGCCCACACTCAGCCTGCTTTGGGCTGCAGCCGAGACCCTGCTTCACGTTCCAGGCACCGGCCGAGACCCTACTCCTTGCTCTGGGCTCCCTGCTCCAGGGTTCGACCGTGACTTGCCTCCTGCACCAGGCTGGTCTTGGACTTTGTTCTCCATTCCCTCCAGGTAGGAGAGAAACAGCGCTTAAAGCATTGGCACTCTTTTTCAATATTGCAGTTTGCACAAGAATGTTACTGTTTCTTTCCAAGCTGCTTTTTAAATTGATCTTAAACAGCAGAAGTAAAATTTATATTGAGGCTTTGATCAATATTATGAAACTGTTTGACTAAAATGAGCATTTTATCAAATATCTGATTGTATAGGAACAAATCTAAGCTGAGTAACCAACACTTTGTGTCCAACCCAAATGTCTGAGACTATTAAAAGTGCCTTCATGAATCAGTCTCCATTTTTAGCAATACAGAAAACAAAATCCCATACAACTCTTGCACTGAATTTCTGTTTAATGTTTGAACTTATATAAGCTGTAAGGCATTGATTGAAACACTTATCAATTAAGATGTCTACTTTCACTTGTTGCAAGCTATAATACCTTTCCATTCTTTTCTGTTTTATTCAACCAGGCTAGTTCTACCTATTTTAGAGCAAAGCAGCTTCTGCCCCTTTGAGCCCCTTTTTAAAAACTATAGTACATAGTTTTTAAACTAAAGTACATTTTATAATTTTCAATTTCAAAAAAGAAAGGAATAATTGCAAAAAGCTGAACCAACTAACACACTTGCAACTAAAAAGGAATGATATCTTGCCATTGTTTGGCAGTTGGTGTTGTTGACTTTCTGTGACATCGAACTCGATCAAAAAACATGAGCTTGTTTTTAATGTCTTATTTTGGAATACTAATGCATTTATGTTTGCAGAACCTTAACCAATTGTTAACCATGTTTCTATCAACAATTACAGAAGCTCCATATGATACAACAGAAAAAGGAAAACATTTTTTGTCATGGGGTGTGAATTTTACAAGCAGGCCTGTCCTTGGCATTAGGGAATTGTAGGATTATGAATTGACAATATAATTTCAAGTCAAGATGGTATCTGGCTTGAAGGATAACTCAGGCAGTGGCATCCCATACGTTAGCTACCCTTGCTGTCTTGGTGCAGGTTTTTCAGGTTGTGTTAAGTAGTTGGCAAGTCTGTCAGTGGTCAAGTTGGACTGAGTTCCAATCCAGGTTCTTTAAGAAGTTAAAATTTGTGGGAGTGATGTTTGGGGGGTTGGCGTGAAAAGAAAGACTGTGTCAAGAGGGAGGAAAAAAAAATAAAAAGGAAAATAAGCTGCCGAGCAGCGGAGCTACAGCATCTTACTCTGCCACCATCTTGACCAGATTGGTAGTATTCTTTCCTGAAATACAAGCAGTTTCACTTCCTTATAAGTGTTTTAGCTGTTTTAAACTCACACTCTAGCAACAACATCTCACCACCCAAAGTTTCCTATGGTATGTTAGTCATTAGACCATAAGACATAGGAGCAGAAATTAGGCCATTCAGTCCATCGAGTCTGCTCTGCCATTCCATCATGGCTGATAGATTTCTCAACCCTATTCTCCTGCTTTCTCCCTGTAACCCTTGATCCCCTTGATACTCAAGAACTATCTATCTCAGGCTTAAATACACTCAACGAGCTGGCCTCCACAATCGGCTGTGGCGGTGAATTCCATAGATTTACCACTCTCTGGCTGAAGAAGTTTCTCTTTAGCTCTGTTTTAAAAGTGGTTCCCTTTATCTAAGGCTGTGCCCTCAGGTCCCAGTCTATCCTACTAATGGAAACATCTTCCCAGCATCTACTCTGTCCAGGCCATTCAGTATTCTGTATGTTTCAATTAGGTCCCCTTCATCCTTCTACATTCCATCGAGATTAGGCCTAGAGTTCTCAAATGTTCCTCATAGGCTTTTCATCCTGGAATCATTCTTGTGGACCTCCTCTGAATATGCTCCAGGGCCCATAACTACGCACAATACTCCCAATGTGGCCTGACCAGAGCCTTATAGAGCCTCAGGAGTACATCCCTTCATTTATATTTAAGTCCTCTCAAAATAAATGCCATCATTGTATTTGCCTTCCTAACTACTGACTCAACCTGCAAGTTTACCTTGAGAGAATCCTGGACTAGAACTTCCAAGTCTCTTTGCACTTCAGACTTCTGAATTTTCTGCCCATTTAGAAGATAGCCCTTACCTCTATTCTCCTTACCAAAATGTATGACCTCACACTTTCCCACATTGTACTCCATTTGCCACATTTTTTGCCCACTCTCCTAATCCGCTCAAATCCTCCTCTAGCATTCTCACCTCCTCAATGCTACCTGTCCCTTTACCTATCTTTGTATCATCTGCAAATGGAGCCAGAATGCTCTCAGTTCCTTCATCTAGGTCGTTAGTGACAAGTTGTGGTCCTAACACTGAGTCTCGTGAAACACCAATTGTCATCAGTTCCCATCCCGAGAAGGGCCCTTTTATCCCTACTTTCTGCTTTTTGCCAGACAGCCAAGCTTCATTCTATGCTAGAACCTTGCCTCTAACACCATTGGCCCTTATCTTTCAGCCTCATGTGCGATACCTTGTCAAACACCTTTTTGAAGTCCAGGTAGATAACATCCATTAGCTCTCCTTGTCTAACCTGATCATTACTTCCTCAAGGACTTGTAGAAGATTTGTCAGGCATGACCTCCCCTTGATGAAACCATGCTGACTTTGCCCTATTTTACCAAACACTTCCAAGTATTCAGAAATCTCATCCTTCACAATGGATTCCAGAATCTTACCTATGACCAAGGTTAGGCTAATTGGTCTGTAATTTTCTGTCTTTTGTCTTTCTTTCTTTTTAAATATGGGTGTCATTTTAGTGATTTTCCAGTCCTCTAGGACCCTCCCTGATTCTAGCGATTCCTGGAAGATCACCACTAACTCCTCCACTATCTCTTCAGCTATCCCCCTTAGAACTTTTGGGGATGTCGCCCGTTCGGTCCAAATGTTTTATCCGTCTTCTGGCCATTCAGTTTTTGTCGCACTTTCTCCTTGGTGATGGCCACCATACTCAGCTCTGCCCCCTCACTCTCTTGAATCTTTGGGCTATTACTTGTGCCTTCCTTTGTGAAGACTGACGCAAAGTAATTATTCAGTTGCCCAGCCATTTCCATGTTCCCACTATTACCTCTACAGTGTCATTTTCCAGCAGGCCAATGTCTACTTTTGTGTCTCTTTTGCCCTGCATATATCTGAAGAAACACTTACAGTCTTTCTTGATATTACTGGCTAGCTTACTTTTAGCCTGGATGCGGAGGACGCCCAAGAAGAGGAATCTCCCACAGGTCTGGCTGCCTCCCATCCTAGAAGGAAATTATATTTAGATATAGTTTGGAGTTTTTTTGCAATTTTGTTTCTGCCTATTCCATATCAGCTTCCAATTATTTCCCTGTACTCATCTGCTTTGTGCTCAGACTGGGTAAGTTCATTTGCATGCTCTCTAAGGAAGACAAGTGGCCACAGAGCAGAGCATGCATGCGTGGAAGTTCGATTTCGCTGCTCCTTGGATGCTGCCTGAACTGCTGTGCTCTTCCAGCACCACTGATCCAGAAAGTGCGTGGAAGTTCTGCTGTACCATTGCTTTGGACTTATGCATTTTGAACTTTCACCCAACCCTGTCAGGAAAGTTTTACAATGCTCTTCACTGAGCTGGCTCTCCTTGTAACTTTGACAATCACCTCAAACCTATTTTGATAACTTTGGGTTATTGACCCTTCAGCCTTTGTAAATAGTTTAGCTTAAGTTACTCCATTATCAAATCTCATCTTAACTTTCTCTGCTCAAAGAATAATCTTAGCTTCTCTGGTCTGTATTGTCCCATAATTACTCATCCCTTGACAAAGAGTTAACTACTCAACAAATGTCATAAATAGCTGATTTCTTCAAATATTAACCAGTGGCTGATAAAATATTAACTATCCTTAACATTAACAGATGTTCAGCTCCTCTAACATTGTGGAATTGAAACATGGCAGAAAGCATGAGTAACTTCCCATCAAAAGAACTTTTCACCTACAAAGGATGTAACATGTCAAGCATCCATACCATTGAACGGCTGGATCAAATGGAAAATTACAATGTGCATGATTACAATGTTTTTGTGGTGACCTATCCTAAATCTGGTAAGTGGTTGAGTAGACAGTTGACATTATTCATGCCCTTAAAATAGTACATGTCCCATACAGAATGGGATCTGTCCAGCTAGTGAGTACAACATAATGAATTATATTAATTCAAATAACTACCAGTACTGAGATAAGATAAACCAAGATAATTCTTCATTCATTTCTTTTTTCATAACTATGTAGAGGCTTGTCCTTTAATGCATGTGAAGGTCAAACAGTTTTTATAATTGCAGCAGAAAACATCGAATGTGGTAGCATAAAAAAGTACAAAATTTTGCAATGGCAGAAGTGTATAAATCATCAATCCTGGTGCAGGCACCACTGCTTACTTATTTTCCCGGTTTTCTTAATTTCAACATCCGAATGGGATACATTGTGGGGATTTTAAAATGGCCGCGTTTGGATCTTGTCAATAGTTACTACAAATTTTATTCAAGTGTAGGCTTAGAACCGCACTTGATAAATATCCATCTTGGTTTCTCATCATGACAACTTATAGTTTGTGTTTTAAAATTCACTTGTCATTGACTATCTCAGCATTTATATCACATACTCTTATCAATAAACAAAGCTACATTAGTTGTTCAGATGTCCCTTTCATGTACTCATTAAGCCTGTGAAGCGTTTTTATCGCTGTAGCTCTACAGTTCCCGCTTGTCTACCTTCTTATGCCTTGAGGGTGTTATTTATCCTTACGAAGGTTGTCTCATAACTTATATCACTGCTAGGTTCCCACATGTATGGAAACATATCCCATCATTCCTCCAGCATTGATTATATTTCCCATCATAATTCAAGAAAAGTGCTCATATGTTGAGACAGGAAGCAACCCACTTGGATACTCAACCCAATTTCAGTCCAGAGATCCTTCTGGATCCTGTTGGTGTGCCATCCCTCAGCTTTTACCTTGCAGTTCGTATGGTTCAAACTGTCTTCTAACCTCCTGATCTTTTTAAAAGTATGTCTTAACCACTTTAAGTCAGTATCGTCTTTTTTCTTATCCCTTGGCCCACAGAGTTGGCCCATTTCTCAGCCAGCTGTCATTGCCCCCAGCTGTAAGCATCAAGCAATAGGGACAAAATGATTACCAATTAGACAATAATGGCACATAGGAGCAGATCACTGTGTCCAAGGATGGATTTGTACACTAAGTTCCCAGTTGCACACATCCTGCCAACAAAGTGGTGATTTTCCTTGTCTTTCCTAGTGGGCCAGTTCTACCAAGAGTTGCAGCAGATTGAGAAGATTGCCATTGATCTAGCAGTGTTGACGTAATTGCTCTGGCAGAGGTGGTATATCCTAGTTGAGCTGTTGACATAGTCCCGAAGGCTACCAGTATCATCATGGGGTTTTGGCAGTATATGTTGATCAATTTCTCATGCCAATCTATACTGAGATGTCTGGGGTGGAGCAGAAGGTTAAGTAGGATATCTCACAGATTTTGTTCATGTAATTAGAAGACCTTTTATTAGAGTTATACAGTAGCTTGCATCACAAGCATTACAAGTCTGTATTGGTTTATAGCTGCACCACTCCAGTTTATTGTGGTTCTGTTCGCCGAGCTGGGAATTTGTGTTGCAGACGTTTCGTTCCCTGTCTAGGTGACATCCTCAGTGCTTGGGAGCCTCCTGTGAAGCGCTTCTGTGATCTTTCCTCCGCCATTTATAGTGATTTGTACTTGCCGCTTCCGGTTGTCAGTTCCAGCTGTCCGCTGCAATGGTCGGTATATTGGGTCCAGGTCGATGTGCTTATTGATTGAATCTGTGGATGAGTGCCATGCCTCTAGGAATTCCCTGGCTGTTCTCTGTTTGGCTTGTCCTATAAAAGTAGTGTTATCCCAATCGAACTCATGTTGCTTGTCATCTGTGTGTTTGTCCAGCTCGGCAAACAGAACCACAACAACGAGCACCCGAGCTACAAATCTTATCACAAACGTTGAACTCCAGTTTAGTTCCCACTAAGCTATTCCCTCCAGGGTTTCACCCAACAGTATGTCATTGTACACAGTGTAATCAGATCCTTCAATCATTCAGATATTTTCAACTTGGCAAACAGTATGTCCCTGATGGTATTACAAATATGGTGGCACCAATCCCAAGAAGATGCAATAATAAATTTGTTTGGACTATTCCCTGAGTTTGGTGAGATGCAAATTTTTCCCTGCTTGCCAAGCCCCTACTTCACTCTGCATATGTCTGGGTATAACCCTGTAATGAACATTCTTAATTTCCCACTCTATGATACTAGTAAGTCTCAAGCCAGTATATAGGACTACCCTTTTAACTAGCTGTGCTTCTTATAAATCTATGGCAAGAGTGCATATTTTGTCACTCCAATCAATTTTTTTTTCTAGAGAATTCTATCATACTTCAATAAGGTTTGCTGCTCTCATTAAACAAACAAAACGAAATTGAACAACAACGTTAATTTTATTAAATTCATTCATGGGATGAGGGCGTCACTGGCTAGGCCAGCATTTATTACCCATCTCTGTTTGCTTCAAGAGCAGTTAAATCACCCACATTGCTGTGGGTCTGGAATCACGTGTAGGCAAGGATGGCAGTGTCCTTCCCAAAAGGACATTAACAAACCAGAGGGGAGTTTTCCAACAACTCATAATGGATTCATGGTTATCATTAGACTCTTAATTTCAGAGTTTTATTGAACTCCCATTCCATCATCTGCAGTTATGGGCTTTGAATCTAGGTCCCCAGAACGTTACCTCAGTCTCTGGATTAACGATTCAGCGATAATACCACTGGGTCATGCGGTGCGATTGTTTATGAAAAAATGGAAAAGGGCAGATAATACTAAACTATTTGCCTATGGTTTAAGGAGAAGAGTAATGGTCATCAAACAAAATTGTGTGTAAGAGATTAAGCACAGAAATCAAGGGGTAAAGAATGCAAAGGTAAAGTCACCATATTCTTACCAGACCATAGGTCTATGATAGCTAGTTTACAAAATAAAATGGTGAAGGCATGAATTATTTCTCCTAGTTTATGATTCTGTAAATTACTGTGTCACAGGTTGGTTAAATATATGAAGAAATAGAGGGTAAAAGAGCAATTGAAGAGATAGGTAGGAAACAAAAGCTCAAAATTTATTGAAATAAACTATGCAAAATATTAAAGCAAACAATAGAAAAGTTGGTGTATAATGGGCAAACAGAATTGAATTGCATTTAAATGAGGAAATACAATTTTGAAAACTAAGCAAACAATGAAGGTATACATTCTATGGAAGATTGCTTGAATGTGGAGATAAACAGACAGACCTAGAGATACAAATGTATAATTCCCTTAAAATGTGGCTATTTGCCAATAACAGTATCTTTTATAAATGAGAGTAGAGTTCAAGAACAAACAAACAGTGATAAATTTAAACAAGTTTTTTATTAAGCCACAGTTGGAGTACATTGTGTATTATGACTGTACAGAACGTTTGGGTCATGCAGAGTGTCATGCACAAAGTTCCAAGAATGATAATTGGTCATGAGATATGATTGACCAGAAACTGAACCGGACCAGGCATACAAATACTTTGATTACATCTGTATGTTAGAGCTAGGAAGTTTGTGGGAGTAAGTCACCTCCTGTCATCCTAAAGTCTGCCCGCCATTTGCAAGGCAGAAGTCAGGAATGTGATGGAATACTTCCGACTTGCCTGGATGAGTACAACTTCAAGAACATTCAAGAAACTTGATACCAACCAGGAGAAAGCAGTCCACTTGATTGACATCCCATTTATCATCTTTAACACTCACTGCCTTCCCCACCAATGCACAGTAACATCTGCAAGTTGTACTGCAGAAACACACCTATGTTTCTTAGAGAGCATCACCTAAACCCATGTCTTCTAGCATTAGGAAGGACAAGCTTGATTTGAAACTGTATCATTATTCTTCCATTGTTCTTGGGTCAGAGTTCTAAAGCTGCTTTCTTAATATCACTATGGCTGACTGTACACCCCGTGGACTGCAGTGCAGCAAGGCAGTTCAGAAACCACCTTTCCCCAGGACAACTAATGATGGGCAATAAATGTTGGCCTAGCCAGCGGTGTCCGTAATATATCTACAAATGAAAACATGATAGATGTCACTTTTGCTTTTCAATAATAATACTCATCACTTAATACATGTATTTGAAGAGATTACTTCATGATCACTCTGAACTTTTATCAAAATGAAGGAACAATATGGATGCAAAGTATTATGAAACATATTTACATGAACAGAGATCTACAAGCAGGGGAGTGCAAACCATCTTATTCTGTAGTTCCCTGGCTGGAGATAACACACAAGGAGATTAATACTAATGATCGCCCATCTCCATGTTTTTTTGTTACACATCTACCTTATCAACTGATACCAAAAAGTCCAAAGAACAAAAAGGCTAAAGTAAGATTTCTCACTTGCGAAGCCATCATGAAATTAAACTACAAACTGAAAACAAAATTCCTGGTAATTATAAGTATGATGATCTGGTTTTCAAATTTAAAATGTACAAGTGGCAAATAAAACTTCTTTGGTATGATTGGTATGGGAAAGGTACATGGCTTTAAAACAATGGGTCAACCATTTGGAACTTAGATGAAGAGAAATTTCTCAATTAAGATGGTTGTGAATTTCCACATTTACTACATCAAAGAGATACAAATGTTTGGTTGATGAGATTGATACATCTTTGATTACTAAGGAATCAAGAGATAAGGTGATAGAGTTGGGTGGGAGCTGTGGGGTGGCATTGGGGAGGTGAACTTGGAAATGGAAGTGAGGTGAAGTTTCACTATGATCTTATTGAATAATTGAGGAAGCTCATTGTTTCGTACAGTGGTTAGTATCCCTGCCTGTAATGTGGGAACTAGGATTTAGTTCCTTGACAAGAAAGGGGCTGGTCTCTGTAATTGGCTATGTGCCAATAAGAATGCATTTTCTTGCATTTGCAAATTGGTTTTACAGAGATGAGGAGGAATTGCTTCTCTGAAAGAGTTGCAAGTCTGTGGAAGTCATTAGTTCAGAGTGCAGTGGGTGCCAGGACACTGAATAAATTTAAAAAGGAAATGGGCAAATTTTTAATTAGTAACAAATTGAAGGCTAATGGGGAATGGGCAGGAAAGTGGAGTTGAGGCCAAGGTGTGATGAGATCAAATTGAATGATGGATTAGGTTTGAGGGGTTGAAATGTTTACTCATGCTTCTAGCTCTTATGTTCTTAAAGTGCTGAAAGATCTAATGTTGCTTCCTTTTTTAATGTTCTCATTTATACATTTCATAGAATGATTCTAGATGCTTCTGTAGCAAAGGGAAGTGTACCCTACATAAGAGAAGCACATCATTAATCAGTTACATATTTGTGTTGATCAATTGGATCTCTACTATGCAGAGACTCGCTCCCATATTTAACATTTTCCAAACCAAGCTACTGAATAACTCACACAGGCAGCATTTATATTTCCCTGGTTTGGAGTTTATACTCTCCCAGTAAGGACATGTCTCATTTGCTGAAGTCCAGAATCTAGACACATCAGAAGTGGGGTGAAAATGTAGGTTTTTCCAATTATGTGCAGAGGTGCTGCAGGTTTTTCATCAGATGTCAGGTTAGTAATAACAATTTTGTCTCAAATAACATGAATATGGTCTCCTACTTTTGATTCAAATTAGTCAATGCTCCCTCAAAAGTAAGAACACAGATTGAAAACTACAATGAGCTTTGCTGTTTACAATGAAGTTTTATTTGACAGGTTATCTATGTGTACAGAAACCCAAAGGATGTTGCAGTTTCTTATAATCATTTTCACAAATTTGCTAATTATTTGAAATTCCTGAAGAAGGGCTTATGTCCGAAACGTCGAATTTCCTGTTCCTTGGATGCTGCCTGACCTGCTGCGCTTTTCCAGCAACATATTTTCAGCTAATTATTTGAAAACCCCAGAAAACTTTGGAGCTTTTCTGCAGACATTTCTGAATGGTCAAGGTAAGTTGGTATAAATTGCTCCTCACTTGAAGGTATTGTATCTCAATCCAGGTACTGGAAACCTGATATTGAACGTGGTGGAAATCAAATTGATGCACTTTATTCAAAGTCCAAAATATGAAAAATCTCAGCAACTTTCTGAAAGACAACATCTTCTCAAATGATATTGGCTGAAGTATGTTTTCTAATTTAGAGAATCAAGTGATTGTCTGGGACCTGCATTCAAATACTACAGTGACAAATCTGGAATTACAAAATAAATAACAAACATAAAACCATTGTTGATTGTTGTAAAAATCTATTGTACACTTAGTGACCTTCTCCCCATCCCTACCCCCCTCCCATTTATCTCTCCTATCCGGAGACTCCCTGCCTCATTTCTGATGAAAGGATTTTCCTGCTCCTCAGATGCTGCCTGACCTGCTGTGCTTTTTCAGCACCACTCTAATCTTGACTCTGATCTCCAGCATTTGCAGTCCTCACTTCCACCCTTTTGTAAAAATCCATCTGGTTCATTGATGTCTTTTAGGGAAAGACATTTGCTGTAGTTACCTGGCCTGGCCTATATGCAACTCTAGACCTACAGAAATGTGACTCTTTGTAACCTGCCCTCTGTAATGGCCTAATAAAGTCACACAGCTGCATTAAACTACTACAAACTCCAAAGGAATTAAACCAGATCAACCACCTGACAGCAAACAAAGCACTGAAACCGACAATGGCAAATTTAGGCTTATTGAACCTTCAAAGCCTTCCTTACTAATATTTGGAGGCAAGTGCCAGAATTGTGACTCAGACTAGTCAAGCAACAATTTGATATAATCATAGTCAAAGATCTATATGTTATAGTGTCCCAAATACTATTGTCATCATCTTTGGATACATCCTGTCCCATGTGTGGTATACAGTCAGGAGGGAGTTGCCTTAGAAGTCTTCAAATGTTGTCTCTTGACCCAATGAAGTCTCATGGCATTGAGTCAAACATGGTACAGATATCATCAAAAACAAATACTGGCAAAACTCAGCTGGTCCGGTAACATTTGCGAAGAAAAAAATAGAGTCAACTTTTCATGTCCAGTGACCCTTCTTCGGCTGCTCGGCCTATTGAGTTTCTCCAGCAATTTCTGTCTTTGTTTCAGATCTCCAACACCAGCAAGTCTTTGTTTCATATTATTATGTTAAAGAAAGCTCCTTGATTATCTTGTATCACACCTCTTAGCCAGAGAATCAGTACTTCTCCATGCTGAACAGCACTTTGAGGAAGCACTGAGGGTGGCACAAAAGCAAAATGTACTCTAGCTCAAGAATTTCAATGTCCACAATCAAAAGTGACTTGGCAGCACCAAAATGACTGAGCTAGTCGAGTCCTATAGGACATAGAAGTCAGACTGAATTTGCATCAAGTGGAGAGGGAGCCAACAAGAGGGAAAAATATACGTGCTCATCTTCACCAATCTACTGCTGTAAATGCATGATGATATCGGGAGGATGTCCACTGCACAGTCCTTGTGGAGTCAAAGTCCTGTCTTCACATTAAGAATGCCCTTCATTGTGTTATGTTGCAGTATAGACTGGCTAAATGGGATAGGTAGAGCAACTGAAGGGTGGGCATCTATGAAGTACTGTGGGCCAACAACAGCAATAGCAGAATTGTATTCAAATACAATCTTCAACCTCATGGCCTGGCAAAATCCCCACTTTACCATCAACAGAAAGCCAATGGATCAACTTTGGTTTACTGAAGAGTTTTTAAAAATTCATTCGTGGGAGAAGGGTGTCACTGGCTAAGCCAGCATTTATTGCCCATTCCTAAATGCCCAGAGGGCAGTTAAGACTCAACCACATTAATTTGGATCTGAAGTCCCATGTAGGCCAGACCCAGGTAGGGTTAACACATTCCTTCCTTAAAGGACATTAGTGAACCATATGGACTTTTCTTGACAATCAACAGTGGTTTCATGGTCATCGCTCGACTCTTAATTCCAAATTTTTATTGAATTCAGATTCCAACATCTGCTGTTGCATTACCTAGGTTTTGGATTAGCAGTCTAATGATTCATTGCCTCCCCTTAAGAGTGGAGACGGACATGCCAGGAGTAGCACCAGGCATAACTACAAATGAGGTGCCAGCTTATGCAGCTGTGGCACACGACTGTTTGTGTACAAAACGGCAAAACTGTAAATGATAAACAAGCAAAGTGGTGATTCCACAATGGACCAGATCGAAGCTCTGTAGTTCTGCCATAACAAGTCATGAAGACATAAGAATTTAAAAAATAGAAATAGGAGATGGCCATTTGGTTACTCAAGCCTGTCCAACTTCCAACAAAATCATGGCTACTCTGACCTAGACCTCACCTTTCATGCCAGTTTATCATAACACACAAGTTCCATAATTGTGGTGGAAAGGTACACATTTCACTGGAGGAGGAGGCTCCATAAATATCCCCATCCTCGATCATGGGACAACCCAGCAGGTCAGTGCAAAAGGTAAGGCTGAAGCAGTTACAATAACCTTTAGACAGTAGTATCAAGTGGATGATCCTTATATCTCTTCCAGAGGTCCCTAGCGTCACAGATAGCAGTCTTCAGCCAGTTTAATTCACTTCATCTAATATCAATAAATGATTGGAAACACTGGATACTGCAAAGGCTACGGGCCGAAAATATTCCAGCAACAGTACTGAAGAAACAAAAACAGAAATTGCTGGTAAAGCTCAGCAAGTTTGGCAGCATCTACAAGAGAAATCAGAGTTGACGTTTCGGGTTGAATGACCCCTTCCTTAGAACCTAGTTCTGAGGAAGGGTGACTCCACCTGAAATTCTAACTATGATTTCTCTCCACAGATGCTGCCAGACTGCTGACCTTTTCCAGCAATTTCTGTTTTTGTTTCCAATTTACAACATCCTCAATTTTTTGTTTCAATTTTTAAGAGTACTGAAGACTTGTGCTTCAGGCCTTACCACACTCTAGCCTATCTTTTCCAGTAGAGCTACAACACTGGGATCTACCCTGTGGAAAATTGCCCAGGAATGTCCTATACATAGAAAGGACAAATCAAACCTGGCCAATTACCACCCCATAAGTTTATTCCCTAAAGGGATAGAAGGTGTCATCAATACTGCAATCAGGCAGCAGCCTCAGCAATAACCTCTCAGTAATGCCCAGTTTGGATTCTGTCAGGGCCACACAGTTCCTAACATCATTACTGCCTTGGATCAAACATGGGATGGCACAGTGGCTAGCACTGCTGCCTCACAGAACCAGTGGCCTGGGTTCAAATCCAGCCTCGGGCAACTATCTGTGTGGCGTTTGCACATTCTCCCTGTGTCTGTGTGGGTTTCTTCCGGGTGCTCTGGTTTCCTCTCACAGTCCAAAAATGTGCAGGTCAGGTGAATTGGTCATGCTAAATTGTTCATAGTGTTCAGGGATGTGTAGGTTAGGTGCATTAGCCAGAGGCAGATGTAGGGGAATGGGTCTGGGTGGATTACTCTTTGGAGAATCGGTGTGGACTTGTTGAGCTAAAGGGCCTGTTTGCACACAGTAGGGATTCTATGGATGGACAACAGCCCTGTATTACCCCAGAGGTGAGGTGAGAGTGACTGCACCAAGAAAGCAACTCATGATAACCTTAAGGGTGAAAAGGGATAGGCAATTAATGCTGACCCAGCCAGTGAAGCCCACATACTGTGAATGAATAAATAAAAACTAATGATCATTGTCATATGGTAGATTTACATGTATTTGTGGACCTGTAGGCCTTTTATTGAATCCTGAAATATGACAATAAATCCAAATTATACTGAAGTTTGTTGTGAGAAGTTCTGAAATAGTTAAAGTGGATCAGCCACTTATTTTCTGAAATGTGATTTTTTTTTACACAACATTGATATTGGCGCCAGTTGGACAGCTGCAGCCACTTGCAAAGATCTGATCCAAGGGGCCCTTTAGTAGAATGTTTCCTTTAAATATAGTTTTCTTAAATATCTTTATCAATCCAGTCCTGGTAAAATCATTAATCTTATTATATTATGTTAAAATTTCATATTTCAAAATTCTAAAATTCTGTTTTTGTCATAGTGGATTGTGACAACTGGTTTGATCATGTTAGGAACTGGTTTGATCACGGGCATGAATTCAACATTATGTTCCTGTCATATGAAGAGATGATCAAGGTAAACTGCACTTATATTTGATTGCAATATAAATTTCAGATGTATGTATTTATATCAGAAGATATATTTAATATTATTGAGACCCACAAGTTCTACCTTTGTAGCATCACTCCTGCCTTTGCACAACTAAAACTGAAACCCTTGTCTGCACCGTGACTAATCTGAAAAACCTTGCATGTTCTAACTTCCAAATAATTTGAAGTCATCCAACCTTCTGTTGCCCACATCATTACAAGCACCAAGTTCACTCATCATCTCTGTGCGCACTAACATGGATTGTCACCTGACTAAGCAACTTTAATTTTACAATTTCCATCCTTGGTTTCAAACGCCATGATCTCCTTCCTACACAAAACTCGACACCCTCGATTTCCAAACCGTCTGACATAGCTAAACTCCTCTCACCCTAGCCTTGTTGTATCTTTAATTTTATCTTCCAACATTGATAGCCACATCTTCACTTAAGCTCCAGAATTCCTTCTGAAGGTCCTAAGCTCTGGAATTCCTTCCTCATGTCGCTCTCCTTTTCTATATTACTTTCCTCTCAAAGGATGTTCCTTAAGAACTATCACTTTGCTCAAGCTGCTTGTCATCTGTCCTCAAACCTCTACAGTTTTTTTTAACCCTCTCCAGTGATGTATTTTTGGACATTTCACTACTTTAACTGTGCTACGAAAATACAAGTTATTTTTAGTTCTCCAAATAACCATTTTATAAACTATATTTTGCTCATGCAACTTGCCTACCCATAGTTGAAAATATTTGATACATTTTGAATTTATAGCATTGTGGCTATTTTAACCTTGAAAACATCATTTTATTTCACAACAACCGTGACCATCTGGAGTTTAGGACTGCCTGTGAGATTGTGGATAAAGAGGTATTAATGATTTGCACCAATCTCCTCAGATCGTAAGAATAATATATTATCCATCCTCGTCCTGAATCTCCCTGCAGTATTCAGGCCATAGTCAATCAAACTTTTTTTGTGGATTAGGTGCAGAGGACTTTTGTTTTTGTTCTGGTCAACGAATTGAAATTCACCATCTGTGAATCCCTCTGCAAATATGCCACACATTAGGTTTTATGGCCTTTCTAAATATTCTAACCTTGGTTAAGCTGTGCATTACTTTAATGTGCAGAAAACTGTAAGATGACAATACAGCAACTGAAGAAACCTGGCCATGGTATGCATTAGTGAGCACTTCAGAAGGCATTACAGCCTAGAAAAAACAGAAGGCGGCCGGCTAGTCTGCTCTGCCATTCAATATTGTCATCCAACTCAGTACCCGATCCTGCTTTCACAACATACCCTTTGATCCCTTTAATCTGAAGAACGATATCTAACTCTTTATTGAAAACATTCAACATTTTGTCCTCAACTGTTTTCTGTGGCAGAGAATTCCATTGGCTCACCACTCCCTGTATGAAGATATTTCTCTTCACCTCAGTTCTAATTGACCTAGCCTATATCCTTAAACTGTGATGTCAAGACTATTTGGAAATGAATCCAGGGAAGAGAACTTGAAGCTGTTTACATAAAAGCAATGAAGGCTATGGGAAAATGGGAAAGAGGTGATCAGAATTATAAATGGAACTTTATTTGATGAACAGTGATTTGGTTACTAGAATGCATAATGATCACCAATTAAAAGGGGAATAGTAAGACAAACTAGACCTTACCAGGAATGTGAACAAAACAGAATCAGTAATAGTTTTTAACAGGTAAGTGGACAGGTATCCAATTTAAAAAAAAATTAAAATGAAATGGAGTATGTGTGGGGACTGGAACCATGTATGCAACTTTTGGTGGGTCAGCAGAAACGCAGTGGACTTTAGCATCTCTTGTGTTAACATGACTACATCAGGCATGGCAACAAAGTGGTCTGTGAACTGTAACTTTATGTAGCATGTTTAGGAATACTTTTGTTTTTTGAGTGTGCCAATTTAAAGACAACTTTTGCATATGGTATTGTTTCTGAAAGAGTTAATGTTTGACCTATGAGTAGAATTAAATAGAATATCTTTTATTGCCACATACTGAACTTCAACCAGTCTGATGATGTCACACAGTCTCTGGGTAGAGAATTAGTTGGAATCTGGCTTGGTCTCTCACTAGTGACACACAGGTCTTTTCCTACTTCTTATTAATAAAGTTAAGATGCCTTGGAGTTGATATTATTTGCAAATAGGTATTGTTATATATAATAAACCATATCCTTTTATCAAAGAAATGAGCCTCTCTTGCGGAGAGTTATTTGTGATCAATCCTTTAATACAGACTAATGAGCAATCCCTTAGACTAACAGGAATGATTGTTGGCAACACTCTACCTCAAGCATGAAACATAAGTGGCTGTGTCCTTGATTTCACATCATATCCAGCAGTAAAGCATTAATCTGAAACCAGATCACATGTTTGTTTATGACAACTATTTTGAAAGTTACTACATAAAGATGATGCAATTGTTAGCTCAAATGCAGATACAAAGGTTAATGTGGGTACAGTTAAAAGATAAGATGAAGCAAGATCAGCATATTATTATCTTAGGCCTGTTTCTTGCTTGAAGATTCTGAGAATTCAGCAGCTTTGGTTGTGTCAATGGTCGAGTAGTTGGATTTGCTTTCACAGGTGAACTGAGCAGAGGAGGTTCTAGAAGGGAGACAAAATTTCTAATTTTGCTTTTATAGCATTGCAGGTCGTAGTCCTTGGTAGTCTGAATCAATACAACAGTCCTTATCTGTTTGCTAATCTTCCTATTTAGAATTCCCTCTCTCATGATGCCTTTCCAAGGCCTTTTTGGAGTCCTGCTTAAGATAGTGACTCTCAACCTGTTATACAGATCAAAAGTTAGCTTTTAACTAGTGTTTAGTAGGTAGTGGATAGCTTCGGGGAAATCAGTACTATTGGAAGTGAGTACTATAAGGGGTTTTTCTCTCATGTAATGGACCACTAATTATGAATATCCTGCTAAACTAGGATTTGAGAGCAGCAATACTGAAATTCATCAGCTTTCTTGGAAGATATCTGGATAATAAAAGTGTTGACATAGTTGTGGAGCGTTCTACTTTTAAGAATATGAAATCAAACCCAAACTCAAACTACAAGATATAGGATTTCCTACGTTTGATAATTCAGTTGCAGGATTCATGAGAGAAGGTAAACATTTTAAGCTCTTAATTGTATTACCAGTAACTATTAATTTGATAAAGTATAACTAGCTATCATTAAAAGATTTCCAAATTTACCTTTGATACTATAGCTAATTTTTTTCAGTGACCAGGAAATCTCTTTTCTGTATTGACAATGAATGGTATCTTGTTATTTAATGCCCTGGATTCAAGGGCCCAACACAAGTTGATAGTGAACTTGCAGGTGAATGCAGGATAATGAAGGTGGCATTTGGTATTGAGCATAGAAATTGGGATGTCATATTATGGCTGTACAAAACATTGGCGAGGCTACTTTTGGAATACTGCATACAATTCTGGTTGCCCGGGATGTTGTTAAACTTGAGAGAGTGCAGAAAAGATTTACAAAGATGTTGCCAGGACTGGAGGGTTTGAGTCATGAAGAGGTTGAATAGCCTGCGGCTTTTTCCCTTGAAGCATTGGAGACTGAAGGGTGACCTTATTGAGGTTTACAAAATTATGAGGGACACGGTTAGAAGGAATAGCCACAGTCTTTTTCCTAGGGTGCGGAAATCCAAAACTAGAGGTGGTAGGTTTAAGGTGAGAGGAGAAAAAAATTAAAAAGACCTGAGGGGTAACTTTTTCACAGAGGGTGCATTGTGTATGAAACGAGCTGCCAGAGGAAGTGGTGGAGGTGATACAATTACAACATTTAAAAGGCATCTGAACAGGTATATGAAAAGGAAGGGTATAGTGGGATATGGGCCAAATGCTGGCAAAGAGGACAAGGTTAAATTGGGAAATGTCTGGTCGGTGTGGATGAGTTGGATCAAAGTTGTTTCCATGCTCTGTGACTCATACTTTAAGCATCGTGCCTGATTGCTGCATCTCATCCAATGCTTTGGTGCATCAATTTTAGTTCAAAAATGTCAAGAGGGCTGCAGCTGAATCCTTAATTTATTCTGCATCTCCTACATTGTGAATATAAAGTGATTTTAACTATGGACAGTTTCAGTTTCAAGTGAAATGAGTGATTATTCTAAGAAACAGGCAGATTAAATGAGTATGTCATGGACCCTTACAGCAAGGAGACAGGCCCTTTGGCCCAAACTTGTCCATGCCGACCAAAATATCCATCTATGCTAATCATGTTTATCTGCACTTGGCCCATATCCTTCTAAACCTTTCTTTATCCATGTGTTCGTCCAAATGCTTTTTAAATGTTGTTAATGTACCAGCCTCAACCACTTCTGCTGGCTGCTTATTCCATGTGTACCACCATCTGTATAACAAAGTTGCCCTTCAGGTTCCCTTTTATTCTTTCCCCTCTAACCTTTAACTGTTGCCCTTTAGCCCTTGATTCGCCAACCCTGTGAAAAAGACTAGGCGCATTCACCCAATCCATGCCTCTCATAATCTTATACACTTTTATATGATCTTTCCTCAGTCTCTTACATTCTAAAGGAAAAAGTCCTAACTTGCCCAACATTTCCATATAACTCAGATCATCGAGTCCAGGCAACATGCTTGTAAATGTCTTGTGCACTCTTTCCAGTTTAGCAACATCCTTCCGAGAACAAGGTGACTAAAACTGAACACAATACTCCAAGTGCAGCCTCACCAACGTCCTGTACAACTGCAACATAATCTCCCAACTTTTATAGTCAATGCCCTGACTGATGAAGGCCTATGTGCCAAACGTCTTCTGCACTGCCCTATCTACCTGTGACTCCACTTTCAGAGAATCACACACCTGAACTCTAAGGTCCCTCTGTTTCACTACACTCCTTAAGGCCCTACCATTCACCATGAAACTCCTACCTTGATTTGACTTTCCTCATCTCACACTTTAAACTCCATTTCTTGGCCCACTTTCCCAGCTGATCAAGCCCTACTGCAATTTCTGATAACCTTCTGATAATCTGTCCACGATACCTCCTAATTTTATCATTGTCTGCAACCTTACTAATCGTGTCTTGTACATTCTCATCCAAGTCATTAATATAGATATCAAAATGTAACAGGCCACGCACCGAGCCTTGGGGCATTCCACTAATCAGGCCTCCAGCCTGACAAGCATCCTTTCACTATTACCCTCTGCTTCCTACCATCAAGCCAATTATATATCAAATTAGCCAGCTCCCCTGGATTCCATGCGATCGAACCTTGACAGAGCAGCCTACTATATGGCACCTTGTCTAAAGCCTTACTGAAACCCATATAGATGTCTATTGCTCTGTTCTTGTCAATCTTTCTGGTCACTTCATCAAGGAACTCTAAACAGATTTTGAGGCACGTTCTCCCATGCACAAAGCCGTGCTATAGAGTCATACAGATGTACAGCACGAAAACAGACTCTTCGGACAAACTCAGCCATGCCGACCAGATATCCCAACCCAATCTAGTCCCACTTGGCCCATATCCCTCCAAACCCTTCCTATTCATATACCCATCCAGATGCTTTTTAAATGTTACAATTATACTAGGCTCCACCACTTCCTCTTGCAGCTCATTCCATACACATACCACCCTCTGCATGAAAAGGATGCCTCTTAGGTCTCTTTTATATTTTTCCCCTCTCACCCTAAACCTATGCCCTCTTGTTCTGGACTCCCTCCCCCCAGGGAAAAAGACTTCGTCTATTTATCTTATCCATCCCCCTCATGATTTTATAAACCTCTAAGATCACTCTTCAGCCTCCGACGCTCCAGGGAAAACAGTCCCAGCCTATTCAACCTCTCCCTATAGCTCAAATCCTCCAATCCTAGCTACATCCTTGTAAATCTTCTCTGAACTCTTTCAAGTTTCATAACATCTTTCCGATAGGAAGGCGACCAGAACTGCACTCAATATTACAACAGTGGCCTAACCAATGTCCTGTACAGCCGCAACATGACTTCCCAACTCCTGTACTCAATACTCTGACCAATAAAGGAAAGCATATCAAACACCTTCCTCACTATCCTATCTACCTGAGACTCCACTTTGAAGGAGCAATGAACCTGCACTCCAAGATCTCTTTGTTCAGCAACACTCCCAAGTACCTTACCATAAAGTGTATAAGTCCTGCTAAGATTTGCTTTCCCAAAATGCAGCATCTCACATTTATCTAAATTAAACTCCATCTGCCACTTCTCAACCCATTGGCCTATCTGATCAAGATCCTGTTGTAATCTGAGGTAACATTCTTCACTGTCCACTGCACCTCCAATTTATTTATATAAATGATGAAAAGTACTGGATTAGCAGTATCCTCCTAAGCCAGTGAGCAAATGACATCAAAGTACAATGTTACTTTTGTACTTTATCAAATATTAAATGTTCAAAACAGATTAAGTATTTTTTACTGCTTGCTTACAATACCTAATTTATAAATTCTACTTTTTAAGAACATTGGATATCCTTCTAAAATTAAACATGCCCATTGTTTGATCTTACTGGTCCACACTAGGCAAATTTTGCCAATCCCTACTCTAGCCTCTTTAATAGATGTCAATCAAAACTGAATCTGAACTAATCCAATGTAAACAAATCTCTTGATTAAATTGGACAAGTTTACAGCCAAAGCTACCCATTTCAGTACTGACTTAAATATGGTTATAATCGTGGCATTCTAAAGATATATTTTCTTAGAAGTGCTGTTTATTACAATTTCTGTTCTTGTACATTGTCTTTCTTACTATGTTGCACCCTTTCTTTAGGGATAGTAGGCGACTGGACGAATTATTTCACTACAGCTGAAAATGAAATGTTTGATAGAATATTCCAGGAGAAAATGAAAAACTTTCCTCTAAAGTACACATAGGAAATTAATGACTAAAAATGTTTTTTTTGCCAAACAATGCTTACAATGCACTGCAAAGTTATTTTTGATTTCATAAAGGTTTAGAACAAACATTTTTAATTGTTTCCCACAAATAACCTCTGAAATCTTCTATCATTTAACATTAATGCATGTCCTCTGGTTATGGACGCCTCAATCAAAGGTCAATAGGGCCTTCCTATCCAATCTATCTTATTTTATATATTACAATTATATTTCCCTTAGCCTAGGAATGATTGAATGGATTCCTTCCATGGTGTATATATCTATGCATTTCATGATTTCTCTAGAAAATATTTTAAAGCAACAGGCAAGCTGCTAAAAATCAGAAATAAATAAAAAAAAACATGGGGAATACTCAACAGGGCTGGCAGCACCTGTCTAGAAATGAAGAGTTAACATTAATTTTGTTTCCCTCCCCACAAATGCTGCCAAACTACATTTTTATCTTTTATTATCTAAACTATATCCAATGCATGGTCTTAGTGATAAAGTTACTACTATATGCTATAAGTACTATATTTTGGGAGATCAAAAATAATGTTATGACAAGATGCTAATAGCTTTTATTGGCTAATAAAAAGCATGCGATTAATGAGCTCGGATGAAGCTTCGCCCAGAGGCTCACTGAAGATGTTATCTAGTATGGTGATGAAACGTCTGAACATGAACCTTCCAGCTCAGCGAGCAAACCTACATCCAGAATGTCAACCTGAGCTACAAATCTTCTCAAAATACGCTAGCTCAAATCTGCTTAATAGAATAAATTAATTTTTGAGAATCACTTCAAACAAAAAGCATTTCTAATTAAATCCAAAATAGTTTTGTTTTGGAAAAAATTTATTGAATACATATGGAAGTATACATGAGGGTGGGCACAAAAAGCTCATATTTTATGACCACTACGTGCTACTTGCAGTACAAAAAGTCACAGATGCTGTGACTTCATCCTTGTTCAATGATGTACAAATTCTACCACTGTGAATGGTGTTTTTTTACAAAATAATTTTTATTGACTTAGTCTTCTTCACTTCCTAAATCAGGATTATAATCTGGATCATCATCATCGTCATCTAATTCTAAATCATCCATATCTTGGAACAGGGATTCATCAACTTCCACATTGTTGCCTGTTGTAAATAGACAGAGTAGTTTTAATCACAATCCAATTAAAGTCAAGTGAAGTAGCAATAATTTTGCAAAGGTTCCAAAGTATCCAGTTAACCAAGCATAATTTTTAAAATCATACATAACTTCCAAAGTATCAGAAAGGCAAAAATCCATAAACTAGCTTTTGTGTGCAATTGTAATAATTTAAACAGAACACTGGGACAGATTCTGCAGGTGTTGGATGTGTTTGGGGGTTTGGTCATTCACTGGAAAGTAGTCATTCAGGACTTGATGGAACAGAAAATGACAAATGAAGCTATAACATGCCAGAGGCGATTAACCTATGTGAATTTGAACCATCCCTCAGTGGGACGAATACTCATTTTTGAGAGTTGCTGAGCAATCTGATTAGCTAGCAGCTCTAGTCACCCTGGTAGTGTCAGAGCTCAGCAGTGAACACTGCCACGACTGTACAAAGGAGCACAAGAATGATGATTGCCAGAACCAGTTACATCCTAAGCTTTTAGGAGTAGGTAGGGACCCCAGAACCCAGGGTGTGGTGGTCATGTTTTGGAGGGCAGGCAGCAAGAAACAAACAGAGTATAAATTGCATAGGTAGCCCTGATGCACACAGGGTATCCTTGAATAAATTCTACTTTCTTCCGCCCCCCCCCCCCCCCCAACTTTCAACCTGACCTCAATTAACACACTGCGCACTCAGCATATAGCAAATTATACATGTCAATTGATTGGACAGCAAACTCAATTCACTTTAAACTACTTAAACATGGCAGTTCAGTAAATTCAGCACTCTCCCAACTATTGTATTATGGAGAACAGCTTGGGATGGGAAGGAAGATGTTGGGCAGAGTAGTCTTTGTATTCAGTATCCCACTCCACCAAAACCAAGCCGAGAAAGAGTTAATAAATTCCAGCCCTAGTTCATTGCTTCATGATTAGAAAATTACAAGGTTAAGAACTGCACTGTTACTTACTATATATATATTAAACAACATACATTGAAATTTGAAATTGGCAAGGCAAAGTGTTTAGCAGCGCTAACCCTATCAGTCCAGTGAACTGGTTATTAGAACAGCATTATAAAATCGAAAACAAAATGGGCTCTACCTTCTTCCAAGAACTGAATGTCAGATGTATCAAGGTTATGGTCAGTTTCAAACAGTTGCTTCCCTAAAATGTAAAACAAAAAACTTTAAAAATAAGCATTAAACTTGAAATCATTAAACACAATCAGACTTTATCAATACTCGGTGACGCAGGGACACCTCACAAAAGGGGTCAGGAAGAGTCACGAGTGACCAGAAGATTGGACAAACAGCTAAGTTTTAAGGGTCTTAGAGGCAAAGAGGAAAGTGCAAATGAAAGGGGCTTGAGGAAATAATTCAATATTACATAGGCAACTGAGGGAATAACCAAAGAGGAGGTAAGTTATTTAGGTAGTTCAAATCCCTTTTAGATAGTAGGACATGAGGGAAAGCATTTATTCCAGTGTCAATCCGATTCAAGATATTTGACTTTGATCACAGCATCTTCCTGCCTTGCACCAAGGCTTTCCATGGTTGACATTTATTATCTCAGTCACAGCTGCATGCAAACCTTTCCACCATGTCAACGTATATTCCTCATGGTGAGGGAAGGAGAATTCAAGAGAGGAAGGGAAACACAGCAAAAGAGAAACTGGAAGTTTGAGAAAGATAGGTGAGAGAACTGGGGAGTAGGAAGATGGGGAGGAATGAAACAATATGCCTTTAAACATAATGATTAAACAATTAAACATAAACATTTTAATTTGTAGACTTGGGAGCCCAATGCAAGTTTATGAAGGCCAGAGAAAGTGGAACTTTGTGCAGTGTAGGATGGAGCTAGAGTTTTGCAACAACAAAAGAGGTCTGTGAAGGGTGAAAGTCTGGACAAGAGTAAGTGGGATAACCCAGTTTACAGGTGAAGAAGACAGTATTAGCATGAAGTAAGGTGCAGAAGAAAGCAAGTAAGCCACTGAAGTCGCATTTTAAATCTGATGACAAACCAACTGGTGGCCACCGAGAGAAACCTTGATGTTTAGAGAAGCCTGATTATATTATCTCTTAGGGAACATATACAAGATGGCAACTACCACCCTCAGATTTTACATAAAGTATCCACATACCCAATATTGTATGAAGAAACCAAGATGAAAACAGATATCACAATTAGAGGAAAAAGACATTTAATATTAAGCTGCATTCATTTTCAAAACCAACATATCTAACATACCTGTTAATTTAACTTTTCCAGCCTGTTCCTCTTCTCTTTGCCGTTTTCTTCTGATTTCAGCCAACTCCGCATCAAATTTTGCTTTCCATGACAAAAAATTCTCAATCGTAACTGGTGTACCATGGAAAACTGCCTACAAGAATGTGCAGAAAATAAAAGTCTTTTAAAAAGGATATTTATGGATTCCAGTGAGTAAATCAGATATCTACAATTCAGTAAGGGAACGAAAAATGTTACGGATAGCAAAACTAAAAATCATGGCAGAATTACAGTCACTGAATATGTTGTTTTTGAACTGTGCACAAAAGTTTCAACGAAGAGTTGATTCCTTTATCCAAATGGTGCAAGGATATATTATTCTTATAACTTTGCTACAGCTGCTTAAATACACAGATAGCAGATATATAACCCACTGTTTAAGAAAGGAGCAATCTGTCAGTTTGTCATCAGTGGTTGGAAAAATGTTAGAAGCTAATATAAAGGATGTGATAACCAGATATTTATAAAATGATAGTAAAATTGGGAGAGGGAAATCATGTTTGACAAACTTGAAGCACAGACAAGGAAAGATCAGTGGATGGGGTGTATTTGGACGTTCAGATGGCTTTTAGTATATTAATTTGTCGGGTTAAAGCACATTAGAATTGTTGTGGTGGGGAAGTAGTGAGAGGTGGTTGGGACAGAGAGAGTGCAAGACATTCTCAGGATGGCAGGTTGTTATTAATGGGGTACACAGGGTCAGTGCTGGATTCATAGCTGTTCTCAGTCTATATATGTTTTAGATGTGGGGACAAATTGTAACATTTCAAAATTTGCTGATGATACCAATTTGGGTGGGAATGCAAGGGCACTTCAAGGGGACTTTGAAAGGCCAACTGAACGGCCAAGCAGATGGCAGGTAGAATATGATGCAAATAAATTTAATGCCATCCACTTTGGTCAAAGAAACAAAGGCAGGATATTTCTGAGAGAGGTTAGGAATCATGGGTTCTAAAGGAATTTGGATATACTCACCCATAAGTCACAAAAAGTTAGCAGGCAGGTGCAGCATGCAATTAGGGTGCAAACATATGTTGGTATTCATTTCAAAGGGATCGGAGTTCATAAATAAAAAGTTCTTCTGTTTACAGCCTTAGTGTGACCGCACCTGGCGTAGAGTGTGCAGTTTTGGTCTCTTTATCTCAGAAAGGATATATTTGCCATAGGGTGAATGCAACAGAGGTTCAGCAGATTAATTCCTGGGATGGAGGGATTATCTTGAGAACTAATTAAGAAAACAGAGTCTGTCTCCCTAGACTTTTGAGGTAAGGTTGAAAGATAAGGATATGATAGGGTGAATGTAGATAGGATGTTTGCCCTGACTGGAGTCTCTCGAACCAGGGACAAAGTCTCAGGAGAAGGAGTAGGCCAAGGATGAGATGGAATTTCTTCACTCAAAAGATCATGAATCTGTGGAATTCGCTACCTTCAGAGAGTTATGCAACTCAAAACACTGACGCTGCTCAAGAAAGAAACACAATGGATTGTGGAGGCTAGTGAAATTAAAGGAAATGGAGATAGTACCAATTTACTGCACTGAGGTAGAAGACCAGCCAAGACCAGCTACTTGAATGAAGGAGTAAACTTGATTGGCCAAATGACTTATCCCTTATGTTACTAAATCAGCTGTAGTATGGAATTTGATAATACACATCCACACATTGCAACATATTAA
Source organism: Hemiscyllium ocellatum (assembly GCF_020745735.1). Taxonomy (NCBI): domain Eukaryota; kingdom Metazoa; phylum Chordata; class Chondrichthyes; order Orectolobiformes; family Hemiscylliidae; genus Hemiscyllium; species Hemiscyllium ocellatum. Next base: position 63,992,168 of record NC_083403.1, read on the forward strand.
CCTCGTAACTAAACAGTGCATCTTCTCTCCAGGGATAATTGATGCATTGACTAGAATATTCAAAAATTCCCTGATGTAGGAAAGGCTCCAGTGGCTTGGAAAAATGTATTAATATAACATGCTTGTTCAAAAAGGGAGGGAGGAAGCAAGTAGGAAACTACAGATCTTTGGGAAATTGGTAGAATTCATTATTAATTAATGACAGGACATTTGGAGAACCAAAATACAGTCTCAGAGTCTTACGAAGCATAAATCAAAATCATGTTTGACTAACTTGCTAGAGGTCTTTTAAGATGTAACAAGAATAATGGATAATGGTGATTCTGCAGATGTAGTATATCTGGACTTCCACAAAAAAGATTAATTCACGAGGAGTTATGGGTAATTTATTAGCTTGGATAGAGGATTGGCTAACCAACAAAAAGCAGATTGTCAGGATAAATGTGTCTTTTTTTCTGATTGGCAAGATGTACCTAGTGGGGTGCCACAGAATTCAGTCTTCAGACCCCAACTATTTACAATCCATGTGAATGATTTGGATGTGGGGATGTAAAGTACCACAGCCAAATTTGCAGAGGAAATTAAAATAGTGGGAAAGCAAGTTGCAATGAAGAAATAAGACATTTACAAATGGATATAGACAGGTTAGGTAAAGGTCAAAATTTAGCAGATGAAGTTTACCTTGTTAACTGTGCGGTTATCCATTTTGGTCAGAGGAATAGAAAGTCTGCTTATTACCTAAGTGGAGGAAAAACCTGAGTCTTGTGTGCGGAGGAACCGGAGTGTCTTGTGTATGAATCACAAAACTTGTAATCATGTACAAGAGGTAATAAAGGAAGGCAAGTGGAATTCTGGCATTTACTGCTAAAGAGATAAAGTATAAAACAGGGAAGCATTACTGCAACTATACAAAACATGAATGAGACTGCACCTGGGGTACAACATACAATTTTAATCTCCTTACTTCAGGAGGAATGTAGTTACATTGGAATTAGTCCACAGGAGGTTCTCTAGATTCATTCCCAAAATGTGGGGTTTGTCTTATGAAGGGAGATTGGGCAGTTTAGGTTTATACTGTGAAGTTAGAAGGATGAAAGGATATCTAATTCGAGGTGTGTACAAGATGCTAAAGTAGATTTACAAAGTAGATGTAGAGTTTCCTCTTGCAGACCCATCAAGAAAAAGTAAAAGTTTGCAAATAGGGATAGCAGATTTATAACAGAGGTAGGAAGAATTACTTCTCTTGAAGGGTCATGAGTCTGTGGCGTTCACTACTTCAGTATGTGGTGGATGCTGGGACCTTCAGTAAATTTAATGAAATAGACAGATCTTTAATTAGTAATGGGTTGAAGTTATGGAGAGAAGGCAGGAAAATGGAATTGAGAGAGAGATGAAATCTACCATGATTGTATCAAATGGCAGAGCAGACCTGATGGACTGAATGGCCTACTCCTGCTCCTAATTCTTATGATCTAATGCATGTTAAAGAAAGTCACGAAGATCAGGCTAAAAACAAGGGTATAACTCAGTCACAGTTCAAAATCTGATCAGTTTTTTTAAATATTCCCACCGACTATCACTATAAAGAGCTAGCAGTGGAGAACAAATTTGAAAACAGCATTAGCTATCTCAGCCAAAGTTCACAATGGAAATCACTGCAATTTAGTGCTTGTCACAGTGAATCTGAACATTAGTATATGTATATTTTCACCTTGTACACAACTACGAAGCTATAACTCAATGGTAGAGTGAATGGAGTAGTGGGGAAAATATTCTGATTCACTTATGTTTGCTTAGCATAGATTTGTTGGGGAAATGTTGAAAGACAGAGTGCTCTGGACTTCAAACATATTGCACTAGAACATCGTTTCCATTGCATCATATTATATACCAGTGGGGGAGTCAGCGTGTGTGTGAAACTTCACAATGCAAATGATGAGCCACATAAAACATAAGGTAGTCATGGCCACTGGAACTTCTGCCTTCCTGTTCACCAATTTAAGTCCACATATCTTTTAGGCAAGGAAATCAAAGGTTATCAGTAATAAATGGGAATATGGAATTCAAAACAGTAATAGATCAGCCATGATCTTATTCAATAAGAAATTTGAGTAGCAAGTTTGAGAGGCTGTGTAGCTACTTCTGCTTCACATATTCTTATATGAACAGTACACAGTTTGTTAACATATTGGACAACCTGACTTGTAAGTACAGATTACTGTGACAAGGTAATTGGACAAGTCCTGCCACTAAGACCAAGTGCAAAGCTGGTCAGTGTGACTTCGTTTGGTATATCATGGTTGCTGTGATTACACACAAGTTTTTTTAAAAGTTATGTGGTGGTGTTTGGGGGTGGGTGGATGAAAGGATATGTGCAGACAGAAAGGAATTGTTCTAGGTTTAAATTTTGTACCAACTATTATTCGTACTGGCTTACAATATATGGTTCCCTTTAATGCATCACTGGTGGTCGATATTTCAACAATCGCAGCTTTTAACAGTGGTATATTAATTCCCAGATACAAACATATTCTCAAATTCCCTTTCTTTAGCCATCTATACTAACTATAAAAATCCTAGTTGCTACAAATACATATAAATTAGTGGGTTGTAAACCAAAATACTTTGGCATACACAAGAAAGGCATAAGAAACAGAGATAACAACATGATAAAGCAAAAGTATCAGGAAGTGATAAAGAATTTCTACAGACCATAGACCTGGCTTAACTGCAAGAACAGTATTACATCAGAAAATCTTAGTACGGGAACAAGGAATGCAAAGCATAGCTCAACTGATACTGCAGATTAACAGGTGAACTATGACAATATGACTGAAATTGGGAATACTGCAGCTAGACCAGAGAAAAGGTATGTCAGGGAAGAGATTGAGACAATGAAAATTCCAAGACAGTAAACTGAACCTCAAATGCATCACTCAATTTCGAAGTCTAAAAGTGGGTTTGGGACTCAAGTTCAAAAATTGCATATGAACTGATGAATTTAGTTACTTGATACCACGGTGATAAAACATTTAAAACAAGCATCCTTGGTAGCTGTCTGTTTAGATCTTATCAATTGTTTTATAAGAAACCAAATATATGTTTAACAGAAATGATGTTCTTGTGGTATGAAGCTGTATCTGTATAATTTTAAACATTTGGCCTAGATATATGGATCAGTTAGTGTACAGATCCACATCCTGTTCTTCAAACCTTTTCAACTTCTTCAGCTTCTTTTTCTTTTAATAATTTTTCCTCTTCTTTGCGGAACTTTATTTGATCCACAACTTCATTTAATTTTTCCTGTACGGCCGTCACCAATGTGAATATCATTACCATCCCAATATTTTCTTGTATCTGCGAGAAAGACGTAATGCACAGTGTAAGAACATGATGAAAGAACAGAATATAACCAAGGGCAACGATCACTATCATGAACCAGATGCAAAGCCTGAAAAGTGAAACAGATTTGGAAGAAAATTCAATTATTGAAAATAATCAAGTTCCAAAGACTAATACTCAATGCCATCTTCATTCCTAGTTAATTTGATCCTGTTTGATTTTTCTTTCAGAAGTGATTTACTTGCCATTCATTCATCCTTCTAATCTACTCACAAACTGGTAAGACAGCAGATGGCAGCACGTATGATTAGCATAATACTGCAAAATGTGTATGAAAGAATTTTGAACTATAAAACTATAAAATCACACTCCTGACTTGTGTCTTGTAGATGGTAGAGGGGCTTTGGGGAGTCAAGCGATGAGTTACTCACTGCATTATTCCTATTCTCTGGTTTGCTCTTGTAACCACTGTATTTATGTACTGTGCCCTGTTGAGTTTCGGGACAATGAAAGTGAAGACCCAACCCCACTATTTCCCAACGATCTATTTTAAAGGGGCTCATTACTCGGGCGAGGAGCATAACATTTTGTGATCAAAATAGTTTGTACTACTGCTTTAAATTTGACATTTTATAGCACAAATGGGTTGTTTCCCTTTTGTTCACGATGGAACATTCACAGTAAATTTTTGTTTATAATCCTCTAGTTTTGCCAAGAATCTCATACAAATAATACACAGAAAATCAGCCCTCACAGGAGTGCAATACTTTGGCTATTTTTCATCAATTGAGCTGAATTGCACAATGATTTACCAGGCATCTTTCCCGGGTTTCTCTCGTTCACTTACCTGTTCATTTAATAGCGTTATTATATCTGCAACATCAGACTTTTGAACATTCTCTTGCCCAATGACTTCAAAAATTGGAGGTTCATCTGGATATTGTTCTACATATGTAAATTGAATTGTTGCCTCAACGGCTGTAAAAAAACAATTATTGAATTTAATAGTCAGTATTACAGTATCATAACAAAAAAAAACTACTGCAAATCTGAAATAAAAAGAGTGTATGTTAGAAAAGCTCAGCAGTAAGGCAGCACCTAGAAAATAAATCGATATAGTGCTTCAAACTAAAGAAGAGTTGTACTCAATTCAAATCTACTGATCCCGCCAGTTCCACTCAGTTTTTCCAGCATATTCTACTTTTTTTCAGATCACAAAACCTATATAACTTGCACAGTAGCACAAGTTAAGGTTTGAAGAAGATTGTGCATGTTGGAACAGTTAAGACTTTCTGTTAAGACCTTGCTAACAAGGCAGCTCACACTTGCTTTCTGAGCATAAACTGTGCCAAGACAGTAGTCCTTTCTCAACTGGTGATGTATGGAAATGCAGTAACACAATGCACCAATCATATTTTGCTGCTCAACGTTTGAACATTGATTTGACAATATAAAGCATATGCTGTGAATTTGAATATAACCATTTCAATATGGATAGTGGGGTGACAACATTATAAGGGTCATTCTCCACTTAGTACACATCTTGAAATGAATTCGCTGTGAACTGCATTTTGTTACAAGACAAACTGTTCTAGGATATTGAATAAATGGAAAATAATGGTCATCATAAGCATCAATATATTAAATCAGCAAACAGGAAATTGAGAGAAGTAATCTAACACAAGGATGGAATTTTCTTCATAAACTCTGAATTGGTCTGTTAGCACCTTTGTCCCAAGGAGTGAATGCAACATCTTTGATGAAGATGCTCCCTCAACTGTTAGCGTTTATGTATATCGCATGCCTCACATGCTTTCATAAGTCAGTGAAGATCATGATTCATCCCTGGTCAATATGTAGATTCACATGCGAGCTATCAAGCACCTTGATCCAAATGTCCCTAGTACAACAGATATGATATCCTGCACTGGCTTGATTATCTTGTGCCTAATTTCTGCCTGTTCCTCATATCACCATTATCTTAAAAATAAAACTATCCAATGCCCTCTTGAATGCTTCAGTTGAGCCCGCCTCCACCAAATTACCAGGCATTGGTTGTACATCTTCACAGGAACATATTTAATACTGTCAGGCATCCCTGGTTAATGTCTTTCAAACTCTTGCAGTTGTTCCTTTTTCTGGTTTGCTTCTCTCCCCTATTGTTTTCCTTTTTCCCTATTTTCCTTACTGCTGTGCCATTAAGGGGTTGTAATCCTTTTCAAACTGTCCATTAAAAAAATTAGAACTGTTGTAGCAGGCTTCAGGCACTTGATGGAGTTCATGCAAAATAAGGCAAGCTGACAGCATGAGGGCTATCCCTTACTTTTGTTGATTTAAAAAAGGGAAAAAAAACAATAAGCCATTGTACACAAGTGATATAGAAAATTGTTTTCAAGTTTTTTTTAAAGCTACACTTTTTTTGAGGAGAGCTTTATAGTTCTGCTGTGGGGAGCATTTGGTTGCCTCTTGTTTTGTAAAAATAACTCCGAATGTACGTTTTTTAAAAAAAGTCAGAGAGAGGCAGAGAAGTACAGTTCTCACAGTCTCAGCACAGGTCTGTAAACTTGTGTCATTAATTTTTAAGTAAAGGGATTTGTAGGAATGTACAGTATCTTGAAAGAATTTGGATTTTAATCAAAAAATAAAGAGTAGCTATGTTTTCTGGCTGGTTATTCTACACATCTGTACTCACAGTTAAGATGAAGTCTGAGACATTTATACCTTCATGTCACAAGCACGATTTGATGATTATATGATGATCATCTTTCAAAAGCATTCTGACACACTGAGACATAACACACATTATGATTTCCTATGCTGCATTTGATTAACTTCATAACTGAAAGCATTACAATTAATTTTCTTGCGTGCACGGGAACTCAAAAATACTCACTTTTTGAAAATTACAGCCAACTTGATGCACCGTGAAGTGGTTTACAATGGCAAAAACAGACCTGAATCTAAAGTGGGATTGCAGTACAAGTAAAAAATAAATCTAAGTCAGATTTCGAAAAACAGACTAGCAAATCTTCTGACATATCTATTTGCATGGTGTACGATGTAAGCTGCCATCTAGAGGCTAAGTGGAAAAGTATGTGAATGGGACAACAAATAACTGAGAAAGTCCATATAACATGATGCATTGAACACGTGCTACAAAATTCTGTGGTTTTAGTAGAAAAGCTAAACCCAGGAGCTCTCAAAAATGCTCAAATATTTCTGACCAGTGACATAATTCCAAATTAATGCAAATAAAGAATAATGGCCATGTGGATTTGAAGGCATTAACAATAAAAATTATGTTTCGGGCACATTTAGTGTAAGAGGTTATCAAGAGAAACAAACAATTGCTGCTTGAATTATCAATATTACAGCAGAAGAAAGATATCCAAGTTATTTTCTGTGAAACGTCCAGACTTAGTATTCATCTTGGGATTTATGAGCACAATCCATTAGAAATTTGTCTATTTTAATAATCTTCTTTTCTCCAAATATATCATACCACGTACTTTCTCAATCCTTTTTACATCATTCCGCTTCCAGCTGATCTACACTGTCAGTTAAGTAAACAATATCCTCGTTTTAACTTTCTTATTGTTGTTTCTGAATTTCTACACGGTCTTGCCCATCTTTGGCACTGCAATTTCCTCCAGTCCCACAATCTTTGAGATACCTCTTTCCTCTAATTCTGCCCTCTTAAGAATCCTTAGATTAAATTGTTCTGTCACTGCATCAAATTTTCTGTTATAAAGTCCTTGGAATACTTATTATATTTAAGATTAATAGTACATCATGATGATGTCATATGGGGACAGAGTGTTACAACACAGTTAAATCAAATCTCTCATGCAGCGTCCACCTCAAAAAAGACGCAACCACATCCTGGTGAGGTTTTGAGAGTGGATACAAAATTTTCAGTGAGGAAGCATATTTGGAGAAAGGGAGATTAACAAAATAGACAAATTTCTAATGTATAGTTTAGGGCCATAAAGCATTTTTTACTATTATCCCCCATTTAGAACAGGGCCATTAGATATTTTTAAGAGTTCAAGCTTGCACAATTTGCAACCTCTTAAATTTTGTAAGTGATCATTAATGAAAAACAATGACTCAAGGGAAAACACAAGAATCTCAAAACAACCTTAATATATACCAAAGAAAAAGATAGCTTCAAAAGAAGTCCACTCTGCCTGGCTATGACATTGCCAGAGGGATTTCCATAGACTTCCCTAGCTTCCAGGTAATTCAAACAAAGATCACTGGGTATATCTTTTTATTTGCAGCAACCTGATCCTACATTGAATGTATATTGCTTCTCGCAAGCAAAAGAACCAAATAGAGCAATCATCTAAATTGGTTGCTCGTGCGAGCATTAATACAATTGAAGCGCTGTCCAATCTCAAAATCAGATCTAACAGTGGAGCTTTAAATTAAAAATCATTAAAATTTACTTTAAAGCAGATGCTTAGAATCAGGCTTCAAATGAGTTTAGGACTCACACTTCACTAAAAGTCGGAATTATTACTTTAACCTGTCAAAATTTGTTCAGAAGATCCTTTTGGGGTTGCAAGCAGTGTAAGTCAACATCCAAAGTTGAAGCTGATCCTCTGCTGCAGCATTCTGACGTGCTTAATCCTGTCCCAGGAATACAAAATCATCCATTCATCTGTATCTGCTCCATCCTCCCCTTCTCCTCATTTCTACTTCCATCTAACTCAAATTTCTCCATCATTTCTTTCTTTTCTTCCCTTACATGTTCTACAAGCTCATTTTGTTTACCCCTCACACTAATCAAATTTCCACAAGCATCTTCCCGCCCACTGGCCGTCATTCCAGCCGATATCGTAAACTGTTCCTATCTTTAGGAGTTTGTCCCTGCTCTCTTCAGAATTCCTATTTTTACCTCTCCAAACTTCCAACTCAACATTTATCATCAAGCTTGTCAACTGTGCTGCAATATCTCTCATCCATATTGATGCCCCAAATGCCTCTGATGTGGTCACAACACCATCCACGTTCAAATCTGCTTTTCTGTTGATCTCCTCAAGGAACCATGTCATTTGAGTCTACTTTTATATATTTGATCAAACTCTCAAAATCTCTAATGGTTTTACACCTGCCTCTGAACCCATTTACCTCAGTCATAAAGATCACTATTTCTACCAATGTTCTGAAACCCATTTAGCCTTCTGCCTATGTCCAGTCCTAATCTGTGGAGTTCTGCTATCATGGTATGTCAGACATATTTGTTAGCCAATCTGAAATATCCAATGTAACTCTTCTGCAATCACAATCACCAACTACCCTCAAGTTGAACACTTTCTGCTGTCTTCCACTTTGTCCTTTAACACAGTCATTTCCTTTTTTAGGGATTATCTTTTAAGGTGCTTTCGCAATTTCCAACTTGTCTTGTGATCTGTAGATGGAATTTTAAGCAAATGCCTTAGCATCTGCATTACAAAGGCCTCTGTTTTCTTCCATTTTTTAAGTTGATTGGTTTGGTCATACAGAACTGCAGAGTTCCTTAAAAAAAAGTCAAAAGCTTTTAATCGTGTACTCATCAGGACAATTTGCAGTGTAAAAATGTGTGGCTCTGGAAAAGTGCACAGCGGGTCAGGCAGTACCTGAGGAGCAGGAAAGTTGATGTTTCAGGCATAAGCCTTTCATCAGGAAAGTAGAGCTTATGCTCAAAACGTTGATTCTCCTACTCCTCAGATGTTGCCTGTCGTGCTGTGCTTTTCCAGCGCCACACTTTTTGACTCTGATATCCTGCATTTGCAGTGCGCATTTTCTCCTTGGACAGTTTACAGGAAAACCAAAGTAAATGGAAAACATCATTGTTGCTTTTGTAGTTCATTTCTGAATGTAACACCTTGACCACAGTGAATCTGCCTGGTTTAATTTTTTAAACTTGGCAGACAATTATCATTGCCTGGTGTATTCTTAACAAAACCTCCACTCATAGGCAAAGTTACTTAAGACAGAACAAAGATAAAGTATTAAAGTTTGTTATGAAGCTGTAAAAGCTTTCAATTATGTCCACACCAAAACATAGCAATTTACTGAACCGAATTGAACTACTGCCCTTAAAAAGAGCCAATAGTGTTCTATATTTCCACAATTACAAATGTGGTTTCAGACAACCAATCAAGCTTTACATTTAAACCTATACAGAATGAAAAGAAATCCAATGCAATACCCAATAAAGCACAGGAAAGCATTATTTAACCAAATTTAGGCACTTACTTTCTTCATCTTCACCAGTGTCAGATGTTACTGTGATAGTGAAACTTGTGGGATTCTCTGACACCACTAGAAGAAAACTAAATATTAGTATCTGTAGAATAGACCAAAGACTAATAATAACTTCATTCAAATAAGATACATTTGTAAGCCAATAAACCAGTTTAATAAACATTTTTCGCTTTCATATTATAGTATGCAGTGCTTGCTGATACAGGCATATAGATCATTCTGCTATTATGTGACAGTTGCATTTCTCTGCAATCTCACGCTATTAAAAAATCACACTATGGAAAACCGCTATAGAAAACTGCACTGTGGAAGATCATTAATTTAAAAAAAAGTTACTCTACCCGTTCATCAGAAAGTTGGCATTATCCAAACAACATCCACAATTTGTCAACTGCGTTATAGCCAATTCGCGCTGACAAAGTCTGCGCTATAGCAGAACAACCTGAGTTGTGCATGCGCTGAGTTTCAAACAGTGCATGTTATCATTTAGACTTTATATGTTAAGGACTGCACACACACGGAAGTAATCTTTGAACTCAAAAAGGTCAAAGTTCATGAATCACTGAAAAAGTTAGAAGTACAGCTAGTAATTAAGAAAGCAAATGGTATGTTGGTCTTTATTACAAGGGATGTAAGTACAAGAACAAAGATTTCTTACAACAATAAATGTAGCGCCTTGGTGAAACTCCAACTGGAGAACCGGGCGTAGTTTTGATCTCTGTACTTACAGAAAGATGCAAATATTGTAGACTGTGCAAAATGTCTCACCAAGCTAATTCTTAAGGAAGAAAGAATTGTCCACTGAAGATGGATTAAATAGACTGGGCTTATATTCTCTGGAGTTTTGTAAAGACAGGCAATTTCATTCAGATATCCAACATTCTTCCAGGGATTGACAAGGTAGATGCAGGAAGGGTACTCTCTGATTTGGGCGCCCTGAACCAGGGAACAGTCTCAGAATAAGCCACAGCCATTTCAGACTGAGATGAGAAGGAATTTCTTCTCTCAGAGGTGATGAATCTCTGAAATCCTAGAGCGTTGTCAAGATTCTACATACTACAAGACAATGAAGATGGGAGTTTATTTTTGCAGTGTCATAAGTCTTTGGAACTCTTCCTCAAAAGGCGATGCAAGCAGACTTTGAACAGAGGTTGATAGATTCTTGAAAAGTAAGTGGGTGAAAGGGAACTGGGCTTGGGGTGAGTGTGGTTGAGCAGTAATCAGATCTACAATAACTTAATGAGTGGCAGAGCAGTCAGACTCCTGCGCCTAACTTGAATTGTTCATTTCATTTTTTTCACCCTTGACTTCTAGAAGGTTAGCAGAGGAAACTGACAGCCAAACGTAAACAGGTTTATGAGGTTTAGCCAGTGTTATAGTGATTGCTGTGCTTTGGTAACATTTGAGGTGAGCTGGGAGATTAAAAGTGGAAGCCTCATATATCAAAAACAGAAAGGGATTTAAAAGTTAACTCCTAAAGATGACTGTGGCCAAGGATATCTAAGTTTTGAAAAGCCAAAGGTTCCCAATGTTTGGCAGCAGCATAGGTAGGGTTACCTGGGAGTTTCAAGCAGAGTCAATGGGATATTTCTACTTGGGGTAATGGCAATGGTTTAGTAACAGTCAGAATGGAGAACCTTGACATTTGACAGCAGCTTAGGGGATTCTTCAGTGCTAAGTGCCCTCTCTATGTTGGTGCACAAAGGATAAGCAAAAGGTAGCCACAGTGAGATTGGAGAGGTGGACCAAGCACAAAGAAATGTCTGTTCATCAGTTCAGGTCCTCACCTTGAATTGTTCTCAATTTTTTTACTATATTTGCAAGGTAGGGTTCTTTCAGATCCAGACAGGGCTGCACAAGATTATATGCAACAGGAGTGATTCAGCTCATAGGTGGGGAGGATCATTAAACTTTGGATTTAAACATTAGAAATTGGATGAAATAAAGAAAGATAGTAAATGTACAGTGGGCACAAATGTGAAATAGGCACTTCGGGTGGGGTGGTGGGAGATGGGGGGGGGGGGGGGGGGGGGGGGGGGGGGAAAGGAATGCAAAGAAGATGGACAGAGCTGCTTAGACCAGATTACCACCACTGAGGTGTAACTCAATAGCTGGGAACATAATAGCTGGAGACAGTCACACGAACATAATGAGTTACAGCCATGAACAAGAAATGGAGATTCAACTGGATTTAAATGTAAATGATCAACAGGAAAGCTCTGCAGGGTTGTATGCAAAACTTTAAAATACACTACAGATTTCATTTCAAAATACACTTCTTTTAGATTAGGTTCCATACAGTGTAAAAACAGGCCCAACAAGTTCACACCAACCCTCCGAAGAGTAACCGACCCATTTCCCCCTGACTAATGCACCTAACACTATGGGCAATTTAGCACGGCCAATTCACCTGACCTGCACATCTTTAGGATTGTGGGAGGAAACTGGAGCACTGGGATTCATTAAGTTGATATTTGCTTTTCTAATAAATCAATCCAAACACGGGACCTGACAAGATGGCAGCGATTCTGTAGAACTGCTATGGATGGCACTGCCTAACAGCCAAGGCATATTGGGTTTTTTTTTGCCATCCCTGGTCAACTTGTGTAGGAATTATTAGTTTAAAAATTTAAAGAACACATATTTGTTGATAATTTGAAGTGCCAAAAGGTAAAGGAGCAAGCAAACAGCAGCAGGGAGGACACTCCTGTGCAGTACCGGACACACCAGAGGCTGCAGCAGCGGCCTCTCCCGAACCCCCAGGGGACTCAAAGTTTGTGAGAAGATTTGTAGCTCGGGTGCTTGTAGTTGTGGTTCTGTTCGTCAAGCTGGGAGTTTTTCTTGCAAACGTTTCGTCCCCTTTCTAGGGGACATCTTCAGTGCTTGGGAGCCTCCTGTGAAGCGCTTCTGTGCTGATTCCTCCGGCATTTATACTGGTTTGAATCTGCCGCTTCCGGTTGTCAGTAGCTGTCCGCTGCAGTGGCTGGCATATAGGGTCTATGTCGATGTGTCTGTTAATCGAATTCGTGGATGAGTGCCATGCTTCTAGGAATTCCCTGGCTGTTCTCTGTTTGGCCTGTCCTATAATGTTGTTTGTCATTGGAGTGTATGGCTACTAGGGGTAGCTGGTTGTGTCGTTTCGTGGCCAGTTGGTGTTCATGGATGCGGGTTGTTAGCTGTCTTCCTGTTTGTCCTATGTAGTGTTTTGTGCAGTCCTTGCATGGGATTTTGTACACCACGTTGGTTTTGCTCATGCTGGGTATCGGGTCCTTTGTCCTGGTGAGTTGTTGTCTGAGAGTGGCTGTTGCTTTGTGTGCTGTTATGAGTCCTAGTGGTTGCAGCAGTCTGACTGTCAGTTCAGAAATGCTCCTGATGTATGGGAGTGTGGCCAGTCCTTTGGGTTGTGGCATGTCTTCATTTCGTTGTCTTTCCCTGAGGCATCTGCTAATGAAATTGCGTGGGTATTCGTTTTTGTTGAATACCTTGTATATGGTGCAAAGAACACCGAACGGAGAATTCACCACGAAAGTATACAGAAAAGCCACACACACAGACCAAGTCCTGAACTATGAAAGCAACCACCACAACACACACAAACGAAGTTGCATCAGGACATTATTCAAAAGGGCCACAACACACTGCAGCACACCTGAACTACAAAAAGAGGAAGAACATCTATACAGTGAGATGCTTGGTCAGCCATGCATGATGTGACATGCTGCACCTATATCTTTGACAAAGACGCCTGATGCTTTACAATTTAAGATTAATCACAAACAGAGGAAACAGACTGCAGTCTAGAATGAAAAAAAATCGAGGCAAAGACTAATGAAGGGGGAATAGAATGTCTCAGCTATTCTGTTTTTAGGCAATTTTTTCACGAGAAAGCTTCATTCCGCTGCCCCTTTATTTTGTTGCGCTTCAGAACATAATTGCTCATTGCTGCAACACTCCATACACCTTACCTTTACACACGTGGGTAGAAATCAATTAAACTGAATCACGCACATCATTATCGCCAGAGGTAACTCTTGTGTTACAATATAGATGTTCCCATGTACAAAGGATCATGAACTCCCAAACCTTCATCCTCGGACGGTTTTGGGAAGACTAACACTGAGCCAGACTATCTACCCCCACAGAATCCTGAAGGGGGGTAACACCGGAATCGTTGACTTCTCCACTACCTGATGCTGCCTGGCTTGCTGTTCTTCCAGCCTCCTGCCTGTCTATTTTGTCGCTCTATCTACCATACTCGGTTGCCGTTTGAGATGCTGACAGCTCCCAACCGGCCCCAGTAAAGCCCCCGCCCCCTCCTCCTCCTCCTCCACCCCCGTCTCCCCCTTCCCCAGCCGCAGTGCTCAGTCTCAGGCCCAGGGGCTAGCTCCCGCTCCTCTCCTTAGCCGAAGGCCCTTGGCCCGTTCAGAGGCCTCTCACCTGTGAACGAGTCCGGGTAAATGGACTCCAGTGCCTCCAGCTCATTGCGCTGCTCCTCGGTGTAATCGGTCATGTTAAACGACTGAGAAACGCCATTGAGATAGAGAACAACGCCGACCGACAAGCCTGCTCTGCACATGCGCTCCCCGTCCTCTCCCGTCACCCGCCTCCGACAAGCCTGCTCTGCACATGCACTCCCCGTCCTCTCCCGTCACCCGCCTCCGACAAGCCTGCTCTGCACATGCGCTCCCCGTCCTCTCCCGTCACCCGCCTCCGACAAGCCTGCTCTGCACATGCGCTCCCCTTCCTCCCCAGTCACCCGCCTCCCCGAGGGAGGCCTTTTTACGCATGCGTAGAGGCCTAGCCCTGACCGACTGATGGTGTTAATCAGGGCCGGGTCCTCCCAGGCGGGGAGGCGATGGAACTCGGAGGACTGATGAAGGGAGTGGGGAGAGTTCCTCTTGCCGGTATGGCGTCGTTGGCCTGAAGGTGCGAGAGGCTTCACTGTGTGTGACTGAGTAGATTTGCGTTTACATAGAGCCTAGAACATTGCAGCGCAGTACAGGCCTTTCGGCCCTCGATGTTGTCCCAACCAGTCAGACCAATCTGAAGCCCATCTAACCTACACAATTCCATGTACGTTCATATAGATTAGCTGTTTTGTTAGGCCAAATTGAGTATTTTATGTAGAGCTGAAAATGTGTTGCTGGAAAAGCGCAGCAGGTCAGGCAGCATCCAAGGAGCAGGAAATTCGACGTTTCGGACATAAGCCCTTCATCAGGAATCAATTTTGTTATTTAGGCAAAACAGTTAAAAATAAATATGTTTTTCCAAACAATGGATTGGGATCTCTTTAAGGAAAAACAGCGACTCCCCCAAACTGTTCGGACTGAAGGTGAGAGATCTGCGCCCCTGGTAGAACAGGAATTTTCAATGAAGTCAGGATTTTCCTGGTCTCTTCGCTGAATTAAGGTTCACAGATGGTTTTAGGCTTAAAGCCGCTTTGTGCACAGGCGATGATACAGTCCTCTTTGGGATCCGTTGTTGAGTGTTCAGACTGGTTACCATCGGCAACCCAGTTTGAACTGGCCTCAGGAGCGAAGGAGAATTGAGGCAAGAGTGAGGTCCTGTTCTTTGGAAACTGGGTTTTGTCCTCTTCACTGTTGGGTTAGATTACCTGAATTCACTGGGGAAATTTTGGAGACATTTAGCTATGTCTTCCATGTGGAAAGATCCCCACCCATCCCACAGATGGCATTACCAATTTGAAAAGTGCTGCTGAGAGATGACGGCATCTGCTAAAATTTGGATGGAAAGAGTTGCTATCGTCAAACAAAAATGACATGTAGGAGCAACATTCCCTCCATTGCAGGTGAGAATCTGGTCTTTCGTTGCAGAGTGCTCCTGGTGTTGTTGTACATGACACCCAATCCAGCTTCAACATTAATTAAAGGTTGAAGATGAATTATATTTGCAGGGCACAAATCTCAAGATGAAAGGGAGATAAGTGCCAACATTACATTCATTTTTTTTGTATGGAATTGCATCAATCTAAGCATGATCCCTCAGTATATAAACAAAATATGTTAGTACACTCTGATGTTCTACCTGATCGTGGTGTTGGAAGGGATGGGTCTGGTCACACTGTTATGGAATGCTACATTGCTATGGACTATACCATTGTCTGTGTCCCTACTGGGGAAATTTATGAAGAAAAAGTTTGACCACAAATCTATAAAACCATGGTCAACTTTAATGTCTTTGAGCCCTTGTGGGAAAAGGAGATGACAAATCCTGTCAGATGCTTCTCCGAACAAACTTTCAGGGTCATTTGGCAACAGGTGTCATAGCCAGAAGTTTCAAATATGCACCAAGGTGTAAGTTAACCGATGGTGAGAAAAGTCCTTCTTAGATTTTTTGTGTCACCCTCTCCACGTACTCTTGTCGAGGTGGCTGGGGTAGTGAAAACAATTGTTACGTACCTTTTTGTGGGATGTCCCTTTGCAAAAGAGTTTAGACCAGAGTGGTGCTGGAAAAGCACAGCAAGTTCGGCAGCATCTGAGGAGCAGGAAAATCGATGTTTCAGGCAAAAGCCCTTCATCAGGAATAGGGCTTGACCAATTTGGTGTCAACTGTAAATTCACTAATCAGACCTTTTCCTCCACAAACAATAAAGATCCCAATACTGATCCCTGTGGAACAGCACCAATTACTGATCTCCATTCTAAAATAACACCCTTCCACTACTAATCTCTGTCTTTTGTGACTAAAATGAGGAGGTGCCAGTGTTGGACTGGGGTTGACAAAGTTAAAAATCCCACAACACCAGGTTATAGTCCAACAAGGTTTTTTGGAAGTACTGGCTTTCGGAATGCTGCTCCATCAGCTAGCTACCTGATGAAGGAGCAGCCCTCCAAAAGCTAATATTTCCAAATAAGTGTGTTGACTATAACCTGGTGTTGTGTGATTTTTAATTCTGTGACTAAGTCAGTTTTGTATACATCCGACCAGTTCACCCTGGATTCCATGATACTGTATCTTTTGGAAAAGCCTGCTATGCAACCTTATCAAATGCCTTACTAAAGTCCATGTAGACACCATCCACTCCCCTTCCCTCATGAATCATTCTTGTCACCACCTCAAAAAACTCAAGTTGGTGAGACATGATCTTCCTCTCACAAATCCATGTTGCCTAGCACTAACAAGTCCATTCACTTCCAAATAAATCCTGTCTCTCAACATCTTTTCCAATAGCTTCCCCACCACTGTTGCCAGGCTCACAGCCTGTAATTACCTGAATTATCTTTGATTCTCTTCTTAAACAATGAAACAACATTGGCCGTTCTCCAGTCCTCTGGAATCTTGCCTGAAGCCAAAGAGACTGCAAAGATATCTGTTTTTCCTCCCTTGCCTCCCACACTATGCTGAGATACATCCCATCTGGCCCTGGGAACCTGTCCACCTTAATATGTTTCAAGACACGCAAGACTTCCTCCATCAGTGTATTGACCTGCCGAGAGTATTCACACACCTTTCCCTAACCACATCATCCCTCATGTCCCTCTCTTTAATGAGAACTGATTTAAATTTTTCATTAAGGATCTCACCCATTTCATTGCATTCCACATGTAACCTCCCTCCTTTATCCTTGAGTGGGCCAACTCTTTCCCCAGTTACCCTCTTGCTCTTAATATATGTATAAAACGCCTTGGAATTCTACATTTCCCTGCTGGCCTGGGATGTTTCGTAGCCCCTTTTAGCCCTCCTAGTTCCATTTGCGCTTGTTCCTACTTTCTCTATGTTCTTCAAGGACTGTTTAATGCTCTGAATCATGACTGCCTTTTCCTCTGGTGCTAAATAGTGAAATGGGAGATGGCATGGGGCAGGGTGATACCAGGCACCTGGACACAAGATGGTCACTGAACAATAGGTTCAAACACAGAGCAAACACAGATACTGCCCGGGGGCCACCAGAATGCCAGCACAATGCACTCACAATCTAGTTGATTAGTTTAAGGGCGGGTGAAGTAGACAGTATACATGAGTTGCGTATACTGCCTGCTGAAGTGTCTGGGTCCAACCGATACCTTTGATAGAAATGTTAACAGTTTGATACAGACTCAATGCAAAGTGCTAATAGCCAGGGCTGCAGTAATCGTCCTTCTCAGGAATTGCGATTAGCGCCCATTACTACAGCATTGTAGTACGCTGAAATTAACAAAGGCTGCGCTGGAACTGACAATGACTGCACCAAAACTATCAACGATTCTGCAATGTTTTCAATAAGCAAACTATGTTACAAAGACAATAATCTCATCACTGACCTATTATATCACAAAATGTATAAAAGTATCTTGACGTGTCCCAGGTTGAGAGAAGATCGCAGCTGACCACTGGGCTGTTGGTGTCTTTCTCTCCCTGGACCTCCGATATTTCCTTGTACAATAAACACTGTCGTTGAACCCCAATTCTGACTCCGAGGCTGGTGGTTTTTCCCACAACAACAGCAATGTGAGCCACAGAAGATGACAGCCTCCAATGTAAATGCAGAATAACTGCTATGAAAATAAGCTAAAAACCATAAAATGCATTCTGTTTAGTTGCATTTGATGTGTCTATGTTACTGCATGCGAAGTGAACCTGGCAGAAATGTGCAAGTTATAGGTGTTCCTGAGCTCCAGCTCCAGTCCTGAAGGGCTGAGGTAGTGTGTGAGTTGGTCTGAAAGCAACCATGATGATATGATAAAGCTGGTGGTTTATGGTGCCAATTAGTGTGGATAATGGTTGGAAGAGGACAGTGTCTATTAAACATTCAGGGAAATAATGGTGAAGGCAGAGAAGTAAGTGGTGAGCTGTTGCCTTCAGTTAACTCTCTGACCTTCATTTTGGTAATTGGCACTTTCTAGTTTCTTGGTGAGGGAGAGGAGAATTGGGAACTGCATAGAAAAGAGTTGAGTTTAGGTATTTGTCAGATACAAATGCATGGAAATAAAACAGTCACTGCTCATTAGAGAGATCCTGAATTTGCATTTCCTAAGAGGAAAACTGGATTTTTTTTTCCTTAGTGGTAAGAAACTGAAATTTCCATTTTCCCTGAACTTTTCAAAACTATTTCTCCAGTGCCCGCACCATTCAAGGGAGCAGAAGTTCCACCAAATGTAGCATATTATGATCAGAATTAGAAAAATCTAAAAAAAAATGTAAATTTACTGGTTTGTCTGTTATTCTTGTTTTACAATTTTCTGAGTGAGTGTGGCAAGAGAACAGTTTGTTTTGTAAGAAATGAGCTTTAGAATTGAAACTATGTTAGCGAGTTTGGAGAAAATTTGTAGCTCAGGTTGAGGTTCTGGATGTAAGTTTGCTTGCTGAGCTGGAAGGTTCATTTTGAGATGTTTTGTTACCATACCAGGTAACATCATCATTGAGCCTCCTGTGAAGCACGGGTGGTATGGCCTGCTTTCTATTTATGTGTTTTAGGCTTCTTTGGGTTCGTGGAAGCATGGCATTCCAATTGGAACTCTATCAACAAGCACATCGATTTGGATCCCATCTATCACCCTCTGAGAAAAAGAACAGGAAATGACATCACCAACCCATGGAAACCTAAACACATAAATAGAAAGCGGGCCATACCACCCATGCTTCACCGGAGGCTCACTGATGATGTTACCTAGTATGGTGGCGAAAAGTCTGAAAATGAACCTTTCAGCTCAGTGAACTAACCTACATCTTAAAACTATGTGGCAGAACTCCAGCTTGAACTATTTGAAACAGTTTGTTTTAATTTAACTAGAGTTTAAGAAAAAATGATTATTATCTGTAAATTCAGCATACCTGTTAATGTTCTTTTACATATATGTTTATGTGACAAACATCAGAAATTGAAATTTGGTTTAAGGGAGGAAAGGAGATGAATGTAAGAGATAAGGAAAGGTTCTATCTCTCGTTTCTATGATCAAAATTTGCAAGGTTTTTGCAATGTCCGTGGAAAAAGTTCATGTGCCTCTTTTTAGTCTAAATTTCTTTAACTATGAAACCTAACTTGATGTTAGTTTATCTCGCTACAGTTTTATCACAGTTATGTGAGAAAGCACAAGAGGGACAGCAGGAGGCTCACTTAATTTATCTTTACTTCTAAAGTACATGCTACCATGTTCTGTGTTACCATTAATGAGTGTGAATACAATTGGGAGTAGTAAGGTTAACTAATGTTATGGACCAAATCAAATCTCCTCAAAATATATTAAGAAGATAGCCTAGGTCCTAATTTTTCTTATTTTAAAGGCAAGTACCAAATGCAATTTGATTGGTTAAACTACCAAATTTGGGCAGTATAGTGACTCAGTGGTTAGCACTGCTGCCTCACAGTGCCAGAGACCTAGGTTCAATTCCACCCTTGGGCAATTGTCTGTGTGGAGCTTGCACATTTTCCTTGTGTCTCTGTGGATTTCCTCCGAGTGCTCTGGTTTACTCCCACAGTCCAAAGATGGGCATGTTAGGTGGATTGGCCATGCTAAATTTCCCAGAGTGTCTAGGAATGTGCAGGCTTGGTGGAGTAGTCTTAGGAAATACAGGGTTGCAGGTAAAGTGTGGGTCTGGGAGGGTTCTCTAAGGAGGGTTGGTGTGGATTCAATGGGCCGAATTGCCTACTTCCACACTCTAGGGATTCAATTAAAAAATTTGAAACAAAACACACTTTATTAACTATTAGAAAACTTAACCATATAATACATTATTTAACTACTAACAGTAACTGTTCCAATTTACTGTAGTAACATACTGTACACACAACATTGGAAAAGGCAAATTCAGTAAAATAGATTGTCTCACAGGCAATCCTCCAATCCAGGAGGAAAAGTATCAAGAGAGTTGCATGGAGAGATGCACTGCAACTTCAAGACCCCAGCAACTGCTAACGAAAAACTAAAAATCCTGCCTCTGTAGGAGTTTGACCCCACCGATTCAGGCAGCTCCTGTTGTTCCAACCTTAGGGAAAAAACCCCAAGGCCTCACAAGCTGTTTACTTTATGGACTTTGAAGCAGACTGATCGGCACCTCTGATCTCAAACTTTCTTCATTAAAAAAAGGACAAAATGCATCTCTTAAAGCCATAGTATCATCACACCAACTTGTAAATTATGAAATTTTAGAAAGATTAGATTATATTCCCTACACTTTGGAAACAGGCTCTTCGGCCCAACCAGTCCACACCATCCCTCCAAAGAGTAACCCACCCAGACTCATTTCCCTCTGACCAATGCATCTAACACTATGGGCAGTAGAACTTCATTTGATTTTTTTGATTTGCTTTATTATTGTCACATTTACATAAGTACAGTGAAAAGCTTTGTTTGGCATGCAGTATGGACAAATCAGATGATACAATGTGCAAAAGGATAATAGAGCAGAGGGAGGAATACAATACTACAGCTGCAGAGAAGGTGCACAAAGAGTGAGGTCAGCATTCAATCTGAAATTTGAGAGGTCCATTCAGAATTCTAAAACCAGCAGGGAAGAACTGTTCTTGAATCTGTAAGTAAGTGTGATTAAGCTTTTGCATCTTCTGCCTGACATAAGAGGTTGGAAGAGCGTATAATTGGGGTGAGAGAGGTCTTTGATTATGTTGACTGCATTTCTGAGACAGCAAGAAAGTCAAGGGATTTGTAGACATGGTGATATTCTAGATATGTGGGAGTCTTTAATTTCAGATAATAAGGATTTTATATTTAAAACTTAGCAGTTCTGAATTTTGAATGATGGATAGTGTGAAATGGAACTTGAGATACCGTGATAGAGTCAGAGAGATGGAAACAGATCCTTCGGTCCAACTCATTCATGCTGATGAGCTATCATAAATTAATCTAGTCCTGTTTTTCACATATCCCTCTAAACATGTTTAATCCTTATTCTTATTCATATACTCTTCCAGATGCCTTTTAAATGTTGTAATTGTACCAGCCTCCAACATTTCTTCTGACAGCTCGTTCCATACACAGACAACCCTCTGCGTGAAAAGGTTGCCCCTTCGGTCCCCTTTAAATCTTTTTCCTTTCACTTTAAATCTATGCCCTCTAGTTTTGGACTCCTCTATACTAGGGAAAAATCCATGCCCCTCATGATTTTATAAACTTCCATAAGGTGACCATTAAGCCTTTGACACTTAATGGAAAATAGTCCCAGCCTATTCAGTCTCTTCTGTAGTTCAAACTCTTCAACCCTGGCAACATCCTTGTAAATCTTTTCTGAACCCTTTCAAGTTTCTCAACATTTTTTCCTATAGCAGGAAGACCAGAATTGAATGCAGTATTCCAAAAGTGGCCGAATCAATATCCTGTACAGCGCAACATCGCCTACCAACGCCTATAGTAAATGGGCTGACGTATAAATGATGTGGAGTTGCCAGTGTTGGACTGGGGTGGATACCTATGGTCTGATGATTCTGCCTCACTAGCTACTGATAAAGGAGCAGTGCTGCAAAAGCTTGTACTTGCAAATAAACCTGTTGGACTGTAATCTGATGTTATGTGATTTTTAACTCTGACCTATAAAGGCAAGTGTATCAAATACTTTCTTCGCTATCCTATCTACCTGCGATTCCGCTTTCAAGGAATAATGAACCAAGATCTCTTTGTTCGGCAAGTTCTGCCCTGATTTGCTTTGCCAAAATGCAGCATCTCACATTTAACTAAATTAAATTCCATCTGCCACTCCGTGGTCCATCGGAACATCTGATCAAGGTCCTGTTGTACTCTGACATAACCTTTGCTGTTGACTACATCACAAATTTTGGTGTAACCTGCAAACCTACTAACCATACTTCCTATATTCACACCCAAACTATTTATATAAATGACAAAAAGCAGTGGACCTAGCACCTACTCATGTGGCACACCAATTATCACAGGCCTCCAGTCTGAAAAGCAACCCTCCACCACCACCACCCTCTGCCTCCTACTTTAAGGCAGTTCTGAATCCTGTATTCCATGTGATCTAACCTTGTTAACCAGTCCACCAGGCAGGAGCTTGTCAAATGCCTTACCGAAGACAACGTCCACCACTCTGCCTTCAACAAGGTGGGGTATGGGTGGGTTGCGCTTCGGCGGGTCGGTGTGGACTTGTTGGGCCGAAGGGCCTGTTTCCACACTGTAAGTCTAATCTAATTCTCTTTGCCACTTTTTCAAAAGACTCAATCAATTTAGTGAGATACAATTTCCCATGCACAAAATCATGTTGACTATCCCTAATCAGTTCTTGCCTTTCCAAATACATGTTAAATATTGTTTCTCAGAATCCCCTCCAAATAACTTGCTCACCTCTGATGTCAGGTTCCCTGGTCTATAGTTCCCTGGCTTTTCTTTACCACCACATTAGCCAACCTACAGTCTTCTGGCACCTCACCTGTGCCTATTGATGATACAAATATATTAGCGAGAGGCCCAGCAATCACTTCCCTAGCTTCCCACAGAGTTCTAGGGCATACCTGCTCAGATCACAAGGATTAATTCATCTAATGCTGTTTAAGACATCCAGCATATCCTCCTCTAATGTGGATACTTTTCAAGATATCACAATTTATTTCCCAAGTTCCCTAGCTTCCATTTCCTTCTGATGTAATATTTCAATTCGTTCTGATTGTGTAATACCAATTGTAAAATAAAAGATATTGGGTGAGCAACCTCATTTAGAAATGTTAATTATTTGGAAAAAGTTAATTTTAATTTAACATGTTACCTTTATTGATGAGAATGTTCTCCTTTGAAATAATAATGTTACCAATGATGCCTATTGTTTTCAGTGCTTAAGGTTCACTTTGTGGAAAGCTGAAGAAAAATTTAAAAAGCTGTTTTAAATGGTGTTTCATTTTTTAAAAAAATATACCTTCAGTGAAAAATAGATTTTTAATATTACAACAAATACAAAACAATTCAAAACAATACAAAGAAAGAACACCAAAAAAAGTCAAAAAAAGCTCTCATGTACAAATGTATAAATATGTATAAAATATATATATATTATATATATATAAAACTCAACTAACTACTTAACTAAATAAATAATAACTAACAATAAAATGTTGTCCCATTCAAAACTTTCTTAAGCAGGCAGCCTCAGACCATGACTTTGCAATTTGTTTCGGTAAGTATACAGTGAAAATTACTCGGAGTAATTTAGCTAGGTTGACTCCTAGATTTTAAAACAGACAAAACTTTATTCACAAAATTACACAATGAAACACAAAGAACAGAATGAAGAACCCCTACAGAACTTAGTCTATCCAAAGTAGTCTTAATTATGCTGTTCTGAATATACACAACAGTCCCAATAAACAAACTCCCTTTAACCCAGTATAAATGGAACACGTCCTTGCAGGTTGAATTTGAAGGGTAGAAAGCTGAGAGAGAGTTTCCACACAGCTCACTATTGAGCTCCTCAACAGTTCAAACTGAACTAAACTGCTCAGCTTAGCTATAGAGTTGACGACTCCCCTTTCTTTATACAGGACACTCCTAAAACATGACCACTTTGGCCTGAAGTCTCATCTGTTCACATATAAACAAAAGTCATCTCAAAATCCTTTTCATCTCTGTACCAACCCAGAATGATCAGAGCCCGGCCTAGCTCTGATAAAAATCAGTGTCCTTGAGCCAAGGTACAGCTTTTAGAAAAGAAAAGGACTAGCTTTGTGATGAAACTAATAAATAATAATAATACAGCTCAGCAAAACAAAACACTAACTCTCAAATATCGAGAGCATTAATTTTCACCTATTCATAAATTCACAGTTCACCCTCTCTGGATATTGGACTCGTAAAGCACGATCATTACAGCTATTTAAAAGCCCTTGTTAGTGTGGCGGACAAATCTGTGTCCAGGAATTCCTTAAAGGACCGCCGTGTCTTATAGAAATTGTCAGTTTTGTGGTGTATCATGCTTGTAAGAAAATCCAAGGGGATATACTCCATGACAATCTTAGGCCAACCCAATAGACCTGGGGGATTTTCAGACACCCAACCTAACAAGATTTTCTTTCTTGCACAGAAAGTGAGGATATTGAGAAGTTTTTCTTATGCGCATCTACAGGGAATACCCTGGGCAGACCAAGAAGAAGAGAGATCGGTTGTTCTCCACCCTTACATCCAAAATCCCCCCATTGCACCTGGTACAGCGCTCCAGTATGTTTGAAGCCTACCACATCATCAGAGACAATGGGTAAGAGTGCCCGTACTAACTTTACACTTGAGGCATGTTGAAGATACCCCTGGCTTAAATTTTGACAAATGAGCCAAATGGACCCTCTGGAGAATCTTCAACTGTAAAGCATGGGTCCTATTGCAAATTGATATCTTTCTTGTGTTTTCCCAAATATCTTCCCATGCCTCTGAGGAGACCTCAACACCTAGCTCTCCCACACGCTGCAAAGTCGATTGAACACATCTGAGGGCCCCCTTGCCAATTGATAGAACATAGAACAGTAGAGCACAGAACAGGCCCTTCAGCCCACGATGTTGTGCCGACCATTGATCCTCATGTAAGGTAAACCTAAAGTACGAACCCTCAAATTTCTGTGACCATATGCATATCCAGCAGTCTCTTAAATATCCCCAATGACCTCGCTTCACAACTGCTGCTGGCAACGCATTCCATGCTCTCACAACTCTCTGCATAAAGAACCCGCCTCTGATATCCCCTCTATACTTTCAGCCAAACAGCTTAAAACTATGACCCCTCGTGTTAACAATTTCTGCCCTGTGAAAAAAGTCTCTGGCTATCAACTCTATCTATGCCTCTCATAATCTTATACACCTCAATTAGGTCCCCTCTCTTCCTTTTTTCCAATGAAAAAGGTCCGAGGTCAGTCAACCTCTCTTCGTAAGATAAGCCCTCCATTCTAGGCAGCATCCTGGTAAACCTCCTCTGAACCCTCTCCAAAGCATCCACATCTTTCCTATAATAGGGCAACCAGAAGTGGACATAGTATTCCAAGTGCATTCTAACCAAAGTTTTATAGAGCTGCAACAAGATCTCACGGCTCTTAAACTCAATCCCCCTGTTAATGAAAGCCAAAACACCATATGTTTTCTTAACAACCCTGTCCACGTGGGTAGCAATTTTAAGGGATCTATGTACCTGCACACCAAGATCCCACTGTTACTCCACACTGCCAAGAATCCTGTCTTTAATCCTGTACTCAGCTTTCAAGTTTGACCTTCCAAAATGCATCACTTCACATTTATCCAGTTTGAACTCCATCTGCCACCTCTCAGCCCATCTCTGCATCCTGTCAATGTCACGCTGCAGCCTACAACAGTCCTCTATACTGTCAATGACACCTCCAACCTTTGTGTCATCTGCAAACTTGCTGATTCATCCTTCAATCCCCTCATCCAAGTCATTAATAAAAATTACAAAGAGTAGAGGCCCAAGAACAGAGCCCTGTCGAACACCACTCATAACTGACTTCCAGGCAGAATACTTTTCCTTCCACTGCCACTCGCTGTCTTCTGTCGACCAGCCAATTCTGTATCCAGACAGCTAAATTTCCCTGTATCCCATTCATCCTGACCTTCTGAATGAGCCTACCATGGGGAACCTTATCAAATGCCTTGCTGAAGTCCATATACAACCACATCCACCGCTCAACCCTCATCAACATGTTTAGTAACATCCTCAACGATAATATAAAGTGCTGACAGAAAGTGCATTCTTAGTACTGAGCACCTTCCTCTCTATGTCAGATTTGTAGGGATCAAAAATGTATTCTTTATTTGAATAAAATCCCTAACTTGAAAAAAATGAAAGAGTTCCCTGCTAGATAGCTTGTATTTCTGCGCTAATTGATTAAAGGACATCATTGTGTCTCCCTTAAATAAATCACCCATGCTGCCCAATGTTTGAATCCTGAATCCATCATCTCCAAATGAAAACCCAGCATACCCACTTACAAGCATAAGAAAAGATGTTTTGCCAGTATTGCCTTTCCTGTGCCGAATTGCCCTCATCCTTTAATAGTATTGATAACTATTGGGTTATGGCAACATTCGTTAACTGTCCTCATTTTGTCCAAAAACATCAAGCTGGTAAGGGAGCACTTTGCATGCGAGGTTTCTATATCTAACCATATTGAAAGAGGGTCCCCACAAGCTAAATCACACATATAAGATAAAAGCAAGCTTAGTTGATAATTTTTAATGTCTGGGACATCCACTCCCCCCAATCTGCGAGGCGATTGTAGTTTAGCTAATTTAATAAGAGGCTGCTTATAAATCCAAATAAAAGGGCTGAACCAATCTCCTGAACGTTTGCTTATCAAAAATCAGTGAGAGCATCCGTACAGGGTACAACAAATGGTGGAGAATATTCATCTTAATAAGATCTATCCAACCTGACCATGAGACCGGAAGTGCCTCCCATCTTTGAAGGTCTTGTTTGATTTTGTTGATGAACAAAATTAGCTTTAAACAACCGATCAAGAACTGGAGTGATGACCAGGCCCACTACATAAAACCCTGCTCTGACCACTTAAATGGGAATCAATATTCGCCTTCAAGAGCTAGCACCTTCATAAGATCACCCATAGCGTGTTTTGAGAAGATTAGTAGTCCAGGTTGAGGTTCTGGATGTAGGTTTGCTCACTGAGCTGGAAGGTTCATTTTTCATCCAGAGGCTCACTGAAGATGTTACATAGTAGGGTGATGAAACATCTGAAAATGAACCTTCCAGCTCAGTGAGCAAACCTATACCCACCACCCACAGGCATAGCTTCTGATTTTACCAAATTAATCTTGTACCTTGAAAAGGTGCCAAATGAGCTGATGCACTGGCGAGGCACTGAAAATGCTGGATTTGACAAAAAAATGATGATATCATCCACATACAACAAAGTCTTATGTAATTTGACCCCACTTCTGGAGCCGATATATTAGGATCCCTACGAGTGGCCTCCACCAACGATTCAATCACTGATGTAAAAAGCAATGGTGAAAGGGAACCCTTTCGGCTGCCTCTAAAAGTTCTAAAATTGCTTGATCATGCCCTATTAGTGATGACCACAGCGAGAAGGTTACTGTAGAGAACCTTTATCCATCTGATAAAGGCTTCGCCCAAGCCAAACCGCTCTAGAGTATAAAAAAGGAACGGCCACTCAATTCGGTCAAATGCCTTCTTTGCATCTAGAGAAACCACCAATCCTTGTATTGACTGTTGTTGACATGCTTGAATTATATTAAGCAGCCTCCTAACATTATTGGTGAATCTGTGTCCTTTATGAAGCCTGTCTGGTCCTCTTTAACAATAGAAGGTAATATAGTCTCCAGCCTTAATGCAAGAGTCTTAAAGAGGATTTTAAAGTCAACTTTTCAGAGTGAAATGAGCCTGTAAGAAGCACAGTACTCCGGGATCTTCCCTTTTTTAAGAATAAGTGAAATATTGGCCTCTCTTAGTGATGGCGGGAGACGATCATGACTGTACAAGTCATTGAACATGATGAGCATTGCGCCTGACCATATGCATATAAATTCCTTATAGAATTTGCTGGGAAGTCCACCAGGACTGGGCGCCTTACCACTCTGAAGCTGTTTGACAGCCTCCTGAACCTCTTGCTCTGATAAGGGGGCATTGAGAAAAGACTTTTGTTTGGGGGTCACACCCAGAAGCTCCAGATCCTTGAAAAAAGACTCCCAGCTTGGCCTGCCTCTCCCACAACCCTCAGATTGGTATAATTCAGAGTAAAATCTCTGGAATGCTGCATTAATCTTTTTGGTATCATGTGTTAGGTTCCCAGACCCTTCTCTAATCTATGTAATGGCTTGGGGACCACTCCTTTTCCTGGTGAGATACGTTAGGTACTTGCCTGGCTTGTCACCATTCTCACATAACCTCTGTTTTGCGGAAGTAAGTTCCTTCTTTGCTGTCTGTGTGAGCACGGAATTCAATGCAGTGCTGTAATCCTCTGTATACTCTCGAGTGGTAATGTGTAAATAGTGGTCCATGGGTTGACAAGTGTCCAGTTCCAGATGAAGTTTGACTGAGGTAGTGCGGCAAAGGAATGTCAATTTGTTCATTGAGATATATATGATGAAGTGATTGCGATTGTTTCCATTGAATGAGTCACACCAGAAATGATTAAATGAATTTCCTGAATTTAATTTATATATGTCCACAGTATTGAAGTGCTGTAAGAGAGAGTGTCAACTTGATAAGTGGGAGTAAGGTTTTTCAAATGAGAATGAGCTTCATCAGTGTAGGTACAATGAGACTAGTCACTCTGTGCTGGATATCTAGAACACCACAGCACAATCTAAAACTTAGTGTTGGACCAAAAAATTGAAAAAAAAGGTACATTTTGGTACACAGCTTTGTATAAAGTTCTTTTCTCAAAAGCATGTGGGTGTTGAGTCAAATTGAGATTTCCAATTCTTGTTTAGGCATGAATATCATCAATGAATATAGCAGAGACACTTGTAAGTAAAAGCAAAATATTGTAGATGGTAGAAATCTGAAAAAAAGACAAAAACACTGGAGAAACTCAGCAGATCTGGCAGCACCTAGGGAGAGAAACAGAGTTAACCTTTCAAATCTCATGTCACTGTTCTTCACAGTGATTCCAAGAAGTCACAGCAGACACAACATTTTAACTCTGTTTCTGTCTGTCCAGATGCAGCTAGATCTGCCATGTTTCTCTAGTCTTTTCTGCTTTTATGATAGCAGAGATACAAACCAAATATCTTACGCTAATTATTCAGTCAGTCAGAAACATGGCACTTGTTCAACAGCTTTTGAGTCAGCCACCTTCAATACAAACTCAAATAAATGAAGTAAAATTGCTCCTGGTGTAAATTCACTGTTGTAGCAATTGGCACCAGATGGACCTCATTATCTACAAGTGATTTGGAGATGCTGGTGTTGGGCTGAGGTGTACAAAGTTAAAAATCACTCAGCACCAGGTTATAGTCCAACAGGTTTAATTGGAAGCACTATGAAGGTCTTGATTGCAGAAGTTAACTTGGGCAAATCAGAAAAGCCTTGGCTGACCAACAGAGGTGGACACTGTGGAGCACGGAGTGTTTTATTTCCCCCTCCAACTCTATTTTGATTTAATCCCTGCCCTCCCCTTCGCTTGTTTGATCACGCAGCATTGCCCTTTGATGAGAAGGGCATTGCTTGTCACTGGTCACTCGGGTGTTTCCTTTCTTCCTGCTGGTGGAAATTGAATGAAGATTTATACACCTGTTATTCTTTTCTGTGTCTCACACCTGCACACACACATCATGGGTGCTGGGGAATATAAGCACTACCACTGTTAGGCGGTAGTGTGGGGGTAAAGTAAGGGGGAAAAAAAATATATATAACCAGGAGAGTTAGAATCTCCTCAGCTGAAGGGACTGATTCTGAACTGGCTGGGCCACAAAAAGAAAATAACCAGGAGAGAGATGGGCACGGTGGAGCATGGAGTGTTTTATTTCCCTCTCCAACTCTATTTTGATTTAATCCCTGCCCTCCCCTTCACTTTTTTGATCGCGCAGCATTGCCCTTTGATGAGAAGGGCATTACTTGTCATTGGCCACTCGACTGTTTCTTCTTGGTGGTGGAAAATGAATAAACATTTGTACTCCTGTTGTTCTTCACTGTGTCTCACACCTGCACACATGCAACATGGGTGCTGGGGAAAATATAAGCACTACCGCAGTTAGGTGGCAGTGTGGGGGGAAAATAACAAAAAAAGAACAATATATATAACCAGGAGAGATGTGGGCACTGTGGAGCATGGAGTGTTTTATTTCCCCGTCCAATTCTATTTTGATTTAATCCCTCCCCTCCCAGAATAAAGATTTCTGCGCTCATTGTTCTTCACTGTGTCCTAAACCTGCACATACACGACGTAGGTACTGGGGGAAGTATAAGAACTACCACTGTTTGATGGTATTGTTGGGGTTTATATTAAAAAGAAAGAAAAAAAATATGAAAGAAGAAAGAAAACAAAACAGGAGTGAAGTGGGTGCTACAGGGCATGGAGTGTTTTATTTCCCTCTCTAATTCTATTTTGATTTAATCCCTACCCTAGCCTCCCCTGACGTTTTTGTTCACATAGGCATTGCCCTTGATGAGAAGGGCTCTGCTTGTCACTGGCCATTCGGGTGATTTTTCCTCCTGGTGGTGGAATACGAATAAAGATTTCTGCATTCAATGTTTCTTCACTGTGTCCTGCACCTACAGGCACACAACATGGGTGCTGGGGAGAAATAAGCATTACTGCTGTTTGGTAGTAGTGTGGGGATTTAAAAAATAAATCTAAAAAAATATGAACAGGGGATTTAGAATCTTCTCAGTTTAGGTGACTGATCCCAAGCTAGCTGGTGAGTTGACGTTTCAAGCATAAGCTCTTCATCAGGAGGGCTAAGGGGGCTGAGAGATAAATGGGAGGGGGGGGGGAGGATGTGCTGGGGGGAAGGTATGCAGCTGGGAATGTACTATGTATTTGAAGGTGGAGGGTGATGGTGATACGTCGGAGTGGAGGGTGGAGCAGATAGGCGGGAAGGAAGGTGGACAGGTAGGACAGTTCAAGAGGGTACCAAGTTGGAGGGTTAGATCTGGGATAAGGTAAGGGTTGGTCTCGATGTGAACTCCTCTACATAGGGAAGACAAGATGCCAACTTGTGGAATGTTTCAGAGAACATCTTCGGGACATGGACCAATCAACCCCACTGCCCAATGGCTGAACACTCAACTCCCCCTCCCACTCCACCGAAGACATGCAAGTCCTGGTTCTCCTCCATCCCCAAATTCTAGCCACCCAATGCCTGGTGGAAGAACACCTCATCTTCTGCCTTGGGACCCTCTGACTACATGAATAAATGGCTGTTATTACTGCACACTAATAAATAAAAGGTGACTTGCTGACGGGACACTGGCCTGTGCGCAGTTATTTCAACTGTCTACAAAGGCGTCTTAGCTCTGAATGAGAAAGACATTTCAAGATGAGCTTCTAACTACTCTAAACTGAACTGCATTTTTCTGTGGACCATTACCATTGATTCCTCTATGCTTACAAGTTATTCATCTAGTTGTATAGAATCACACTTGAATTTCTGCAGTCCTGTCACATCCAGTCGTGAATGATGGTGGACAATTAAACAATTCACTGGAGGAGGAAGCTTCACAAATATCCCCATCCTCAATGATGGAAGAGCTCAACAAGCAAGTGCAAAAGGTAAGGCTGAAGCATTAACACCAATCTTCAGCCAGAAGTGCCAAAGTGGATGATCCATTTCAGCTTCCTCCAGTGGTCCCCAGCTTTGCTGATTGCAGTCTTCAACCAATTCAATTCACTCCATGTAGTGTCAAGAAACTGTTGGACACACTGAATACTGCAAAGGCTATGGGCCCTGACAACATTTAGGCAATAGTATTGAAGATTTATTCTCCAGAACGTGCCACTCCCCTAGCCAAGTTCTTCCAGTACAATTACAACCCTGACATCTACCCAACAATTATGAAAATTGCTCATGTGTGTCCTGTCTGTAAAAAGCAGGACAAATTCAACCCAGCCAATTACCACCTCTCAGTCTACTCTCGATCAGTTAAATGTTGAAAGTTGTCATTAACAGTGTTATCAAGCAGCATCTTCTCAGTGACGCCCAGTTTGGATTCCACCAGGGCCACTCAGCTCCTGACCTCATTATGACCTTGCTTCAAACAGCTGAATTCCAGCGGTGAGGTGAGAGCCCTTGACATCAAGGCTGCGTTTGACCAAGAGTGCCATCAAGGAGCCTTCACAAAACTGGAATCAATGGGTATTGAGGACACACCCTCAGCTAATTGGAGTCATACTTGACATTTAAGAAGATGGTTGTGGTTGTTGGAGGTCAGTCATTTCAGCTCCAAGACATCGCTGCAGGAGTTCCTCAGGATAGTGTCCTAGGTCCAACCATTTTCAATTGCTTCATCAATGATCTTCCCTCCATCATTATATCAGAAGTATGAATATTTGCCAATGACTTCACAACATTCAGCATCATTCGCAACTCCTGAGATACTGATTGCAACAAGTCTGGACAATACCCAAGCTTGGGCTGACAAGTGGCAAGTAATAATCACAGCACACAAATGCCAGGCAATGACCATCTCCAATAAGAGACAATCCACCTTCCCTTGACATTCAATAGTGTAACCACCATGAATCCCCCACTGTCAATATCCTTGGGTTACCATTGACCAGAAACTCAACTGGACTCATCACATGAACACAATGGCTACAAGAGCAGGTCAGAAGCTAGGAATACTGGAGCGAGTCAGTCACCTACTGACTGTCCAAGCCTGTCCACCATCTACAAGGCACAAGTCAAGAATATGATGGAATACTTCCCACATGCCTGAATGGGTGCAGTTTCAACAACACTGAAGAAGCTTGACATCATCCATGACATAGCAGCTTGCTTGATTGGCTCCACATCCACAAACATCCACCAGTATCCACTGTCTCTACCACCGATGTTCAGTAACAGCACTGCGTACCACCTAAAAGATGCACTGTAGATATTTAGACAGCACCTTCCAAACTCACGAGCATTTCCATCTAGAAGGACAAGGGCAGCAGATACATGGGAACACCACCACACCTGCAAGTTCCCCTCCAAACCACTCACCATTCTAACTTGGAAATATATCACCGTTCTTTCAGTGTAGCTGTGTCAAACTCCTAGAATTCCATTCCCAATGGCATTTGGATCAACACATAGTGGGTGGTCTGCAGCAGTTCAAGAGGGCAGCTCACCACCTCAAGGTAACCTAGCGATGGGCAATAAATGCTGGTCAGCCAATGACATCCTTGTCTTGCAAGTGAATAAAAGCAGGATCCATTTCCTATTCTTTGATCCCAGGACATACTCAGTAGTCAAATGTAAATAAAGAAAAGGCAAAAGATGTGGAGATGAGTGATGCTAGATATTTGACAACTTTGTATGGCCCTGCACTTGCCAGAATTTACATCCATGCAAGCTTTTTAATTGAATATAAAGGAGAAGTGTAACAATATTATTTTACTTGGATGTCCATTGTGAACAGCATGGTAAACCAACAGATCTTTATATCATGAAAGCAAAATGGTGCTAATATTTAAAATCTGAAGAAGGTACTGATTTCGGAAATACTCAGATAGTCTGGCAGTATTTGTGGGGACAGATACAGTTAATGTTGTAATTTCAATACAACTCAGAAGACTATCATAAGTCTTTCATTTTTCTTCAATAGTATCTGGGTCCCATTGGCAAGGTCACCATTTATTGCTTATACTTAATTGCCCAGAGGACAGTTGAGAGTTAACCATGGTGTATAGATCTGGAGCCAGATAATAGGCCAGACCAGGTAAAGTTGGTTCAGAAAATAGATGTGTTCTCTGCAGCAAAGTCAGAGTCCAGAAAGCTGTAATACGTATCTAGTGTCAAGGTTGAGGACATTTCTTCTGGGCTGGAGTGGAACATGGAGCAGGTAGCGAAGGAATCCAGTTATTGTGGTCTAGTAGGTACCAACAACAGGGGTAGGATGAAGAAAGAGGTTCTGTTGATGGATTCCATGCAGCTTGGGGATGGTAGAGACAGTTGAAATATTCAAGAACTCATTAGATTCCAGGAGGGTTTCACTGAGTTGGAAAATTACTAATGTGATAACCCTGTTCAAGGAAGGTGGGAGACAGAAGACAGGAAAACTAAAGACCAGTTCGCCTAACATTTGTCATAAGAAAAGTGCGAGAGTCCACCATTAAGAAAGACAAAGCAGAGCATTTAGAAAAGTCTAGCACAATCAAACAGAGTTAACAAGGTTTTGTGAAAGGGAAGTAAGATTTGACAAATCTACTGGAGTATTTTGAGGATACATCAAGCTAAGTTAATAAAGGGGATTCAGTAGATATAATGAATTTT
Source organism: Hemiscyllium ocellatum (assembly GCF_020745735.1). Taxonomy (NCBI): domain Eukaryota; kingdom Metazoa; phylum Chordata; class Chondrichthyes; order Orectolobiformes; family Hemiscylliidae; genus Hemiscyllium; species Hemiscyllium ocellatum. Next base: position 64,026,616 of record NC_083403.1, read on the forward strand.
GATTTTAAAAAGCAGGTGGATAGATTTTTCAAATATCAGGCTATGCTGAGCTGGCACTGGAAGGTTAGATTTCCTACAGTATGGAAACAGGCCCTTCGACCTAGTAAGTCCACACCGACCTTCCGAAGAGTAACCACCCAGACCCATTCCCCCAGCCAATGTTCACCCTTGACTAACACACCTAACATCATGGGCAATTTAGCTTGGCCAATTCACCTTACCTGCACATCTTTGGATTGTGGGAGGAAACAGGAGCACCCGGAGGAAACCCACACAGACACAGGGAGAGCATGCAAACACCACACAGACAGTTGCCTGAGGCTGGAATTGAACCCGGGTTCCTGATGCTGTGAGGCAGAAATGCTAATCACTGAGCCACCGGACCATCCCAAGGGAGACAGTTCAGGCCTGGGGTAGAGGAGACATGATCTTGATGAATGGCGGGACAGGTTTGAACAGCCAACTGGCTACGTCTTAGTTATTTATTATTCCCTATCTTTTCTGTTTCTGTTCTGTAACTATGTCCCCTAATTTGAGGTTCTCCCAATTAGCTGCTTTATTAATTGCTACAAGGTTATGGTTCAGTTATACAGGCTACTAGTGAGGCCTCATTTGGAATACTGTATTGGTCATTTTATTTAAGAAGGAATGGAGAAATGCACAGAAGGTTCATTAGATTAGTACATTGGAATCGGTAGAAAACATTATGAGGAAAGGTTGAACAGGCATTTCGAGTTTAGAAGATTAAGAGGTGACTTGATTGAAACAGAAAAGATCCTGAGAGTTCTTGACAGTGTAGATAAGAAGAAGATGTTCCTCTTGTAAGAATCTAGTATGGTTTAAAAATCAGAGATTGTCCATTTTTATAGAGTAAGGTGAATTTTCTTTTATACAGGATCCTGAGTCTTTGGAACTCTCTTCCTGCAACTGTAGTGGAAGCCGAACCCTTGAATGTTTCTGAGGCAGAGGTAAATATAATCTTCTCAAGCAAAGGGTTGAAAGGTTAGCAGGACGAGGTGAGAATGCAGATCTGAGCTTTAATCAAATAAGCCATGGTCTTAATGAATGGCAGTCGAGAGTGTGGTGCTAGAAAAACCCAGCAGGTCATGCCGTATCCGAGGACCAGGAGAATTAATGTTTTGGGCATAAGCCCTGCTTCAGGAATGAGCCTTGTGAGCCAAGGGGTAGAGAGATAAATGGGATGGGGGTGGGGCTGGGGGGGAAGATCGTTGAGAGTGCGATAGATGAAGTGGGGGTAATGGTTATAGGTCAGTGAGGAGGGTGGAGCAGATAGGTGGGAAGGAAGATGGACAGGTAGAACAGGTCATGAGGGCAGTGCCGAGTTGGAAGATTGGATCTGGGATAAGGTGGGGGCAGAAGAAATGAGGAAACTGGTGAAATTCACATTGGAGGGTCCCAAGGCAGAAGATGAAGTGTTCTTCTTCCAGGCATCAGTTAGTTAGGGTTTGGCGAAAGAGGAGACCCAGGACATGCAAGCCCTTGGCAGAGTGGGAGGAGAAGTTAAAGTGTTCGGCCACGGGGCGGTGGGGTTACTTCATGTGTGTGTCCTGGAGATGTTCTCTGAAGTGTTCTGCAAGTAGGTGTCCTGTCTCCCCAGTGTAGAGGAGACCACATCAAGACCATCGGATACAGTAAATGATGTGTATAAGTGCAAGTAAATCTCTGAAGAATGTGGAAGGCTCCTTTAAGGGGCTTAAATGGAGGTGAGGGAGTGAGGTGTGGGTGCAGATTTTGCAATTCTTGCGGTGGCAGGGGAAGGTGCCAGGAGGGAAGGGTGGGTTCCTGGGGGGCATGGACCTGACAAGAGATTCGCAAAGGGGTGGGGAAGGAAATATATCTCTGGTGGTGGGTTCCGTTTGTGGGTGGCAGAAATGGTGGAGGATGATGTGATGTATCCGGAAGTTGCTGGGCTGGAAGGTGAGAACCAAGGGGGTTCTGTCCTTGTTGCGGTTGGAGAGGTGGGATTCGAGGGCAGAGGTGCAGGATGTGGATGAGATGTGCTGGACGGCAGCATCGACCACGTAGAAGTGGAAATTGTGATCTTTGAAGGAGGAGACCATCTGGTGTGGATTATGGTGGAACTAGACCCCTGGGAGCAGATGCGGTAGAGGCTAAGGATTTGGAAATAAGGGATAACATTTTTACAGGAGGCAGGGTGGGAGGAGGTGTAAGCCAGGTAGTTGTGGGAGTCGGTGGGTTTGTAGAAGATGTCCATGTTGAATTGGTCACTGTTGATGGAGATAGAGGTCCAGGAAAGGAGGGAAGTGTTTGAGATAGTCCAGGTGAACTTAAGGTCGGGGTGGAATGTGTTAGTGAAATTGATGAACTGTTTAACCTCCTTGTGGGAGCATGAGGTGGCGCTGATACAATCATCAATGTAGTGGAGGAAAAGGTGGGAATTGGTCCTGGTATAGCTGCGGAAGATGAACTGTTCCACTTATTTGACGAAGAGGCAGGCATAGCTGGGCCCCATGCAGTGCCCATGGCTACCCCTTTGGTGTGGAGGAAGTGAGAGAATTCAAAGAAGAAATTATTGAGGCTGAGGACCAATTCAGTCAAATGAATGAGAGTGTCAGTGGAAGGGTACTGGTGGACACCGGGAAAGGAAGAAACAGAGGGCTTGGAGGCCTTTATGATGGCAAATAGAAGTGTATAGGAACTAGATATCCATGATGAAGATGAGGTATTGGGAGCCAGGGAAGCGAAAGTCATAGAGGAGGAACCACCCGACCCCTGGATGAAGAACGCCTCATCTTCTACCTTGGGACCCTCTAACCACATGGCATTAATGTGGCTTTCACTAGTTTCCTCATTTCCCCTCCCCCCACCTTATCCCAGATTCTACCTTCCAACTCGGCACCGCCCTCATGACCTGTCCTACTTGTCCATCCTCCGTCCCATCTATCTGCTCCACTCTCCTCTCCAACTTATCACATTCATCTACCTTTTGCACTCTCAATTACCTTCCCCCCAGCCTCATCTTCCTCCCATTTATCTCTCAGTCCCCTTGGCCCACAAGCCTCATTCCTGAAGAAGGGCTTATGCCCCAAACGTCGGTTCTCCTGTTCCTTGGATGCTGCCTGACCTGCTGTGCTTTTCCAGCAACACACTCTCAACTCTGACACTCCAGCATCGGCAATCCTCACTTCCTCCTTAGTTAATGGCAGGACAGGTTCAAGGGATTAAATTGCCTACTTCTGCTGTTCCTTTATGTGGTCATCATAGCACCATATTTAGAGAAGGATTGACCTAAAAAAAAGTCAAGCACAAACCTCAGAGAACTGACTGCAGCCAGTTCAGAAGAAAACAGGTTAAATTGAGTGCTAATAGATCGATTAAATAATTTGAGATGCTGGTGCCACAGATCATTCTCAATAAAGATGTCAAGAGCATTTACTTGAATGAAAATAAAACTCAAGAGAATTGTTAAATGGACTCCTGACTTCCTATAACTTGTTTCAAGCTATCACAAATTTAAAATTACTGTAAGCGTTCAACTGCAACTATCAAATTAGTAGCCATTTTATACACTAAAGCTGAAAATGTGTTGCTGGTTAAAGCACAGCAGGTTAGGCAGCATCCAAGGAATAGGAAATTCGACGTTTCGGGCATAAGCCCTTCATCAGGAATGATGAAGGGCTTATGCCTGAAACGTCGAATTTCCTATTCCTTGGATGCTGCCTAACCTGCTGTGCTTTAACCAGCAACACATTTTCAGCTCTGATCTCCAGCATCTGCAGACCTCATTTTTTACCCGAAGATTTTATACACTAAACTCAATCTTACCTTTCCACTGGTTCTGATTGCCTTTGTTTTGCAGCAAGCAAGTTAAAATGAAATAACCCTCATGATGTTGGCTGCAAATTTTTCTGATAATATGGATAGTCCTCACTTTTTTCTTTTTTTAATCGTAGGTGGCTGGATGAGTTTCAATTGCTTCTGTGACTATCATTGTTTTTTTATATATTGTTTGTATTCCAAGATATTGTTCTCCACTCTGTTTTTGTCAACTGTGTTACTAGTCACAGCACCTAGAAAATGACAGTTCACTCATTCAGGAAATGGCTAAAAGACACTCTTAACTCTACGCTTCAAAACACATCAAGAACTTTTTGAGTTTCAACATGCGAAAATAAGGTGAAGAAAATCTGCTTGCTGACCAGAAAGGACTGGAATATGATCTCCGACATTATCATATTCACTAAATTTGATTGTGAGCCTTGTCAGTACAGTCCCCTGCACACATGGACTAATGAAATAACTGCAGATGGGGACTATATTCCAGTAGGTGATGTGATTTCTGAAGCATGTCCCTGATTAGAGAATAAGAATGGGTCCTTCAGTCAGGGTATTATTTTTTTTAAGATTGGTCCAAATCCAAGTTTACCTCTACCAATTCCATACAAAGTTTTAACTGAGTTCCAAGGCAGAATTAATTCCTGGCTTAATGAATCCCTAGCCTTTGCTGTTCTACCCACCACATAATCTCACTTTCCCCCACCAAAGCTAACAACCTTGGAGGGATAGCCAGAAGCTCTGCAAACACACGGCTATCTCAGAAATACAGAGATAGAGTCAAGTCTTAGTGAAGGTGAATTTCAGAAGATTTCTGCTAAGGTTACAAGAGGATTTTCACTTAAGCAATTGAAGAATTTTCATTCCTTTTAACATTAACTATGAAATTTATGCAAATTGACATTCACTGAAAACTTTATTTGGACTTTATTATTCTGTTATGTTATAGTCAAAAATGTATTCATGTTCTGACCAATTTAGTAAGGAAATCAATTCCTTTCCTTGTCCCATGCCTGTATTGGTCATAACAACATATCAATTTAAAAAGGGACATGATATTGTCAACTACAAATCAGACCATGCAAAGCTCTGTCATGGAAATGACTCAGCCAGATGGATTTGGTAATAAATAAAGATCCAGTTTATTGTAAACATAAATATGCTCAAGAGAAGATACAGCACCTAACTAACAAGAATTTAAACGTGTAACTAATCTTCATGAAAACTAAGACACACATAACAACTATGTCTGAACTTAAAACTAAACTGCAGTCTTAACTTAAAACAAATATCAGTTAAATTTATAAAAAGAGAATTATCGCATTGTCCAAATGTTGGTCAAAGTTACTTTGCTCACAAGCTATTGTATTGGGATTTCTTTGTGGATTGTGTACAGCTGGCTGACTTCCATTTAGTCTAGGGACAATGAAAATTGTTCCCAGACTCTGCTTTTGATAACTCTTGGGTTACAGTAATAAAGACTTCTCCTGTAGAAGTGTTCCAGTGGATTTCTGATTGTCAAACCTCAATGAATGAGTCTCAGAAAAAAAAAAGAAGGCTCTGGGCAAAATAGCTCATACTTTCTGTTGAAAATCTAATACCTTTGTTACATATATCCACCTTGTGATTTAGGGTGGTTGATTTATATGTATTTTAATTTCATGTAGTTTTGAGTTTGGGTTTTTGATTTTGAGCTCATGACGTATTGGATTTTCTGTGTTTCTGAAGGGGTTTACTGATCAATGTTTTTTTTTGTAGATATTTTTATTGAAATTTAACATTTTTGCAAATTTACAAAAATAAACAAAACTCTCAAATACAAACATTGATGTACAATTAAATCATATATACAATAGTCATAATTTAACAAAGAAAAGAGAAAGAAAGAAAACAAAAAAAGAAAAAAAAAGAAACGAAAAAAGAAAGAAAAAAAAACTCAACTTTCTACTAATCTAACTTATAACTAACCAGAGTGTATACCTAAGTCTCTTACATGCTCGGAATGTATAAACATCAAATATAATAAAACCCGTATTCGCGCAGGATTCCTCTCCCAAGGGGCCCCGGAGCAGCCCGGTCTGAAATCTTCACTAAATAAAAGCCCTTGTTAGGATAGCCGAAATATCTGCATTTATATAATTCAAAAAGGGCTGCCATATTTTATAAAATAATTCAGTCTTTCGGTGCACCATATTTGTGAGGAAGTCAAGGGGGATATATTCCATAATTAATCTGTGCCAATTTGAAAGTCCAGGGGGGCTCTCAGCCACCCAGTTCACCAAAATATTTTTCCTTGCACAGAAAGAGAGAATAGAAAATAGTCTCTTCCCATGCATATCCAGAGATGAGAGGTTCGAAAAGCCCAAAAGGAGAGATACAGGGTCCACCCTAATTTCCGTTCCTAAAATTTCTGTCAGGGTATTTGCCACTTTAGTCCAGTATCTGCGGATTTTCTGACAAGTCCACAGACAATGTACAAGAGTACCCACCTCTATTTTGCATTTGGGACACATTGGAGATGCTCCTGCCTTAAATTTTGCCAGTCGAGCCGGAGCTATATGGGCCCTATGAAGTATCTTTAGTTGGATAGCCTGAGTTCTGTTACAGATAGCAATTCTTCTAGCATTTTCCCAAATGTCATTCCACATATCCTCAGAGATTTCTAGCCCCAAGTCCTGCTCCCATGTTTTAAGCAGGTCATCCATGTCTCCTGAGACTCCTTCATGTAACAAATGGTATATAGTACTAACGGAGGATGCCCCCGCTGGTCGTAAGACATTACGTTCTCTGTCTGATTTATAAAGACTATCTATTAATGTAGTCTTCCTCTGTATATAATCTCGAACTTGGAAGTATCGAAAGAGATCCCCATTAGGTATTCCGAATTTCAGACACAGCTGCTCAAAGGACATCAGGATCCCATCTTTAAATAGGTCCCCAAAGCATGAGATGCCCCTGGATCTCCAGAGTTTAAAGGTGGCATCTGTAATCCCCGGTTGGAATCCCCATGCGCCTACTATTGGTGCATGGGGGGATGTTTTATGTGAGTTACCCTCATTTTGCCGCATTATATTCCAGGCCTTAATTGTGTTTAATATTATGGGATTTTTACAGTGGTCTGTAATGATTTTCCTCTTATCTGAAAATAAAAGGTTAATAAGTGGGTATTTTACTTGGGAGGCTTCGATATCCAGCCAAATTGATTGTGGATCAGATGAAACCCAATCAGCTATGTAACTTAGTAGGGAGCTTAACTGATATTTCCTAAAGTCTGGGAAGTCCAGTCCTCCCCTTGCCTGTGGAAGCTGTAGCTTCTTCAGCTTAATAAGGGGCCGTCTATGGTTCCAAATAAAGGAGCCCAACCAGCCATATAATTTACGTAGGGCTAGCCTTGGCAGCATCAGCGGGAGCATTCTCATAGGATATAAGAGACGGGGCAGAACATTCATTTTAATTAATGCTATTCTCCCTAGCCAGGAAATCGGAAGGTCTCTCCATCGCTGGAGGTCCTGCCTTATCCTTTCCATTAATTGTACAAAATTAGCCCTATACAGCTGATCAAATACTGGCGTGATAAAAATACCTAAATATAAGAAGCCCTCCAGGGACCAACGGAAGGGAAAAGGGGATCCGTCCATTAAGTGGGGTATCATAGCCAGGCCACCCATTGGCATGGCTTCCGATTTTGAAAAATTAATTTTATAGCCTGAGAATGCACTAAATGTATTAATAACTTGAATTAGACGAGGCACTGACATTAAAGGATTACTGAGGAATAAGAGAATGTCATCTGCATAGAGGGTAATTTTGTGTTTACCTGTACCAATCCTCGGGGCCATTATATTAGGATCAGTCCGGATGGCTTCTGCTAATGGTTCGATTATCAGTGTAAACAACAATGGTGAGAGAGGACATCCTTGACGGCAGCCCCTACCCACACTGAAGCCATCCGATCTTAACCCATTAGTAATAACAGCTGCTTTGGGGTCATTATACAATGTTGAAACCCATTTGGTAAACACCTGTCCAACGCCAAACCTTTCCAATGTGTAAAATAAATATGACCATTCAACCCTATCAAATGCCTTTTCCGCATCCAATGAAATTACTACTCCTGGTATCTTTCCCTGATGACAGGCTTGGATCATATTCAAGACCCTTCTGATATTATTGGATGATCTGCGGCCCTTAATAAATCCCGTCTGGTCCTCCTTTATAATATATGGCAGTACCCTTTCTAGTCTTAGTGCTAACATTTTTGAGAGAATTTTAAAGTCTACATTTAGTAAGGATATTGGTCTGTAAGATACACAATCTTCTGGGTCTTTTCCTTTTTTGAGGATAAGAGAAATATTTGCTTCTTTCAGCGTGGGCGGGAGACAGACCTGACTATGCGCAAAATTATACATATCCATAAGTGGGTCAACCAATATTCCTGTAAATTCTTTATAGAATTCAGCTTGAAAACCATCCGGGCCCGGTGCTTTTCCGCTCTGAAGTTGCCTAATTGCCTCAAGTATTTCTTGGACTGTTAAAGGGGTATTTAGGGCCGACACCTGTTCCGGAGTCAGGCCCGGGAAGGTCAAATTTTTAAAAAATGACTGCATCCTCCTAATCCTATCTTCACAATCCTGCGATCTATATAGTTCAGAATAAAATTCTTTAAAGGTCGCATTGATCTTTTTATGATCATGAGTCAGGGTACCTGTACTTTCCTTGATGGTCGGAATAGTTTGAGGGGCTTTCTTTTTCTTTGCAAGAAATGCTAAGTATCTACCCGGTTTGTCGCCATATTCATATAATCTTTGTTTCGCAAATAATATTTCCCTTTTAGCCGTTTGAGTAAGCGCGGTGTTTAAAGCTGTCCTAAGAGCTGTAATCCTCTGCAATTTTGTGATAGAAGGTCTATCAGCGTATGCTGTTTCGGCTGCTTTTAGGCGAGCTTCGAGCAGACGCTGTTGCTCTCCCTTCATTTTCCTCTGGGTCGCTGAATAGGAGATGATCAAACCTCGTGCATAAGCTTTGATGGTCTCCCACATCATTGACGGATTGCTAGCCGTACCAGTATTAATTTCTAAAAAAGTTTTAAGTTCTTGGGAGAAGTACTTTAAAAATTTGCTATCTTTTATCAGGAAGGGGTCCATACGCCAATGCCGAGCAGATGTCCCATTGTTCTTTACCTTAGTTTCCATGTATACAGCGGCATGGTCAGAGATTGCTATAGTACCTATTTTACAGGTTGCTATAGAGTTTAGAAAAATCGATGGGGCAAAAAACATATCAATTCTTGTGTGACATTTATGTGGATTAGAGTAGAAAGAAAAATCTCTACCCTGTGGATGGAGACATCTCCATACATCTACCAATCCTAATTCTTTATTCAGGTCCGCCAGTTGTCTAGATCTGGGAGATACTCCAGCGGCACTCTTGGGAATCCTGTCTATTTCCGGATCCATAATACAATTAAAGTCTCCCCCTATAATTGTATGACGGGCACCAAAGGCCATCAGTTTTGAAAAAGCTTCCGTTATGAATTTAAAGGGGTGTGCCGGGGGCAGTATACATTTAAGATCCCATATTCCTCTCCATTTATGAGGGCTTTAATCAAAATATATCGTCCAGATTCGTCTTTTATCTGATTTAGAATTTTCAAAGGGAGGTTCTTCTGGACAAGGATAACGACTCCCCTGCTTTTTGAATTAAAAGAGGAAAAAAAGGCCTGATCGAATCCGCCCTGTCGTAATTTTAAGTGTTCTTTATCCGACAGGTGTGTCTCCTGTAGGAGAGCTATATCAACTCTCTCCTTCTTAAGATTTGATAATATTTTCTTCCTTTTAACTGGCGAATTACTCCCCCTGACATTCCAGGTGCACCACTTAACCGACTGTTCAGCCATAATCATCTGGACAGATCCGAGACCCCTCGGGAGGGGAAACCCTATCTAGAACATCCCGAGCATGGAGCATACAAGATTTACAAAAGTAAAGATTCTCTGATACACTCAAAACAATATAACAAAAAACTCTTTCTAAGTATAAAAAATATAAAACATTCCGAATTGGAGATTTTCTCCCTTGTTTCCAGGGAGCGTCACTTCCTCTCCCACAGTCCATCTTACCCTCTTCCAACCAGTGCCCCACCCTTGACCCAGGTGTTCCTCAATAAAATGAGGAGAGTTCAAATATAATATAAAGCTAGAGTTAACAGTGAACACCCCACCCCCACCCACACCCACATCTAAATATATTTGGGAATATTAATACCATATATAACTATAAGATTACAATCTCAACACGTAATACTTAAATATAATACCACAAAATAACAGGGGAAAGAAAAACAACCCCGCTCCTAAAAACAGAAGTAAAATAGAATAAGGTAACCACCTCCCCCCATCAACATTAACCAAACGCCCCAACATATATATGTACATACACACATAGGGGGAAAGATAAGAAAAGATGAAGGGATGTAAACCAAAATAATGGGAAAGGCAGACCAGCGTCCACAATCTCTTACAGCTTATTTAAGAGAGTCCAAGAATTCCTTAGCCTTCTCCGGTGATCCGAAGTTATATATGGATCCTTCGTGGCTAAAGCGTAGCGTCGCTGGATATCGTAAGGAGTACTGGATATTTAAGTCCCTTAAACGCTTCTTCGCCTCATCGAATGCCTTCCTCTTTCGGACCAAAGCTGGGGAGAAGTCCTGGAACAGCATGATCCTGGATCCTTTGTGGGTCATAGCTTGGGGATCTTTTCCCAGATTTCTTGAGGCTTCCAGGAGCATCTGCCTCTCCCTATAGCTCTGCAGCTGGAACAGGACCGGGCGTGGGCGCTGGGTTGAGCCGGGCCCACGTACTGTGACCCGGTAGGCCCATTCTACCCTTACCTGGCCTGATCCAGCCTGCAGATTTAAAAGTTGTGGCAGCCAATGCTCTAAGAATGCTGTCAGCTGGCCTCCCTCTTCCTGCTCGGGAAGGCCCAACAACCGAATATTTTTTCTACGACATCGATTTTCGAGGTCATCAATGTGGTTTTCTAGGTTCTGAACTCGATTCTCGAGAAAACGGATGTGGTCGGCTGTTGATTTTATCCCAGTCTCTGAGGCTGCGGCCTTCGACTCCACCTCTCTGACTCGGCACTCCAATTCCTGAATGTCTCTGCCCTGCTTCTGCAGCTCGGCTGATAGTGCTTCTCTGCTCTGCCGAGACTCATCGATAAAAGCATCAATCTTCGCCTCCCACCTGGCAAACATCTCCTCAAAGCTCATCTTCATTGGTAAATCTCCTGAAGTAGCTGAAGACACCTTTGTTGCAGCTGAAGAGGGAGAGGGTGGGGGAGGGGTCCCTGCTTTCTTAGAGCCGCCTGTTCCCTTCCCTTTACTCATTTTCCAGCTAGTATTAGACTATTTAAATGTACTAATAGGTAACTATTTAAGGTTAACAACTATTATAAATGGTTTAGTGAGTGTGGTGGGGGTGGATAGCCCACTTTTCCCAAGTTTTGGGTAGAGCACTGTGGACTCAGTCTTGCTGGGTCGCCGCCATCTTGGATCCCCTACTGATCAATGTTTAAGTAGCAATGTTGATTTTTTTTTAAACAGTTTGCTAGGACATCCATCCTTTGATATGGGACCCAAAACTGCTCACAATATTCAAAATGCAGTCCGCCCAGAGTCTTATACAACCTCAGCAGTATATCCCTGCAGTTCTATTCTAGCTTTCACAAAATGAATGATAACATTGCATTAGCCTTCCTAACTGCCAATTGAACCTGCACGTTACCTTAAGAGAATCCTGAATTAAGACTCATAAGTCCTTTTATGCTTCAGATAATAGTCTATGCCTCTGTTCTTCCGTCCAAAATACATAACCCCAGACTTGCCCATGTTGTATTCTGTCTGCCACCTCCTAGCCTGAGCATGTCCTTCTGCAGCATCTCCGCTTCTGCAATACTATCTGTCCCTCCACCTATCTTTGTGTCATCTGCAAGTTTAGCAACAATGCCCGCAGTTCCTTCGTCTAGGTTGTTCATGAATTACATGAATAGCTGTAGTCCTGACACTGACCCCTGCAGAACACTCCCATTTACTGACTGCCATTCTGAAAAGGGAACCTTTATTTCCACTCTGCCTTCTGCCAGTCAGCCAGTCCTCTGTCCATGCCCTAACACAATGGACTTGTTTTATTTAACAGCCTCCTGATTGGCTCCTTGTTAAATGCCTTCTGGAAATCCAAATGGGTGACATCGACTGTCTGTCCTTTGCCTAATTTATCAATTGCCACTTGAAAGAATTCTAACAGATTTGTCAGGCATGACCTCTAGTTGATGAAGCTGTGCTGACTCAGCTCTATTTTGACATGCACTTCCAAGTACTCCTCGATCAGTCTATAATTTTCTGTGTTCTGTCTTCCCCTTTTCTTAAACAGAGGTTTTACAGTAGCCATTTTTTTGTCTTGTATGATCCTCCATGACTCCAGTATTTCCTGAACAATCACCACCAATGCCTCCACAATTTCCTCAGCTATCCCCTTCAGAATCTTGGGTGCAGTCTAGCCATTCCAAGTGATTTATTCACCTTCAAATCTTTCAGTTGCCCCAGCACATTCTCTAGGGGTGGCCCATTGTGGCCGCAGTGAATTTTACATCAAGTTCAGCTCTATATCATCTAGTGCTAATCTCCATATCCCTGCATACCACTGCTATCCAAAAAACAGCCAATGCCCTCTTGAATGCCTCAACTGAACCTTCCTCCACCACATTTCTAGGCAGTGAATTCTATATGCTAGTACAGAGGAACCTTGATTATCCAGCATTCGATTATCCGAACATCGGAATATCTGCAAGATCGCAAGATCCTGATGCTTCACTAAGCTACGTTATCTGGCTTCAATTAACCGGAATTCGATTAACCGAATGAAATACTCCCGGCGTGTGTCCTTCGGATAATCAAGGTCCCTCTGTAAATCATTATGTGACAAATCTCTTTCCCACATTGCCTTTATTTTGTTTGCACATTGCTTTGAATCTATGGCCTCTCGTTCTTGTTTCTTTTCCAAGGAAAACAATTTCACCCTATCTAGCCTGTCCAGCCCACTCATGATTGTTACAATATCAGTCAGATCTACTCTCAGCCTTTTTTTCAGGTTCTTCAATCTATCATCATAGCTGAAGCTTCTCATACTTGGAACTATTCTCGTAAAATCTCTCCAATGCATCTCGTCTTTCCTTTAATGTGGCGCCCACCATTTTTCAGTTATCTAACAAATGTCTTATACAAGTTCAACATCATAGCCTATGATGTCTTTTACTTTTAAATAAGCTGATCCATGGAATTAATCAGTCACTAAAGAATAATTAGTTATTAGGTTATCATCATAGGTATGAAAGCCACATTTACTCTATTATACCTATTGATAGAACTGAGGGCACCATGATTTATTTACTGCTTTCGTTCCCCCCCCCCCCCAAAAATGTGTAATCAGATCAAAATATTTAACATTGAAACACATTCAGGAAATCAGAAAACTGCATCTTAGGTTTGCATCAACGACTACACATCTAGGTATAGCTCCAACAATACTCAAGAAGTTTGATACCATCTAGAATAAAGTAGCCCTCTTGATTGTCACTTCATTCACCACCTTCAACATTTACTATCTCCAGCACTGGAACACTGTGGCAATTGTGTATCATTTACAAGACACGCTGCAACAACTCACGAAAACACCTTAAATAGAACCTTCCTTTCTCATGAACTTTACCGATTAGAAGGGAAAAGGCAAGAGATGCAAGTTCCCCTCTGAGCCGTACAGCACCCTGACTTGAAAATATATCACCAAGCGTGCAGTATTGCTGGTTCGAAATCCTGGAACTCCTTCCCTAACGGTATGAATGTAGCTACATCACATGGGCTGCAACAATTTAAGGAGATAGATCAATATCATCTTCTCCAGGACTGGACAATAAATGCCGGCTTAGTCAGAAACACCCACATCCTGTGAATGTTTAAAAAATTACTCTTTTATACATCTGGTAAGACTTAGTTGCATGAGGCCTTTATATAAAGAAATTAGGTACTTGCCTTTTCTCCTTTCTGAATTTCCCAGCTTCAGTCTTATTTCACCAACATTATTAAAATAAGCAGATCTTAGTTTTTTTAAAATGATTTTAGTCCCTTTTAGTTTAAACTGGTGATATATTGCTATACTTATGCCAGCATCTAGGGCAACTCAGAATTTCCAGGATATGTGGCTGTCATACCTATGATGATAACCTAATAACCAATTATTCTTTAGTGACTGATTAATTCCATGGGTCAGCTTATTTAAAAGTAAAAGACATCATAAGCTATGAAGCAGAAACTATAGCAAACAACTGATTTCTGAGTCTGTGATCAGCTTGCAAACTCACAGCAGATGTAGGGGTATGGGTGGGTTGCGCTTCGGCGGGTTGGTGTGGACTTGTTGGGCCGAAGGGCCTGTTTCCACACTGTAAGTAAGTGGCTGGCACGGTGGCACAGTGGTTAGCACTGCTGTCTCACAGCGCCCGAGACTCGGGTTCAATTCCCGACTCAGGCGACTGACTGTGTGGAGTTTGCACGTTCTCCCCGTGTCTGCGTGGGTTTGCTCCGGTTTCCTCCCACAGTCCAAAGATGTGCGGGTCAGGTAAATTGGCCATGCTAAATTGCCCGTAGGTAAGGGGTAAACGTAGGGGTATGGGTGGGTTGCGCTTTGGCGGGTCGGTGTGGACTTGTTGGGCTGAAGGGCCTGTTTCCACACTGTAAGTAATCTAATCTAATCTGAGTCACAAAACTTACATGTACAACACATTAAGGACTGAAGTGAACATCAAGTGAACTCTCTTAAGGACAAAGTAGATGTACAACACTGGATAGGAATACAAAATTATTTTGGCTGAAGGTACTCAAAATGAGCACAATATTCAGATTATCTAGAGTTACACACATTGTCTCAAATTACATTCCAGAAGATTTAACTACCTGTCACACATTATCACATTTGCGCCACAACGCAACTAAGATAACAAACAACTCTTAACTCCTCACAGTTTACTCCTTGTTAGTGTATCTGGTTCCACTCTCCTTTTAATCAACAGCAGGTGTTATGTCCTACAGCAGCACCAGATCGTCACCTCTTCTGCAGCTACTTTCAGACCCGCAATTACCACTCTCCCCTTGTCCTTCCAAACTATCTTGCCTATTTTGTTTTTCTCTTGTAGCTGATGAAATTTAAAATTTAATTAAAGAAATCTTAAATTGAAAGCAATTTTTAGTAATGATGACCATGAAACAAGCAAAAATTGTTGTAAAATTATATCTACATCGTTAATGCCCTTTAGGGAGGGACATTTGCTGCCCGTACCTGGTCTGTCCGACATATACTCCAGACCCACAGCAATACAGTCGATTCCTAACTGCCTTCTGATATGGTCTATCAAACCACTCAGCTCAAGGGCAATTAGAGATGGGCAATGAATGCTGGCCACATCCCTTGAAAAAACGTACATAGCTGGGAAGTTGCCCTGTCTGCATTGTCATAAAACTGCAATTGGCATTTGGTACCAATAAACTTTAAGCTGTTTTCATTTTCCTATGCTTTAGAAAGAAAGCTAGCATTTATAACTAATACTGATTGCTACATCACTCTGCTAATAACTGGCTTCCACATGGATCATTTATCATTATCAATGACTCACTGCTAAGGTGAATAGTTAAACTCAGACCTGTCCTCCAATATCTGAAGACACTGTCTCATAGTTTTGTTTGTCTTATGCTGTGCCCTCTTCCACTGGAATTTTCCTACTAGCTTACTCCCAGGGTTAGAAGATTTACAAAACTGAATGTTCCCAAATTCATATCCCCTTAAACTGTTAAGTTGCAAATAAGTCCAAATTAGAATTTCGAACACAGATACTGAACTGCAAGCTTTGTGTATTAGAACTGTAGAGGGCACTCTTGTAAACTCATTCTGTCGAGTGTAACTTGATTTGAAAAACAGAAGAGGGTGCTATTCCGTTTGAGCATATTTGATCAGATTACTACTCCTCTGGGAGGTTTTGATATTTAGTGAGCATGTAAAACAATGGATGTAATACACTTCCAATCTTCATTTCTACTGAAGATCACGGACAGCAGAAGTGTGAGGGATGTACAAATAGTTGATCTGATATCACTTATTTCAAACTGTGGGTAATGTAGATTTTGATTCCAGTAGGTAACTTTACCTGAGGAAGCATGGTTTATGCTAACCCCATAACATAAGAAACTGGATATGAATAACAATGCATCAAAAGATCCAACAGATGATCATTATATATAAAAAAAACTATAAATCAGAAACAAAAACAGAAGTTGCTGGAAAAGCTCAGTAGGTCTGGCAACATCTGTGAAGATGATTCAGAGTTAACATTTCAGATCTGGTGACCCTTCCTCAGAACTCTCCTTCTGAGGAAGGGTCTCCGGACCCAAAATGTTAATTAATTTCTCTTCACAGATGCTGCTGGATGTTAATTACAGCTGGGTGTTTTTTTACAAATATTAACATTCACAGACACGCAAGTACGTGGGCTAGCATTAGGCTAGGAGAAAGTGAGGACGGCAGATGCTGGAGACCAGAGTTGGAAAATGTGGTGCTGGAAAAACACAGCAGGCTAGGCAGCATCTGAGGAGCAGGAGAATCGACGTTTTGGGCATAAGCCCTTCTTCAGGAATGAGGCTGGTGTGCCAAGCGGACTGAGATAAAGGAGAGGGGGGAGGGAATTTTGGGGAGGGGCGTTGGGAATACGATAGGTGGAAGGAGGTGAGTGGTGAGGGTGATAGGCCCGAGAGGGAGTGGGGGCGAAGAGGTCAGGAAGAAGATTGCAGGTCAAGAGGGCAGTGCTGAATCCGGGGGTTGGGACTGAGATAAGGTGGGGAGGGGAAATGAGGAAGCTGGAGAAATCTACATTCATCCCGTGTGGTTGGAGGGTCCTATGCAGAAGATGAGGTGCTCTTCCTCCAAGTGTCGTGTGGTTAGGGTCTGGCGATGGAAGAGGCCATGAACCTGCATATCCTTGGCGGAGTGGGAGGGGAAGTTAAAGTGTTCAGCCATGGCGTGGTTGGATTGCTTGGTGCGGGTGTCCCAGAGGTGTTCCCTGAAAAATTCCACAAGTAGGCAGCCTGTCTCCCCAATGTAGAGGAAACCACATCGGGTGCAACAGATACAGTAAATGATATGTGTGGAAGTGCAGGTGAATTTGCGACGGATATGGAAGGATCCATTGGGACCTTAGAGGGAGGTGAGGGGGGGAGGTATGGGCGCAAATTTTGCACTTCTTGTGGTTGCAGGGGAAGATGCCGGGAGTGGAGGTTGGGTTGGTGGGGGGTGTGGACCTGACGAGGGAGTCGTGGAGGGAGTGGTCTCTCCGGAACACTGATAGGGGAGAGGAGGGAAATATACCCTTGGTGGGGTCTGTTTGGAGGTGGCAGAATTGACAGAGGATGATACGATGTATAGTATACTAGTATTAGACTATACAGTTACAGCAGAAGAGCATGCCATGTTTCTAGTGATCTGCATTAAGCTGATATCTGAGACCTTCAGGTCATTGCTATGATACAATGATGATGTCATGAGCATATCTTTTAAAGATACATTGATTACGAACTGTGAATTTAGAATTGTTAAAGAAAGCCTGAAGTACTCGAGCACTTTGTCTAGCAGCATCTGAGGACAGAGAAACTAGGTGGAAATCTTTTGGTGGTTCGGAATGGTATAGATTATGGCAAGATTTGTGGCAGAATCAAATGGAAAATCTGAATGTCTGGAGCATCTTGTGCCACCTTTTCAGCTTTTCACAAGCAGCGAGGTGAGCTTCTTACTTGACAGTTGCAAATTGTCAGTAAAAGGGATCATGGCTTGTCAAACACCTTTTTGATGGCTCAAACTACCTCATTATTATTCGTCATATTAAACTTGCCAAACAAACTCGGCATTGAGAAAACTCAAGATTAGGTACCCCCATGGTATCAGTTCACCACTTGTTCTCCCTGACCTCTATGTTGTGTTCAATCAAACTGCAGCTGAAGGCAGAATTTACGATCAACATCTGCACACATTCCTTGTCCATGCATATTAGCACCTGGCATCTGACAACCCACTACAACCATCATTGCACCTCTCTGATATATTGGAGGGCAGTGTTTACAGGCACACCCCCAATACATCAAAATAATACCTACACCATCTGCCAGTAACCTGCACAGCAAACGCACTGCACATTCATTCAACCAAATGGCTTGTCAGAAACTGGTGGAGGATAGCCATCAGTCCAGTCAAGAGGGAGCTGCTGTCAGTGAGAGGGTCAGTGTCTGCTTGGGATGCTCATGAATCTTTAACTGTTTCCTGTCCACAGATGCTGAGCTTCTCCAGCAATTTCTATTTTCTCTGTTTCAGGATCTACAATTGTGACATTGTAGCATCAAATACACAGAGAAGCTGTTTGTAAAGCCCAGCTAGATTTAATTTGCAATCATTTCATCATCCATTTACAATACATACAGAGTGAAGGTGCTTAGGGGTCAGCTGCTTGTCATAGGCGATTAGTGATATGCGATTGGTGCTTGCAAATTGAACGTTGATATCTCAAAGATGGTGGAGTTACCGGTAATGACATTAAAGAAAGGTCAATGCTGGCTAAAGGCGCACCATTATTTGTCCAATATCCAACGGTTCTGTATGAGGCACACAACATTGTATATTCATCTATAATTTAAGTGTAATGATGGTCTGTACTGAATGTAGTGAAAAGCTGAGTGTTTGATGTGACTCCAGGATTGAAGGATAGCAGATCATTGCAGACACTCCCTTCTCAAAGACATTAGGTGGTCATTCAGTGGCGCGTTACCTTCACCAAATTGCTGCACAGGCTGAGCCTGAATGTAGATGGATGACGGAAACGCTTCCCTCATTATCAGGGTGCAGCATGTCTCCGTGTATGGAGTAGGTGTGGCAAGGTGGCTCAGTGGTTAGCCTCACAGCCCCAGGGACCTGAGTTCAATTCCACATTTGGGCGACTCTCTTTGTGGAGTTTGTACATTCTCCCTGTTGTCCATGGGTTTCCTCTGTGTGCTCTGCTTTCCTCCCACAGTCCAAAGGCGTTCAGGTTAATAGATTGGCCATGGGAAATGCAGGAATAGGGTCAAGGATGGGACTGGGGTTACCTCCAAAGGCTACCTACTGTGAGTTTAGCTGATGACACCATTACGCAACCACCTGCCTGATGCAAAGCACAGTTACAATGCTGTCCAGGGCGTGACTAGGGCTGTGATGGAGCAGACAATAGAGGCTGCTGAAGGTGTGGTTGCACTGCTTGGACAGGTCTGGGTTGGTAGAGAAGCCTCCAGTACAGTCTGGACAGAAAGTGCTGCATTATCCTGACATGCTGTGCTCTGTATAATTGGATCAGGGAATGAATGATGCAAATTTCTGGATGCGGAGGAAGTGGGTGAGTGGGAGCAGTCATCTGAGGAGGGGTACATGAACACTGGAGCAAGGGAAACTGTCCTTGTCTATGACTGAACTCATCTGTATTAGGTGCCAGATAAAGCTGCCTTGTCATTTGATTGCAGTAGATGAGAATTGGGTGCAGCAGCTCACCATGAACTGTAAAAAGGTCAGGAGGTCCTGATGCGAAAATCAACTTTGCATTGTCAAGTCTTACCTCAACATTTATTGGTTTTATTTGTGGTTGCTGCCTAAAAATAAAACCTCATGTTTGGATTTGTCCAATTGTTTGGCTGTATGTTAATGTTCTCCTATTGAACAATGACAGCTATGTGTCTACAGTAGGCATTAGGGACAGATAGCATTGACTTAGAGGGTGTTCTGACGTGATGTAGTTACAGACTATTGAGGTGCGTGGCTGGCGGTCAAACTGCAACTAGGCTGAGAGAATGTTGTTGCATGTGTGAGGGCACGTCATCTGTGCCATTCTGTGCCATGCGCAGCATGGTATTATAGGTGCTGTGCCTTTGTGTTGCCAATGAGGGCAAACGGCAGATTGCTAATATTTATCCAGGTGCACAGCCGCCTTCCAAAGTTGAAGAGGACACAAGAGATTTTGGTCTTCCAGCAAATATCCACAAATCCATGGTGATTTGTTCTGGGAATGGCACACAGTAGGATGGGGCCAGAATCAAACATGGCAGGTGCAGTGGGGGAGGGGTAGGTAGTTAATGAGGGGAGTTTGTTAAGATATGGTGAGAGATCTCGCTGTGCCTTTCCAAAAATCCTGATGTAATTCAGACTTAGCCAAAACAAGTTAAAATTCAGCTCAGAGTTTGAAGTCCAATATGACACTTCTGTGCACTTAACACAGTAAAGGTACCAGAGATTTGTTAAGAGTTTTTTTTAGCAAGTTTCGAAGAGGGTTTCTCTTATGAGCCTTAACAAGGTTTCTCGCACTATTGTCACAAATTTGCCTCATTATGGACGCACCATATCTTTATGATGCTCCTCCCATTGAATTCTCTCACTCACCACCACTGGCAGCTGTAGCAGTGGATGCATCAAATTAGGCCTCTCACTGCTCACTTGTGAAAATCTCAGCTTGCCATTGAATACTTGGTCCTAAAAAAAGACATGTTGCTTCTGATGACAAGAGGTTCCTCGCTGGCCATTCTCACATGATTTTCCAACTTTGTCGCCAATGACCCCAATGACTCAAACCATTGAGTCCAGGCAACAGCCTTGTAAATTTCTTCTGTACTCTTTCTAGTTTAATAACACCCTTCCTGTAACAAGATGACCAAAACTGAACACAATACTACAAGTCTGGTCTCACCGATGTCCTGTATAACTGCAACATAACTTTCCAACTTCTATACTTAGTGCCCTAACTGATGAAGGCCAGTGTGCCAAAAACCTTCTTCACTGCCCTGTTGACCTATGGCTCCACTTTCAGGGAACTGTGAACCTGAACTCCAAGATTTTATCAATGGCAGTTGAAGTGGGAGGAACAACAGTGAGGACCAGATGCCCAACTAGAAGGTGAATTTAAAGCATAAAACCTACATTGTGTAAAGGCGGAGCGCATGCTGATTGGAGCAGACATGGGACTGCTGGGTAAGTAAGGCTTTTTATTTGGGTTGTTGCTTTACCCAAAACACTACTCGGATAGTGTCCCCTGCCCATCCTCCTCCTCTAACCAAATAAAAATGTTTTTGTGTGTCAGATTGGTAAGTGGACTAGATTTTATTTCTTTATTTTTCAGTCGTCTTGTTGGTAATTTAGAATAATGGGAGTGGAGGTTAAGGTAGTTAAATGTTCTTCCTGTAGAATGTGGGAGGTAAGAGTCACCACTAGTGTCCCTGCTGACTACATCTGTGGGAAGTGCACCCAACTCCAGCTCCTTGGAAACTGCATGAGGGAACTTAAGCTGGAGCTGGATGAACTTCAGATCATTCAGGAGGTGGAGGGGTTATTGAAAGGTGTTACAGGGAGGTAGTCACACTTCGGGTACAAGAAGACGGTAGATGGGTTACCGTCAGGGGACAGAAAGAGAACCGCAGGCAGTACAGCGATCCCCTGTAGCCATTTCCCTCAACAACAAGTATACAGTTTTGGATACTGTTGGGGGGGATGACTTACCAGAGGTAAGCAATGGGGTACAGGTCTCTGGCACAGAATCTGTCCCTGTTGCTCAGAGGGGAAGGGGGGAAGAGGAGCAGAGCATTAGTAATTAGGGGCTCCATAATTAGGGGAACAGATAGAAGGTTCTGTGGGAATGAGAGAGACTCACGGTTGGTGTGCTGCCCCCCAGGTGCCAGGGTTCATGATGTCTCTGATCATGTTTTAGGGATCCTTGAGGGGGAGGGGGAGCAGCCCCAGCTCATGGTCCACATCGGCACCAGTGACATTGGTAGGAAGAGAGAGATGGGGATTTAAGGCAGAAATTTAGGGAGCTACGGTGGAAGCTTAGAGCTAGGACAAGTAGAGCTGTTATCTCTGGTTTGTTGCCCATGCCATGTGCTAGCGAGGCGAGGAATAGGGAGAGAGAGAATTGAACACATGGCTACAGGGATAGTGCAGGATGGAGGGTTTTGGATTCCTGGATAACAGGGCCTCTTTCTGGGGTAGATGGGACCTCTACAAATGGGAATGGTCTTCACCTGAACCAGAAGGGTACCAGTATCCTGGAGAGCAGATTTGCTAATGTTTTTCTGGTGGGTTTAAACTAATTTAGCAGTGGGATGGGAACCCAAACTGCAGTTTGAGTATATAGAAGGTTGAGAGTAGTGAGGTCCAAACTAAGGTTTCAGGAGGGCACCGGCAAGCAAGAAGTTGGTTGAAGTATGTCTACTTCAATGCCAGGAGCATCCGGAATAAGGTGAGTGAACGTGCAGCATGGGTTGGTGCCTGGGACTTTGATGTTGTGGCCATTTCAGAGACATGAATAGAGCAGGGTCAGGAATAGTTGCTGCAGGTTCCAGGATTTAAATGTTTCAGTAAGAACAGAGAAAACAGTAAAAGAGAGGAGTGTGGCATCATTAGTCATGGACAGTATTACAGTTGCAGAAAGGATGTTTGAGGACTCGTCTACTGAGGTAGTATGGACTGAGGTTAGAAACAAGAAAGGAGAGGTTCTCCCTTTACGGGTTTTCTATAGGCCTCCCAATAGTTGCAGATACGAAGAGGAAAGGATAGCAAAGACAATTCTCAATAGGAGCGAGAATGAAAGGGTAGTTGTTAGGGGGGACTTTAACTTTCCAAATAGTGACTAGGAATACTATAGTTCAAGTACTTTAGATGGGTCAGTTTTTGTCCAATGTATGCAGGAGGGTTTGCTAACACAGTATGGAGACATGCCACCAAGGGGTGAGGGCACGTTAGATTTGGTACTGGGTAATGAACCTGGCCAGATGTTAGATTTGAAGGTAGGTGAGCACTTTGGTGATAGTGACCACAATTCGGTTATGTTTACTTTTCCGATGGAAAGGGCTAGGTATATACGGCAGGGCAAGAGTTATAACTGGGGAAAGGCAATTACGATGTGATTAGGCAAGATTTAGGATGCATAGGATGGGGAAAGAAATTGCAGGTAGGTAAAAACAATGACTGTAGATGCTGGAAACCAGATGCTGGAAACCAGATGCTGGATTAATGGTGCTGGAAGAGCATAGCAGTTCAGGCAGCATCCAACAAGCAGCGAAATCGATGTTTCGGGCAAAAGCCCTTCATCAGGAATAAAGGCAGTGAGCCAGAAGGGTGGAGAGATAAGCTAGAGGAGTGTGGGGGTGGGGAGAGAGTAGCATAGAGTACAATGGGTGAGTGGGGGAGGAGATGAAGGTGATAGGTCAGGGAGGAAAGGGTGGAGTGGATAGGTGGAAAAGGAGCTAGACAGGTAGGACAAGTCCGGACGAGTCACGGGGACAGTGCTGAGCTGGAAGTTTGGAACTAGGATGAGGTGGGGGAAGGGGAAATGAGGAAGCTGTTGAAGTCTACATTGATGCCCGGGTGTTGAAGTGTTCCGAGGCGGAAGATGAGGCGTTCTTCCTCCAGGCGTCTGGTGGTGAGGGAGCGGAAGTGAAGGAGGCCCAGGGGTACAATTGAAATGTGGAGCTTACTCAAGGAACAGCTACTGCGGATCCTGGAAGTTGAATCTCTTGTCAAGAGGAAGAAGGCTTATGTTAGGATGAGATGTGAAGGCTCACTTAGGGTGCTTAAGAGCTACAAGTTAGCAGGAAAGACCTAAAGAAAGAGCTAAGGAGAGCCAGGAGGAGACATGATCAAGGAAAACCCTAAGACTTTCTTTAGGTATGTCAAGAATAAAGGAATAGGTGAAAGTGAGGACCGCAATGCTGGAGATCAGAGTCTAGATTAGAATGGTACTGGAAAAGCAGGTCAGGCAGCATCCAAGGAGCAGGAAAATCAACGTTTTGGGCAAAAACCCTTCATCAGGAATAAAGGAATGACTAGAGTAAAATTAGGACCAATCAATGATAGTAGTGGAAAGTTGTGCATTGAGTCAGAGGAGATAGGGGAAGCACTAAATGAATACCTTTCACCAGTATTCACACTAGAAAAAGACAATGTTGTCAAGGGGAATACTGAGATACAGGCTATTCGACTAGACGGGATTAAGGTTCACAAGGAGGAGATGCTAGCAATTCTGGAAAGTGTAAAAATAGATAAGTCCCCTTGGGCCAGATGAGATTTATCTTAGGATTCTCTGGGAAGCCAAGGAGGAGATTGCTGAGCCTTTAGCTTTGATCTTTATGCCTTTAATGTCTACAGGAATAGTGCCAGAAGACTGGATGATAGCAAATATTGTTCCCTGGATCAAGAGAGGGGAGTGGAAACAACCCTGGTAATTGTCGACCAGTGAGCCTTACTTCAGTTGTAGGTAAAGTGTTGGAAAGGGTTTTAAGAGATAGGATTTATAATAATCTAGAAAGGAGCAAGTTGATTAGGTATTGTCAACACAGTTTTGTAAAGGGTAGGTCATGCCTCACAAATCTTACTGAGTTCTTTGAGAAGGTGACCAAACGGATGAATGAGGGTAAAGCGGTTGATGTGGTGTATATAGATTTCAGTAAGGTGCCTGATAAGGTTCCCCACAGTAGGCTATTGTACAAAATATGGAGGCATGGGGTTGAAGGCAATTTAGCGGTTTGGTTCAGAAATTGGCTAGCTGAAAGAAGACAGAGGGTTGATGGGAAATATTCATCCCGGAGTTCAGTTACTAGTGGTGTACTGTAAGGATCTGTTTTGGGTCTACTGCTGTTAGTCATTTTTATAAACGAACTGGATGAGGGCGTAGAAGGATGGGTACTTGAGTTTATTTTTGCTGGAGAGAAGAAGGTTGAGAGGTGATTTAATTGAGATGTATAAAATGATCAAAGGGTTAGATAGGTTGGACAGTGAGAACCTTTTTCCTTGGATGGTGATGGCTATCACGAGGGAGCATAGCTTTAATTTGAGGGGTGATAGATTTGGACAGATGTCAGAGGTAGTTTCTTTACTCAGAGAGTGGTAGGGGCAAGGAATGCACTACATGCAGCCGTGGGGCATTTATATGATCATTGGATAGTCATATGGATGATAATGGAATAGTATAGGCTAGATGGGCTTCAGATTGGTTTCACAGGTCGACATCAAGGGCCGAAGGGACTGTACTGCGCTGTAATGTTCTATGTCCTATCCCTCTGTTCCACTACACTCCTTAAGGTCCTACCATTCACTATGAAACTCCTACCTTGATTTGACTTTCCAAAATGCAAGATCTCATACGTATCTATATTAAAGTCCATTTGTCATTTCTCAGCCCACTTCTCTATTTGATCAAGGTCCTGCTGCAATTTCTGATTACCTTCATCGCTGTTCATGATACCGCCTATTTAAGTGTCATCTGCAAACTTACTAATCATGCCTTGTACATGCTCATTCAAATCATTGAATATAGATGATAAACAGTAATGGGCCTAGCATCAACCCTTAAGGCACCCCATAAGTCAAAGGCCTCCAGTCCAACGAGCATCCTTCCATTATTACTCTCTGCTTCCTACCATCAAGTCAATTTTGTATCCAATTTGTCAGTTTGCTCTGGATTCCATGCAACCTTTCAGAGCAGCTACCACATGGAACCTTATAAAAGGCCATACTAAAATCCATATAGACACTGTCTATCACCCTGCCCTTATCAACCTTCCTGTTTACTTCATTAAAGAAGTCTAACAAATTTATGAGGCATGATCTCCCACTCACAAAGCCATGCTGACTACTCCTAATCAAATTTATTGAATTTATTGAATACTTTCTTGAGAAAGTACTCCTTCCAAAGTGTATCACCTCACAATTTTCAGAGTTAAATTTATCTGCCCATTTGACCATCCCGTTTATATCTTTTTGTAGCCTAAGACATTCAATCTCACTTTTAAGCAACCAACCAATCTTTGTGACATCTGCAAACTTATTAATCCAACCTTCACACAGTTATCTATGTCATTTATATAAATGATGAATAACAGGGGACCCAGCACAAATCCCTGTATATACTACTGAACACTGGCTTCCAGTCACTAAAGCAGCGGGCGGCATGGTGGCACAGTGGTTAGCACTGCTGCCTCACAGCGCCTGTAGACCCGGGTTCAATTCCCGACTCAGGCGACTGACTGTGTGGGTTTCCTCCGGGCGCTCCGGTTTCCTCCCACAGTCACAAAGATGTGCGGGTCAGGTGAATTGGCCAAGCTAAATTGCCCATAGTGTTAGGTAAGGGGTAAATGTGGGGGTATGGGTGGGTTGCGCTTCGGCGGGTCGGTGTGGACTTGTTGGGCCGAAGGGCCTGTTTCCACACTGTAAGTCTAATCTAATCTAATCAGCCTTCTGTCATCAAATCCTGTCTCCTACAACTGAGCCAATCTTGAAACCACTTTATCAAATTTCCCCATATCCCATGTTCATTTTTCTTCTTAATCAGTCTCCTGTGTGGGACCTTGTCAAAGGCTTTGCTAAAATCCATATAATCATCAACTACACTTGGCTCATTTACACGCACTGGTCACTTACTCAAAAAAATCAAATTTGTTAGACATGACCACCCTCTGATGAAGCCATGCTGACTCACCCTGATCAAGCCTTGCCTCTCCAATTGGTGATAGATGCCCTCCTTCAGAATTTTCTCCATTACTGAAGAGCAAGTTGTTGTGGGCCTGATGTCAAGAATTGGTTAAGGCTGAAATAAAGAAAAGGTATAAGGCGCACTACCTTGTTGTAGAGTTTCTCTCTTCCTTTAACCAAAATAAAAGTGGAGGAGTAGAGAGATGAGCTAAAAGGGTGGCATGGTGACTCAGTGGTTAACATTGCTGCCTCACAGCGCCAAAGACCTGGGTTCAATTCCTGCCTCGGGCAACTGTCTGCGTGGAGTTTACACATTCTCCCCGCGTCTGCGCGGGTTTCCTCCGGGTACTCTGGTTACCTCCCACAGTCCAAAGATGTGCAGGTTAGGTGAATTGGCCATGCTAAATTGCCCGTAGTGTTAGGTGGATTAGTCAGGGGTAAATGTAGGGGAATGGGTCTGGGTGGGTTGGTCTTCGGAGGGTCGGTGTGGACTTGTTGGGCTGAAGGGCCTGTTTCCACACTGTAGGGAATCTAGTCTAATTTCCCTCTCACTGGTCTGCACTTTTTGGCTTATCTCTACAATGTTTATTAAATATTAGAACCAGATTAGCTTTCTTCAGTACTGTGGCACCTCCCCTGTGGTCAGAGAGGAATTAGACATTTGGGTCAGTGCCTCTGTAATCGCCTCCCTTGCCTCCCCCAGTACCCTGGGATATAGTTCATCCAGTCCTGGATATTTGTCCACTTTTAAGCCTGTCAATACTTCCAGTACCTTGACCTTCCCAATGTTAATTATGGTTAATCACCTTGTAGTCTCTCCCCTCCCTTCATCCTCATTCTCTTGGGTGAAGGTGGATGCATTGTTCAACACTCTACCAATGTCCTCTGGCTCCATGCATGGATTGTCCCCTTTGTCCTTAATGGCACCTACTCTTTCCCTTGTTATCCAATTTCCATTGATCTGCTTATAAAATATCTTGGGATTTTCCCTATTGACCAGCCAATGCTTTCTTATTTCCCCTCTTTGCTTTCCTATTGGCTTTCTTTAAGCTTCACACTGCATTTACTGTGCTCCGCTATTGCCGCTGCTGATTTCTTCCCCTTACACCTGCTAAAAGCCTCCCTTTGCTTTCTCATCACATCCTGAGTATCTCTGGTCATCCATGGTTTCCTGGGCTTGTTACACTTTCCTATCACATCATGTTGTGATCGCTATCACTAAAATGCTCCCACGCAGCCACCTCAACCACCTGCCTGGTTCCATTCCCCAGAATTAGGTCCAGAATAGCTCCATCCCTGGTTGGACCCTCTACATATTGCACCCCTCTGAAATTCGTTTAAACTCTTCCCAACAGCACAATCAAACCATCCCAAAAGAACATTAGTCCCGCTCTGGTTCAGATGTATAGGTCCTGTCTTCCCCAGAAATGATCCCAGTGATACTGGAATCTAAAATACTCCCTCTTGTACCAACTGTTAAGCCAATTCTCTTATTTCTGTTCTTGCTAGTATGTGGCACTGGGAGTAATCCAGACTTTATGACGCAAAAGGTCCTGCTTTTTAATCTACTGCCTAGCTCCTTGAATTCTTGATGCAAGACCGCATCCTCTTTCTACCAATGTAATTAATGCTGACATGTCCCACAACCTCTGCATTATCATCCTCCTCCTTCAGAATGCCCTGCAGCCATTCAGTGACATCCCAGACCCTAGCACCAGGGAGGCAACACCATCCTGGAGTCACTTTGATGGCCACAGTAGCACAACCTGTCCGTGCTGGTCCTATCACTACTGACATCTCCCCCACTTCCCCGACCCTAGCCCAATCTGACCCAGCCAGACCAAAACACTATCAACCATAACACACGCCAATCCCAAACCCAGCCCGATCTGACCCTGCCAGACCAAACCACCACCAACCACAATGCACTAGCCTTGTTTGTTGTGGTATTTCAAGTGATATCTGAAATGCTCCTTAAATGTTGTGAAGGTTCCTAGGCAGTGAGTTCTCAATACCCACCAATCCTCGGGCAGTGGAAAACTATTTTACTTGAATTGTCTCTAAACCTTCTGCCCTGTACTTTAAATTTATGCTCCCACTCATTGATCCCTCTCCCAACAAGAGAAGTGTTTTTCCTATTAACACCTACCTATGCACCTCAGAATCTTGTACCTCTCAATCAGGTTCCCTACACTGCCTTTTCTGCTCTAAGGAAAACCATCACAGGCAATCTAGAATCTCTTCATAGCTGAAATGCTCCAGCCCAAGAAATATCCTGGTGAATCTCCTCTGCACTCCCTCTCCAGATCATTAACATCCTTTCATGTAGTGACCTGAACTGCACATAGTATTCAAGCTGTGGTTTATATTAATATTCTATACTCCATCTTCACCTTCTTGATTAGTAATGTATGCCTTCTTCACCACCTGATCCACCTATCCTGTTTCCTTCATGGATATATGGACATGCCTCTGATTCTCTATACATCCACATGTCCAATTGATCAATGTTTACTCTCTTGCATTGTTAGTCCTCTCAAATGCACCAACCCACTCTTTTAGGTTTAAATTCTATTCTGATCACTGTTCTGATTATGTGATCCAGCCTGTCTATGTCATCTTGTGGTCCAACATTTTCCTCCTCATTATTTATCACACTGCCAGTTTTCTATCATCTGCAAAATAACTATATTTCTGTTTAGATCATTAGTATACAATACAAACAACAAGAGACTCAGTACTGTTGGACGAAGGCTTCCAATCACAAAAAAAAACACTATCAACCATCACCCTCTGCTTCCTGTCTCTAAGCCAATTTTGGATCCAACTTGTCAAATTGTCCTGAATCCCATTGGCTCTTACCCTCTTTACCAGACTCCCACGTGACTATGTCAAATGCACTACCCTCTTTTACACATCTGGTCACCACCTGAAAATACTCCATCAAACTTCAGACATGATATCCCCCGTGATAAATGCATAACTATCTTTGTTACGTCCTTGCCATGATCTCCAATTGGAGATTAATTCTGTCCCTCAGAACATTTTTCCAATTCTTTCTCTCCTGCTTATGTTAGACTCACTAGCCTATACTTCCACGGTTTATCCCTACCACCCTTTACATTAGTCATCCTCCATTCATGTGGTACCTCCTATCTCCTGAAGATTAATGTTAGGGCCCTTGTAATGTACCCCTTTGCCTAACACAGCAGCCTTAGAAATACTTCATCTTGTCCAGAAGACTTAGCAAATCTTAAGGCCACTAAAACTGCTTACAACACCACCCTCTAAATTATAACATCTTCAAGTATATCACCGTCCTCCTCCCTGATTTTTATACCTATAATGTCCTTCACTATAATGAATACAAATGTAAAGTACTCATTTAAACTCTCACTTAAATCTTTTGGCTCCACACACAATTTTCCACATTGGTCACTAATGGATCTTTTTTGTTCCTGGTTATTGATTGCTGCTAAAACACATAATATACCTTTGGATTTTCCTTTATTTCATCCGTCAGCATTTTTTCACGTTCAGATAGTAAGGCTGACAAAGCTGAAGCCAGTTCACAATTTTAAATGATCAACAGTGTGAATTGGAATTTGAGATATTTGACTTGACTCTGGTTGTATATTCCTTGTTGTAAAAATAATAATATTGGGTGATAAAACCTTTGTAGAAATAATAATGACTTGCAAATAAGTGTAACTTAATCTAATGTGTTGCCTTCTCTAATGAGAATGCTTTTCCCTTGAAATGATAATAATACTAAGGATTTTGTCATTTTCAGTCCATTTAAGGATACCACAAAGTTAAAGAAATAATAACAAAACAACATAAAAACAAATTTAAATTTAAACTGTATAAAATGGAGTTTAGTTCTTTTTTTTCTGATTTGAAAAGTTCATTTTTAAAATATTATATAAAGTGATGCTATTGTATACATTTGATAATATTTTGCTTCATGCCGTGAGAAAAATTAATCATTTCTGTTGAGTACAGCTCTTTTTAAATTCATCGCACAACTCTTATACTGTTCAATGTAACTTTGTGCTTCAGACATGATCACATTTTATGTTTCTGCATTGACAAATATTAAACTAGTAAATGCTGTAACCATCCAGGACTTTTGTCTTCACAAAGCACTTGAGAGTGGGAGATATGAAAGTTACTGATAAGCTAATTACAAGCATTTTTTTTAGATTAGATTAGATTACTTACAGTGTGGAAACAGGCCCTTCGGCCCAACAAGTCCACACCGACCCGCTGAAGCGCAACCCACCCACACCCCTACATTTACCCCTTACCTAACATTACGGGCAATTTAGCATGGCCAATTCACCTGACCCGCACATCTTTGGACTGTGGGAGGAAACCGGAGCACCCAGAGGAAACCCACGCAGATACGGGGAGAACGTGCAAACTCCACACAGTCGCCTGAGTGTAGGGAATTGAACCCAGGTCTCAGGCGCTGTGAGACAGCAGTGCTAACCGCTGTGCCACCGTGCTGCCCACATTTCTGTCTCTTTTATAAAAGCTTCAAGTAAAACATCCAAATTGGACTCTGAAATTGGTTTTGATGAAGTAATTTGTTACCAAAAGGGAAATAGAGGTGTTTTTTTTTATTCAGGAAAGGCTAACATATAAGTGGTCCAGATGGTTCCCTGGAATCAAAAAGTGAAGTATATTTTGTTGAATAAATTGAACACTGATAAACCCTATCAACCAAAACATTGAATTTGGGATAATTTTAAAATGCAAAATAATAAAGTCACCTACAATTTATCACTTCTGAGAAAATAAGGAATAAAAATTGTTTGTAACTGGGCCAAAGTGGGAATGTATGACTTCTGTTTTAAATATGTTATTAGAAAGAACTTATTTCCCTTAACAGAACGTCAGTAACTAAAGGACATAGGTTTAAAGTGATTGGTAGAAAGATTGGAGAGAAATTGAAAATGATAGATTTCAATCAGCATCAGTAAGGGTCTGGTCACTGCCTGAAAGTAAAAGCCTTCAACTCATTTAAACGTACAGACAGGAGTCATTCAAGAGATTTCTGGTTATGCACAGGAAGTCTCAAGACCTCCAGGTATATGGACTCGCTATTTAAAATATAAGGCACCATAAGACTAAAACTGTAATCATGTTATATTCTTATTGAAAACAAAACAAAGCTGTCGAGAACCAGAACCAGATAAACTGTGGATCAGGGCTGTTTGCGGTATGAGATAAAAATACTATATCAGGAGCTAGGGCGGTATGAAGAAGAGTTACACCTGAAATGTCAACTTCTCCACCTCCTGAACTGCCTGGCCTGCTGTGTTCTTCAATCCTCCTGCTTGTTTAGTTAGGTAGGCCAGGCAGAAATAATGGAGAAGATTCTGCAATCATCATTTCTCAACCCACAACAACAATGCGCAGTTTGAAATAAAATAAGATTGTTCGTTAAAATTCCAACCACTAACGCTTTCAGATATGTATGTCCCAATCAATTTCCTGTGACTTTGCACACAGGAAACCAAACAAGATAAGGACTGAAGGGATAAGTTGGTGTAAGAGATATTGTGTCATTGTCAAACATTACAAAAATTATGGCAACAATAAATAGGGATATATACATTGTTTTCAGATAACTGTACAGGATTCAGAAAGATAGACATAAAAATATTAGAATATCATAAATTATGCTTGTAATGCAGTATATGGATTCCATCAATGTGTAAAAAAGATGTAGATTTTTTTAATGTTATAATTGTTATATATTGTATAGAATTGGATACGACCAATGTTAAACATTGCAATAGAATTTTATACTTGCGTGTAAGTTTCTCAGCGGTGGTGTGCGAACTTTGAAATTTGTTAATTAGATGATTAGTGATCAAGGGACAGCTCAGCATGAAATTGAAAAAAATGTTTAAAATAATACCTTAGTCCTCTGCTACTGAAATTCTCTGGCATGGTTTTGAGTAACAAAATTTAGGAGTGACAAATAAATTGACAGCAAGATTGTCAAACACTTAGCAAAGTGAAAAGATTTAATTAGCAGGAAATATCGAGTCAGAGAGATGTCCAGTGTGGAAACAGACACTTTGGTCCAACTCGTCCATGCTGACCAGATATGGCAAATTATTGTAGTCTAATTTGCCATCATTTTGCCCATATCCCTCTAAACCTTTCCAATTCATATACCCATCCAGATGCCTTTTAAATGTTGTACTTATATCAGCTTCCCCCACTTCCTCTGGCAGCTCATTCCATATATGCACCACCCTCTGTGTAATAAAAGTTGCCCCTTAGGTCCCTTTTAAATCTTTCCCTGCTCACCATAGTTTTGAATTCCCCTACCCTTGGAAAAATACCTTGGCTATTTACCCTATCCATGCCTCTCATGGTTTTATAAACCTCGATAAGGTTATCCCTAATAGGGACGCTCCAGGGAAAATAGCCCAAGCCTCTTCAGCCTCTCCCCATACTCAAACCCTTAAATCCCAGCAACATCCTTGTAATATTTTTCTGAACTCTTTTTCAAGTTTAACAACATCTTTCCTATAGCAGGGAAACTAGTTTTCTAGAAGTGGCCTAACCAATATTTAATAAACTCAACATGACATTCCAACTTCTACACTCAATGCACTGACCAATAAAGGCAAGCGTACCAAACACCTTCTTCACTACCCTATCTACCTGCACCTCCACCTTCAAGGAACCCAAGGTCTCTTTGTTCAGCAACACTCTCATGGACCCTACCATTAGGTGTATAAGTCCTGACCTGTCCTTTCCAGAGTGCAAAACCTCACATTTAACTACATTAATCTCCATCGGTCACTCCTCGGCCTATCTGATTGAGGTCCTAATGTACTCTGAGGTAACCTTCTTCACTGTCCACTACACCACCTATTTTGGTGTCATTTGCCATACCTCCTACATTCACATCCAAATCATGAACATAAATGACAAGAAGTGGTGGAGCCAGCATCAATCCTTGTGGCACACCACTGATCACAGGCCACTGGTCTGAGAGGCAACACGCCACTACCACCCTCTGTCTCCTACCTTCAAGCCAATTTTGTATTCAAATGGCTAGCTCTTCCTGGATTCCATGTGATCTAACCTTGATAACCAGTCTACTGTATGGAACCTTTCTGAATGCCCTGCTGAAAACCATATAGACAACGTCCATTGCTCTGAAGTTAGTGAGACATGATTTCCCATGCACAAAGTCATGTTGACTATGCCTAATCAGTCCTAGCTTTTCTGAATACATGAAAATCCTGTCCCTCAAAATCCCCTCCAACAAAGTACCCACCTCTAATGACAGGCTCATTGCCCTACAATTCACTGGCTTTTCCTTACCACCTTCCTTATGTTGGCACTACATTAGCCAACCTCCAGACTTCCAGCACCTCACCCGTGGCTATCAATGAGACAAATATCTCAGCAGGAGGTCCAGCAATCTCTTCCCTAGCTTCCCACAAAGTTCCAGGCTACATCTGATCAGGTCTTGGGGATTTATCCACCTTTATGCATTTTAAGACATCCAGCACCACCTCCTTGGTTAAACAAACACTTTTCAAGATATCACTATTTATTTCTCTAAGTTCTTCAGCTGCCATATCCTTCTCCACCATAAACACAGATGTAAAATATTTGTTTAATATCTCACCCAGCAACTACAGTTCCACACATAGGCAGCCTTGCTGATCATTAAGAGGCCCTTTTCTCTCCCTAGTTAATCTTTTGCCCTTGATGTATATGTAGAATCTCTTTGGATTCTCCTTAACCTTATTTGCCAAAACTTTCTCATGTCCCCTTTCTGTCCTCTTAATTTCCCTCCTACTGCCTTTATACACCTACTGCCTTTATACAACTTGAGAGATTTACTCAGTCCTACCTGTCTATAATTGCCATATGCCTCCTTCTTTTTCTTGACCAGAGCCTCAATTTCTCTAGTCATCCAGCATTCCCTACAATTACCAGCCTTGTCCTTCACACTAACAGGAACATACTGCCTCTGGAATCTTGTTATTTACTTTTGAAGGCATCCCACTTTCCAACCATTCCTTTACCTGTAAACAGCATCTCCCAATCAACTTTTGAAAGTTACTGCCTAATAATGTAAAAATTGGCTTTACTCCAAGTTAGAACTTTAACTTTTAGATCAGGTCTATCCCTTTCCGCAACAATCTTAAGATTAATAGAATTATGATCACTAGCTCCAAAGTGCTCCCCCACTGACACTTCAGTCACTTGCCCTGGCTTATTTCTCAAGAAAAGGTCAAGTTTTGCTCCTTCTCAAATAAGTGCACCCACATACTGAATCAGAAAATGTTCTTATACATACAAGAAATATGACCTAACAAATTATTACTTCTTATTTCAACCATTGACAATAGAGCACGTAAAAACCCATACTGGATTCCTCTTGTAGATTTTTCAAATCTTTTTTAAATGATCCCATTAAGCAAAGTGAATACAGATCTCCAGATCAGATTTAAACCCTCATGGCTGAGAGGTAGGGACACTATCACTGCACCACAGGAACGATTTTTAGCACATGCCAGATTAACACCTGATGCATAAAGCACCTGTAAGCAAACTTCAGTAAGTTCTACTTCTTTGCTTCCCAAATGGTCATCAGTTTTACTCTTTGATTATAAATAATAAAATAACATCTAAGTTCTATGTAAAAATATGATTGATTATGCAATTTTCAAACAGGACCTGAATAACATCTACATGTTTTGAGCAATGTGTCACCTAATTGCATCTGGATGGTTGGTTTGCAATGTAATGTGATGCCGACTGCAATTCCCATCACTGGCTGAGATTACCATGAAGGACTCTCCTTCTCAACTTCTCCCCTTGCCTGAGGTATGCTCACTCTCATGAGAGAGCAGCCCAGTGGTCTTGTGAGACTATAGCTACACAACAAAAGAATTATGTATCACTCAAAACATAAATTTGCTCTTGACACCCTACATCAAAACTCCATACAGGACTAGTAGTTATCAAATGAATTTGCTGGCTCTATTACCATAGCAACGTATTAATTAGTTAACTCATGCTTCTGGCTCACCTAATGCGTTATAGAAATAATTTATTACTCGGAATTCACTGAGACCTTATATGGTCAAATCAATGGGATTGCTTTCATTGGATAAGACATACATTTAAAAGCAATCCCTTGATTCATGTTCACAATTAGAAATGACCATATGAATTTCCTGAATTGAATTTATACATGCCCACAGCATTGAACTACAGGAATGGAGAGTGTCAGCTTAATAAATGGAAGTAAGGTCTTTCAAATGAAAAAAAGGACTCGTTAGGATTGGCACAATAAGAGTACTTATTCTGCGCTGGGTGTAGAGAACAGCACATCACAATCTGAAAATTAGTCTTTGGAGAAACAAAAAGAGAGAAAACAGAAACACTTTTTGGTGCAGTATGTAGTGAACAATCTACCACTGTTTTCTTCCAAAGTCTGTGGACGCTGCATTAATTTGAGACTTTCAACATGCTTTTATAAGGCAAGAATATCATCCCATATGGATTCACAGCCCCAAATGCCTTTTGCTAATCTTTCAGTAAGCAGGAAAAATGGACAGCTGTCCCACAGGTTTTGAATTTGCTATCATCAATACAGAGTTAAATAAATGAAGTTGCTCCTGATGCAAATTCGCTGTTCACTAAGTAGTCTTTAATTCTGAATGACAAATGAGACATCTCAAAATGAGCTTGTAATGATTCTAAACTGAGCTTCATTCTCCAGTGGATTCTCTTAGTTGTCTAGAATCACACTTGAATTTGAATTAGAAGTTGGAAAGTCATTTCACCAGCAAAGCAGTCAGTGGCTAGAAACTCAAATAACTCTCAAAAAGGATGAAGACGAACTAACATATTCCCTGTTCTCTACTAATTGCAAAATATCTTGTAATAGTCATGAGAAGGAAATGAGATATTTCCACCAAGGAAGTGACACCGCGCCTTGCAAAGAAACTGAACTCGTTGCGTTTCCCATCTCATTCCTGAAGACAAGACAAAGCAAATCTCACCTACTCGTGTAGCAGCTGTAGGGAATCTAATCTAAAAAAGGAGAGGAAAGCCAAAGTTTTTAAAATGTCGATTAGTAATCTCCTGACATTTTGGAAAGGCAAGGAGAGGTTGACTCTGCATGCAGTAATCGCACTGACAACAATTTTTAGTCAACAAGCATTTTCGTTCTTCACCTTCAATTGTCCATGCAAGGCAAGATTGAATCTATACTATGCCCTGGCTTTTATTGGAGTCCCCGCACTGGTCCTGTTGATTCTTGGATATGCTTTTAATGATCTGACCTGGAAATTAATCATGAGTTTTAGAGGTGGAGCCAACATGAAGCTTAATAATTTCAAACTAATCTGCTATGTCATGTTCAGTGTAACGGGAACAGCTGTCATCGCTCCAGTGACTTGGGTGGCAGTCACACTGTTAAATGGCTTGTATTATCAGTGCGGCATGAGTGAGTTTTTGTCAGTGAGCAGCTGGAATGTGTTCCAAAACATCACCCTCCGTGAGCGGAGGGATATTCTCGCTCGATTTCCCTGTCTGAAAGTGAGCATTAAGGAGATACGAAATATCAGCGAAATAAGAAATGAAGGCAATCGGATTCTTCTGTATCAGTCCCAGGTATGTGCGGCTGTACCAGTGATTTGTGTTTTTGACGCGAGTGAACCACTGAAATGTTAATTCTAGCAATGAAAGGAGCTGTGTGTTTTCGTGTCTCTAAAATAATTTAAATTTATATTTGTTTACCAGACATCAAAGTTGCATTTGTCGCATTTAGCAAATCTAGTCTGATTATGTAATGATAACGAGCCTTTCATACAAATGAGGAAGCATTTTTTTTACTTTAATGAATTCCAACCTATTTTTCTGAACCCAGGGATGATCCTTTGACGAGGAGACTGAAGGCGGGCAACGTGAGGGCAAGGGAGGGGACGGAAGAGAAGGATTCGCGCAGAATTGGGTCAGCGATAGAGTGGGCTGTGGACGGCAGTAGGCTACACTTCCTCGGGTGAGAGGGAATACTGCCCAGGTCGTGGTGGAAGTTGGTGTATTATTAGAATATTAATATAAAGTCAACCGAGAACGTTAGGTGTTTTCCCGCTTTTGGGAATATTTCACATACCCCACATAACTAGGACACGAATACCCTTACCAGAAGAATACCTTTCATTTGGCATTAGTGAGACAAATTGAGGGAGAAATTGAGAAAACAAATTCACACTGATCCAGGAGCCTGGTGGTGACCTGGACTGTTGGACCTTTGTTCAAACAGACAGTGAAGGTCACTCAGGCTGTTCTGCAGAAGGAGGAGGAGGAATGTATGTGCGGAGGAATTGGGTTTCTATAGTAAGGCAGATATGCTAGAGCCAGGAAATTGGACATTTTGGAAAGTGTGTTGGAAGAGAACAGAGGGAGACTGTGTGTGGATGGAGACTGGATAGGAGAAAAAAAAACTCATTTCTTTCAGTCTTGAGTTCAGTGCAGCAGGAACAGGCTGATGCAATGTGTCAACCAGGACAGAATTGTGTTTGGATACTTCGAAGGAGGTAGAAACAGACTGTTTGGTGACTACAAGGTGGAGGTTGTGGAGGGTAGATCTCCTATGGAGATTATGTCAGTGATAGTCCTGGAAACAATGCCTTGATAGTTATGGTCCAGAGCAAGATAAAAATAAGTGAGAGAGTTAATACTTAACCTCTCCTAGGTGGAGTATGCTAAGAGTCCAACAGCAGCATCCTTGTCAATAAAATATTCAGGGTTAGACCAAAGTGAACAGACTACGGGCAATTCAGAGAGAGACAGGTTATAGTGAGTATGGGATTAAATGAAATGAAATGATTGACATCACCGATTATTTGTAATTAAAAGATTAAGGGCATTAATTTGAATTGGAATAAAAATCAAGGAAGTTCTAAAACTGGCTACCAACTTGCTATCACTTGTTACATACTGTAGCACAAATTCAAAATTAGCCTGAGTGTCCAAGGGACACTCAAATTAATGTCATTTAATGTATCACCTAATTTCAACTGGATCTGATTACTGTATATCAGTTGTGCAATAATTAAGTTAGATAAAAATCATGTTCATGGAATTGACTGCAAAGATTTTCATATAATTTGTGTATTTATCACAATTTTTTCATTTCTAATCGTAGGTGGCTGGATGGATTTTAATTGCTTCTGTGACTATCATTGCTTTTCTGACTTTTTGCATTCCAAGATATTGTTCTCCACTCAGTTTTGTGCACCTAAACTACTGGGCACAGTACCTAGAAAATGAAAGTTCACTCTTTCAGGAGACGGCTAAAAAACATTCTCAACTCTATGCTTCGAATCACATCAAGAAGTTCTTTGGGTTTATTGCACAGCAAAGTGAAGTGAAGAAAATCCGCTTGCCTACCAGAAGGGACTGGAGAATGATCTCTGGCATTAATATGTTCACTAAATTGGAGCATGACCCCTGTCAATACAGTCTCCTGCATACATGGGCTGATGAAACAACTGCAGGTGGTGACTATATTCCAGTAGATGATGTGGTGTCTGAAGCATAAATTATTAATTGACTTTCCTTGTGAACACAATCATTGTAGTCACCCCAGAAATATATCCATTCTGACCCGATTAAAGTTTGCAGATTCTGCCACATGCTTAACAGGTTTTGCTTTAACCTCTCAGAATTTGAGTTGTTAAGATACTTGTGAACTCCTGACATCTTGACTTCAGCTCTACACACTTGCAGTAAAATCCTTTGATGTGTTTCTTCTAAGATGATCTCTGTTTTCTCAATCAATCAAAAGCAAGAGTCTCTCATAACTCAACATATGACAGAACATCAAGTAGAGCAATTGCTTTGGGAGCTTGGCATCATGAACACAAGCTGCAAGTTCCAACCAACAGAGTCAGTTTTGTGTAATTATCACCTCAGTACTGAGCAAGTTTACTTTGCAGTGGATGCTACTGTTGACCATCTTTCTTGCTATGAGATTTGGAAAATCTTGCAAAGCCAACAGTGGTAGAACATCTCCAGTGATTTTGATGTGCCAGCTGCAGGATGTTCAAACCTCTAAAGGGTGCAAGAGTGTGGGGATCATTGTAGCCAAATAAACCATGATCTTAGTCTCAGAGCTTTAAACTCTCTTTCCCTCAGTTTGCTGAAGGCTAAGCATGATGCATTTGAGACAATGATAAATTTTGTGATTTATGTATGGCTACATTAGGGGGAGGCTCCTGAGAAGTGCAAATTAGTCCACCTGAGGTTCAATTATATAGACACTGATGACTATTTCAGTGATCAATTTTAGTGTTTGAGGGTAGACATTTGATATCAACTACTCCAGTTGAGAACAAATTGCCCTGACATTCACAGACATTTTTTCAGCTATCATTACTGAGTGGAAATCTTGGCCCATTTTCATTTTTCTTTGCTCAGGGTGGCTTATAGCATAGCAATCATTGCCTTAGCTCAGAAAAGGCTAAGGCATTAGAACTTAAAAATGTGTTGCTGGAAAAGCGCAGCAAGTCAGACAGCATCAAAGGAGCAGGAGAATCGACGTTTCGGGCATAAGCCCTTCTTCAGGGCATTTGAACTTCAGATGGAGCATTTGAACTTCAGACTCACCAGGTATAGCTCAGTTACACTGGCTAGTTTTCTCAAACTGAATGCTTACGTGTGACATGTATGAAGAAATGACTGGAATGCTGAATGAAGCCCCTGAGAATGTAAGCAAATGTTACTTATTGGATAGTCCCATTTCAGGGTTACCTTTCATAATTCACTTAGAGTATTAACTTAGGAGTTTTTGTAGTGCATTGTCAGCGTCCTTACCCCAGCACAAAAACTTAGATATAAGTCCTGTTTCTGGACTTGATAGCCACATATTTCATTCATAAAGTAGATTGATTAACCAGGTTTAATATCAACTTATAATTTTCCCAATGATAGCAGGCCTGCTCATTTACTGAAACAGGAAACATCAGACAAGCACAATACTTGAAAAATACTCATAAAATAATCTAGTAGAAGACCAGGTTTATCAATACCCTCTTTGTGGTTGTACCTAAACAGAGAGAGAGAGAGAGAGAGTAGCAATTTGCCTTTAAATAGTATCTTTAATGTACTAAAAGGCTCAAGTAGCTTAACAGGAGTGTTTCAAGTTTAATTTGACTCTAGGTCACAAAAGGAGATATTCAGAAAGATGATCAAATTGAGACAAAAACATAGGTTTCCAGGTTGCAGATTGGAAGTTGAGATCAAGGACTTGGGCTGTGCAGATTGACTTCAGTGGAGAGAAATTAGGGCAGAACCAAAGTTGGAATCCAGAACGGCAGTAATTGTGAAGGGAAGAATGAGGGGGAACATGGTGACCAGTTACTTCAAAGTAGAATAAGGAGTGTTCCTCCAAAATCCAAATTCAGTTGTTATTCTCCTTCTTGGTAGCATCTAGCAGGAACTGCCTGCCTTGGATTTCATGAATGCAAACAAAACTGGGAGTTTTGTCTTTACCCATAAGGCAATTAGCTCACATTTGTCTAGAAATATGTATATGCTGTTTGCCAAACCTTTTAGCATCTTTGTAGTTTTTATGAAAAGTGTGTGATATATGTAGGGTATATATTAGTTTAAGAGTTTGAATTTCAAAATAGTTACTTTTGTGAAGGGAGTTTCTCTGTAGGACTGTCCTTCCAGAATAGTTCCCTAATCCAGTATGTGTCCGTGAGCACGGACTGTAAATGGAATAAAATATTTGCACTGGGTATTTATGACAGTCTTCAATGTTTATTCAACCTACTACTTTGTTTTCAGTTGGGAATAATCAAGGATTGATTTGAGTTTAAAAAACCTAGTAACTGAACATTTTAGGGCAATTCATAAACTGGATTGGGATCAGAAGTCAGTTCTATTTTAGAAAGGGAGATTTTCAAAGCATTCAAGGACAAAGTTACCTCAGCTTTTAAATTGAACACTTTTTGAACCAGGAGTATTTGGTTATAAATCTGCAATTAATTAAAAGTTGAGAAAGTCGAAGCCATTGGTTTTGTGAGTATTCATGTAAGCAGAGCCCACAGTTGACAAACAAAAAAAAGTGAATCAGTTCATAGAATTTGAAATTACCTTTCAATGTCAAATTTTTAATGGATTTGAGTATTTATGTAATAGTGTCAGGAAGCCGGTTGAAACTTTGTTTTGCTGTAAGTTTTAAGATCTTTCTAATTATGTTTCATATTGTGTTTTTTAATTCTTTGTGTGCAATAAAAGGTTTTGTCCTGTTAAAGAAATTCTGCAGTCTCATGTGCTCTGACTGATGACCATATTAACTAATTGCTTTTTTAAAGATGACCTATCAACCCAAATTTCATCTGGGTATCTGACTTGTACCATCAGCTAGGTTCACAACAATAATCTAAGCAGCATCAAAAAATAATAATTTCCACGCCTATCCAGTTTAACACAGTTATCAGTTCACAAGTGAATCAATGCAATTTTATATTAAAAACTAAATGCTGATCTATTGCAAATATCTACAGTTGCAAATCAAAACTCTCAAACTCCTAATTTGGCTCAATTCTTTGC
The DNA here is from genome assembly GCF_020745735.1 of Hemiscyllium ocellatum. Taxonomy (NCBI): domain Eukaryota; kingdom Metazoa; phylum Chordata; class Chondrichthyes; order Orectolobiformes; family Hemiscylliidae; genus Hemiscyllium; species Hemiscyllium ocellatum. The sequence continues at coordinate 64,068,677 of NC_083403.1, forward strand.
TGTTGAATCTTTTGAGAAGATTAAGTCTGTTTCTTCCCTCCAGTCTCAGTCCTACAAATTATTGACAATTGATGTCCACATAATCATTTTTTGAGAAAGCATGGTGGTTCTGGGGTCATGGGTTTGAATCCCACCATGGCAGATGGTGAAGTTTGAATTCAATAATTCTGAAATTCTAAAAACAAAATTTGTCTAATAATGATCAAATAGCCCCGGTTGGTTGTTGTGAAAATCACTTGGTTTGTGAATATGCATTAGGGAAGGAAATCCGGCTTCCTTATCTGGTCTGGCCTACATGTGACTCTGGATCCACAGAAATTGTTGTTGCCTCCTCAATGCCCCTTGAAATGGCCCATCAAGTATCTCAGTTTAGAAATGGGCAACAAATACTCTCTTTCCCATGCACTGCCTGGAAATGTGATGAAGGTATGTTCAATTGTGGCATTCAAGAGGTGGATGATTAGTTGGATAAAAATAATGTGTTAATATATGGAGAAAAAGCAGGAGATTTGTGCAAAGTGATGATGCTGAAATAACAAGCCAATGGGTGAATCTCCTTTCCCTGTGATAAAGTGTGCTTTGTCACAGGTCAGTGTTTGGTCAATTGTTTCTCTTCATGTCTTTAAATAACTTTGTCTTAACTGTGCAGGGTACAATTTCAAAGTTTTTAAATGATACAAAACTTGCAAGTATTGTGAACTGCAAGGAGAGCACAATGATAGACTTCACATGGAGGCAAACAGGTTTGTTAATGATTAGTTAGTGTTAGTGTTAGTGATTCATTTTGCTGAGAAGAATGAGACAAGGTAACAATATGAAACAAATGTACATTTCTAAAGGGGATGTCGGAGCAAATGGACTGGGGACACAAATCATAGCTTCTACATTCAAAGGTTGAGAAAGTTAATGTTGAGGCATATACTATCCTGAGTTTATAAATAATGATATAATGTACAAAAGTAAGTAAGCTATGATGAAACTATGACTTGGCTTCAAATAGAGTTCTGCATCATAGGAACCACATTTCAAGGAGAATATGAAAGAATTTAAAGGAATGCAGAAAAGATTGACAATTACAGTCACAGTGAGAAGAAACTTTAATTATGTTGCTAGGTTGGAGAAGTTGAGGCTGTACTCATTTGAGAAAATTGAAGGAGATTTGACTGAGCTTTCAAAATCATGAGATAAATAATCAGTATATAGGGAGAAACTGTTCACTTTGGCTGACGGTCAAAACCCACTTTAGTTTAAAGGAACCTAAGTCATGAAATTTTAGCTCCATGGAGGTTGGTACAGGATGGAGTGTCATGTCGGATGATGTTAGAAACAAATCCAGGGCAATCACATGATGGGCACATGTTGATGAAGGTTGGTAAGAAGGCTCACCCTGTTTTATGGGACTTCTTCCTAGTTGTAGCAAACAGAGTTAGGTTCTCATTCAGAAATATTCTTTGAAAGCATATGTTATTTGTACAACCGTACACAAGTGTCAATCATTAAAGAAAAGTATCTTAACAGAAGCTTCAAACACTTTCCATCTCTTAATCATGGCCAAACAAACATTACTACAACGACAGAGAGCACAGAAAAAAACAACTCCATTTTAATCACTTTATACTGTGTCCTTGTTATGCTGATTGAATGAGCTCAGAATGATAGAATCAGATATTGCTGGAAAAGCTCAGCAGCATCTGCAGAGAGAGAAAGCAGAGTTAATGTTTCAGTTCCAGTGACCTTTCTTCAGGACTGGACCCAGTTGCCCCAGCAATTTCTGTTTTTGTTTAGTAACAATAATTTTATAAATTTTGTTTTTGCTTATTCTTACAAGTGAAATAAGTTATGAAGCCTACCCATTGATATCTTTAAAACTTTTCTGAGGTGCCGTGAATTATGAGTCATGGAAAAAATCCAAATCGACAAAAGTTCCCTCAGGAGGTGGTGCACGGAAGCAGGAAGACACCGACTCTCTCATCGGAGCCAGCCAGGTCAGGAGTCAAGTTGTGGGCTTGCTCCCTGCACCATTATCCCATGGTAGTGAAAATGGCCAGCACGCGAATGGGATCAGGAATCTCATACTTGAGAGCTGTCTGCCTTAGACTGACTCTGTAAGAATAACCAGTCTACAACCATGGGTGGGACAATGACTTATCCTTCAACCAGTAAAGTGTTGGTTGAAGGATAAGTACTGGCTCACACTTCAGCAGGGAGAACTCCCATGCTTTTCTTCTAAGTAATGTAATTGGATCATTTCAATCCATGTGAAAGGGCAGACAATATCAGTTAAAGGATTCACATGAAAAACAGCATCTCTGCACAAGCTGAACTCCTATGGTACTGCATCAAATTGTTGCCTTGGGTTAAAACTTAAAAATTCTGAAGTGTGACTTGAATACACAAACTTTTGACTCAAAGGCTTTGGAATAGAACAAGAGCATTGCATTTATGTAGCACCATTCAAAACCACTAGATGCCTCAAAGTGCCTTACACACACCAGGTCAATTTTGAGTTACGGTCTCCATGGCAACGTTGGAAATCCAGTTGACAATTTATACACAACAACCTCCTACAAACAATTCTGAGAATTTCCAGAAAATCTGTTGTTTTTTGAGGGTTAAAAAGTAGCCATATGCTGCAGGCAAGTCATCTTCGAAAACTCAACATGGAACATTCTGCATCTACCTTAGAGGACAGAAGGTGCTTTGATTCAACATTTCAATTATATTCAGTACATCTAATTATATATTCTTCCCTCTCAATATTGCACTGAAGTATCATGCCTGATTTTTGTGCTCATATCCTGGAGTAAAATTTTAACTCATCATTCTAATGTAGAGGGGAGACAATGCTCCCATTTGAGTTATAGCTTTGTCTTGAACATGTTTGACACAGATAAATGAAATGAGAGGTAACAGGAATGAAAATCACAAATGAGTCCAGGAACACATAAAAAACCTATGAACTTTTGGAACATATATAACATCCTAAACTAACTGTGAATGCTCAATAAAATCATATCAGATCATTGTGAAATTTTGATTAAATAGATTTTGAGGATTATATTCAGTTTACTCAGTAACTTTTATGTGTTTATTGCTACAGCAAGGTTCATTCATTTAATTTTAAAATCCCTTTGTTAAGATTCCTCTTTGTGACTTTGATTGGCATGAGCATGTTGATTGAAAAGTCTTGAGGACTATACACAGTATAGAAGTTACAGAAGTTACATCACAGCTTTGTACAATATAGAAATTACAGAAGTTACATCAGGGCTATACACGGTACAGAAGGTACAGACGTTACATCACGGCCATGCACAGTTTAGAAGTTACAGACGTTACATCACTGTGATACACAGTATAGAAGTTACAGAAGTTACATCACGGCTATACGCAGTATAGAAGTTACAGAAGTTACATCACGGCTATGTGAAGAAATGAAGTTACAGAAGGTACATCACAGCTATGTGTAGTACAGAAGTTACAGAAGTTACATCATGGCTATACACAATATAGAAGTTACAGAAGTTACATCACGGCTATGCGCAGTATAGGAGTTACAGAAGTTACATCACAGCTATGTGCAGAATAGAAGTTACAGAAGTTACATCGCGGCTATATGCAACACAGAAGTTACAGACGATACATCACAGCTATACACAGTAAAGAAGTTACAGAAGTTACATCACGGCTATATGCAGAATAGAAGTTACAGACGTTACATCACGGCCATGCTCAGTACAGAAGTTAGAGAAGATACAACACAGCTATACACAGTATAGCAGTTACAGAGGTTACTTCACAGCTATATACAGTATAGAAGTTACAGAAGTTACATCACGGCTATGCGCAGTATAGAAGTGACAGAAGTTACATCACGGCTATACACAGTTTAGAAGTTGCAGAAGTTACATCACAGCTATGCACAATATAGAAGTTAAAGAAGTTACATCACGGCTATACACAGTACAGATGTTATAGAAGTCAAATCATGGCCTACTCAGTATAGAATTTACAGAAGTTACATCACGGCTATACACAGTACAGATGTTATAGAAGTCAAATCATGGCCTACTCAGTATAGAATTTACAGAAGTTACATCACGGCTATACACATGTGAGAAGTTACAGAAGTTAAATCACGACTATGCACAGTACAGAGGTTACAGAAGTTACATCATGGCTATATGCAACACAGAAGTTACAGAAGTTACATCACGGGCATACACAGTATAGAAATTACAGAAGTTATGTCACGGCTATACACAGTATAGAAATTACAGAAGTTACATCACTGCTATGCGCAGTATAGAAGTCACAGAAGTTCCATCATGGCTATGTGCAATATAGAAGCAACAGAAGTTACATCAGAGGTATGCGCAGTACAGAAGTTACAGAAGTTACATCACAGCTATATACAGTACAGAAGGAACAGAAGTTACATCACGGCTATGCACAGTGTACAAGTTACAGGAGTTACATCAGGTCTATACACAATATAGAAGTTACAGAAGTTCCATCGCGGCTATATGCAACACAGAAGTTACAGAAGATACATCACAGCTATACACAGTATAGAATTTACAGAAGTTACATCACGGCTATACACAGTATAGAAGTTACATCGCGGCTATGCGCAGTATAGAAGTTACAGAAGTTACATCACAGCTATGCACAATATAGAAGTTACAGAAATTACATCATGGCTATGTGCAGTATTGAATTTACAGACGTTACATCATGGATATTGACAGTATAGAAGTTACAGAATTTACATCGCGGCTATGCGCAGTTTAGAAGTTACAGAAGTTACATCACAGCTATACACAGTATAGAAGTTACAGATGTTACATCACGGCTATGCGCAGTCCAGAAGTTATATCACGGATATGTGCAGTATGTAAGTTACAGAAGTTACATCACAGATATGTGCAGTACAGAAGTTACTCAAGTTACATCACGGCTGTACACAGTATGGAAGTTACAGAAGTTAAATCACAGCTATACACAATATAGTAGTTACAGAAATTACATCACGGTTATGCGCAGTGTAGAAGTTACGGAAGTTAAATTATGGCTATGCACAATATAGAAGTTACACCACAGCTATACACAGTATAGAGTTTACAGAAGTTACATCATTGCTCTGTGCAGTATACAAGTTATATCTTCTGTATATAAATTACATCATAGCTATACGCAGTAGAGAAATTACAGAGGTTACATCATGGTTATGCGCAGTATAGAATTTACAGAATCTTCATTACAGCTATACATATTATACAAGGTACAGAAGTTAAATCACTCCTATGTGCAGTATAGAAGTAAAAAAAGTAGCATCACAGCACTGCCTAGTATAGAATTTACAGAAGTTAAATCACAGCTGTGCGCACTATAAAAGTTACAGAAGTTAAACACATCTTAGCGCAGTACAGAAGTTACAGAAGTTACATCACGGCTATGCAAAATATAGAAGTCACAGAAGTTACATCACGGCTATGCACAATATAGAATTTATAGAAGTTACATCATGGCTCTGCACAGTATAGAAGTTACAGAATTTACATCATATCTAAGTGCAGTTCAGAACTTACAGAAGTTACATCACTGCTATGCGCAGTATAGCAGTTACAGAAGTTACATCACCACTATACACAGTATAGAAGTCACAGAAGTTACATCACGGCTATACACAGTATAGAAGTTACAGAAGTTATATCATGGCTATGCATAGTAGAGAAGCTACACAACTTACATCATGGCTATGCGCAGTTAGAAGTTACACCACAGCTAAGTGCAGTAAAGAAGTTTCAGAAGTTACATCACAGCTACACACAGTGTTAAAGTTATAGAAATTACATCATGGCTATGCGCAATACAGAACTTACAGAAGTTACATCACTGCTATTCAAAGTATAAAAGTTACAGAAATTACATCACAGCTATACAGAGTATAGAAGTTACAGAAGTTACATAACTGCTATTCAAAGTATAAAAGTTACAGAAGTTACATCATGGCTATGCGCAGTGTAGAAGCTACGGAAGTTAAATTACAGCTATACACAATAAAGAAGTTATAGAAGTTAGATCACGGTTATGCGCAGTATAGAAGTTACAGAAGTTACATCACAGCTATACACAGTATAGAGTTTACAGAAGTTACATCATTGCTATGTGAAGTGCACAAGTTATATCATGGCTATATGCAGTAGAGAAGTTACAGAGGTTACATCATGGCTATGCACAGTATAGAATTTACAGAAGCTACATCACAGCTAGACATATTATACAAGGTACAGAAGATAAATCACGGCTATGCGCAGTACAGAAGTTACAGAAGTTACATCACAGCTATGCAATATATAGAAGTTACAGAAGTTACATCACGGCTATGCACAATATAGAATTTATAGAAGTTACATCATGGCTCTGAACAGTATAGAAGTTACAGAATTTACATCATATCTAAGTGCAGTTCAGAACTTACAGAAGTTACATCACTGCTATGTGCAGTATAGCAGTTACATAAGTTACATCACCGCTATACACAGTATAGAAGTTACAGAAGTTCTATCATGGCTATGCATAGTAGAGAAGTTACACAACTTACATCATGGCTATGTGCAGTATAGAATTTAACGAAGTTACATCACGGCAATACACATTATAGAAGTTACAGAAGTTAAATCACTGCTATGCGCAGTATAGAAGTTAAAAAAGTAACATCACGGCTATTCCTAGTATAGAAGTTACAGAAGTTAAATCATTGCTGTGCGCTCTATAAAAGTTACAGAAGTTAAACCACAGCTAAGTGCAGTACAGAAGTTACAGAAGTTACATCACAGCTATACACAGTGTTGAAGTTACAGAAGTTACATCATGGCTATACAGAGTATAGAAGTTACAGAAGTTACATCACAGGTATACACAGTATAGAAGTTACAGAAGTTAAATCATGGCTATACACAATATAGAAGTTACAGAAATTACATCACGGCTATGTGCAGTATGGAAGTTACAGAAGTTAAATTATGGCTGTACACAATATAAAAGTTACAGAAGTTAATCACAGCTATGCGCAGTATAGAGGTTACAGAAGTTACATCATTGCTATGTGCAGTATTGAATTTACAGAGGTTACATCATGGATATTCACAGTATAGAAATTACAGAAGTTACATCACGGCTATGCGCAGTTTAGAAGTTACAGAAGTTACATCACGGCTATGTGCAGTCCTGAAGTCACATCACGGTTATGTGCAGTACAGAAGTTACAGAAGTTACATCACAGATATGTGCAGTATAGAAGTTACTCAAGTTATATCACAGCTGTACACATTATGAAAGTTAATGAAGGTAAATCATGGCTATATACAATATAGAAGTGACAGAAATGACATCACGGCTATGTGCAGTATGGAAGTTACAGAAGTTAATTTATGGCTATACACAATATAGAAGTTACAGAAGTTAGATTACAGTTATGCGCAGTATAAAAGTTACAGAAGTTACATCACAGCTATACACAGTATAGAGTTTACAGAAGTTACATCATTGCTATGTGCAGTACACAAATTACATCATGGCTATGCGCAGTATTGAATTTACAGAAGTTACATCACAGCTGTAAATATTATACAAGGTACAGAAGTTACATCACTGCTATGTGCAGTACACAAGTTACATCATGGCTATGTGCCGTAGAGAAGTTACAGAAGTTAAATTATGGCTATGCGCAGTATAGAGGTTACAGAAGTCACATCACGGCTATGCACAGAATAGAAGTTACAGAAGTTAAATCACGGCAATGCACAATATAAAAGTTACAGAAGTTACGGCACAGCTAAGCACAGTACACAAGTTACAGAAGTCAGATCACGGCTATGCACAATATAGAAGTTTCAGAAGTTACGTCACTGCTATGCACAGTATAGATGTTACAGAAGTTACATCACGGCTATGTGCAGTACAGGACTAAGAGAAGTTATATCATGGCTATACACAGTATAGAAGTTACAGAAGTTACATCATGGCTTTACACAATATAGAAGTTACAGATGTTACATAACGGCCATACACTGCATAGATGTTACGGAATTTACATCACTGCTATAGACAACATAGAAGTTATGGAAGTTACATCACAGCGATACGCACTAGAGAAGTTACAGAAGTTACATCACAGCTATGCACAGTATAAAAGTTATAGGAGTTGCATCACGGTTATACATAGTATAGAGGTTACCGAATTTACATCACTGCCATGTGCAGTACATAAGTTTCAGAAGTTACACAATGGCTATACGCAGTATAGAAGTTACAGAAATTATATCATGGCTATATGCAGCATAGAAGTTACATCGGTTACATCACAGCAATGCGCAGTATAGACATTTCAGAAATTACATCACGGCTATACACAGTGTAGAAGTTACATCACAGCTATACATAGAATAGACATTACAGAAGTTACATCACTGCTATGTGCAGTACACAAGTTACATCATGGCTATGCGCAGTAGAGAAGTTACAGATGCCACATCACTGCTATGTGCAGAATAGAATTTACAGAAGTTAAATCACGGCAATGCACAATATAAAATTTACAGAAGTTACGTCACAGCTAAGCACAGTATACAAGTTACAGAAGTCAGATCACGGCTATACACAATATAGAAGTTCCAGAAGTTGCATCAAGGCTATACACAGGATAGAAGTTAAAGATGTTACATCACGGCTATGTGCAGTACAGAAGTTACAGAAGTTACATCATGGCTATGTGCAGTACAGACATTACAGAATTTATATCACTGCGATGTGCAGTATAGACGTTACAGAAGTTACATAACGGCTATACACAGTACAGAAGTTACAGAAGTTACATTATAGCTGTACACAGTATAGAAGTTCCAGAAGTTTCATCATGGCTATACACAGTATAGAAGTTACAGGAGTTACACCATGGCAATATGCACTAGAGAAGTTACAGAAGTTACATCATGGCTTTACGCAGCATAGAAGTTACAGAGGTTACAGCATGGCTATGCACAGTATAGACGTTACAGAAGTTACATCACAGCTGTACACAGTATAGCAGTTACAGAAGTTACATCACGGCTATACACAGTGTAGAAGTTACAGAAGTTACATCATGGCAATACACAGTACAGATGTCAAAGAAGTTACATCACGGCTATACACAGTATAGACGTTGCAGAAGTTGCATCACAGCTAAACACAGTATCGAAGTTATAGAAGTTACATCACAGCTATACACAGTATAGAAGTTACAGAATTTACATCACTGCTATGCGCAGTCTAGAAGTTACAGAATTTACATAACGGCTATTCACAGTATACAAGTTACTGGAGTTACATCACGGCTATACGCAGTATAGAAGTTACAAAAGTTACATCATGGCTATACAGAAGTTATATCATGACTATACGCAGTACAGTAGTTACAGATGTTATATCATGGGTATACATGGTATAGAATTTACAGACGTTACCTCAGGGATATGCACAATATAGGAGTGACAGAAGTTACATCACAGCTGTACACAGTATAGAAGTTACAGAAGTTACATCACTGGTATGCACAGTATAGAAGTTACAGAAGTTATGTCATGGCTATACAGAGTACAGAAGTTACAGAAGTTATATAATGCCATTCACAGCATAGAAGTTACAGATGTTATATCATGGCTATACGCAGCATAGAAGTTACATAAGTTACATCACGGCTATGCGCAGTTACAGAGGTTACATCATAGCTATACAGTATAGCAGTTACGGAAGTTGCATAACAGCTATACAAAGTATAGCATTTACAGAAGTTACATTACGGCTATGCGAAGTATAGAAGTTCAAGAAGTTACATCCCAGTTATACAAAGTATAGAACTTACAGAAGTTACAGAAGTTACATCACAGCTGTGCGCAGTATAGCAGTTACAGAACTTACTTCACAGCTATACACAGTATAGCAGTTACTGAAGTTACATCACAGCTATACACAGGACAGCAGTTACAGAAGATACATCACAATTATTTGCAGTACACATATTACAGAAGGTACATTACAGCTGTACACAGGTATAGCATTTACAGGAGTTACATCACGGCTATGTGCAGTATAGAAGTTATAGAAATTAATTTGTGGCAGTACACAGTATAGAAGTTACAGAAGTTACATCATGGTTATACACAATATAAAAGTTACAGAAGTTACATCACGGTTATGCACAGTATAGAAGTTACGGAAATTACATCACAGTTTTGCGCAGTAGAGAAGTTATACAAGTTACATCACAACTATATACAGTGTAGAAGTTAAAGGAGTTACATCATGGCTATGCGCAGTATGAAGGTTACAGAATTTACATCACTGCTATTCACAGTACAGAAGTTACAGAGGCTACTTCACAGGTATGCGCAGTAAAGAAGTTACAGACATTACATCACTGCTATGCGCAGTACAAGGCTAATAAAAATTACATCATGGCTATACAAAGTATAAAATTTACAGAAGTTACCTCACGGCTATACACAGTATAGAAGTTACACAATTTACATTACAGCTATACACAGTACAGAAGCTACATCACGGCTGTGCCCAGTATAACAGTTACAGAACTTACATAATGGCTGTGCACAGTATAGCAGTTACCAAAGTTACATCACAGCTATACACAGGATAGCAGTTACTGAATGTACATCACGGCTATTTGCAGTACACACATGATGGAAGTTACATCACAGCTATACACAGTATCACATTTGCAGGAGTTACATCACGGCTCTACACAGTATAGCAGTTACAGAAGTTACATCACAGCTATACACAGTATCACATTTGCAGGAGTTACATCACGGCTCTACACAGTATAGCAGTTACACAAGTTACATCACAGCTATACACAGTATCACATTTGCAGGAGTTACATCACGGCTCTACACAGTATAGCAGTTACAGAAGTTACATCACGGATATATACTGTATAGAAGTTACAGAAGTTACATCACAGCTATACAGTATAGCAGTTACAGAGGTTACTTCACAGCTATACACAGTATAGAGTTTACAGAGGTTACAAAACATCTATGCACAGTATAGCAGTTACAGAAGTTATATCACAGCTATACACAGGATAGCAGTTCCTGAACTTACATCATGGCTATTTGCAGTATACATGTTACAGAAGTTACATCACAGCTATACACAGGATAGCAGTTACTGAAGTTACATCGCGGCTATTTGGAGTATACACATTACAGAAGTTACATCACAGCTATACACAGTATCGCATTTACAGGAGTTATATCACAGCTATACACAGTATAGAAGTTAAAGAAGTTACATCACAGCTGTACAGAGTATAGCATTTACAGAAGTTACATCACGGCTATACACAGTATAGCAGTTACAGAAGTTACATCGCGGGTATACACAGTATAGAAGTTACAGAAGTTAAATCACACCTATACACAGTATAGCGTTTACAGGAGTTACATCACAGCTATACACAGTATAGCAGTTACAGACGTTACATCACGGGCATACACAGTATAGAAATTACAGAAGTTACATCACGGCTATACGCAGTATCGAAGATGCATCCACAGCTCTACACAGTGTAGAAGTTACATCACAGCTATACACAGTATAGCATTTACAGGAGTGATATAACAGCTATACACAGTATAGCAGTGACAGACGTTACACTATGGCTATGCGCAGTATTGAAGTTGCATCCACAGCTATACACAGAGTAGAAGTTACAGAAGTTACATCACAGCTATACACAGTATAGTGTTTATAGGAGTTACATCACAGCTATACATAGTATAGCAGTTACAGACGTTACATCACGGCTATACACAGCATAGCATTTACATCACAGTATAGAAGTTACATCACGGCCAAACACAGTATAGAAGTTACAGAAATTACATCTCAGCTATTTGCAGTGCACACGTTACAGAAGTTACCTCACAGCTATACACAGTACAGCATTTACAGGAGTTACTTCACAGCTATACACACTATATAGAAGTTACAGAAGGTACATCACAGCTATACACAGTATAGCGTTTACAGGAGTTACATCACAGCTGTACACAGTATAGCAGTTACAGACGTTACATCACGGGCATACACAGTATAGAAATTACAGAAGTTACATCACGGCTATACGCAGTATCGAAGATGCATCCACAGCTCTACACAGTGTAGAAGTTACATCACAGCTATACACAGTATAGCATTTACAGGAGTGATATAACAGCTATACACAGTATAGCAGTGACAGACGTTACACTATGGCTATGCGCAGTATTGAAGTTGCATCCACAGCTATACACAGAGTAGAAGTTACAGAAGTGACATCACAGCTATACACAGTATAGCGTTTATAGGAGTTACATCACAGCTATACATAGTATAGCAGTTACAGACGTTACATCACGGCTATACACAGCATAGCATTTACATCACAGTATAGAAGTTACATCACGGCCAAACACAGTATAGAAGTTACAGAAATTACATCTCAGCTATTTGCAGTGCACACGTTACAGAAGTTACCTCACAGCTATACACAGTATAGCATTTACAGGAGTTACTTCACAGCTATACACACTATATAGAAGTTACAGAAGGTACATCACAGCTATACACAGTATAGCGTTTACAGGAGTTACATCACAGCTGTACACAGTATAGCAGTTACAGACGTTACAGCACGGCTATACACAGCATAGCATTTACATCACAGTATAGAAGTTACATCACGGCCAAACACAGTATAGAAGTTACAGAAATTACATCTCAGCTATTTGCAGTGCACACGTTACAGAAGTTACCTCACAGCTATACACAGTATAGCATTTACAGGAGTTACTTCACAGCTATACACACTATATAGAAGTTACAGAAGGTACATCACAGCTATACACAGTATAGCGTTTACAGGAGTTACATCACAGCTGTACACAGTATAGCAGTTACAGACGTTACAGCACGGCTATACACAGTATAGAAATTACAGACGTTACGTCACAGCTATACACAGTATAGCATTTACAGGTGTTATATCACAGCTATATACAGAATAGCAGTTACAGAGGTTACATCACGGCTATGCGCAGTATCGAAGTTGCATCCACAGCTATACACGGTGTAGAAGTTACAGAAGTCACATCACGACTATACACAATAAAGAAGTTTCAGAAGTTACATCACGGCTCTACACAATATAGAAGTTGCAGAAGTTACATCATGGTTATGCGCTGTACAGAACTTACAGAATTTACATCACTGCTGTGCGCAGTATAGAAGTTACAGAAGTTACATAACGGCTATATGCAGTATAGAAGTTACAGAAGTGACATCACAGCTATACGCAGGATAGCAGTTACTGAAGTTACATCTCAGCTATTTGCAGTATACACGTTACAGAAGTTACATCACAGCTATACACAGTATCGCATTTACAGGAGATACATCACGGCGCTACACGGTATAGCAGTTACAGAAGTTACATCACGGCTATACACAATATAGCAGTTACAGATGTTACATACACAGTATAGAAGTACTACAAGTTACATCACGGCTGTACACTGTATAGAAGTTACAGAAGTCACATCATGGTTATGTGCTGTACAGAACTTACAGAATTTACATCACTGCTGTGCGCAGTATGGAAGTTACAGGAGTTACATAACGGCTATATGCAGTATAAAAGTTACAGAAGTTACATCACGGCTATGCGCAGTGCAGGAATAACAGAAGTTACATCATGGCTATACACAATGCAGAAGTTACAGAAGTTACATCACGGCTATAAATAGAAGTTCCAGAAGTTATGTCACGTCTATACATAGTATAGAAGTTACAGAAGTTACATTACGGCTATACGCACTAGAGAAGTTACATAAGTTACATCACGGCAATGTGCAATATAGACGTTACAGAAGTTACATCACAGCTATACACAGTATAGCAGTTACGGAAGTTACATCACGGCTTTACACAGTGTAGAGGTTACAGAAGTTACATCACAACTGTACATAGTATAAAGGTTACTGAAGTTACATCACAGCTATGCGCAGTAGAGAGGTTACAGAAGTTACATCACCGCTATACACAGTATAGAAGTTACAGAAGTTACATCACGGGTATACACAGTATAGAAGTTACAGAAGTTAAATCACACCTATACACAGTATAGCATTTACAGGAGTTACATCACAGCTATACACAGTATAGAAGTTACAGACGTTACATCACGGGCATACACAGTACAGAAATTACAGAAGTTACATCACGGCTATACACAGTATAGAAGTTACAGAAGTTACATCATGGCTATGCGCAGTATCAAAGATGCATCCACAGCTCTACACAGTGTAGAAGTTACATCACAGCTATACACAGTATAGCATTTACAGGAGTGATATAACAGCTATACACAGCATAGCAGTGACAGACGTTACACTACGGCTATGCGCAGTATCGAAGTTGCATCCACAGCAATACACAGTGTAGAAGTTACAGAAGTTACATCACAGCTATACACAGTGTAGCGTTTATAGGAGTTACATCACAGCTATACATAGAATAGCAGTTACAGACGTTACATCACGGCTATACACAGCATAGCATTTACATCACAGTATAGAAGTTACATCACGGCCAAACACAGTACAGAAGTTACAGAAATTACATCTCGGCTATTTGCAGTGTACACGTTACAGAAGTTACATCACAGCTATACACAGTATAGCGTTTACAGGAGTTACATCACAGCTGTACACAGTATAGCAGTTACAGACGTTACATCACGGCTATACACAGTATAGAAATTACAGACGTTACATCACAGCTATACACAGTATAGCATTTACAGGTGTTATATCACAGCTATACACAGAATAGCAGTTACAGAAGTTACATCATGGTTATGCGCAGTATCGAAGTTGCATCCACAGCTATACATGGTGTAGAAGTTACAGAAGTCACATCACGACTATACACAATATAGAAGTTTCAGAAGTTACATCATGGCTCTACACAATATAGAAGTTGCAGAAGTTACATCATGGTTATGCGCTGTACAGAACTTACAGAATTTACATCACTGCTGTGCGCAGTATAGAAGTTTCAGGAGTTACATAACGGCTATACGCAGTATAGAAGTTACAGAAGTGACATCACAGCTATACGCAGGATAGCAGTTACTGAAGTTACATCTCAGCTATTTGCAGTATACACGTTACAGAAATTACATCACAGCTATACACAGTATCGCATTTACAGGAGTTACATCACGGCTCTACACAGTATAGCAGTTACAGATGTTATATCACGGGTATACACAGTATAGAAGTACTACAAGTTACATCACAGCTGTACACTGTATAGAAGTTACAGAAGTCACATTACGGCTATACACAATATAGGAGTTACAGAAGTCACATCACGGCTATACACAATATAGGAGTTACAGAAGTTACATCATGGCTATATGCTGTACAGAAGTTACAGAAGTTACATCACGGCTATACACAGTTTAGAAGTTGCAGAAGTTACATCATGGTTATGTGCTGTACAGAACTTACAGAATTTACATCACTGCTGTGCGCAGTATAGAAGTTGCAGGAGTTACATAACGGCTATACGCAGTATAAAAGTTACAGAAGTTACATCACGGCTATGCGCAGTGCAGGAATAACAGAAGTTACATCATGGCTATACACAATGCAGAAGTTACAGAAGTTACATCACGGCTATAGATAGAGAAGTTATATCACATCTATACATAGTATAGAAGTTACAGAAGTTACATTACGGCTATACGCACTAGAGAAGTTACATAAGTTACATCATGGCAATGTGTAATATAGACGTTACTGAAGTTACATCACAGCTATACACAGTATAGCAGTTACGGAAGTTACATCACGGCTTTACACAGTGTAGAGGTTACAGAAGTTACATCACAACTGTACATAGTATAAAGGTTACTGAAGTTACATCACAGCTATGCGCAGTATAGAAGTTACAGAAGTCACATCACGGCTATACACAGTATAGAAGTTACAGATGTTACATCACGGCTATACGCTGTACAGAAGTTACAGAAGTTACATCACGGCTATTCACCGTATAGAAGTTACATCATGGCTATGCACAGTATAGAAGTTCCAGAACGTACATCACAGCTATGCACAGGATAGAATTTACAGATGTTACATCATGGCTATACACAATATAGACGTTACAGAAGTTACATCACGGGCTATGCGCAGTATAGTCATAACGGAAGTTACATTACTGCTATATACAATATAGAAATTACATCACGGCTATACATTTTATAGATGTAACAGAGGTGCCATCATATCCAGACGCAGTATAACCATAGTATAGACAAACAAGAGGCTGATTTAAAGAGAGAAACTTCACAGGCTCTCTCCTATGGTGCTCCACACCCACAGGAGTGGTCTAACTACTGCCCCCTCTTTGCACTGCACGGCTGGTCGTTGGCAACTCTACTCTCGGCCACTGATTGCTGACCCATCCTCAGAGGCTGGGGCTGGGTGTGTGAGAAGACAGAAGAGGGGAAGAAAACCACAGAAGGGAGACAAAGAAGAAGGAAGATAAGAAAAAGCATAGGCAGAGTGGATGATTTCCATATAGAGCGTCCGGCTCTGTAGCCACCTGTAATACATGTGACTGAAAATGGCATTACATTGAAATTATAAATCTTGGTAATACTTTTCAAGCCTTCGGAACATAAAAAGGCATTCAGTGAGAAATTATCTTTCAATTTATCTGCAGCCCAAGCCCCCAACCCCCAACCCCCTGTCCTCCAATCTATCACTACAGCTAACTCCAGCAAATAACATTCCTGGAGCTTTCAGAGAACATCTGAAAGCTTGCATTTAGAATGTAGTCCTTTTTCCTCTTGGTATTTTCTTGGAATGAAGACAAAAAGATGATGGAACAAATACATTTAGTAAAGATCTCTCAGGCAATCAATTTCCTCAAGATCTATCCATTAACCATAAAAAGAAATGGACTCACTGGACAGCCTCTGTTTTTCTGTAAGGGCTCCCTGTACTGGTCTCAATATTTAATACATTATTGCACTGAATAATGGACCTTCAAGGTTACCTTTGATATTTTTGCAGTCCTGCTGCATTTCAAGTAAGAAATCTCAGAATAAACAAATGCTTATGGTATTTATTCTGCATTTAGTAATCATTAAAGTGAAATTAAATAAAATAACATTTATAGTCCCGAATGTCTGTAGATAGGTAAACCTTAAAGTGGTCTGTATTGTTTCAATAGGGATTTCCTATTAATACAAGAGTGAAAGGAAAGTACTTTGGGGTGATCAAATGAGATGAAATGGTTTGGTGCACCAGAGCAACTTATAATAAATTTTAACATGTCTATACTTGCTGTGCATTGCAAGATTTGCTGCCCAAATGTAATTTTCCAATAGGAGTCCCAAGGAAGATTAAACTTTCCAATTTATAGGGAGATCAGAGTGATAACAAGTTGCTGCAATAGTTCACTAACCCTAATTTCATATCCTTCATCAAAAGTGACCAATCAGTTAATAGTTATCTATTTGGCCTGTTGTGTACAGATGGGATGGGTTTTGTGTGGAATATCCCATAAGTACTTGAGAGTAACATTGATTGTAGGGAATCTCACAAGAAGATGATATGAATTAGCTTCTCCATAGGTTCTGGACAATCGTCATTCGACACAAACTGTGTATAATGCATCCTTGGCATGGAACTGTTCACCTGTGCTTTAGACATGAACTGCTTTCCGAAACTGCAATAATCTGTCTTAGTGTTTCAATGCAGTACAGTTAATTCTAGGCACACAGCAGGCAGTTCCATGCAGAATGCTTCCAAACTTGTTCATCATTACGGCTATGCGGCCTAAGATATTTTCAGGTGAAAAGTTCATTTGCATGCTGACATGAAGTCAAGTGTCAATTTCCAGTGGATAATAAGGGTTGGGTAGCCTGGAGCAGGAGAATTGTAGAGTAAGTTGATCATCAGATCTCATGATTGGAGGGTGGGGACAGTAAACCACATGGACAGGACAGGAGCCATTTTCTAAGCAGCTTCCAGCAGTTTCTTTCGGACCTTTATTTGAATATGCACTCAAGAATTCTTGGCCCTCACAATTACATTTTCGGACAAATGGCAAGAATGTTCTGTTTGGACACCATCCATTTTGAGCATAAAATTAAAAATTAACCTCCTCATTAAAACAGGTAAATGTCCTCACTATCTTTCTCAAAACTGGACCTAAAGTGTTGTAGGTGTGAACCAGAGTTTTCAGGATGCTTCCATTTCATTACTCAAGGCAAGGCCCTTTAAATTAGCACCCCCAACCCCTTCCCTTTTGCCACTTTTCAAAATGTAATCCACTAGTTATAAAGTATTTTCATATATTTTATGTAAATACAAGTTCTTAGCAAATAGTTCAACCACTCACAGATAAACATTCTTTGCAGCATTTGAAACACAGCTTCATGCACTATGAAATTAAGGTGATCGGTTTTCAATCAAGAGTTCTCTTTTGGAAGGGAACCTGATATAACAAATAGTCATTTTGAAATAGTATAAAACCAAACTTTTGAAGATGCCAGAAATCTAAAATAACAACAGAAAGAGCTGCAGGAACTCAGCATGTTTTATAAAATCATGATGGGGCATGGATAGGGTGAATAGCCAAGGTCTTTTCCCCAGGGTAGGGAAGTTCAAACCTAAAGGACATAAGGTGAGAGGGGAATGAGTTGAAAGGGACTTCAGAGGCAATGTTTTCATGCAGAGGGTGGTGATTGTATGAAATGAAGTACCAGAGGAAGTAGTGAAGGCAGGTACAATTACTACATTTGAAAGATATCTGGATGGGTACATGAACGGGAAGGGTTTAGAGGCATATGAGCCACATACTGGCAAATGGAACTCGATTGATTTAGGATATCTGTTCGGCATGGATGAGTTGGACCAAAGGGTTCATTTCTGTGCTGCATGCCTCTATGATTCAATGTCTGGAAGCATCTGTGGAGAGAGAATCCAATTTCACATTTTGAGTTCAACAGCGCTTTGAAAATGAAGGGGCTGGAAAATGATGTTTTTTATGGTGTTGAGAAAGGCAAAGGAAGGGCAAGTGAAACAGATGGGGAAGTTGCCCAGAGCAAGAAAGAAAAGGAGAGCTAAATGTGGTAAAGAAGTGATAGAGATGTAAAATAGCTGTTAATGGTAGGTTTAAATAGCAGGAAATAGTTCTGCTTACAGCAAGCCAATAAGACAGAGAGAAGATTGGAGAAAGTGGAGCACCATTCCCACTAAGCCAAATGGCTATGTATGTATGCAGCTGCTCCAAGGTTCTGCATGTGGCAATTGGTGGCTAGCATTGAATTCTGGTTCCAGAAGGTCAGAGGAGTTGGTAATCAAAATGGAATACAGTATTTATCTCTGATGTTGAATCCTTGCAAGAGACAGGCTGTCAGGAAACATAAAACATAGAAAATTAGGTGCAGGAGTAGACCATTCAGCCCCTCGAACCTGCTCCATTATTCTGTATCATCATGGTTGATCAACCAACTAATATCCTCTTCCTGCTCATATCCTTTTCACCCTAAGAAATGTTATCAGCTCCTTCTTGAAAATATTCAATGTTTTGGCCTCAGCTGTGGCAACAAGTTTCACAAGCTCGCCACTGTCTGGATGAAACAGTTTGTCCTCATCTCAGTCCTAAATGGCCTACCCCATATCTTTAAACTATTACCCTTAGTTCTGGACTCCATTGAGAACATCAATCCCAAGTTTACTCTGTCCAGTCCTATTAGAATTTTATATGCTTCTATGAGAAACCCTTCATTCATCTAAACTCTAGTAAACATAGTCCTAACTGATCCAGTGTCTCTTCATACATCAGTCCTGCCATCCCAGGATGGAGTGCAAATATATGTTGTACTCCCTCCATAGCCAGAACAATTCTCCAGGAGTGCTCTCACCCAAGCCCTTTATAATTGTAGCAAGATATCCCTGCTCCTGTACTCAAGTCCTCTTGCTGTGAGAATAAAAATACGCTCTGCATTTTTCACAACCTGCTGCGCCTACATGCTTAATTTCAGCATCTGGTGTACAAGGAGACCCTAGTGTCATTGCACCTCTATCTTTTCCAGTCTATCACCATTCAGATAATAATCTGTCTTCCTATTCTTGCTACCAAAGTGGATATCCTCATATTTGTTCACATGATTATGCATCTGCCATGCATGAAGTTGGAAGTGTCATCAAGTATTGTAAATTGTTGATAGATTAATGGTCTCTTTGTGCAGCTGCTAATAATTACTGGTTCAACTCTTAGCATTTTTCCAAAATGAATTGTGAAGGTTCTCACACCAATTATATTTAGTAAAATACTATTGATAGCATAGTGAGGTTGGTCATCTTGAAATTTATCAGATCCCACGTGGGAAATATCTTTTATGCATAGATATTCAAGACATTTAGTCAATGACTATCTGATTTTGAAATTTTCTTCATTTTTGAATTCTTCATTGACATGCTTTCATTCTTCTTGACACCATCCCTTTCAAAACAATGTACAGATAATAGGTCCTTTTAACCTATAGGGGGTGATATTTAGTTGGCTTTCAATGATTTTCACTGGCATTGCTTCTGGTACCAGCCTGGCTTGTTTTCTTCAGTGCATTCGTGGCATCTCAGGAATAGAGAATTCGACGTTTCGAGCATGAGCCCTTCATCAGGAATAAGAGAGAGAGAGCCAAGCAGGCTGAGATAAAAGGTAGGGAGGAGGGACTAGGGGGAGGGGCGATGGAGGTGGGATAGGTGGAAGGAGGTCACCTCCATCGCCCCTCCCCCTAGTCCCTCCTCCCTACCTTTTATCTCAGCCTGCTTGGCTCTCTCTCTCTTATTCCTGATGAAGGGCTCATGCTCGAAACGTCGAATTCTCTATTCCTGAGATGCTGCCTAACCTGCTGTGCTTTGACCAGCAACACATTTGCAGCTGTGATCTCCAGCATCTGCAGACCTCATTTTTTATTCTTCAGTGCATTGGTGCCTCTAAATAAGAAAACAGATCTGAAGGAGCAGCCTTTTATAACAGACCACAGGAGGAGAGAACCAGAAAAGATACTTTAAATCGACAGCTGGGGAATGAATACAATGTGAAAATTTTCAGTGAATTATGTCTCAACAATCAAGTAGAAGACCAGAAAAGCAAAAAATAGTAAGAATTTTCTGCATTATGGAATGCAATATTTTCTACTATCATAACTGTTTAGTTCCAACTGCTTAGATTGGAGTTGCTTCAGTCACATCCTGGGAAGCAGCGTAGAAATATTTATTTATTTACAATAAGTTGAAGGTAATATAGATACTTGAAAAAAGGTTATATCACCATAAAACTGAATATAAATTAGATATTTTGACTAAAATGGAGAATGTTGAAAAGGAAATAATATCGATGTTGGCATCAATCATCGAAGTGCAATGCTTGGATTTTTTGAGCATGCTTTGTGTGACATTTACTTTTCTACAACTTGTTTGCAATTTAAACAAAAAACTGTAAATAACAAGAGGAATGATGAGAGGAGATTTATTTTGTTCTGGAGCTAAGAAAGTAAATTCTTTTGTCACGATTCCATTAGCTAGTCAGTAAGTACTAGTGACTAAATGGGGTTCTATTGAGCCAGACGTAGAGATGCTAATGTAAGTTGAAAATCAAATAAGGAACAATATACTTGTTGATATTAATAATTTGCTTTTAGTTCCCTTCATCAGAGAATCCCTACAATGTGGAAGCAGGCCATTTGGCCCATTGAGTCTACACCGACACTCTGAAGACCATCCCACCTAAATCCCTATAACCCTGCATTTCCCGTGGCTCACTCACCTAGCCTGCATACACCTAGACACAAGAGGCAATTTAGGTAACCAATCAAACTAACCCTTACATCTTTGGATTGTGAGAGGAAACCAGAACACCTGGAGGAAACCCATGTAGTCAGGTGGAGAATGTACAAACGCCACAGAGACAGTCACCCAAGACTAGAATCAAACCCAGATCCCTGGTACTGTGAGGCAGCAGTGCTAACCACTGTGCTACTGTGCCACTTTGTTTTCATAGAACCCTAAATTAGTGCTGGATCGATATAAAGACTATCATGCTGCTTTACCTGAAATAAAAGTGAGAACTTCCTTTGCAAATTGTTTCTGACCTGCTAGGCAAATGCAGATTAACAATGAAGGCTGATTAAGAATCAATAGTCACTGCAAGAGTGTTATTTTGTTTGGTCACATTATAAATAGAGATGACCAAAAGTTCTGTTTCAAGAAGTGTTTTATTATAGCCTGGAAGGTGACTAGCGCTATATACTAGATACAATCAGTGAGGATATTAGCAACTGTCTGGTGCAAATAGAAAATATAGTTTTACATTCAGCAATGAATCATGATTTATTGTAGCAAATATGTTTGCTACAGTTTACATATACATTGGCATAATTAATTTTTTAAAGAAGTTTGGAGAATTAATAACAGAATAGGGAGATGGCAGATGAATTGAAGAGGTATTTTGGGAAGGTCTTCTTTTTAGAAGGTACAAGTAACAGTGCAGAAATAGCAATAACTCAGGAAAAGAAAGTAAGGAAGAACTCAAAAATTAACAATGACTAGAGAAGTGATGCTGAGTAAATTGCTAGAGCTGTTGACTGACAGAACCCTGGATTTTGATAGGCACCCCAGGGTTTTAAAAGAACTGCACGTGAGATCAGTGATGCAGTTCATAAACTCCATATATCTGGGAAAATTCCATGAAATTGGAAAATAGTGGACATAACTTTTTCAGTCAAAGACGGTGAGAGACAGAAAGCAGGAAAGTACAGGCAGTTAGTTTAGCATCTGTCATAGGAAAACAGGGGCACCAAGAAAAACTCAAAGTAATCAAAATGAGATAGGAGAATGTGGGCAAAAAGAAGAAGCTAAGAATCAGTGTCATCAAGAAGAGATGGTGCAAGGTGTCCCCCAGAGACAGTCAATAGCACCAAAAATCCATTAACATATCAGTGAATATAATTTAATCAAAGAAGGCAGCAATTAATACAACCACATTGAGGATGACAGGGCAGGCGATGTATCCAGGGATCTCCTGGATGCTATGTTGATCCAGTATAAATATATGTACTGTAAGTGCTTAAAGTTCAAACAGCTAAGGCTCAGAATTTATGAATTAGAGACACTGCAATGCATCAAGGAGGAGGATAGTTATCTTGACTCTTTGTACCAGAATTCAATCATACATCTTTATAATAGATCTACAGATCTGGTCAGTGCTCAGTGAAAGGAGATGGTTACTGTGACTGCTGGAATGTAGGATTATCAGCCTTTTCAATTGTTCTTTTAGCATGTTTAGATAAGAGCCGTGGGATGGATGTGCTAACTGGCCATGTCAAAGCTGTGGAGGAAGCCATTCAATTTGGGAAGAAAAGAATGAATATAGTGATATTAGGGAACAGTGTTATCAGAGGGATTGGCACTAATATCTGCAGAAAAGAGTGTGGGTCCTGAGGTCTGCGCTCCCTGCTTAGTACAGTACCAGGCTTTAGAACATCCACTGTGGGCTAGAGAGAAGCTTAGAACGGGAGTAGAGAGTCCTGATTTCATGGTCCATTCAGTCACCAATGACATAGGCAGGACAAAGAAGAGATTCTGCACAGTTGTATGAAAGGTTAGGCACCAAATTAATGAACAGAACCTTAAAAGTTATAATCTTTGGATTATTCATGAGCTGCTTCTCCCATATCAAAGTAGGAATTAACACATGGAAGCTGCAGAAGATAAAACAAAAGCACCAAAGTACTTCTTCTAAATCTTTTAATCATCAAACTCCAGCAGTCCAATGTGAGTCACACTCAAGTGCTAAACCACACCAACTTGGCCAGTTCTTAATTTACCTAATAAAAGGTCAGTTTCCAGATGAACTATTTTGGGCAGCTAAATTGATTAACTAAGCCCAACTGCTCTTCCAGTAGAGACCTAAGTAAAACTCTGCTTAAGGCTGTAAACATCAGAATTTAAATTGTAGATTTTAGTTACATGCAATTTAAATTACAAACAACATTAGATTATTACAAAAAGAAGATTTCTCATGCACTAACTGATAGCATTCAATCATAAGTTAAACTAATTTTGTTCAGATGTTTTTAACAGAAAAGGCCGAACTGACTCACTTACAGAAGAATCAGGTTTAATTGAAAGTGTCACATGAAAGATTATTACAGAATTCAAAAATCCAAAATTTGGGGCGTTTACATGGGTAGTAGATTGGCTGGCTAACAAGCAGCATGAAGTAGGTATAATGGTCCTTTTACGAGTTGGCAAGATGTAATGAGTGATGTTTAAAGGATCAGTGCTGAGATCTCAACTATGTACAAATGAAATAAATGACTTAGCTGGTATCGTTGCCAACTTTTATGATGACTCAAATATAGGAAGGAAAGAATGTTCTGAAGAACTAATGGACATAAGGAGGCTACAAAAGGTTAAATGAGTAGGCAAAGATCTGCCAAATGGAGCATTAAGTTGGAAAATGTGAGATTGTCCATTTTGGCAGGAAGAACAAAAATAAAGTAAACTATCTTAATGTTGAGAAATTGCTGGACCCAGAGTTGCAGAAAAATCTACAAGTTGTAGTATATGAATCATAGAGATCAGTGTGCAGGTACGGTGATTAATTAATAGAAAGAAAAGAATGTTATTGTTTATTTTGGGGAGAATTGAATAGAAAAGTAATGAAGACTGTTATATAGCACATTGATGAGACTATATCTGGTACACTATGTACAGTGTTGGCCTCTTTATTTATGGAAGGATGTTAACCTGCTGAAAGGATTTCAAAGAATATTTAATAGACTATTACCACAGATGGATGTGTGGTCTTATGGTGAAAGGTTAGACGTGCTACGTTTTTTGTCTGCTGAGTTAGGACAGTAGGAAGCTGACTTGATTGAAGCACAAGTGCCTGAGAGGTCTTGACATATTTTAAAATTCAGGCAGAGGCTATGGAGTCACTGCCAAAGTCAGGATTTGTTTCCCATCCATAATTGCTCACAAACTGATCAGATTACTCAGTCATTTCAGAGAACAGTTCATAAGAGTCAGCTACTTTGCTATGAGTTAGACCAGGTAAGAATGCCAGATTTCCTTCCCTAATGAACATTAGTGGTTCAGGTTAGGATTTTGCAACTATCAACAGAGGATACACAGTCATCATCAGATGAGCTTTTAATTCTAGATTTTAGTGGATTCACATTTCCCCATTTGCCATAGTGAGATTTGAACCCATGACCTGAGAACATGAGAGTGGTTCTCTGAAATATTTATCTGGTGACATAAAACAATGCAGTGAAGAAACAGGCCCTTCATCCCTCGATGTTGCACTGACCTGTGAACTAATCTAAGCCCATCCCCCTACACTATTCCATCATCATCCATACGCTTATTCAAGGACAGTTTAAATGCCCCTAATGTGGCTTAGTTAACTACATTGGCAGGCAAAGCAGTCCACGCCCTTACCACTCTCTGAGTAAAGAACCTGCCTCTGATATCTGTCTTAAATCTATCACCCCTCAATTTGCAGCTATACTCCCTTGTACAAGCCAACATCATCATCCTAGGAAAAAGACTTTCACTGTCTGCCCTATCTAATCCTTTGATCATCTGTATGTCTCTATTAAATCC
Source organism: Hemiscyllium ocellatum (assembly GCF_020745735.1). Taxonomy (NCBI): domain Eukaryota; kingdom Metazoa; phylum Chordata; class Chondrichthyes; order Orectolobiformes; family Hemiscylliidae; genus Hemiscyllium; species Hemiscyllium ocellatum. Next base: position 64,094,488 of record NC_083403.1, read on the forward strand.
CCTCTTAGCCTTCCCTTTTCAATGAGAACAGTCCCAAGTCCCTCAGCCTTTCCTCATAAGACCTTTCCTCCAGACCAGCAGCATCCTGTTAAATCTCCTCTGCAAATTTTCCAATGCGTCCACATTCTCCCTGTAATGGGGCAACCAAAACTGTACACAATATTCCAAGTGAGACCGCAATAATGTTTTGTACAGTTGTAGCATGACATCACAGCTCCAGAACTCAATCCCTCTACCAATAAAACCTAACACTCTGTGTGCTTTCTTAATAGCACTATCAACCTTGGTGGCCACTTTCAGGGATCTATGCACATGGACACCAAGATCCCTCTGCACATCCACACTACCAAGAATCTTTCCATTGACCCAGTATTCTGCATTTGTGTTATTCTTCCCAAAGTGAATCACCTCATATTTATCTGTATTGAACTCCATTTGCCATCTCTCAGCCCAATTCTGCAGTTTATCCTAGTGCTCCTGCAACCTGCAACGTTCTTCCACACTGTCCACCATTCCACCGACTTTAGTGTCATCTGCAAACTTACTAACCCATCTACCTATGTTTGTGTTCAAGTCATTTATTAAAATGATAAATGGTAATGGTCCCAAAACAGATCCTTGTGGCACACCACTAGTAACTAGACTCCAAGCTGAATATTTTCCATCAACCACCAATTGCTGCCTTCTTACAGAAAGCCAAGTTTCTAATCCAAACTGCTAAATCACCCTCAATCCCATGCCTCTGCATTTTCTCCAAAAGACTACAATGTGGAACCATATCAAAGGCTCTACTGAAGTCCATGTACATCATGTCAACTGCCATATCTTCAACATGCTTGGTCATCTTTTCAAAAAACTCAATGAGGTTTGTGAGACATGACTTGTCCTTGACGAAACCATGTTGGCTATCTCCAATCAAATTCTTGCTTGCTAGATGGTTATAAATCCTATCTCTTATAATCCTTTCCAACACTTTTCCTACAACAGACGTAAAGCTCACTGGTCTATAATTAGCTGGGTCATCTCTACTGCTCTTCTTAAATAAGGGCACAATATTTGCAATCCTCCAGTCCTCTGGTGCTAAACCAGTAGACAATGATGACTCAAAAGATCAAGGCAAAAGGTTCTGCTATGTCCCCCCTCACTTCCCAGAGAATCCTCGGATAAATCCCATCCAGCCCAGGGGACTTATCTACTTTCACACCTTCTGGAATTTATAACACCTCCTCCTTTCTAACCTCAATCCTTTCTAGTCTTCTCCTCCGCAATATTCTCTTTCTCCTGAGTGAAAACACTTGAGAAATATTCGTTTAACAACTCTCCGATCTCCACAGGTTCCACACATAACTTCTCACTTCTGCTTTTAACAGGCCCTATTCCTACCCTAATCATCCTTTTATTCCTCACATATCTATAGAAAGCTTTAGGGTTCTCCTTTATTCTACCTGCTAAAGACTGCTCATGTCCCCTCCTTGCTCTTCTTAACTCTCTTTTTAGATCTTTCCTATTTAATCTCCGTCTCCTCATCTGAACCATTTCGTCTCAACGTCACATAAGCTTCCCTCTTCTGCTTAACAAGAGATACAATTGCTTTAGTAAACCACGGTTCCCTTACCTTATCACTTCCTCCCTGCCTGACAGGGACATACCTATCAAGGACACGCAATATCTGTTCCTTCAACCAACTTTTTTTTTAAAGTGGGCGGCACCGTGGCACAGTGGTTAGCACTGCTGTCTCACAGCGCCTGAGACCCGGGTTCAATTCCCGACTCAGGCGACTGTGTGGAGTTTGCACGTTATCCCCATGTCTGCGTGGGTTTCCTCCGGGTGCTCCGGTTTCCTCCCACAGTCCAAAGGTGTGCGGGTCAGGTGACTTGGCCATGCTAAATTGCCCGTAGTGTTAGGTAAGGGGTAAATGTAGGGGTATGGGTGGGTTGCGCTTCGGCGGGTCGGTATGGACTTGTTGGGCCGAAGGGCCTGTTTCCACACTGTAAGTAATCTAATCTAATCTAATCTAACTCCACATTTCAATTTTCCCCATCCCCTGCATTTTGCTACCCCATTCTATACCTTAAGTCTTGCCTAATCGCATTACAATTGCCCTTGTCCCATCGATAACTCTTGTCCTGTAGCACTTACCTATCCTTTCCATCGCTGAACTAAACATAACTGAATTATGATCACTCTCTCCAAAGTGCTCACTTCTCACTAAATAAGACACCTGGCCTGGTTCATTTCCAAGTACCAGATCCAGTGTGGTTTCCCCTCATGCCAACATACTGTGTCAGGAAACCCTCCTGCACACCTTGGACAAAAACTGATCCATCCAATGTACAAGAGTTACAGCATTTCCAGTCAATGCTGGGGAAGTTAAAGGCCCCAGTAATGACCACCTTGTTCCTTTCACTCCTACCCAGAATCATTTTGCCAATATTTTCCTCCATATCCCTGGAACTTTGCGGAGGCCTATAAAAAACCCTCGAGACTCGGCAAGATGGCGGCGATTCTGTAGAACTGCTGTGGACAGCTCTGCCTAACAGCCAAGGCATGTTGGTGTTTTTTGCCAACCCTGGCTAACTTATGTGGTAGAATTATTATTTTAAAACCTTACAAAACACATATTTGTTAATATTTGGGAGTGGGAAGTATGCCAAAGGAAAAAGGAGCTAGCAAACAGCAGCAGGGAGGACACTTCCCTGCAGCACCTACCACACCAGAGACAGCAGCAGCAGCAGCAGCAGCAGCATCAGCCTCTCCTGAACCCCCGGGGACCTGACAGACTCACAGGAATTGGCTGCGGTGATGGAGAGACTTACTTTGAAAGCTGCGGTTGCGATTGAGGAGATCCGTGGGGAGATTTGTGCCCAGGTCCAACTTATTGCATCCATGCTGCAGAAGCATTAGCAGGAGATCCAGGGCCTCGGGGAGAGGCTGGAGGAGGTGGAGGGTCGAACTAAGGCCTCGGAAGCTGCGATGGAGTCCTCATCCAGTCGGATCCAGGTGCTGGAGCGAGAGGTGTGGGCCTTGTGAGACCATATCGACGACCTCGAAAATCGAGGTCGGCGGATAAATCTCTGAATTGTCGGGCTCCCTGAAGGTGAGGAAGGTGAGTGGACAATCAGCTTCTTTGAAAGCTGGCTGCCAAAGTTTTTGGCCCTTCACATCGAGTCCAGAAGGCTGCAGATTGAAAGGGCTTATTGGGTTCCAGTGCATAGGTCAGAGCCAGTGCAGAACCCCCGCTCGGTCCTAGTGCACTTCCACGCATATAAGGACAAGCAAAAAGTCATAGAAGTTTCCAGATCCCTGGGAAAAGATCCGCAGGCACTGCTGTACAAGGGGTCACAAATCATGTTTTTCCAGGATTTCTCTGCAGCTCTAATTCGAAAGAGGAAGTCCTTCAATGAAGTTAAAAAGAGGCTGAGGAACCTGGCGTTCAGTACTCTATGAGGTACCCACAGTGCTCCATTTCAGCCAGGAGGACTCAGTTTATACATTTGACTCAGCGGATAAAGCTAAAAACTTTGTGGACACTTTAAAATAGATGGATTGGCCTGAAGAATATGGTTAATGTTTGTTCTCTTTTCTATCTTTCCCCATGTTTTCTCTTCCTTTTTTAAATTCCTTGTTTTCTCCCTAATAATTTCCTTTTTGGAAAGGGGGAAAAAGACCTTGGAATAAGTTGTTCCTATTTTTTTAAATAATAATTTAATAATAATTTTCTGATGGGAAATTTTGTGAATGTTCATTGTTGTCTCTCCCCCTTGTTTTTTGTTGGTTCTGTTGCTCTTTTAGTCACAAGTAGGGGTGAGATGAAGCCAGGGATGGGTGGAATGCTCATCCTGGGACTTTATCTTTTGATTTAAGGATCATCTTTTTTTATCTGGCCTAAGGCTGGGACACAGTCCGGGTTTGAAGGAGCTATGAAGGAGGGGATGGATAGGGTGAGTGCCCCCAATGGGCAGGGGGAAGAGTCTTCCATTCAAGGTTTTAAAATTGGTTTTCTTTTTAGTTTTTTGGTCGTAATAGTTGTTTATAGTTATGATAAAGTAGTTCTTGTATATATAGATTTTGATTCTGTGAGTCTTTATTTACTTATGCTCAGCACTTTGTAAGCAGGGTTGTCCCTCCCGAGGGGTTCAAGGTGTCTGAAAAGGGATATGGCAAAGTGTCTTAATAAATGGTGCACCTGGAACATTAAGGGAAGTCATTCGCTTGTTAAAAGGAAAGAAGTGCTTTCTAGCCTTAAGAGGAAAAGGGTTGATATTGCTTTGTTGCAAGAAACCCATCTTAATGATGGGGAACATCTGACATTACAATAGGGGGGTTATGACCGGCTATTCTTTCCATCATTTACTACTAAAAGTAGGGGAGTGGTGGTACTTATCCAGAAAAAAAAACTTCCATTCACATTATTAGAGCAGGCAAAAGATGAGAAGGGACGGTTTGTGATACTTAAAGCCCTGATACATGGAGAGGAATACGGCATTTTAAACGTCTACTGTCCTCCGGCATATCCCCTCAAATTTGTGATTAGCGCTTTCTCTAAGTTGAGTGCTTTTGGAACACGGCACATTATGATGGGGCGGGGGATTTTAATTGTCTTTTGGATCCGACAGTGGACAGGATGCCTTGTGGGCCCCCAACTATTTCTTCACAGGCCAAGCAGGGGGCTGACTTATGCGTGGAATTGGGGCTGGTGGATATTTGGAGATATCTTCACCTTATTGGCAGGGACTTCACCTTTTTTTTCAAACCCACATAAATGTCACATGAGGATTAATCTCCTTCTGGCTCCTTCAGTGTTTCTGGATTCAATTATGAGTTATACAATTGGGAATATAGCTATCTCTAATCTCACGGCAGTGTATTTGGAGGTTAAGGCCAAGAGTGAAGGGCTAGGTTTGCGGCACTGGCATTTGGACCCCTTTCTCCTTAAGGATTCCAAATTTGTGGAATACATTTTGAAGGAATTTGAGGAATTCTTGACTATCAACTCAGGCACGGCTAATAGTCTGTCTATGCTATGAAAGACTGCTCAGGCCTTTGCTAGGGGATTAGTTATTTCCTATTCAGCTAGCTGGTAACGACAGAAGGAGGAACAGCAGCGTCTACTTGAGGTACAGTTGAAAGCCGTGGAGGCAGCACATTTTGTGCGGCCTTCGGTGACCCAGGTACAGTGGATCACGGCCCTCCGGGCTGCCTTGAATTCAATTCTGACACAAAACACAAAGAAAGAACTTGCTTTTGCTAGACAAAGACTGTTTGAATATGGGGATAGGTCAGGGAAGTATATAGTGTAACTGACTTGGAAAAAGCATGCTCCCTGATCCACTACTGCAATCAGAGACAGCGCTGGGGTTCTTACATATGATGCTAAAAAGATTAACGAGGCTTTTCAGAGCTTTTACTCTAAATTGTATTGGTCTGAAGGTTGCGAAGACAGGAGCGCTAAAATGGAGACCTTTTTTAAGAAATCCAAGATGGAGGATGAGAAAAATTTCTGGCTGCAAGAGCTGCTCCTTTTTTTGAGGTATTTTAGGTGCTGGAGATGAATTCGTTGAATTCCAGGAGCAGCAATTATTTTGTATATGCTGATGCATTGTTTTGGAAATGAGATAACAAGAAGCCAGAGAAAGTTTATTCCTGTCAGGGTGAAGGGGATTCCTGATGAAGGGCTTATGCCCGAAACGTCGAATCTCCTGTTCCTTGGATGCTGCCTGACCTGCTGCGCTTTAACCAGCAACACATTTTCAGCTCTGATCTCCAGCATCTGCAGACCTCACCTTTTACTCTACAGGGTGAGGGGAAGGCTGGTAGGTATAGGAAATGCTGGATGATGAAAGAAATTGAGGGTTTGGTTAAGAAAAAGAAGGAAGCATATGCCAGGTATGGACAGGATAGATCGAGTGAATCCTTAGAAGAGTATAAAGGAAGTTGGCGTATACTTAAGAAGGAAATCAGGAGGGCAAAAAGGGGACATGCGATAGCTTAGGCAAATAGAATTAAGGAGAATCCAAAGGGGTTTTACAAATATATTAAGGACAAAAAGGTAACTAGGGAGAGAATAGGGCCCCTCAAAGATCAGCAAGGTGGCCTTTGTGTGAAGCCACAGATAATGGGGGAGATACTAAATGAATATTTTGCTGTATTTTCCACAGTATTTACTGTGGAAAAGGATATGGAAGATATAGACTGTAGGGAAATAGATGGTGACATCTTACAAAATGTCCAGATTACAGAGGAGGAAGTGCTGGATGTCTTGAAATGGTTAAAGGTGGATAAATCCCCAAGACCAGATCAGGTGTACCCGAGAACTCTGAGGGAAGCTAGAGAAGTGATTGCTGGCCCTCTTGCTGAGATATTTGTATCATCTGTAGTCACAGGTGAAGTGCCGGAAGACTGGAGGTTGGCAAATATGATGTCACTGCTTAAGAAGTGCAATAAAAACAAGCTAGGAAACTATAGACTGGTGAGCATGACTTTGGTGGTGGGCAAGTTGTTGGAGGGAATCCTGAGGGACAGGATGTACGTGTATTTAGAAAGACAAGGACTGATTCGGGATAGTTAACATGGCTTTGTGTGTGGGAAATCATGTCTCACAAACTTGATTGAGTTTTTTGAAGAAATAATAAAGAAGATTGATGAGGGCACAGCAGTAGATGTGATCTATCTGGACTTCAGTAAGGCGTTTGATTAGCAAGGTTAGATCTCATGGAATACAGAGAAAACAAGCCATTTGCATACAGAACTGTCTCAAAGGTAGAAGACAGAGGGTGGTGATGGAGGGTTGTTTTTTAGACTGGAGGCCTGTGACCAGTGGAATGCCACAAGGATCGGTGCTGGGCCCTCTACTTTTTGTTATTTACATAAATGATTTGGATGTGAGCATAAGAGGTACAGTTAGTAAGTTTACAGATGACACCAAAATTGGAGGTGTAGTGGACAGCGAAGAGGGTTACCTCAGATTACAACAGGGTCTGGACCAGATGGGCCAATGGGCTGAGAAGTGGCAGATGGAGTTTAATTCAGATAAAAGCGAGGTGCTGCATTTTGGGAAAGCAAATCTTAGCAGGACTTATACACTTAATGGTAAGGTACTAGGGAGTGTTGCCGAACAAAGAGACCTTGGAGTGCAGATTCATAGCTCCTTGATAGTGGAGTCGCAGATAGATAGGATAGTGAAGAAGGCATTTGGTATGCTTTCCTTTATTGGTCGGAGTATTGAGTACAGGAATTGGGAGGTCATGTTGTGGGTGTACAGGACATTGGTTAGGCCACTGTTGGAATATTGCATGCAATTCTGGTCTCCTTCAAATCAGAAAGATGTTGTGAAACTTGAAAGAGTTCAGAAAAAATTTACAAGAATGTTGCCAGGGTTGGAGGATTTGAGCTATAGGAAGAGGCTGAACAGGCTGGGGCTGTTTTCTCTGGAGCGTCGGAAGCTGAGGGGTGGCCATATAGAGGCTTACAAAATTATGAAGAGCATAAATAGGATAAATAGACAAAGCCTTTTCCCTGGGGTCAGGGAGTCCTGAACTAGAGGGTATAGGTTTAGGGTGAGAGGCAAAAGATATAAAGGAGACCTAAGGGGCAACATTTTTACGCAGAGGGTGGAACAGAGGAAGTGGTGGAGGCTGGTACAGTTGTAACACTTAAGAGGCATTTGGATGGGTATATGAATAGGAAGGGTTTGGAAGGATATAGGGTGCTGGCAGGTGGGACTAGATTGGGTTGGGATATCTGGTCGGCATGGACAGGTTGGACAGAAGGGTCTGCTTCCATGCTGCACATCTCTTTGACTCTATAACCTGGACCTCCCAGGGGTAACCTTGGAACAGGCCACTCTCCTTTATGCCCCCTTGACAGTTCAGAAAATGCAGGAGGCAGCTAGGCAACTTCAGAGTGGGAAAGTGCCTGGCCCTGATGATCTCCTGGGTGAGTTTTATGAGGAGTTTATAGGGATTCTGTCAGGGCCGATATTGGAGATGTACAATCACTCTTATATGCGTGAATGCCTACCATCATCTTTGAGAGAAGCTAATATTTCCTTAATTCTTAAGAAAAGGAAGGTTCCTGAGGATTGTGCCTCATACAGGCCCATTTCTCTAACAAATTCAGATTTCAAGATTCTGTCTAAGATCCTGGCGCTGAAGTTGGAAAGGGTGTTGGCCCCATATTATTAAAGAGGACCAGACAGGCTTTATAAGGGGTCGTAGGTCCTCTAATAATATTAGAAGGTTGCTGAACATGGTCCAAGTTTGTCAGCAATGATCGATTCAGGGGTTGGTGATTTCCTTAGATTCAGGGAAAGCATTTGACCAGGTAGAATGCCTTTATCTTTTTTATGTCTTCGAACAGTTTGGGTTGGGTGGAGTCTTTGCTGAGTGGGTGGAGGTTTTATATCGCCACCCTCTGGCCGCGGCCATCACCAACAGGGTGAAGTTTGGGAATTTTACAATTGGTCGGGGTAGTCAGCAAGGCTGCCCCCTCTCACCGTTGTTGTTTATGTTGGTGATAAAGCCGCTGCAGAGGCCATTCATCAGAACCACTCCGGAAGTGGGATCGAGGGCACACAAGGTTATATTGTACATGGATGATGTCCTTCTGTTTTTATCTAACCTGATGACCTCCGTACCCCATTTGATACAATGTATCACTTCATTTGGGGCTATTTCAGGATATAAGATTAACTTTGCAAAATTGGAGGCTATGCCTTTGGGGAACCTGAAGGATGTGCCAGAAGTTGAAGGTGGCTCCAAGTTCCCTTTTAACTGGTCACGGTCAGGGTTCCGGTACCAAGGCATTTTTATTACCCCCAAGTTTGATCTGTTATTTTGGACTAACTTTGCTCACTTGCTCAACAATATTAGGCGAGATCTCCAGAGATCTTCCAATTTCATGGCTGGGCCGAATATCTCTCATTAAGATGAATGTTATTCCTCATTTGCTTTATCCCATGCTTATGCTCCCTATAATGTTTCCCAAGTCAACGCTGCGGAAGCTTATGGGGTGGTTTGGTTTCTTTATCTGGCTTCATAGGCGGCCCCTCATCAAACTTACTAAATTGCAGTTGCCTCAAGGAGGGGGAAGAATTGATTTCCCAGACATCAGGAGGTATCAAATGAGTTCCCTGCTGTCCTTTGTCTGTGACTGGGCAGGTCACGATCCAAACTCAATATGGAAGTCTCCCAGGCAAAGTGCCCTCTTATTAAACTGTTGTTCATGGATAACAACTGTTGTTCATGGATAAGATGAGGACAGTTATGGATCACTGCTGGAACCCCATTGTCATTAGTACAGTCAAGGCATGGAGGGCAATGCATCAGAATGAGGGTTGTTTATCCAAGACTTTGCCATTTACTCCTATAGTTGGCATACCAGGGTTCCGACCAGGGATGATGGACTCAGGGTTCAAACCATGGGCAGTGAGAGGAGTTTCTAGTTTGGGAGATTTGTTTGAGGGGGAGGTCATAATGTCTTTTGAGCAACCGAACTGCAAATATGGATTACCCAGCAGAAATCTTTTCCGTTTTTTTCAGGTTAGGGATTTCATCCAGAAGAAGACTACACTTCTCACTAAGCCCTAAAAGCCCGATACAGAGAGTTTGTTGCTATGTTCCTCAAGCACCCTTTTGGTTAGTACCCTCTGTCACCTGCTGAGTGGCAGGACCTGGCAGGATATTAACCGGTTATGGGAGTCTGGGAGCAAGTGCTAGGAGTGGAGACCTCTTCTGAAACATGGGAGAACATATGGGAGAATACTTGAAAGATCTCAGTCTGTAACAGGACATGCGCTGCACAGTTAAAAGTTCTGCTCAGGGCTCATCTGGCACCATACCTGGCAAAGTTTAACAAAGGGGCATCTTCAGTGTGCCCCAAATGTAAAATAAGTGTGGGAACTCTTACCCATTGCTACTGGACATGCTACAGGCTCCGTGTTTATTGGAGTGCTGTGACAGGAGAGATAGGGAGGGTATTGAGGACTGAAGTCAAAATAGACCCAATATCTCTCCTCTTAGGTCTACCAAATTTACCATCTTTAGATGGGCATGGGAAGAAACTATTTAATGTTCTTGCATACTGTGTACTGAAGAATATTCTGATGAATTGGGTGTCTGAGAACCCATTGGGCTTGCTGGGATGACAGAAATCAATTATAGAGCACATTCCCTTGGACTTTTTTACAAACATGGTGCACCACACAACAGACCATTTTTATAAGACATGGCTGCCCTACTTGAGTAATATGGATATAGATTTGTCAGTTATCTTAACTGGAGCATTTGTTTAACCAGGATGGTTAGATTTGTCAAGCCTTGGGCCCTGGAGAGAGTCTCCCGAGTTAATACGAGTATATATACAATACTCCCGTTCCTTTGTTTGAGGTCTTGCACCGAACATAGCTGTTCTGTATTTTGTGGGGTTTTTTTTGCTTTTCTTTCTTTTTTTGATGTTGCTTTGCACAATGTTAGGGTTTGTTTTGTATTATAGAGTAGGTTAATAGTTCGGAGACAGTTGTATTGGAATTTGTGTTTCTTTATTTTTATTATATTGATATTTGTTATTGATTGTATTTTTCAATCATTTTATATGTTTTTCAAGTTAAAAAAAATTTGCTAATAAATATATTTATAAAAAAAATCTCTCAGCGGTGTGACCTCCCCTCTCTTGTTTCTAACCTCAGCCCATACTAGCTCAGTAGACAAGTCCTCTTCAAAAGTTCTTTCATCCACCGTTATACTGTCCTTGATTAACAAAGCCACAACTCCCTCCTTTTACCACCTTGCCTGATCTTAATGAAAGATCTCAACCCTGGAACCTGCAACATCCATTCCTGATCCTGCTCTATCCATGTCTCTGAAATGGCCACAACATCGAAGCCCCAGGTACTTATCCAAGCTGCAAGCTCACCTACCTTATTTCGGATACTCCTGGTGTTGAAGGGGACACACTTCAAACCGGCTTGCTCTCTGCCAGCACACTCATGTGACCATGAAATTCTATCCATGCCCTCTCTACTTACATCCTCCTGTGCACTGGAACTACACCACAGGTTCCCATCCCCCTGCTGAGCTAGTTTAAACCCCCCGAATAGCACTAGCAAATTTCCCACCCAGGATATTAGTACCCCTCTTGTTCAAGTGAAGACCATCCTGTTCGTAGAGGTCCCACCTTCCCCAGAATGAGCCCCAATTATCCAAGTACCTGAAATCCTCCCTCCTGCACAATCTCTGCTGCCCCATGTACCCCTGATATCTTTCCCTGTTCCTCACCTCACTATCACATGGCACAGGTAACAAACCAGAGATAACAACTCTCTTTGTTCTAGCTCTCAGCTTCCACCCGAGCTCCCTGAAATCCTACCTTACATCCCTATCCCTCTTTCTACCTATGCCGTTGGTACCTATGTGGACCACAACATGGGGCTGGTCACTCTCACCCTACAGGACCCCAAAGATACGATCCGAAACATCATAGACTCTGGCACCTGGGAGGCAACAAACCACCGTGAGTCTCTTTCATTCCCAACAAATCTATCTGACCCTCTAACTACTGAGTCCCCAGTAACTAACACTCTCCTCCTTTCCCCCACTTCCCTTCTGTGCAACAGGGACAGACTTTGTGCCAGAGACCTGCACCCCAATGCATGCCACTGGTAAGTCATCCCCCACAACAGTATCCAAAATGGTATACTTGTTTTTCAGGGGAACAACCACAGGGGATCCCTGCACTGACTGTTTTTACTCTCTTCTAACAGTTACACAATTTTTTTTGTGCCTAGGAGTAACTACTTCCCTGTAACTCTTATCTGTCATAGATGCTGCCTCCCAAATGATCCGAATTTCATCCAGCTCCCTCTCCAGCTCCCGAATGCAGTCTTGGAGGAGCAAAAGTTGGGTGCACTTTCTGTAGATGTACTTGGATGGGACACTAATGGTATCCCTCACCTCAAACATCACGCAGGAGGAAAATTCCTCTCCATGCACTGCCATCCCTGCTAGTCTCCTTATCAGAAAGTAAACAGGAAAAGAAGCTAACCTGATGTGTCCCTGGATGGAAGGGAAGCCCTGCAAGGCGAGGGTCTCGGGTTTAGAAAACACTCACTTATATAGCTGAAGGGAAAAAAAGTCCCTCCTTTCCCAGAAAGCTCTGCACTCTGATGTCAGATGTAAAGATTTAAATTAGTGACTCACCTTTCCCAGCAGGCCCCGGTCCAAGCTTCCACTCTTCCTGCTGCTAAAAACAGAAATGCGCTGCTGAAAATAGAAATGACATTACTACCATGCTACTGAATACGCTATTGTTCAGTTGGTCTTATCAACAGTGTCTTTAGTTAGACATTTGGAAACTTTAGAAATAAACACTAAAACAAAGTGTCAAAGAGATAACCAATGCTCACCGTAACCTTATCCACTGCTATTAAAGGAGACAATAACTTCCAGAGAAATGAAAGAGACACTTGGAAAAGTCACAATTTTACGTTTTCTTCCAATGTACATATCTCTGGTACACATAAGGGAGTTGGTAAATCATGAGTTATTTATACTATTTCCTGAGATGCAATTCCAAGAGCTAATGGATTGTAGAATTGCTCTTGTATTTATTTGGCATGATATGCATACTTACCATTTCTCAATTTAATTGTCTTTCGTTAAAAACAAAATATTGGAAACCTGAAATATAAATAAAACATGCTGGAAATATGCAGCAGATCTGGCAGCATCTGTGGAGGGATAAGCAGAATTTACATTTCATGATCTTTCTTTGGAAATGTATGCAGTTAGATATATAACAGCTTTAAATAATTACAGAGGCAGGTACTGTCAGGAGGGAAAGAAAACATATAAAGTATGAGTGACCTACTCCTGTTCCTAATTTGTATAATACAGTGGAAGGTGAGAGAGATTAAATGACAAAGTGATGGTGGTGCAGAGAAAAAGAGAATGGTAACAGGACAAGGAAAGAAAATAATAATCGTTCCAGAAAAGTGTAAGTAGAAAATATTAGAATTATTAACTTTAGCTGCTGTATGGAAAATGGGAGTGTTAATTATGATCTGAAATTGTTGAACTCAATGTTGTCTCCATAATTCTATAAGAAGATAATAGAAATATTTGGCTGGTCCTAGAGCTTCCATCAAATTAATTTCAGACAATGGAGGAGGTCAAACATAAAAAAAAGTAAGATTAGTTCAGTCAAGGAATAAATTGACTAGTGTTCAGAAGCTCAGTGCTAGACTTGTGATCTAAATATCAATGTTACTCAATGCAGAAGAGACAACATTGAGAGAAGTGAATCATTATAGTAATTGAAGAGAAGTACAAGTAAATCACTGTTTCTTTTCAAAGGAGTCTTTGAAGTCTTGGATGAAAGACAGGGGAGCACATAAAAGGGTACGTGTCTCTTGCATTTACATGGGCAGGGGCAGTGGATGGGGAAGGACATGTCGGTGTGCTTGAGGAGTGAGTTGGGGTCACAGATGAAACAATCCCTTTGGGGTGAGAAGATAAAGAGGCATGTGGGAAGTTGGGGCAACATGCAGGAAATAATCCCAAATCCATAAACACATTTGTGGGAGAAGACTTGAATAGGACAGGACAAAGAATGTTGCACACATATCACAAAAATGTGGGCATAGGTGGGACTAATGCTAGTTCCCTCAAAAACACCCTTTGGCTGAAAGAATGTGAAGGCACCTGGATGAGTATATGAATAGGAAGGATTTAGAGGGATATGTGTTTCTGGATCTGACAAATGGGACTAGGTTCATTTAGGTTAACTGGTCAGCATGGATGAGTTGGACCAAAGGCCTGTATATCTCCAGGACACTATGTCTCTAATGAGTGATGCAAAAAGAGAAGTTGTAAGTCCTTTGTACTACTTTCATGACCAAGTTGGTTACAGTGCTGAGAAATATGTACAATACGAAGATGACCACTGATCACAGAAAATGAGCTTCCTTTTCCTTCCATGGACTTCTGTTCAATAACTTCAATCTGTCCTCACACGTCACAAGTATTTTAATGTCTGCACCACGTCTGGGTGCAATGCAACCAACCCCAATTAAACTATAAAACAATAAATCAGTGTACACATATTAGATGTGGTAAGAAATCAAAAAAATATTGGTGGGGCGGGGGGGAGAGGTGATAAAGTTGGGAAAACAAAATGAAAATGAAAAATCTAGAATTTCAATGTCAAGAATGTGTTTTCAAAATTTTCATTCAAGTTTTAAAAGTTGCTTTCAGAATCTCCCAATTGAGTGAAAACCACCTTTAATTCCTTGCACTTTTATGTTACTAAAAACACAACTTGCTTGATTTTTCTCTTCTGATTATTAATGCAGTACAAATTCTCAAGTAGCTTCACCAGGATTGTTTAAAAAAGACTTGGTACCAGGTCACATATGAGGGAGATGGTGTGTATTGCTAATGCCACTTGACTAGCAATCCAGAACCCCAGGCTAATGTCCTGGGGACATGAACCCAAAACTTGAATTCCGTAAATGTCTGGAATAGAGAGCTGGCCCAATGATGATGATATAATCGGTTTTGATTTTTGTAAAAGCCAATCTGATTCTGATTTAGAGAACGAAGTCTGCCATCCTTACGCAGTCTGACCAAGGTGTGACTCCAGACTCAAGGAAATGTGGGTTGCTCTTAACATCTGGGCACTTAGGGAAGGATGGCAGGTGGCAGCTTAACCAGTGATGCCAACATTCCATAACTGAACATAAAAAGCATTTTAAATGTTTTATGCCACATCCAATTGCCTTCTCCCTCTCTGAGAAACCAAGCAATACAATTTCTGGTCTGTATGGTCAGAGCAGATATTTGGCAGCTGTAGCTCATCAATTGCTTTTCCCAACCTTCAGCCAACTGTGTCATCAATATAATATGTAAAATCTTTCCAGTACTTGACCGATGTCAACAATGGAAAGTCAATTGGGAAAATATTGCAACTTTGGAAAAAGAAGACTCTTGACATTGAGAGAAAATTACCAATTTTTCCCCTAAGGATTTAATGGCAAGATTATAATCTCACTCGTGAGTGCTGAGAGACTAATTTACCTGCATTAATGTCTCATCATTGCCTCCTTTATTTGCAGCTTGTTATTTTCCCAGGCAGAGAAACTTGATGGTGACAATTCCCAGCATGAAAGTTACAGCAGGTCCAGATTGCCACTTGCTCCTCTGGGCTGTATCCTTTATCCACAGAGGTTTGCACTGGCCATGTACCGGCCCCACCATATCCTCATGGTACATCTCTGATTCACTTATACGACAACTCATTGCTGCAATGCTTCACTTTGGAGGACAGTGACGGCTTTCATTGCAATGCTACTGCCAGACCACTTTGTGACAAGGATAGGTACCCAACTCATGGATTGGAGCAGAGTGCATCTTAGAGTTCTTAGCTTTCTCTGTTTTTGCATTCACTCACTTTGAACTCAGTTCAAATCTCACAGAACTCTCCTTGCATTTTTGTGCATTGCTGCCTCATTCAAATTACACCTTCAAAGAGCCTCTGACTTGCCTCAGCTTTTAGCACAAATACAAAGCCAGGCAGTTTGTTGCATTTACCAGCAATGATCAGTCCAGAAGGCAGACATGTTGGTGTACGGTGCTAGATCAATGCCACACCTATAGCACGTGCCAAAGGCTTATGCAGCAAATGTACTGTATGTACTCAACCAAATGGCCATGTCTCAAAGTCTAAGCAATGTAGTCCTCAGTCCAGTCATGAAGGGTAGTCATCAATCTTAAGGGGAGGCAATGGCCTAGTGGTATTATCATTGGACTGTTAATGCAGTGAGCCAGGTAATATTCTCAGCACCTGGGTTTGAATACAATCTCAGCAGATGGTGGAATTTAAACTCAATAAAAGCAATGCTGGAATTACAAGTCTAATGATGACCATGAATCTATTGTCGATTGTCAGAAAAGCCCATTTGGTTCACCAATATCCTTTAGGGATAGAAACTGCCATTCTTACTTGGTCTGGCCTACATGGGATCTAGAGTCACATTGTTGATCTTAATTGCCCTGGGCAATTAGAGACAGGCAATTAAATGCTGGCCTATCCAGCAACACCCTCATCCTGTGAATGAATTAAAAAATATCAGGGGAGCCAGTCATAGTTAGCTAGGGCCATTGTCCAAACTTAGTCTGGGAGCAGGACACGGTTAACTGGCTGCTTGAATTGTCCAAGGTCAAGGCCTTCAGGTAGTGGGCCATTGTTAGTCCCACAATTCCAGGGCAACAAGTCAGAGAATTGATGGTAAATCAGTCAGGGAGCTGTGCAGAAACTGAGCTTGGTCAGAGGTTAGTTGGCTGAAAATGTGTTGCTGGTTAAAGCACAGCAGATTAGGCAGCATCCAAGGAACAGGAAATTCGACGTTTCGGGCCAGAGCCCTTCATCAGGAAATGATTTCATCAGATTTCCTGATGAAGGGCTCTGGCCCGAAACGTCGAATTTCCTGTTCCTTGGATGCTGCCTAACCTGCTGTGCTTTAACCAGCAACACGTTTTCAGCTGTGATCTCCAGCATCTGCAGACCTCACTTTTTACTTAGAGGTTAGTTGGACTGTCTTTCCAAATCAGTAATGATCGGTCCAGGGGTTTGTTCACTGAAAGTTCAAAGGAGTTGTCAGGGGCCTATGTTGTGGTGAACAAGTTGGGGAAGTCAATTCTGGGGATTGGAAGCTGCATGCTGGGTAGTATAGAGAAGAAAATAAATGTGTTGGGCTGGGAACTCAAGGTTTAAAAGTGGGAAATAGTGAAATGAAAGACCCATAGAATACTGGAAGGTCATTGACAGTGAACTGCACACTGATGTCAACAGGATTATAATGCATTAGGGTCATTGCTGCAACTAAACTGCAGGCCTGTGACTGGGAGACTTGAACGAAAGGGTTAGTGGGAATGTGGGGAAGCTCAGTACTGATGAGTTTGTCAGGAAATGTTATAAAGAAAGGAACAATGAAGGTTTCGGGTCTTCAACTGAATGACCAGGCTGAGCCTGCAACTGAGTCTGCTAAGTGCAACTTATATTGCGTTCCATCCTTATGCAGATCACAAATATGCAAAAGAAGACCAGACTGGCTTCAATCACAATGAGAGTGGGCAGAGTGTATCTTTTCTGTCTAAAGATGCAGGTTCTGCTTGTGAGTAATACATAGTCTTTCAAAGAGCAATTGCATTCATCAGGCACTTACGCAGTGAAGATTCAAGATAATAATAAAGATAGTAAGACATCATAGATTTCTGCATGTAAAACGCATACAGTGACAATCTATGTCAAGCACAAATTCTGGCCACAAGCAATCTCCACATTATTGGCCATTATATATTGATCCTATTCATTTCTATGAAGCCGAAGTGATCACAGGAAACTTTTAAAGTGTCACCTGTGGGCCACTTTTGACAAGGATGATTATCTACACGAGGCTGTGGACCTGCTTTCCTGTCACCTAGGACTGTGAGTATTTGACAAAATGCCTTCCTTGGGTGATGTAATGGATGGAGAAGAGTATGGCGGCAAGTAACCCTACCACAGTTACAGTATCCTCCTTTACTGATGCTGCAGAGTGGGCTGTTGATAAGGTGCACTCTGTTAAAGGTCCATTTCCTTGTATTCTATGGTCCTCCTGGTCAGAGTTCTCTATGCCCCACGGTATGAAGGACTATAGCAAATGCCATATATGTACGATGCAGATATTGACTGCTTATATTCCTAAGCACCTGTTCTGTTTCTGAAATTCCCCATAAGGATCATTTGAGCAAGAAGCTGCTGAACAGCTTCCACATTAAGAAGCCACAACTGAATGTTCCCATAGGATGTAGATGGGGTATGGGAGGCTCAGTGTCTATCCTCGATGACATTTTCTCCAGACAAATGAGGCGCATTGCTGCCACACTCTGAGGATATCTTGGAACACCATCACAGAACTACATCAACTGCTGCAGCAGGATCTGTGACTTGAAGGTGTAGGTGGCCATCTTATTTCAATGGATGCCAAGATGACAGCTGTGCTAAATCCTTCTGCAAATGTCTGCTTCCAAAGATCCACAGGGACCTGCGTGGGATCTCACAACCTGGGCCCACAAATGTATCAAGGCTGTTGCTGATACAATTTGTGCCAGATCATAACTCTTCATCTCGTTTTTCTGAGATGATGGCCAGTGCTGCAGCCTGTGTTGAATACTTTACTGAAACAGCTGGTTTTCTCCAGGTTCTGGGCACAATAGATTATACACATTGAGAGAACCATATCATAATGTGGCTAACTTCATCAATAGAAAATGGTTCCATTTCATAATGTACAAGTCTGTGATAATTGGTACCACATCTTAGAGGTACGTACCAATTACACTGGAAGTTTCTATGCTGATTATATCATAGAGTCATGGAGTCATACAATGTCGAAGAAGACCCTGCAGTCTAACTAGATTACGCCAATCATGTTCCCAAACTAAGCTAGTTCCATCTACCTGTGTTTATCCCTTACACCAAAAACCTTTCCTATTCATTTCATTGAAGCCCTATAGCATGAAAACAGAACCTTTGGCCCTACAAGTTCACACTGGCCCTCCAAAGAGTATCCCACCCAAACCCATTGCTCTACATTTACCCCTAAACTAAACATCCCTGAACACTACGGGCAATTTAGCATGGTCAATTCACCTAACCTGCACATCTTTGGATTGTGAGAGGAAATTAGAGCTCCAAGAGGAAACCCACGCAGATACAGGGAGAATGTGCAAACTCCACACAGACAGTCATCCGAGGCTGGAATTTAACCCCCGTCCCTGGTGCTGTGAGGCAGCAGTACTAACCACTGAGCCGTGCGGCCCCAAATATACCTGTCCAAATTTCTTCTAAATGTTGTGATTATACCCAAATCCAACACTTCCTCTGGCACATAAGAGCCACTTTTTGTATAAAAGAGCTGCCCCTCATGTCCTTTTTAAATCTTCCTCCTCTCACCTTAAAAATATGCCCCCTAGCTTTAAACTCCCCAACCTTAGGGAAAAGACCATCGCTTATCTATGCCCTTCATGATTTTATAAATCTCTGTAAGCCCACCTCTCAACCTCCTACACTCCAGTGAAAAAAGCACTAGACTATTTTTATACCTCAGACCTTCCATTTCTGGCAATATCCTGGTAAATCTTTCTGAACCCTCCCCAGTTTAATAATACAATCCTCAATAAGTCTCAGATTCATGTTTCATTTCAACTGTTGGATTAATTAGAAGGATGGCTACTGGGAAACAAAGACTACCATCTACAACTTGGGCTGATGAATGTGTTATGCAAGCCTCTGGCTGATAGTGGGCATTAATACAATGCAGCTCGTTATTCCAACAGGGCCAATGTGCAACAAACAATAAGCCTCCTGAAGATGAGTCAAATGCATGGATTGTTCTGAGAGGAGGTGCCAAGGGTTAGGTTGTGGTGCTGTGCAGTATACTCCAGACAGAGTGTGCACAATGATCCCTGCACATTGGGCCCTGCTCCAGGCAAAGAAGAAATATGATGGACACTGAAGAGTTGGGAAGACATCAACAGTCTTCTGAGGATGAATATGAGAACATTGAGCAGGAGGACTCTTCAGCATGGTACATCAATTCAGCATTGGATTCTATTGAAACCTGGTTCCAATTGTTGTGAACTGACTAATGTTACCATCCATTGATTGTAAATTTCTATTTGTTCAAAAGGCAAACTTCTGTTTATTCCCAGAAGCAAATGCAGCATTTCTGTTTGTTCTTTCTTCACTTTTCTTGTCATTCAGCCATTTGAAAGTTTTCCCACATGGATTCGGGAAAGAGGGAGCAATCAGTGTTCAGACAAATTGTAAAACCAATTTTCTCTCCATAAATACCTGTCAAGTTTCCATTCAAAAGCTACAGACCGGATTTTCCAAGGTGTGTAAATCACATGCAGATTGTCACCTCATTTCACCTTCGTAATGTTAAGAAGATTCCAATCAGGGCCCCATCAGTGCTGTACTTTCATTCTGAAAGGCGCCTTGAAGTGGAGACCATTCTGGGAAAGGCAGACCACAGCTCCTTCCTCACAGTAGTCTGTGATCAAATTCTATGATTTAAAGGGCCAACAGGACAGCCATTTTACATTTTAAGTACACAAGTAAATGTGAGGTTAGAGTGCCAGAGTGGCAGGTGGATAGGGTGCCAGATTAGTCAGGGGTAGGATACCAGGTAGATAAGGAACCAGGAGTGTAGATGGCAAAGTGTATAGAGTGCTAAGTAATAAGGGGTAGAGTGTCATGGGGGTAGGATTTCAGATAGAAAGGATGCTAGGTAGGTAGAATGCTAAGTGGTAGGGGTAAGGTGTAGTGAGCCAGATGGCAAAGAGGCCGGGTGCGTGATGCAGTGTTTAGGATAGGTTGGCTCGGTGGGAAATATCAGGTTCATTGTGGCTAGGACATGTCCCTTCCTAGGTGATATTGTCAGGACAAAAAGTGGGGTAGATACTAGTGGGTAAGTGAGGAGAAGGGGTGTCTATGGACTGGTGGGCATTGGAGAGAGGGTGGGAGGTCCTGGGCACAGGAAGGGGTTTATGTTTGGCACCGGGAAAGGGAGCTTGGGCCAGTGCCAATGAAAGGAGAGAGTTGGGGGAGGTGTGTGCAGATGTTTGGGTCCTAGGGGGTGAGTAGGGTATTGGGTCCTGGGAATACATGGTGTATTGGTCAGGGTTGGGGGCTGTAGGGAGTCTTGGGGGAGTTGTCGTTAGGTTGGTGTGTGAATTAAGTTGGGAGGTCAGTTTAATAATTACTCAGAAGTTACGTTAGATGTTTAGTTGTCTCACCTCTGAATAACTACAGCACAACCTCGATTATCTGAATGAGACAAGTGAGGACTATTTTGTTTGGATAACTGATTGTTTGGATAACTGATCTGATTGTAAACAAGCAGTAATTGAGTGCTGGTTATCGAACAGGTCTCGGTTATCTGGTGATGTTTAACTGATAACTGAATGCAAAGTTGCCTAATGCCATTTTCACGGGACCTTGAGATCTTGTTTGGATAATCCGAAATGCGGATAGTTGATGTTTGGATAATCGAGGTTGTACTGTATTTACATAACTTCAATGGAACCTTCTGAATTCTCTGATTTAAAAGGTTACTTTTAGAGGATTCCATGCATAAGAGAATTGCCCAGTAGATTCCCAAGCAATTCCCTCAGAGTCTGCTACAGTGGTGATTCTCCAGGGTCCCAATGCACAACTCACATCTATGTTTGGATAATGACTGCCTGTAGTATGGCTAAATCATTATGCAGACCTCCCCTCAATGATTGGTTTGCACATTTATTCACATGTAACAAATCTAAACCATTTGTACTATTGAAGATGAATCAATAGTACAAATCTAAACCATTTGTACTATTGATTCATCTTCAAATGAATAAACTGAAGTAGTTTGTATTTCTCAAACATTGCTGTTGAATAAATAGATTATCATAACTTGTACCAACTTCCTTTAGGCTCAGTACTTAAGACCATAAGACCATAAGACATAGGAGTGGAAGTAAGGCCATTCGGCCCATCGAGTCCACTCCGCCATTTAATCATGGCTGATGGGCATTTCAACTCCACTTACCAGCATTCTCCCCGTAGCCCTTAATTCCTTGTGACATCAAGAATTTATCAATCTCTGCCTTGAAGACATTTAGCGTCCCGGCCTCCACTGCACTCTGCGGCAATGAATTCCACAGGACCACCACTCTCTGGCTGAAGAAATGTCTCTGCACTTCTGTTCTGAATTGACCCCCTCTAATTCTAAGGCTGTGTCCACGGGTCCTAGTCTCCTCGCCTAACGGAAACAATTTCCTAGTGTCCACCCTTTCCAAGCCATGTATTATCTTGTATGTTTCTATTAAATCTCCCCTTAATCTTCTAAACTCCAATGAATACAATCCCAGGATCCTCAGCTGTTCCTCGTATGTTAGACCCACCATTCCAGGGATCATCTATATGAATCTCCGCTGGACATGCTCCAGTGCCAGTATGTCCTTCCTGAGGTGTGGGGACCAAAACTGGGCACAGTACTCCAAATGGGGCCTAACCAGAGCTTTATAAAGTCTCAGTAGAACAACGGTGCTTTTATATTCCAAGCCTCTTGAGATAAATGACAACATTGCATTCGCTTTCTTAATCACGGACTCAACCTGCATGTTTACCTTTAGAGAATCCTCGACTAGCACTCCCAGATCCCTTTGTACTTTGGCTTTACGAATTTTCTCACCGTTTAGAAAGTAGTCTATGTTTTTATTCTTTTTTCCCAAGTGCAAGACCTCGCATTTGCTAACGTTGAATTCCATCAGCCATTTCCTGGACCACTCTCCTAAACTGTCTAGATCCTTCTGCAGCCTCCCCATTTCCTCAGTACTACCTGCCTGTCCACCTAACTTTGTATCATCGACAAACTTCGCTCGACTGCCCCCAGTCTCTTCATCCATATCATTAGTATATAATGTGAACAGCTGCGGCCCCAACGCTGAACCCTGTGGGACACCACTTGTTACTGGCTGTCATTTCGAAAAAGAACCGTTTATCCCAACTCTCTGCCTTCTGTCAGACAGCCAATCCTCAATCCATACCAGTAGCTCACTTCAAACATCATGGACCTTCACCTTGCTCAGCAGCCTCCCGTGTAGCACCTTGTCAAAGGCCATTTGGAAGTCTAGATAGACGACATCCAATGTGTTTTCCTGGTCTAACCTACTTGTCACCTCTTCAAAGAATTCCAACAGGTTTGTCAGACACGACCTCCCCTTACTAAATCCATGTTGACTTATTCTAATCAGACTCTGCTCTTCCAAGAATTTAGAAACCTCATCCTTAATGATGGATTCTAGAATTTACCAACAACCTGGGTTAGGCTAATTGGCCTGTAATTTTCCATCTTTTGTCTTGATCCTTTCTTCAACAAGGGCGATACAACAGCGATCTTCCAATCATCCGGGACTTTCCCTGACTCCAGTGACTTTTGAAAGATCTCAACCAATGCCTCCGTTATTTCCTCAGCCACCTCGTTCAGAACTCTAGGATGTATCCCATCGGGGCCAGGAGATTTATCAATTTTAAGACCTTTTAGCTTTTCTAGCACTTAATACATGTTGATGTCACAGAAAATGTTTTAACGTGGATATCACTTCAACTGTTCCTTATTAAGAAGCTGTTCTGTTATGTTCCTGTCCTTTAAAATTGGCATTTGCCATCGACATCACCTACAGGTTCAGCACATCACATGGTATGTGTGAAATCTGCAATAGGTTCACTTAAATCGGTTGGTTAATGGCAAGCATTTGTTTTATTTTGCAGTGAGTTGTTTTTATAACAAAATTCAAGTGTGCACTTGTACACAATCCTTTACAGTACATAAGCTCATTCTTTTCTCTCACTCAATATTTTATCCCAGTTTCTGGATCTGATAATAGCTCTGAGGATAACTTTTCATAGCCTGGATACGGTAAAATTAGTTAATGAGTGACAATGGTAATCCAGCACTTAATAGCCCACTCTTAGTATTTAAGTTGGTGCTGCCATTTTCTTTGGGGTCTTCACAAGAGAAGTCAAGGAGTCTGCTATTTCAGGGTGAAGCCTAGTTTTAAGTTTGGTCCTCTGATGTACGTAGGATTTCATAGGGGAATGTCGTGGTACAAATATGCACAATATACATTGAGCATCTTCTGCAGCCAAGCCAAATGGAGCAGCCAAGCCAAATTCCTTCAAATCTACCTGAAAAAACAGCTCATGCCATGTATTTTTTAAACTAGTTTATTTAAGGCACTTCTATAATATATCTGCTGCTCTCTGCAGGCCTAACTGCATCACACAATATCTTAAGGTACAATTTCCAGCTCAGCTCTGTGGAAGAGTTGCCAGGAAACCTGCTCTGTTCCCAGCCAGTAAATTGACTGGTGCAATGATTTCCAGTATAATTATATAGCTTTTGTAGCTTACTAATAATAAACAACTGATGCTCAAACTTCATAATAAGTTAGAACTTCCAGCATAGACTTCAGGGTGTGGTGTGAATGTTGTCTCTATTGCCCGTCTGAATGAAAGTGCTATGAAGTCGATAACAGCAGTCTTGAAGAAGCCTTGGTAAGGCTGAACAAATAGCTTAATAAATTGGTAAAAGTAGCAATTCATTCAGGATTATCCAATAGGTTAGGCAACTTTATCAAATTTGCAAAGTAAAACATGTAATCTAACTCCTGTGGAATCACGTTTTGTCAGCAATGGTTACTGTTTCCAAATATAGACAATCCCTATATGTCTCACACTGATGAGGTCATAGTGATTGACAAACATTGCCAAAAACAAAAAAAATGAGTGTCACTGACCAAAATTTTTGCTTTTGTTATAATTTACACTGTTTTACTTTGCATCAGTCTGACCAAACAGTTTCAAAATTAATTGGTATAGACGGATATGCAGCAGAGCAGCCTGCTGAGTCATTGTTCAATATTCTCATCATTTCCCATAAAGCATGTTGGCACAAAATCCACAGCAATTCTGGTACAGTCCTGCTGTCTTTAGTAAATGTTTGTTGGAATAGCTGGAGACCAGGCTGGAACCATAGTCTGCTTACATTGAGAGCACGAGACATTCATGGACAGAGTGCAACGGGTAAATGGGGGTGGGATGAAGGTGATAAGCCAGAGAGGAGGGTGGAGTGGATAGGTGGAAAGGAAGATAGGCAGGTAGGTCAAGTCATGGGGACAGTGCTGAGCTGGAAGTTTGGAACTGGGGTGAGGTGGGGGGAGGGGAAATGAGAAAACTGGTGAAGTCCACATTGATGCACTGGGGTTGAAGTGTTCCGAGGTGGAAGATGAGGTATTCTTCCTCCAGGCGTTGGGTGGTGAAGGAGCGGCAGTGAAGGAGGCCCAGGACCTCCATGTCCTCAGCAGAGTGGGAGGGGGAGTTGAAATGTTGGGCTACAGGGTGGTGTGGTTGATTGGTGCGGATGTCCCGGAGATGTTCTTAAAGTGCTCTGCTAGGAGGCGTCCAGTCTCCCCAATGTAGAGGAGACTGCATCAGGAGCAACGGATACAATAAATGATATTAGTGAATGTGCAGGTAAAACTTTGATGGATAGATTACTTACAGTGTGGAAACAGGCCCTTCGGCCCAACAAGTACACACCAACCCGCTGAAGCGCACCCACCCAGACCCATTCCCCGACACTACGGGCAATTTAGCATGGCCAATTCATCAAACCTGCACCTTTTTGGACTGTGGGAGGAAACCGGAGCACCTGGAGGAAACCCACACAGACACAGGGAGAATGTGCAAACTCCACACAGTCAGTCGCTTGAGGCGGGAATTGAACCCGGGTCTCTAGCGCTGTGAGGCAGCAGTGCTAACCACTGTGCTACCATGCCGCCCTTTGTGGAAGACTCCTTTGGGGCCTTGGATGGAGGTGAGGGAGGAGGTGTGGGCGCAGGTTTTGCAATTCCTGCAGTGGCAGGGGAAGGTGCCAGGATGGGAGGGTGGGTTGTTGGGTGCTTGAACCTGACCAGGTAGTCACGGAGGGAATGGTCTTTGTGGAAGGCGGAAAGGGGTGGGAAGGGAAATACATTCCTGGTGGTGGGGTCTGTTTGCAGGTGGCGGAAATGTCGTCAGATGATTTGGTTTATGCAAAGGTTGGTAGGGTGGAAAGTGAGCACCGGGGGTTCTGTCCTTGTTACGGTTGGAGGGGCAGGGTCTGACGGCGGAGGCAGGGAATGTGGACGAGATACGTTGGAGGGCATCTTTAACCACGTGGGAAGGGAAATTGCATTCTCTAAAGGAGGCCATCTGGTGTGTTCTGTGGTGGAACTGGTCCTCCTGGGAGCAGATACGGCAGAGGCGGAGGAATTGGGAATACGGAATGGCATTTTTGCATGATGTAGGGTGGGAAGAGGTGTAATCCAGGTAGCTGTGGGAGTTGGTGCTCACCTTCCACCCCACCAACCTTCACATAAACCAAATCAACCGACGACATTTCCGCCATCTCCAAACGGACCCCACCACCAGGGATGTATTTCCCTCCCCACCCCTTTCCACCTTCTGCCAAGACCGTTCCTTCCGTGGATACCTGGTCAGGTCCACGCCCCCCTCCAACCCATCCTCCCATCCTGGGACCTTCCCCTGCCACCACAGGAATTGCAATACCTGCACCCACACCTCCTCCCTCACCTCCATCCAAGGCCCAAAAGGAATTTTCCACATTCATCAAAGTTTTACCTGCACATCCACCAACATCATTTATTGTATCCGTTGCTCCCGATGCAGTCTCCTCTACATTGGGGAGACTGGACGCCTCCTAGCAGAGCACTTTAGGGAACATCTCTGGGACACCTGCACCAATCAACCACACCGCCCCGTGGCCCGACATTTCAACTCCCCCTCCCACTCAACTGAAGACATGGAGTCCTGGGCGTCCTTCACCACCGCTCCCTCAGCACCCAATGCCTGGAGGAAGAATGCCTCATCTTCCACCTCAGAACACTTCAACCCAGGGCATCAATGTGGATTTCACCAGTTTTCTCATTTCCCCTTCCACCAGCTTAGCACTGTCCCCATGACTTGACTTACCTG
The DNA here is from genome assembly GCF_020745735.1 of Hemiscyllium ocellatum. NCBI lineage: Eukaryota > Metazoa > Chordata > Chondrichthyes > Orectolobiformes > Hemiscylliidae > Hemiscyllium > Hemiscyllium ocellatum. The sequence continues at coordinate 64,121,110 of NC_083403.1, forward strand.
CCTATCTTCCTTTCAACCTATCCACTCCACCCTCCTCTCTGACTTATCACTTTCATCCCACCCCCATTCACCAATTGTACTCTGTGCTACTTTCTCCCCACCCCCACCCTCCTCTCATTAATCTCTCCACCCTTCAGGTACTCTGCCTCTTTCCAGAAGAAGGGCTTTTGCTCGAAACGTCAATTTCCAAGTTCCTTGGATGCTGCCTGAAGTGCTGTGCTTTTCAAACATCACTCTAATCCATAATCAATTCTGACACTGGATGCCGAAAGTGCAAAACCTTTCCAAACCATGTCTTTAACCAATGGGCAAAGAAACATTCTCTTTATTATGTATAGAACAATTTGGTATGTAGTGTGATAATAATTGCATCTAAAGATGATGTATAAACATTTTGTTTACTTGTCCAATTACTTTCCTAATGTGTTGTCATTAACCTGCAGAGTACTGAACTCTTTATTCTCACATATGGAACTCTGGTAGCACAGTTGTGTGAAGACTATGAAAAGGATGAGGATATCAACAAACAGCTGGACAAAATGTGAGTGATAATTATAGCACGGGTCAGCCATTATCAAAGAAACAAGGATGATCAGTAAAATACCCAGGCTAAAATAAGAGCAAAAATGTCCCATTTTGCATTTAAGAAGCATGCAGTTAGAATTCCATTGTTTACATATCTGTATGTGCGTCAAATAAAACACCAGTCGAGACAGTGGATACACAAAGTTTTATAGAATTAATCTTGTTTTTCTGCAGGTTGGAGGATTTACCCACGGAGAGATATTTTTAAGAAACGGAATGTATTTCATAAGAATCATTCACCCTGGTGTAGAACCATAAGCTGAATCTTACATTCAAAAGATTTACAAGGATGTTGCCAGGGTTTGAGCTGAATAGTCTGGGGCTGTTTTCCCTGAAGAGTCAAATGCTGAGGAGTAACCTTGTAGAGGTTTATACAATCATGAGGGGCATGGATAAGATAAATAGACAATGTCTTTTTTCTGGGGTTCAGGAGTCCAGAACTAGAGGGCGTAGGTTAGGGTGAGAGGGAAAGATTTTAAAGGGACCTGAGGGATAACATGCAGGGGGTGGTGCATGTATGGAATGAGCTGCCAGAGAAATTGGTGAAGGCTGATACAATTACAACATTTAAAAGGTATCTGAATGGGTATATGAATAGGAAGGGTTTAGAGGGATATGGACCAAATGCTGGCAAGCAAAATTAGATTAGGTTGGGATATCTGGTCAGAGTTGGACCAAAGGGGTCTGTTTCTGTGCTGTATGTCTCCTTGACTCTATGTCTAAGTTGCACTGAGATTTCTTTTTGGAATGTCTGTTGTTTTATTTGTGCTCATGGTTGTTGACTGTAAATAAAAACCCATCATTGGAATTTTTGATTGCTTGTCTCTCGATTGGGCAATGACATGCAGGTCTACAGTGGGCAGTGGGGACAGAGAGTGTTCACATGCTATATAGGTAAGAACGGGTTAACTGCATTTCCTAGTATCTGGAAGATGACTAGGGTGAGGGAATGCTGTTGCATGTGTGAGGGAGTGTCAGCCATGTCAGCAGTATGCCATGGGCAACATAACTTTGTGCTGCTCTGCCATTATGCTACTGGTGACAGGCAATGCCAGGTTGCCAACACTTTCCACTAACCTACAAAAGGCATTAATGAAGTTTTTACAAATTCTCATGGAAGCTGAACTCTTCAATTAAAACTTGCTGATTTAAGATTTTTTAAAACTCTTATATTGCAGTAATTATCTTTTCTGGATCAATACATTGAGGAACCAACTAGAGAACAGGCCATCATAGATTGGGTATTGTGCAATCAGAAATGAATAATTCACAATCTAGCTATGCAAGATCTCTTAGTGTAGAGTGAGAATGATATGGTAGAATTCTTTGTAAAGATGGAGAGTGATGTAGTTGATTCCAAGAGCAGGGTCCTGAATCTAAATAAGAGAAACTATGATGGTTTGACACACAAACTGTCTATGATAAATTCAGAAATGTTGCTTAAATAGATGATAGTGAATAGCCAATAACAAACATTGAGATGCATATGGAGATTGCAACAATTGTTCATTCCTATCTGGCACAAAAAATGTGAAAACCTCCACCTTTTCCTCTGGCAGCTCTGTCCATACACTTACCACCCTCTGTGTGAAAATGTTGCCCCTTAGATCTCTTTTATATCTTTCCCCTCTCACCCTAAACCTATACCTTCTAGTTCTGGACTCCCCCCAACCCAGGGAAAGGACTTTGTCTATTTATCCTATCCATGCCCCTCATGATTTTATAACCTCTATAAGGTCACCCCTCAGTCTTCAACACTCTAGGAAAAACAGCCCCAGCCTACTCATCCTCTCCTTATTGTTCAAATTCTTCAACCCTGGTAACATCCTTGTAAATCTTTTTTGACCCTTTCAAGTTTCACAACATCGTTCCAGTAGGAAGGAGACCAGAGTATTCTGAAAGTGGCCTAATCAATGTCCTGTACAACTGCAACATGTCCACCCAACTCCTGTACTCAATGCCATGACCAATAAAGGAAAGCATACCAAATGTCTTCTTCACGATCCTATCTACTTGTGACTCTACTTTCAAGGAACTATGAACCTGCACTCCAAGGTCTCTTTGTTCAGCAACATTCCCTAGGACCTTATCATTAAGTGTATAAGTCCTGCTAAGATTTGCTTTCCCAAAATGCAGCACCTCATATTTGTCTAAATTAAACTCCACCTGCCATTCCTCAGCCTATTGGCCCATCTGATCAAAATCCAGTTGTAATCTGAGGTAAACTTCTTTGCTATCCACTACACCTCCAATTGTGGTGTCATCTGCAAACTTACTAAGTATACCTCATACACTCACATCCAAATAATTTATATAAATGATGAAAAGTAGTGGATCCAGCACCAATTCTTGTGGCACTCCACTGGTCATAGGCCTCCAGTCTGAAAAGCAACCCTCTACCACCATCCGCTGAATAAAAGCTGATAAATCCCCAGCTGAAAATATATATCCTTCTAAAGGAAGTGTATTAGAAATAATCAATGCATTGGTCGTCATCTTTCAAGATTGTATGGATTCTGGAAGAGTTGCTACAGATTGGAAGCTAATGTAAGCCCAGTATTGAAAAAGGAGGGAGAGAAAATGAAGAATTATAGAAAAGGTAGTCTGACATCGATAGGAGGAAAAATGCTAGAGGCCATCTTAAAAGATTTAATGACTAGGCACCTGGAAAACAGTTGTGGAATAAAGTCAACATGGATTTATGAAAGGGAAAATAAGCTTGGCAAATTGACTAGAAATTTTCAAGAATGTGACAATTAGAATTGATAATGAGGAACCAGTGAATGCGGTTTACCTAGACTTTCAGAAAGCTTTCAGTAAGGCCCTACATAAGAGATTGGCACATAAAATAAAAGTGCATGGGTTTGGGCTAGAATACTGACATAGATACAGAATTGGCTGGCAGATAGGAAACAAAGAGTAGGAATAAATAAAGCTTTTTTCCTCTTGGTTGGCAATGACTAAGGGAGTGTTAGAGGAAACAGGACTTGGACCCCAGCTATTATTGATATATCTTTATATAGTAGTCCTCCCGTACCCACGGGGGACATGTCCCAGGACCTACCGTAGAAGGCTGAAACTGCAGGGAAGAGCGTACCCATTCATTTAAATGGGAAGCCTCCTGATTCCTGGTTCTGTAAAGTTCCCTTTTATATGTTTGGGCCACGGGAAACTGTGGGTAATTGAAACCGCAGAAAATGATACCGCAGGTATGGGAGTTGCCCTGTAACAAATTAACGGTCTAATGAGAGAACTAAATATTTTTAAGTTTGCATATGACCTAAAGCTGTCTGGGAGGGTGAACTGAAAGGAAGATGTTGAGATGATTTCCTGTGATTTTTGCAAGTTGAGAAAGTGGGTGAATCCATAACAGATTAAGTTTAATGTATCTAAATGTGAGATTATACACTTTGGTGGCAAAAACAGGAAGGCCGATTATTACTTGAGTAATGGTAGATTCGGGAAGAGGGTGGTGTAACAAGACCTGAGTGCCATTGTATCCCCATAGCTGAAAGAAAGCTGATAGGAAGTGAAGGAATGGTGATATATTTCCAAGTCAGGCCAATGTTTAACTTGGTGGGGTCTTGCAGGTGGTAGTGCTCCAACGTATCTGCTGCCCTTGGCCTTCGAGATGGACATGGTCGTAGGTTTGGAAGAGAGCTTCTTCAAGGAAGGCATCCTTGTAAGAGGATTCGCAGTAGGTTAAAATCTTCTGGAAGAAAGTGAGGACTGCAGATGAGGGAGGAAGAGAGCTTCTTCAAGGAAGGCATCCTCACTTTCTTCTAGAAGGTTTTAACCTACTGTGAATTTTCTTACAAGGATGCCTTTCTTGAAGAAGCTCTCTTCCTCCCTCTCTCCTGCTCCTCGGATGCTGCCTGACCTGCTGCGCTTTTCCAGCAACACATTTTCAGCTCTGATCTCCAGCATCTGCAGTCCTCACTTTCTTCATGGTCGTAGGTTTGGAAAGCACTGTCGAAGGATTTCTGCATGCATCCTGGGTAGATGGTCCACACCTGTGTTACTGAATATCTATGATGCAGGAAGTAGATGTTTAGAGAAGTGATACCAATCAAGCAGGTTGCTTTGAATTGGATGTTGTCAAGTGTTGTTGAAGCTAAATACTATGTTGATCTTCCTAGTGAGAGGATTCGAGTACAAGAGAAAGGATGTCTTGCTGTAATTGTACAAGGCCTTGGTGAGACCAATCCTGGAATATGGTGTGCTTTTTCATCTCCTTATTTGAGGAAGGATGTTCTGTCTATGGAAGGAGTGCAATAAAGATTTGCCAAGCTGATTCCTGGGATGGCAGGACTGATGTATGAACAGAATGAGTGGTGATCTCATAGGAACATATGAAGTTCTAACAGGTCAAATGCAGCAAGGACCAGGGACCAGAATTATGGTTCACGATTAAGGATACAAGGTAGGCCATTTAGGACTGAGAATAAGAGAAGCGTCTTCACTCAAAGGGTGGCAAACCTATGGAATTTTATGTCACAAAAAGCAGTTGAGGCTGAACACCCATTGTTTTCATGAACAAAGGGTTCAAAGGGTATAGACAGAAAGGCCAAAGGGTTCAAAGGATATTGACAGAAAGTGAGAACATTAGGCCAAGATAATATTAAATGGCAGAGGTTTGAAAGGCTGAATGGCCTACTCCTGCTTCTATTCTTTCTGTTTCTCTGTTTATGTTTCTCTTATAAGGTCAGAAGTGGGAATGTTCACTGATTACTCCACATTGTTCAGCACCATTCATAACTACTCAGATTCTGAAGCACTTCACATCCAAATGCAGCAAGACCTGGACATTATCCAGGGTTATGCTGAAAAATCTTCGAGGAGAAAGTGAGGACTGCAAATACTGCAGATCAGAGCTGAAAATGTGTTGCTGGAAAAGCGCAGCATGTCAGGCAGCATCCAAAGAGCAGGAGAATCGATGTTTCGAGCATGAGCCCTTCTTCCAGAAGAAGGGCTCATGCCCGAAACATCGATTCTCCTGCTCTTTGGATGCTGCCTGACCTGCTGCGCTTTTCCAGCAACACATTTTCAGTTATGCTGAAAAATGGCAAGTAATATTTTCGCCACACATACATCAGGCAATGGTTGTCTTCAGCAGGAGAGAATCTAATTCTTGTCCTTTAACATTCAATGGTGTTTTCCTCATTGAATCCCACACTATTAAATCCTGGGTGTTACCATTGACCAGAAGTTCAACTGGACTACCACATGAGCATAGTGGCTACAAGATAGGCCAGTGGCCAGCAATAAGGCAGTGACTTCCTGACTCCCCAGATCTTTCCACTATCTACAAAGTACAAGTCAGTAGTGTGATGGAATGCACCATACTTGCCGGGATTAGTGCAGCTTCAACAACATTTGACAACATCCAATTCAAAGCAACCTAGTTGATTGGTATCACTTCTCTAATCATCTACTTCCTGCTCCATAGATATTCTGTAACACAGGTGTATACCATCTACCCAGGATGCATGCAGAAATCCTTCCAAATCTACAACCATGTGCACCTAGAAGGCCAAGTGCAGCAGATATGTTGGAGCACTATCACCTGCAAGACCCCACCAAGTCAACCACTGTCCTGACTTGGAAATATATCACCATTCCTCCAGTCTTACTGTGTCAGAATCCTAGAAGTCCCTCCTTAATGGCATTATATGTCCACCTTCAGCAAATGGTCTGTAGTAATTCAAGAAGGCTGCTCATCATCACCTTCTCAAGGACAAATAAGGATGTGTAATAAATGCTGGCTTAACCAATAATGCCCACATTGCATGAATTAATTTTTAGAATTCCAGCCATTCCATAAGGGTGCAAGTACAGACCAAAGTCATTTTGTATGAAATAATAGCCATCATGCTTAAACATAGTGGCAGGATAAAACTGAACTGTGCAACCTTCATTCCTGTTATGTCAATTTTCTTTAGCTCTAATTAAAATAAAGCATATCTTTTGAGACTTCAGGAAATATTTCACCAACAGTAATTGCTCAGCTTTGGATGTTTTAACCTTTCCCTTGTTGCTATTTCATTTGCAGTAAATCATCAGTGAGAGTAAGACCCCTAATTGAACTTATGTTTATATCATTTTACTGGGTAATAAAAGGAATTTCCCGTACATTAGTCATATAACATCTGTGTGTTGCAATTGACAGGAAATATTAGAAGCTGATCTTTTCCTCTCAATGAGAGATAACAGCCCAGACCCAAACAACATTGAACCCACCTGCTTGCCATTAATGTTATTTTCTGGAGTTGGCAGGAACTAGTAAATTACAGTATGTAAGTAACCAACTGGCAAAAGATAAAACTGAAAGCACGTCATGTGTAGACATGCAAAAGTGGAAAGTTGGCAGGGCTCCTAAGAAGAGGAAAGCTGAGGTGCACTAAGGGGATTGCTTTGTTGCAGTCACTGAGTGAAGTTTGAATACAGCTGAAATCTAGTATACTGAATACAGGATTTTAGATTTCTCCAAGAACAGCCATTTAAGATGGACAGCATGATGGCTCAGTGGTTATCACTGCTGCCTCACAGCACTGGTGACCTGAGCTCAATTCCAACCATGGGTGACTGTGTGGGATTTCTGTGCTCTCCCTGTGTCTATGTTGGTTTCCTCCCACAGTCCAGTGATGTGGATTGGCCATGGTAAATTGCCCCCCAGTATTTAGGGATATGGAAGTTAAGTGGATTAGCCATGGGAAATATTGGGGGAATGGGTCTGGAAGGATGCTCTTTGGACAGTTGGTGTGAACATTTTGGACTGAATGGCCTGTATCCGCACTGTAGGAATTCTATGAAAAAGATAGTGATGTGGATGCATAGCTCAGGCCCTTAATTAGACATTAACATTTGAAAAATTAGGCTATAAATTTGTTGGCAACTCCCTGACCTACAATTGTAATTGTAAGGTTAAAAATTGTTTTTGGTACCAACATAGTGTTTTTATATCCCTGTTGTAATAGCAGCATTAATGCAATACCTGCAATAGTTTCTATCTTCAAAACAATAACAGACAGAGGAGTATCAGCATAAATTTCATTTCATCTCTGAGTTAGAAAGCCTGGGTTCAAGTCCTACCTTCTACAGAGGTGTGCCAGAACATCTCTGAACAGGTTAATTAGAAATGATCTAGATATTATTTTAAAGGGAGAGAATTTTATTAGATTCCCTACAGCGTGGAAACAGACGCTTTGGTTCAACAAGTCCACACTGACCCTCTGAAGAATAACCCACTCAAACCCATTTACCTCTGACTAATGCACCTAACACTATAGGCAATTTAACATGGTTAATTCACGGGACCCGCACATTGTTGGACTGTGGGAGGAAACCGGAGCACCCAAAGGAAACCCATACAGACACAGGGAGAATGTGCAAACTCCACACAGACAGTCGCCAGAGGCTGGAATCAAACCTGGGATCCTGGTGCTGTGAGGTAGCAGTGCTAACCACTGAGCTACCAAACCTATTTAGGGAAAGACATTCCGAGAATGAAACTTTGGTGGTTGAAGGCATGGTCACCAACAGAGGGAGGGTAGAACAAAAACCAGAGCCTAAGGCATGGTCACTATATTGGGAGTGCTGTTGTAGGACAAGAGCATTTACAAGTACGAAACAATCCAAATATGATTGATTTAAATACATAAATAAGAATTTTATAGAGGTACTGGAGAACCAAGAGTCAATTTAGCCATCAAATTCACTGGTGATGGATGAGCAATAAATGGTCTTCCCAATGAAGAGAAGTGTGTTTCATTGAAGGCTGTACATAGGAGAAGTAATCTTTAACTATAGGTATTATTGGCAAAGTTGGGATAAGTGAGGGAGGTTGGTATTGATGCATGTGGATGTTGCTGTCATAGAGTACTGCAGATGAATAACAGTGGGCTCTGAAGCCATTGTTGGACTCACGCTGAATATGAATGCAAAGGTAAGAGTGGAGTGTTCTTCCAGAACTATACAGAGGAGAAGAGGCAAACTGACCATATCAAAAGTCAAAAGGAAGTTGTGAGGAAGACAATTGATAACAGGCCACAGTTATAGAGAATGACATTTATGACCTTGACTAGACCTTTTTTCTCAGTTCTGATGGAGAGATTGAAACTTTTGGCTTTGAGCTTAAAACCTCTGGTGGTAAAAAGAACAGAATTGGTTTGATGGGTAAGAGGGAAGGGTTGAAGCAGCAGAGACAGTTGAAAGAGAATCCATCCAGAATTTCTTCCAAAAATCTTCTAGTTGGGTTGTTTGGTCCATGATCTTTGCTGAGCATCACCTGAATCCTCCAATATTTAAATACAACCAGAAGGATAAGGGCAGCAGATACATGGGGACACCACTATATATGAGCTCTCCTCTAAGCCGTGCATCATCATGGCTTGGAGATATATTGCCATTCTTCAGTGTCGCTGGGTAAAAATCCTGGAAACACACATACTCTTGGAGTGTACCTATACACATGGATTGCAGAAGTCCAGGACGATAGTTCACCATCTCCAGGGCAACTAAGGACAAACAACAAAAATTAGCCTATCCAGTGATACCCACACCTCATAAACAAATTAAGAAAAATACTTTTGCTAAGGTTATGGCAACTAATCATCAATTCATCCAAGAAAATTCCTTTACCTGAAGTAAATGCAGTAGAAAGTATTGTTAGAAGGGAATTTGGGATGTCAAATCATCAGGGAGGTCATCACAAATTAATTAATTGTTAATAAAACCATGACAAATTGTAGCTTCTTAATATTTATTGTAATTTTATTGATTTATTTACGATAATATGAAATGTATTGCAATGAAAAAGGCTATTATCTTAGCTTGTCCAAACAGATGTGCATATCTCACACTGGTCTCCTCCCATTATATCTTTCCCATCTTGAACTTTAAGCATATATTTCTATTTCTTGTTTTCTCAACTACTTATCTAATTTCCCTCAGAGATTGTTTAAGCTATATGGTTCAACTGATAATGAGTTCCTCCTGCTAACTGTTAATAAAGCAATATCTCTTCTTGCCTTTTGAATTTAGGAGTAAACTTATTTTAACTTTGTTTGCTTTCTGTAAAGGGGGCGTAACATTGGCATGAAGCTGGTAGAAGATTTTCTGGCTCGATCAAATATTGCACAATGTCGTAATTTTTATGAAACAGCCGATGTAATTGCGAAGGTAAGACATATTGAGCATATTGAAGGTAAGCTTTAACCCTCAAAAATGGATCAATCTATGTTAAAGCTTTAAAAATCTCAAACCCAAGCAGCTTTAAATAGGCTCACATTGGAGGTAATCAAAGGATTATCATCATAGGATGTCAGGAATGCTAATAACACATCCCAGCTTGAGGGTACACCATTTAGAGTTGTATCTCCATTGTAATTTAATAACCGTCAACCGAGTTTCCTGAGCTTTGGGAAACCCAGCAGCTAAGGGGAGGTAAAGACTGCTACGTGGAAGTGGTAAGTGGTGTACCATCAATATTGTGGAGTTGGAAGAGCAGGAATAAGTGCTCCTGGTCCACCAAGTTAATCAACATTTATCCCAATGGTTGTATTTCCACCCTCCCCCTACACTATTCCTCTATTCCTTCTCAATAAATCTCTAATCCAGCCAAAGGAAGTCCTCCTCCTGTTCTTTTCCAATCACTTTCCATCCTGACGCCACGCACCCAATCTTTCCAATTCCTTCCTCCTCTGCATTCTTTAATTACAGCCTCCGATATTCCCCTTATCCTTCTGATCATCTCCCATTCCTTCCTTTGTGCCTTGACCCATCTCAAATAATTTTGCTCAAACTGTTTGTCATCACATCCAATGTGGGCGGCACGGTGGCACAGTGGTTAGCACTGCTGCCTCACAGTGCCTGAGACCCGGGTTCAATTCCCTACTCAGGCGACTGACTTTGTGGAGTTTGCACGTTCTCCCCGTGTCTGTGTGGGTTTCCTCTGGGTGCTCCGGTTTCCTCCCACAGTCCAAAGATGTGCAGGTCAGGTGAATTGGCCGTGCTAAATTGCCCGTAGTGTTAGGTAAGGGGTAAATGTAGGGGTATGGGTGGGTTGCGCTTCGGCGGGTCGGTGTGGACTTGTTGGGCCGAAGGGCCTGTTTCCACACTGTAAGTCTAATCTAATCTAATCAATCTCTCCATACCACCTCCAACCTCCCCTCTTGGATAATTAGCAGCCAATTTCTAAATGCCCCACTCTGACTAATGCTTCTGCCTCACTTCTATCCTGACTTCCATCTGATCTCACACCCCAATGAACATTTCACCTCCTTGCTGGCCTACCAATATTCCAATCTCCTCCCCTCAGTATCCAACCTCTCCTCACCCTTCCTCATCTCTCCGGCTTTTTTCAACCTGCCTCTCCCTTGCCTCCTCGTGCCCTACTGCCTACTTGCGTAACAGTGGGACAGACTGTCATGCTAGCTGGCATCAACAGGGAAATAAAGGCAAGAAAGGATAATCAGATCTAATTGCTATATTCAGCAGAACCTGAGAGAAACTCATTCTCCTGGATTTTCTATACACAAAATAGCCTGACCATTGCCTTCCCACCTCTTTATTAATATTGAAACAGTTATTTTGAAAGAAAAAGAGACTGAGCTTTCATTGATTTACGTAAACATTGCAGATGTTATGATTCCAATGAAGTGAGCATCGATCAGTTCAAATATTAATGGAGGTTGAAAGCATTCAATTTAATTGTGCAATCAGTCAAGAATTAATTTTGTCAATAAAGTACATTTGCATTCATTTTCAACATGCAGTTCCTGTACTTTGACTATTACATAATATGCGAAGTGAAAAATTACAACTGCAGAAATCACTGATCCCACTGTTTGCTGATAAGTTAAATAAATAATGTGTGATGATACTATGGCTTTAAGAAGTGTAGCTTGTCATGGTTTTTTAATGAAAAAAAGGCTAAGATGAGGTGACAAGTAGTCTGCTCCACAGCCATTAAAGTTCTTGGATTTTTATTTAAAGTTGGAACAACAGAAGCACCCTGAATGGGTGGGGTCTAGATCTAGATTTTAGTTTTAGCCTTCAGTAGCAATTGCTGAGGTCTTGGAGCTGGATGTGGAAGCTCTTATTCCTCTCTCTGTTATGGCTAAAAGCTGGGGTTCTCTTCCTGCTGCTGGAATTGAATGCGAGACAATCTATTTTTCTGAATTTGCCTTTGCCAAGGGTGTGTTTATGCGATGTTACTATATTGGAACAGTTAGTTAGTAGTAGTTAATATATAATATTGTGTCAAGCATGTCAATAGAGTTGCAGTTAAGCTAATTCTTTTGTTTTATTTTCATTTTGACTGTATTTTAATTATAGTGTATGAATAAAGTATATTTTGTTTCAAGCCTCATAGTTTGACCAATTGAATTGTATGTAGAACACAATGCCTTACACTTAAATTTAAAATAAGAAAAAGTTATGGTGTAGGCTATCTTCTTATTATATTTTGGGGGGATTTGGTCTTGTCCATAACAAATGCTAACTTAAGATCTTATTGATGGAGTTAGGGTCTTGAACCTTTTGGCTCCTAATTTCCTTCGGAAGTTTTTGCCAGAACTCTGTCACTCTCAAGATTTTCCATATGACCATTGCAAAGGTGGAACCAGTGCCCGGTGATTTCAGGGAAAGACTTACTAGGTTGGGGAGTTCCTACTAACTTGGCTTAGTCGGGATATCGAACAGAATCGAAGAGTTCCATGCTGAATGAGATAAAATGTGGCTCCTAATAAATATAACCAGTGGAGTTAGAGCAGCCTGGGAACCTCTTTTTCCAAGTATGGTGGATTAGGACCAGAGTTAACTAGCCGCATTGGATGGGCAAGTGTCAAAAATAGACATACGATAGCACAAGAGCCAACTACCACTAATCATTATCAATGTAACTCCACAAATTCCTTTGTACTCTCTCCTGGAAGGAAATAGCTAGGCATAATCCTGGGAATATGACTCACCAGACTTTCAGCGCTATATTGGTTTGAGAATCATAGAATCGCTACAGTGCAGGAGCAGGCCATTCAGCCCATCAGATCCACACCGGCCCTCCAAACAGCATCCTATCCTATCCCTATGACCCTGCATTTTCCATGGCTTATCCACTTAACCTACACATCTTTGGACTGAGGGAGGAAACCAGAGCACCTGGAGGAAGTCAATGCAGACACAGGGAGAATGGGCAAACTCCACACAGACAGTTGCCTGAGGCTGGAATTGAGTTGGGATCCCTGGCGCTGTGAGGCACCATGACCCCATTCTTTTTTATAATTTCTCTGATTCTTTTCCGATGTTGCATTTTATTTCCTGTTTTGAAGATACTGATTAATACTGGAACACCATTTCACAAAACTTTTTTTTAATTTGCAACAAGCTAGGGCCATTATAACCCAATCCAATCTTCCCACAGTTGCTACTGTAAATGTACATTTTCCAGCAAGAAAATTAAGAGCAACAGTACATGTGTATATATTTCAGAACATCTTAATGAATTCCATTGACAGTGAAACAATAAAAATAAGCATTTATTTAATATCTCTACATAGCTACACCCTCTGCAATTAGGCTCTCTTGTTTATCACAGTATATTCCACCATCTTTTTAAATTCTTACTTCCTAAATATTAATTAAAACATTGTTCCTGCTAGTGGACAAATCGGCAGAACAAGAGGGTACAGATTTATTAACAAAGGGGGTATTGGAGACCTAAGGAGAAACCTTCACATACCGCAAGTGATTAAGATCTAGAAAGCTCTGATCAGAGAGTGCTGGAGACAGGTTCAGCCGAACCATTCAGGAGAGAATTGGATTATTATCTGAAATGCAAGAAAGTGCAAGGCAATGGGAGAAGGCAGATGAAAGACACTGTATGAACTGTTCCTTCAGAGAGCCAATACATCATGATAGGTTGAATGGCAGCCATCTGTGCTATATCAAGTTTATCATTCTGTCAAACACTCACCTGTTCTTTTTATGTTGGACCCTTTTCATGTACCTTTTAAAACTTTCATTCTAATCACCCCACTACATTTTATATAATGTTGATAGTTATCTTCAGTCTTGTTAACCTTAAATTTACCATATGTGATGTAAGTTGTAAATCAAAAAATTGTCATGTATATACTCCAGACTGGAGAAATAATCAGCATGCGTATCATGTTAACATATTAATGGGAATATTTTAATAGAGAGGACAGACCAGAAAAAAGTGTATTTATGATAGTGAAAGTAGTAGGGCAGAGCAGTGGGCACAGCGGCTAGCACTGCTGCCTTACAGCACCAGGGACCCAGGTTGGATTGCAGCTGTGGGTGACTGTCTCTTTGGATTTTGCACAAAATGTTGGATGTTTCAATTTCCTCCCACTGAGCAAATGTGTGCAGGTTAGGTGGATTGGTGAGGTAAATTGTCCCACTGTGTCCAGGAATGTGGATTAGCCAGAGTAAAATAAAAGGTTACAGTGGGAGTATTGGGAGTGGGTGAGATGCTCTTCAGAGGGTCACTTTAGACTTGATGGGCTGAATGGCCTCTTTTTAAACTGTAGGGATGCTATGGTTCTAAATAGTGAGTGAAATAAAAATTTCAGGATATTTGGAGGATGAATCAGAAATTGAAAATTCAAAAGTAATAAGATTGGAGAATGCAGAGATGCTGAGAAAGTTATATAGCATGATATTCTACCTTCCAGAAAACTATTGACATGACTTACCAAAGGTTTTTACTGAATCATAAAGCAATTCTCAAAGATAAGAAAGATTAAGCAAAGTTGTGTAAGTAATGAAAGAAAATGGTATCAAACTCTCTCTATATATGAAACAGAGAAAGGAATTTGCTCCCTGTAGAGGCTTTGATTATAGTAAACTGATATCGTTGGTGATATTGTTCTGCTGTATACTTCAAGGTCTGATAAATTGTGTAATACATAAATAGCTTGGTTTGTTCTCTTTTATCTTAATTTCTTATGTGCAATAAACTTCTATTTTATTGTTAAAGCCAAATCTGTAACATTGTATGTTTATGCTTGTGAAAGATCACCATATTAAATGTTTAAAAATCAAATCAACTTTCAGTCTGGGAGCTCACTTATCCAGTATTAACATTAGCTGTGATCCTGCATTCCTATTCAATGTCAGTTTAGTTGTAATCTTTCAATTTGTAAAGGAAATTGCATGTCTTGAATCATTCTATTACTTGCCTCATGGAAAATATTTATTTTATTTGCCACTGCAACTTATATTTGAAGATGTCTTACCTTCATCAATATCCAGTAACCGTGTCTGCCCTGTTAATTTGGACAAAATCATTTTAAAAAATTGTATTTAGCCTTTCTTTTGAGTCTAGCTCTATTGTACTTCATTCTTCAGTGTCTTTTTCCAGTGTCCCTGGTGTGGATGTGCCAGTGTTGGACTGAGATGGACAAAGTTAAAAATCACACAACAGCAGGTCTCCATTAGCTACCTGGCGAAGGTACTGCACTCTGAAAACTTGTACTTTCAAATAAACCTGTTGGATGATAACCCGGTGTTGTGTTATTTTTTCACATTGTCCAGTCTGACATTGAACCTTATTTCATAAAGGTATTATGCTCCAAGGTCTTTGTGTGTTGACTTTTGTAGCAATGAGACATCAAAAATGGTTCTAAAGGTGATATTTCTTCTAAACCTGCAGACATGACTATTTCCATGAATTCCCTCAAGAATTCCATAAATCAGGGCTTTCAAGGCATCATTAGGCACATCCAGAGTGTTGTCACATAGACTACAAGGTCCATTGAGTCCATGTCCAGGATAACATACCGCAAATGGGTTGGTGTCAATAATTATGAGCAGACACCATCACCATGTTTCTGCTGGGGCTGCACGTCAGAGACATTTCATCCCCACATGTCAGAATTTACACATGATAAGGAGGTTGTTTTTATTTTTCGCCACTAACACTTTCTGTTAAAAAATGTATTTAAGTTGATGAGATTTACTATCCACTTATGTTGTAAAATTTTTGTTATAACAGGGTCTTTGTCCACCTCATTTCTCTTTGCAATGTGTGGTCCCTTTAAGATTGTCTAATAGTAGAACATGTATGCACCTTAAAGGGACTATAGTTCTTTTGGATTAGTGGAACCATTATACAGAAGAGGAAGGTGAAAGGTTTAGAAAAACAGGCAAAAGAGAAGACCAAGCTTGTAACCAAATGTGCCATTGTGGAATGTTTACTATAACGACATTTATGATCATGCCAGGTCAATGTGGTACAAGGCAATATAACAGTTACTATGTTTTATGGTTCTCAGGTTGCTTTCAAGATGTACCTTGGAGTGACCCCTCGGGTGACCTTCTGGAGCCAAGCTGGAGATGATTGTTCGCTGTTTCTAGAGAAGAATCCACTCTCTGGCTATGTGGAAATACCTGAGAAGCATTCCTGTTTACTGTACTCCAACATGATCTGTGGCATCTTGAAAGGAGCACTAAAAATGGTAAAAACACCAAGCCAGTCACGAAAATAGATGTTGTTACAGCATGTGTACTTTTACGTAGAATGTGTTTGAGGCACTCAAAGGGAAAATTGGATCAATATGTGAAGGAGAAAAAGTGTAGAAGAGATTAAGAGTAGAAGTGGTTATTCAAAACTGCTTTTACAAAAATCAACTCAGATGCAGTAGATTAAATAGTTTTTTCGATAGTAAAGTTCTATTAGTGAATTGTTCGATGTAAGATTTTAAGCTTGAATACTTCTGTGCTGAGTCAGATAACATTATTGTCACTGGATTAGAGAGGGGAAAACCAACAAAAATTCCCATTAATGCTTTGTGTTAGTGAGTAACATCTGCTGGAAAATCCATGTGTATGAATATGGAGTGAGAGGTGATCAGGCACAGCTATAAAACACCCTATGATCAAGTTGCCTGCAAATATTCACTGACTCAAGCAACACTTCAATATTCATTGTGCCCAGTTGATCAAAGCTACTGAGTGCAGACCCAGGAATTTCCCATCTATGGTTTTTTAGGGGAGAAAATGTAAATGGAGAAGCTACAAAAATGACTCTTAATGTGAAAGTGCTTAATAAGTACAAGAGTTCTTGTAATTAATGGCTTAAGTGAGATTTTTTTTTCCACAACTGGAGAAGCCTGAAGTGGAGCAACATTAACAGAGAGCTGACTGCCTACCCTGCTGTGCAACCAAAACCAAACAATATAAAAATGAAAGAAACAAATGGTGGGGCCCAAATTCTTTAAAAAGGTAGGGAAGAGCAAGTGCAGCTGCAATTAGAGATAGTGCTTCAACTCGATTAAATTTTGAACAGCTAAAAATTTCCAAACCACAACAGGAAACGTACGAATGTATATGCACAGGAGAGGGAGCTGATTTGTGGTAAGGGTCATGAATTACATTTTCTACTCATCTCTCTTACCTGTATATAGTAAATAGTGTAAAAGGAAAGCTAAAGACAATTAAGGCAAATAAAGTTAAACTAAATTACTAGTAAATTTCAAGGTTTGGCAGGGCAGCATGCAGGAATAAAATATCAGTCCTGTTGCATACAGAAATTATGGATAGAGCCAGCCAATCAAACCTTCAAGCCTGTTCCACTATTCAAGCTGATCATGGCTGATTATCCAACTGTTATTACTTTCTTCTCATCGTTTTCGATCTCTTTAGCCCTAAGAACCATACCTAACTTTTTCTTGAAAACATTCAATTTTTTTTATCTCACCTGTGTTCATGGGAGAAAATTCCACAGGCTCCCCCTCTCTGGGTGAGGACATTCCACAGGCTCCCCCTCTCTCTGGGTGAAGACATTCCATAGGCTCTTCCCCCGCCCCGGGTGAAGGAATTTCACAGGCTCCCCCTCTCTTGGTGAAGAAATTACATAGGCTCCCTCTCTCTCTGGGGAAAACATTCCACAGGCTCCCCCTCCCTCTGGGTGAAGACATTCCACAGACTCACCCTCTCTGGGTGAAGGAATTCCACAGGCTCACCTTCTTTTGGTGAAGGAATTCCACAGGCTCCCCCTTTCTCTGGGTGAAGACATTCCACAGGCTCCCCCTCTCTGGGGGAAGACATTCCGCAGGCTCCCCCTCTCTGGGTGAAAACATTTCTTCTCATTTCAGCTCTAAAAGAATTACCCCTTATCCTTAGACTGTGACCCCTGGTTCTGGGCTAACCAGTCATTGAGAACATCCTTCTTGCATCTATTGTGTTTAATCCTGTTAAAATTTTATAGGATTCTATAAGATCCCCCCTCATTTTCTAAACTCCTAACCAATCTAGTCTCTCCACATATTTGAACCTGACATTCCAAAAATCAGGTGAACCTTCCTTGCACTCCCCTTCAAGCCAGAACATTCTTCATCACATGAGAAAACTAAAACTGCACATATCATTCTAGGTGTGACCAATGTCCTATACAATTGCAGCGAGACATCCCTTCTCTTGTGCTCAAATCCTCTTGCAATGAAGAGAATGTTATGTACTTATCTTATGTTTTCTTTACTGCCTGCTGCACCTGTGTGCTTACTTTCAGTGACTAGTGTACAAAGGCACCCATGCCTCATTGCATCTTCCCATTTCCCAATCTACCTCCATTCAAATAATGACTGTCTGTTTTTGTAAGTGGATAACCTCACATTTATCTCCATTATACTGCATCTGCCTTGTGTTTGCCCACTCACTCAACTTGTTCAAATCACTAAAGATTCTTTTCATCCTCCTCACAGCATACCCTCCCACCCAGCTTTGTGTTGTCTGCACATCTGGAGGTGTGGTGCATAATTACTATATCTAATTCAATAACATATATTAAGAATACCTGAAGTTCAAGCACCGATTCCTACCAGTTACTGCCTGCCACTCAGAAAAAGACCTGTTTATTCCCACTCTTTGTTTCCTGCCTGCCAACTAGTTCTTAATCCATTTCAGTGCGCCATCTCCAATCCCAAGCACTTGAGCTTTGCATGCTAATCTTTTATGTGGGACCTAGTCAAAAATCTTCTGAAAATCCATGTAACAACAACAGTGCCTCCCCCATACCCACTCTGCTGGTTACATGCTCAAAAAAATCTCCAGCAGATGTGTCAAGCATGACCTCCCCTTCATAAATTCATGCTGATTCTGTCTTGTCACTATCTTCCAAGTGCTCGGTTGTTACACCTTTTATAATGGACTTCAGCATTTTTCCCACTGGTTATTTCAAGCTAACTGGTCTGTAATTCTGTTTTCTCTATGCATCCCTTCTTAAATAGTGGAGCTACATTTGCTGCCTTCCAATCCATAGGAACTGTTCCAAAAGCACAGAATTTTGGAAGTTTGACCACTAGAGAATTTACTTTTTCCTTAAGTACCCTGGGGAGGGAGTGGGGGGTGGGGGGGGGGGGTTATCAGGCCCCTGGGATTTATCTGCCTTCAATCCAATTAGTTTCCCCAACAGTACTTCCCTATTAATATTAATTTCTTTCAATTCTTTCTGTTAGGCTCTGCCCCTCATACTTTTGGAATGTTATTTTGTATTTGTGAAAATCGAACTAAAGTACTTAATCAGTCTGTCATCTCTTTGTACTGGTCCCAATGACCCAGAATCAGAAATCCCTGCCTGTGCAATATATCTTCAGTCATGTGTTCATCCAATATATCTTAGAAGGATCCAAAATAGCCACTCGGCCAAAGGAAATGTTTCCTGGAATTCATCGATATCAGCATAAAATACAAGAAGAAGAGTGAGGATCTGCTGAAGTTATATAGAACATGAATTGGATCATGGCTGGATTATTGGGCAGCACGGTGGCACAGTGGTTAGCACTGCTGCCTCACAGCGCCAGAGACCTGGGTTCAATTCCCACCTCAGGCGACTGACTGTGTGGAGTTTTGCACGTTCTCCCCGTGTCTGCGTGGGTTTCCTCCGGGTGCTCTGGTTTCCTCCCTCAGTCCAAAGATGTGTGCGTCAGGTGAATTGGCTAAACTGCCCGTAGTGTTAGGTAAGAGGTAAATGTAGGGGTATGGGTGGGTTGCGCTTCGGTGGGTCGGTGTGGACTTGTTGGGCCAAAGGGCCTGTTTCCACACTGGAAGTAATCTAATCTATTATGTACAGTTTTGGGACCCACATTTTTGCAAGATGTGATCACATTAGAGAGAATGTGGAAGTGGTTTACAAGAACAGTCCCAAAGATGAAAAAATTCAATTCAAGATAGATTCGAGAATGCAGAATTGTTTCCCTTGGTAAGGATAAGGTTAGGAGCAGATCTCATAGAAATTTTCAAAACTTGGAGGGGGTTGGATACAGTAAATAAGGAGACATTGTTCCAATCCTTAAAAAAGGATTGTGAACCAGAGGACATATATTTAAAGTGTTAAAGATTTAAAGGAAAGAAGTAAACACAAGGTTGGAAAAAACAATTTTTTTTCCCACAGCGAGACGTTAAGGTCCTGAACACACTGACTGGAAATGTTGGGGAAGTAACATCAATTGAGGCATTCATGAGGACTTAAGGTGATTATTAAATAGGAACAATGGGCAGGGTTACAGACAAAAGAAAAACACAGGATTGGCACAAAGCCAACATGATCAACTAGCTGATGCCCAAAGGGCCTCTTTCTGCAGCTTAACAATTCTGAGGTACTGAAAAGGATATCAGAGAACTAAACCCAGTTATGGGCTGACAGGTGGAGGATGCCACACATGTCCCAGTTGAGGTTTGTAAGGAGCCAGTCTCTAGAAAGTTCAATGTCACTGTGATCTTCAGTGCCAGAGGCATAACACTGTCTCCTAATCCACCTTGTTTTACAGTTGCCTGCAATAAGTGGCAAACGCAGGTGATGGTCTCCCTAGGCATGTGAAGATATCGCCAGCACTGCCTTTCACCTATCTTTTGATAGACTTTCTTTTGGTACACTACTCGACAGTGCTCGAAGACTCTGGTTCACCTCTTTGGGAACTTTTTGATCATCTGCACTCCTGTACTCTAAACCATATGTATCTGATCTTGCTAGCAACATGCATTCCCCCTTCTTTGCCTCTTCCTTTCCCTTAACCTCAGCAGTGCTGGTATAGCTGCTGGGATAAGTTGGCAAACATCACACAGGGAACTCATGATCTGGATAAATGTGAGATTAGCTATTTTGGTCAGAGGAATTGAAAGACAACTTATTATCTAACAGGTGAGAAACTTCAGTGTGGGATCTTGGAGTCCTTATACATGAATCACAGAAAGCTAGTTTGCAGGTACAGCAGGTACTAAGGAGGATAAATGGAATTTTGATGTTTATTGCTAAAGGAATAGGCTATAAAAGTGAGGAAGTATGTTCTGTAACTGTACAAGGCATTACTAAAACAGTGCCTGGTGAATTGTGTACACCTAGGTCCTGTATTGAGGAGGGATACAATTGTATTGGAGTCAGTTCAGAGGAGGTTCATTGGATTGACTCCAGAGATGAGGGATTTGTCTCAGGAAGAAAGCTTAAGTAGTTTAGGCCTGTACTCTCTAGAGTTTAGGAGAATGAGAGTAAATCTATTTGAGGTACTTATGTACGTGTTAAAAGGGATTGACAAAGTAAATGTAGAGGGGACATTCCCTGCTTTGGGGAGATCTAGAAAAAGAGATCATAGTTTTAGGACAATGGGTCAGCAGATTCAAAACAGAGATGAGGAGAAATTACTTCTCTCAAAAAGTCATGAGTTTAATTCACTATTCCAGAGTGTGGTGAATACCAAGACCTTGAGTAAATTTAAGGAGAAGATAGACACATTTTTAATCAGTAATGGGTCAAAGGGTTATGGACGGCAGGCAGGAAAATGGGGTTGAGGGTGAGATGAGATCAGTCATGATCATGTGAAATGATGGAGCAGACTCGAGGGGCTGAATTGGCTATTCCTGTTGCTAGTTCTTATGTTCCAAATTCTACATTGCCAGTTACCCTGATGTAAAACTTTCACTGCCTTCTGAGGCAGAGAGTTCCAAAGGTGCACAATCCTCTCATAGATGGAAATTCTCCTCATCATTGTACATGGCCTTCTTCTCTCCTTTGACATCCCCTCTGTCCTAATCTTCAACCTCCCTTTGATAATTGGCCCTTTCACTATGTCGCTTGATATTCTTAATATTGCTCAATCCCACTTCCACATAGATTCACATGCCCAGTCTTAGCCTTTTACAAGTGTGTGTTCAATTCACCAGCTCTGTTTTACGCCATATTTTTTACTCCATATAGAGCATATCCAATTATTCCATTGGCTTTTCCTTCTAAATACGGAGCTAATAGCTTTCCTGTTCACTGTTCCCCTATCACTGTGTCTCTCTGTCAGCATCAGTTTCCTCTCACTAAAGGTCAGGGTCCTACAAGCGCCATAACAACAAATACCATTTAAGTTCCATTCTTTACCTTTGTTTCCTACCTAACCACCTTCTTCTGAGGTGAGCCCCTTTTAGAGTAAAGCCCCATTTGCCTCAGTCAGTCTGTTTTGCTGGCATCAGTTAGGGCAGACCTTTTGACTATTCAGATTTCATTTCTTGCATTATAGTCATAGAGTCATAGAGATGTACAGCATGGAAACAGACCCTTCGGTCCAACCTGTCCACGCCGACCAGATATCCCAACCCAATCTAGTCCCACTTGCCAGCACCAGGCCCATACCTCTCAAAACCCTTCCTATTCATATACCCAGTCAAATGCCTCTTAAATGTTGCAATTGTACCAGCCTCCAACACTTGCTCTGGTAGCTCATTTCATACACGTACCACCCTCTGCGTGAAAAGGTTGCCCCTTAGGTCTCTTTTATATCTTTCCCCTCTCACCCGAAACCTATGCCCTCTAGTTCTGAACTCCTGACCCCAAGGAAAAGACTTTGTTTATTTATCCTATCCATGCCCCTCATAATTTTGTAAACCTCTTAAGGTCAGCCCTCAGCCTCCGAAACTCCAGGGAAAACAGCCCCAGCCTGTATAGCCTCAACCTATAGCTCAAATCCTACAACCCTGGCAACATCCTTGTAAATCTTTTCTGAACCCTTTCAAGTTTCACAACATCTTTCCGATAGGAAGGAGACCAGAATTGCACGCAATATTCCAACAGTGGCCTAACCAATGTCCTGTACAGCCACAACATGACCTCCTTACTCCTGTACTCAATACGCCGACCAATATAGGAAAGCATACCAAACACCTTCTTCACTATCTTATCTACCTGCGACTCCAATTTCAAGGAGCTACGAACCTGCACTCCTAGGTCTCTTTGTTCAGCAACACTCCCTAGGGCCTTACCATTAAGTGTATAAATCCTGCTAAGATTTGCTTTTCCAAAATGCAGCACCTCGCATTTATCTGAATTAAACTCCATATGCCACTTCTCAGCCCATTGGCCCATCTGGTCCAGATCCTGTTGTAATCTGAGGTAACTCTTCGCTGTCCACTACACCTCCAATTTTGGTGTGATCTGCAAACTTACTAACTGGACCTCTTATGCTTGCATCCAAATCATTTATGTAAATTACAAAAAGTAGAGGACCCAGCACCGATCCTTGTGGCACTCCATTGGTCACAGGCCTTTAGTCTGAAAAACAACCCTCTACCACCACCCTCTGTCTTCTACCTTTGAGCCAGTTCTGTATCCAAATGGCTCATTCTCCCTTCATTCCATGAGATCTAACCTTGCTAATCAGTCTCCCATGGGGAACATTGTCGAACACCTTACTGAAGTCCATATAGATCACATCTACTGCTCTGCCCTTATTAGTCTTCTTTGTTACCTCTTCAAAAAATTCATTCAAGTTTGTGAGTAATGATTTCCCTCACATAAAGCCACATTGACTATCCCGAATCAATCTTTGCCTTTCCAAATACATATACATCCTGTCCCTCAGGATTCCCTCCAACAACTTGCCCACCACCGAGGTCAGGCTCACCGCTCTATAGTTCCTTGGCTTGTCTTCACCGCCCTTCTTAAACAGTGGCACCATATTTGCCAACCTCCAGTCTTCCGGCACCTCACCTGTGACTATTGATGACACAAATATCTCAGCAAGAGGCCCAGCAATCACTTCTCTAGCTTCCCACAGAGTTCTCGGGTACACCTGATCAGGTCCTAGGGATTTATCCACCTTTAACCGTTTCAGGTTAAAGCACTTCCTCCTCTGTAATCTGGACATTTTGCAAGATGTCACCATCTATTTCCCTACAATCTATATCTTCCATATCCTTTTCCACAGTAAGTACTAATAAAAAATATTCATTTAGGTATCACCCCAATTTCTGTGGCTCCACACAAAGGCCTTGTGCTTAAGAAATGTAAAGAAGACTGCATATGACTGAGACTTCTCTTGAGCTGGTGTACATAGTCAGGCATTATTCCTTTAGCATTCATACAAAGAGAAAGCATGGTCATGAAAGAGCAAAGTTACTGAAGAAGTTTTCACTCACCAGAACTTGAAAGGAGTTACCCCATCAGGCATATTCCTCATAAAATAGTTGAGTCTGTGAACAAAGTTGCTTCCTATTTTTGCCCAACAAGCTCCATCCATGAATATAATTCCAACAGGCTGGGTGTTACTGAACACTCACAGAATGCTGATAAAACAGAAGATGTTCCTGACCATCAGGTTTGGGATAGATGTCCTATTTGAAAGGTTCTGAAAAGTGAATACCAAATTTAACCTGGAATCAGAGGACCTCCATGATTTTCGCTTCCCCAGTCCCCAACGCCTTATCTTCACGATGGACATCCAGTCCCTGTACACCTCCATCCCCCATCACAAAGGACTCAAAGCCCTCCGCTTCTTCCTTTCCCGCCGCACCAACCAGTACCCTTCCACTGACACCCTCCTTCGACTGACTGAACTGGTCCTCACCCTGAATAACTTCTCTTTTCAATCCTCCCACTTCCTCCAAACTAAAGGAGTTGCCATGGGCACCCGCATGGGCCCCAGCTATGCCTGTCTCTTCGTAGGATATGTGGAACAGTCCATCTTCCGCAACTACACTGGCACCACCCCCCACCTTTTCCTCCGTTACGTCGATGACTGTATCGGTGCTGCCTCGTGCTCCCATGAGGAGGTTGAACAGTTCATCAACTTTACCAACACCTTCCATCCCAACCTCAAATTCACCTGGACTGTCTCAGACTCCTCCCTCCCCTTCCTAGACCTTTCCATTTCTATCTCGGGCGACCGACTCAACACAGACATCTACTATAAACCGACTGACTCCCACAGCTACCTGGACTACACTTCCTCCCACCCTGCCCCCTGTAAAAACTCCATCCCATAATCCCAATTCCTTCGTCTCCACCGCATCTGCTCCCAGGAGGACCAGTTCCAATACCGTACAGCCCAGATGGCCTCCTTCTTCAAGAACCGCAGATTCCCCCCAGACGTGATCGACGATGCCCTCCACCGCATCTCCTCCACTTCCCGCTCCTCCGCCCTTGAGCCCCGCTCCTCCAACCGCCACCAAGACAGAACCCCACTGGTTCTCACCTACCACCCCACCAACCTCCGCGTACAGTGTATCATCCGCCGTCATTTCCGCCACCTCCAAACGGACCCCACCATCAGGGATATATTTCCCTCCCCTCCCTTATCAGCGTTCCGCAAAGACCACTCCCTTCGTGACTCCCTCGTCAGGTCCACACCCCCCACCAACCCAACCTCCACTCCGGCACCTTCCCCTGCAACCACAGGAAATGTAAAACTTGCGCCCACACCTCCTCCCTCACTTCCCTCCAAGGCCCCAAGGGATCCTTCCATATCCGCCACAAGTTCACCTGCACCTCCACACACATCATCTATTGCATCCGCTGCACCCGATGTGGCCTCCTCTACATTGGGGAGACGGGCCGCCTACTTGCGGAACGCTTCAGAGAACACCTCTGGGACGCCCGGACCAACCAACCCAACCACCCCGTGGCTCAACACTTTAACTCTCCCTCCCACTCCACCGAGGACATGCAGGTCCTTGGACTCCTCCATCGGCAGAACATAACAACACGACGGCTGGAGGAGGAGCGCCTCATCTTCTGCCTGGGAACCCTCCAACCACAAGGAATGAACTCAGATTTCTCCAGTTTCCTCATTTCCCCTCCCCCCACCTTGTCTCAGTCTGTTCCCTCAACTCAGCACCACCCTCCTAACCTGCAATCTTCTTCCTGACCTCTCCGCCCCCACCCCACTCCAACCTATCACCCTCACCTTGACCTCCTTCCACCTATCACATCCCCATCGCCCCTCCCCCAAGTTCCTCCTCCCTACCTTTTATCTTAGCCTACCTGGCACATTCTCCTCATTCCTGATGAAGGGCTCTGGCCCGAAACGTCGAATTTCCTGTTCCTTGGATGCTGCCTAACCTGCTGTGCTTTAACCAGCAACACATTTTCAGCTTAACCTGGAATCAGGCATCTGAAATATTCCCCCATGTCCAATCACACGTCCCCATCCTCAAAGGCTCCGGGATGGCTTGGAAAATTCTGACCTTTATTTCTCTGGGTGTACATGATGTTTTGTTTATTTTGCTTGTGGGACATGGGGGTCACTGACTGAGCCAGCATTTATTGCCCATCCTTAGTTACCCTTGAGAAGATCGACTTTGACTTTGAAATTGCCACTCCAATTTCCAGTCCTGTGTAATCTCTCATTTGTTTTAATTTTTAATCCTCCAAACACATTTGGTAAGAATGTTGATAATTCAACAAATTCCAGATCTATCATTAAACATCTCACATTGATGTCAGTTCCCATTACCCACAGTGTACAGGAAGAATTCTTTTCCCAAGTGAAGTGTACTGAAAAATATCTATTTCACTGACTGGGCCACATGTTGACTACTCCAATGCATTAGCAATATGCTGACATTGTACTCTTTACTGTATGTGGTGCTCTCAAACCATTTGCAAAATGGTGAACTTCCTTCGAGTTTCTCCTGCTTTGCCACCATAATTTCATCTGAAAAGCAATTTATAAAGGTGAACGAACCTGCAATGATCCAGTAGCAAAGCAGGAGAAACCCTTCGGAGATTAACTCCTGTGCTGAAGGTCCAAACCAGATCTATGTTCTAAGTAATTGACAGAGCAACAATCTGTATTCCCAGGTTCGTTTGCAGGTGGATATTCAACTACTTCAGGACTTGGTGAAAGATGACAAGGTAACTGAAATAAGAATGAAGCTAATGAGAAGACACAAGGTTGTTCGAACAGTTGAGAAAGAGCAAAGATACTGTGGTGACACTTAAAAAAAGTTCATGTACCCACTGCTATGTCAAAATGTTAGATTCGTCTAGAAAATGCCATTATACATTTAAAAGCATGTTTTACCATTTACTCTTCAAAGCACCATCTTTAGCAATTTCAAGTGGACAACAATTATACAGTATACAACAATATCATTGAAAGAAGTCTCTGATTATTATCTTCTGGTTTGTCTTTATTTTATTTATGGTTTAATGATGTAGTAATAGTGAGAAAGGTCATGAGTAAATGCATACACAACAATTTAAAATTAGAATATAAATACTATGAGTTCAAACATACCAGTGATCAAGAGTTGAGCACTGTGTAAGATGCTCAAAAATCATGTTTGTTGATATATAGCTTTACTGCGTCTTTATATATAGCTTTAGATATCCATCAGATGGTTGTGAAGGGAAACTGTGTTAAAAGAGTTCATAGTAATTGTGTTAATGTCACCACAAATGTGTGAACTACTGTATTATAATACACATGTCATTAATATGCACAAAGTATATCCTATAATGCACAGACAACAGACTGTATTATTGATGAAGAATAAGCAACATTTCCACACTCCCTTTGAATTATGAAGTGCTCACCTTTATTATAAAAAAAATGTCTACTTTCACTATTACTTCTGAATAACTTATGGAGAAATTAATGCTGAATCTAAAAGGTTTGCAATATGATTAAATTTACTGAGGGCCCTTCATTTCCAGTGGAGAGGGTGTGTGAATTAGCCTGGATTTTTGTGAGGCAGGACTGATCTCCAGTTTTCTTCCCACTGAGATAGAACATTGTCTCCTCACACATTTACTGGAGTGTTTACCAGAAATGCTTTAACCAACAGGGACTAATTTCAATATAAACAGCAGTTAGGATTTAAGATCTTCTGATCAGGAAGTCATTCACTCTTGGTGTAGAGGAAAAGGATAATATTAATTTCCTTTTGGACCAGCAGCTTTTTATTACTCACCTCTGCCTCTTATATGCCTCCTCAAAGTGGTACTAAATTGTGTTAAAGCAGAAACCACATAAGTAGAAATGTATTCAAAACTGTTCTTTCATGGATATATTTTAATGCCATGCAGCGACTGGTATTCCCAATGTACAAAATTAAAACCCATTTTTTTTTAAAATGGTGCCAAGCTGTTAGGAAAGGTTATCAAAAGTGTGGGTAATGAAATTTTAATATGGTCTTAAGGGAAAAGAGTAAAATGGAGATCTTGATGGATTTAGGAAAAATTCTAAAGTGTGGCACAACTGCTAATATTGGGACAATTTGAGAGTGGAATTAAAAGAGCAAAAGAGTTTAGTGTGGATTTGTGGGTTGAGGGAGGTTATAGTGTTAGAGATAACTGAAGGATTTTTAATACAAGGGAAACAATTTTAAGCTTCAGGTTTTGAGAACATCAGAGCCAAGATAGTTCAGTGAGGACACAAGCTTGTGAGCCAAAATATGGACTTGACTTTTAGATAGGAAAGAGAAAAATGTAAAGGAATTGGTTGACCTAGGGCTTAGCAAGAGGAAACTGTGGCTCCTCCAAGTTGGGTTCTAAAACCTAGAGTCAAAGAGAGCAAGTCAGGTAGATGAGAGCCATACATGTTTATGTTCCATGTCAGCAAATGGAATCTAAGGAAACTGAAAATATTATGGCACATTGTCTTGCTGCAATTGAAAGATCTAGATATGTGGAGGCAGTTGCATTGGGTCAGACAACCATTGGGAGGCATGAAGGAAAATGGGATGTCAATGGTTCAAAGAATTCTGGAAGAGATTAGGAAGCAAGGAATAGAGGGAGAAAGAGAGAGAAGAGGAAGAAAGGGAGATTGGGAGAAAGAGGGAAAGAGAGAAAGAGAGAAGAAGGAAGTTGATAATCTGAAAGAGAGACAGGAAACATGTATTAATTTGTAGAATTGCAACTTCCATGACTGGGGTTTCCCAAAGTCAATGCAACACTTTTAAACCTGTGGTAAACCTTTTATCTGGAAATAGTACCATGAGGAAAATACACAATGTCTTTAAAATATTTGTGTAATCCGTAATCCTTTTTAAGAATGTTCGGAAGGGACCTTTAAGAATTTGCATCAGTTGTAAAAGGATTGATTGTAATTTTCTTTAATGATAAGCAATAATGATTCAGTCAAGACACAAACCATATGTTCACACAAAAGACAACTTTGAACAGGAGAACTGAAGGATGAAGCCATTCAGCGTCCAGATGCACTGAGAAAGTGTGCAGAGTCTGAGAGAGGAACTCCAAATCTTGTGTGAAGAGAAGCCAACCAAGTTCTTATGGAAGGGCTGGTGAAGTGCTTTTGCCTGAAACATCGATTCTCCTGCTCCTCAGATGCTGCCTGAACTGCTGTGCTTTTACAGCATCACGCTCTTGACTCTAATCTCCATCATCCGCAGTCCTCGCTTTCGCCAAGCTCTATGGAAAGGTCAGTCTTGTGTTTTGCAGTAAGAAGGAAACATAATCTCCCAAGGAAGCAATGGACAAGTGTGCTGAAAGAGACTGAGTCCTTAAAAAGTGTTTAGAGACACAAAGGAGCTGAGAGAGTGTATAAGAAACAATGATTGTGACCAGGATGCTGGTAGTTGATTGGTTGAAAAGGAACTTTGAAAAGCTATAGCATCATGACTAAAAACTTTCAAATTAGAGAGACAAAAACAGAAATTGCTGAGTTTAATTGTGTTCAGTTCTGAAGAAGGGTCACTGGACCTGAAACGAGAACACAGCTTTCTTTCCTCACATGCTGCCAGACCTGCTGAGTTTCTCCGGCAATTTCTATTTTGTTTCAGAATTCCAGCATCATAGTTCTTTGCTTTTTTTCCACAGGAGAGAGGGTTAGTGGATATGTATCATGATGATGCTCACTGTATTGAAGGGGTTTAGTTGGAATACACTTACTGGTGAATGCAACTTTCCGACCAAATAATTTTATTGTAAACACAATGAGATTGTCCATGATGTCATGCTTGTGAGAGGAGAAGTGTGGTTAATTGTGGTTTTATATGACATGTAATTCCTGTGTTGACTACATAAAGCAAAATGTATCTCTTTAGTTTAAGATCAGTTGTATGTATATCATATTTAATTTACATTCTTGCTGATTCAAGTTAAAGTTACAAAAAATGAAATCTTCTTGGTACTTTCTTCATTTGAGAGGTCCTTCAATATATTTTATTAATTTGGTTTAAGATTTCCCACAAACGGCGTTTGCAGCTTTGTGGTAGTTTTAAGAGAATCACTATTGTACCTTCTGACTTCATATTCAAATAACCTACTGACTGTTGGGAACTTAGAACAATCTCCTAAGCTCTGCTAATTAGGCCATGTGCACATTATCTTTTAGCTGAACATAACCACTTACTACCAATTGTGTAAAACAACTAGTCATTGAAGATATTTTCAGAGATGTTATTGCACGCCACTGGAGCAGGTAAGACTAATCTTAAGCCTCCTTGTTCAGAGATAGCGATAGTAGCACTGTAGGACAAGAGCTCCCACAAAGGCATTAACCACCACCACTTGAAAATGCAGACATAGGCTGGTGTATTGGTGCTGAATGTTTCTTCAGCTTTTTCTCAGGTTGGTGCACTTCATGTAAATGTTAAGTCTATGTGACCTTTCCATCACATTGCATTGTTAGGGCCCACTTTTTAACTAACACACTGGCCATGGTGTCAGCCTACAGGGAGGAGAGTAATTGAATTATTAATCAGTCTTTAGTTTTAATTACTTAGAGCACACTTCTCTTTATGTCCTTAGAATCAGCAAAGCATAGCTATTTAAAACAAATAGCATGTTGTCTCTTGTGATGACTCAGTGAATGTTGGCAGCACATTTACGTTATTATCTCATTAGGTCATTCTGACCAATTAAGATGATTCTTTTTATGCACTTAAGCTCCAAAGATGACAATGTTTTAAACAAAGAGTTTATTGAGGTCAGTGCAAATGACTACAGATGCTGGAATCTGTACTGAAAACAACAAATGTTGGAGATTTCAGGATGTCAGACAGCATCCATAGAGAGAAAGAAAGAAAGGGCTGTCCCCTCCACACTTCCCTTCAGCTCTGATGAAAGGTCATCTTGACTTAAAACATTAACTTATTCGCTCTCCATGGATGCTCTCTTAACTGCTTTGATCCCCAGCGTTTGTTGTTTTCAGCTTATTGAGGCCTGGTGGTATACTTACCCTGATTACTCAGGGGTTTCAAGAAAGCTCTAGAAAGAAAATAAACTACAAATGCTGAAAATCTGAAATAAAAGCAGGAAAGACTTCTCAGCATTGTTAGTGAAGAGCAAGATGAGATAGCATTCTAAGTAGGATTCTTCTTCAGAGTTGAATTAATCTAAAATGTGACTTTTTTGATGTTGATTAAATTGCTTAATGTTTCCAATATTTTCCATTTTATAGTGAGGAAGATTTCCCATTTTTTAATGACATTCCCTGGTACCTGAGTAGCTTGAGATAATTAGTTCAGTCTCAGAAACTTGGCATGGAATTTAATACCCTAGTGAATTTGATGATAGGTACTTAATCAGTTGGAATTAACCCATTCCACCTCAATCCCAATTATGTTCATTCTAGGAAGGACTATTAGTGACCAGCCACTTCCCTTGATGACAATTGACTTCATGAAAAGGGCAATTAAACCCATTTAAAGACCTCATTATGTCACCATTGCATTTAACATGGTTATGAACATGGGGTCCCGCACTGCTGGAAGCTTGAAAAGAAAACTCTGTTGGGTTGTTTGTGATCTGGAGGCATGTTGATTTTATCCATGCCCGATTAGAGAACCTGGCATCATTATGCAGGGAGTCTTGTTAAGAACCACTCCTTACCATTGCTGCTGACACGCCCATGTCCACATCACTCACACCCTACATTTTCTTTGCCATCATCACTCACACCTGTGTAGGATCCATTGCAAGCCCAGCTGAGTTAGGTATAGTACCGGCAGAGGTCAGTAATAAAAAAAACTCTGGTCTCTACTTAATCAGAAACTCAGCTGGAGCAATGTCCACCATCTAGTGTGCCCACCACTGACTGGCCAATGCCTGGATCGGGCAATGACCAAGGCCCCAGCATCTCCATCTCCATCTTCATTAGATAAGTGACCTTTCATTTGGAGCTGTTTATGTCTGACTGTTTCACAATGTCACATGTTGGAGGGCAATGGGCGATGCACCAAAAATAATGTCTCAGAAATATAAAATGAAAAATCATGTATCAAAATTCTTTAATCATTTTTATTCAGCTTAAAACATTAAAAAAAATGCATATTTGCAGTAAATATTCTTTTAAAAATAGCTTATGCTTTATTCCAAATTAACTGAAACATGTTTTCTCTTTTAGCATAATTCTTGTGATTTCATAAATGAACATATAGCAGTTAAACTGGTTGTCAATTAAATGCAGATGAGAGCTGGAACATATATTCTATAGCATATACCAACTAATAAAATTTCATCCATTAAATAATGTGCTGGATTTACCTTCTTCATTCATAGATGTCATGCATTAATAAATTAAATAGTTATACTCCTAGACAAATGTTGATATTCTTTACTTTTTTGTCACTTTTACCATAGAACATTACAACACAATACAGGCCCTTCGGCCCTCGATGTTGTGCCGACCTGTGAAACCAACCTGAAGCCCATCTAACCTATGCTATTGCATTTTCATCCATATGTCTATCCAATGACCATTTAAATACCCTTAAACTTGGCTACTCTACTACTGTGATACCTTGTTATCTGATAGGATAATAGGGTATGAGTTTATGATATGTCAAGAAAAATAAGAATATATTAAATGTAAGAATATTGAAACTTTAAGTTTGAGTTGACAATTGTCAGGAACCCCCTAAGAGGCACCCCATTATGTTGTCACAAGTTCATCAGAAGGGATAGGGAAGAAGTCATGTATAAACACTTGTACAAATTTTAGCAGCAGACTGGGAGTAGATCTGAGGATATTCCCAGCCACTGACATCTCTTTACCAGTATATCTTAAATCTATTTTGCATTATAAATATATAGATATCTATTTAAATAAGTCTTTTGTTTTATTCTTGGTTACTGATGTTCCTCACTATAGTAGAATTTTTAAAGTTTTATTTATCCTTGAAAATATACAATAATATCTTTACACTTGTATCAATAAAAATATCAATGACATTTTCTCTTATTAAAATTATACCATTATAAAGCTTTATTTCAACATAAAAGTTGTTAAAGGAGACAAAAGGTGCTAGAAATGTTTGTGCATTGAAAGGTCCCAGCCAAATTTTATCTTCTGGGTCTATCCTTCTTGAACATTCAAGTTAAATTATGTTGGTGGTTCTGTGGTTTCAAAATGAATCCACTTGCTTAGTAATTTGTGTCAGACAATAATGCATCAGCTTCCCATTTTACATTCTCTTTGGTTTTCATTTCCATTGACTTCAATCAGCTCTTACCCAGGAGAAATTATACCTGCAACTGATGTGAACCCATGGCCCCTAAAGAAGATTTCAAAATTAAATTGTAGGATGTGAATGTTGCTGTCTGGTCAGCATTTGTTGCCCGTCCCCAGTTACCCTTTGGAAGGTGGTAATGAGTTGCCTTCTTGAAACTCTTGCAGTCCATGTGCTGTAGGTAGGCCCTTAATGACATTAGGAAGTGAAATCCAGGATCTTAACCCAACAACAAGAAATGGCAATACATTTCCTAGTAAGGATGGTGAGTGGAGTGGAGGGAAGCTTGCAGGTGGTGGTGTTCCCATTATATCTGCTGCCTTTGTCCGTCTATTTGGAATTGGTCATGGGTTTGTAAAGTGCTACTTAAGGAACTTTGGTGTTCGTACACACAGCTTCTACTGGGTAGTTGAGGGAATGTATCCTTCTAGATGTGGTGAGAATTAAGTGGTCTGCTTTGATGAAAAGCTTCTTGGGTGTTGTTGAAGCTTCATTCATCCAGGCAAGTGGTGAGTATTACATCCAACTCCTGACTTGCACCTAATAAGTAGAGCTTTGAGGAGTCAGGAGGCAAGTTACTCGGTGCAGACCTACACTGATATGTCAATGTTATATATCATATTATGTAATTGTGTAAGTAAGGAATATGATCTGTATTATCATTATTTGGCAATGCTCCTATTACATTAAAGGCTTACAACTTTTTAGTCTGTGGATTGCATACAGAATAAACTTGGGAGTTCTAGAAACATGATAAATCTAGATATCCCTGGTAAATTGTTTTGATTTAGGATATATCGACAATAGGGCATAAGTAGTAAAATTATCCTATTCCAAATCTTCAGAGCAATAAATTCAAACAGAAGAAACTAATAATTTAAGAATAAGAAGTGCAAATTGGATGATGTCAGGGTTCTGAACAGCCCTAGCTCTGACTTTCATTCTCTTGAACCTAGCTTCCTGCGAGGAGTGTGACAAATCTATCCTAAGTTATCCTGAAATATTCCTTCCAAAACACACTGGCAGCGAAAGCAGAGCTTCTGTAAACTGTATCAGCTACTGCTTTTCAAGCATTAGTAATGCTATTTAACATTCAAACTTGGATTACCAAGAACTAGTGGTTAGATGAGGATTAAGAGATGTACCTATATAAAAATGTGCTTCCAATATGTTTTCCTTCATGAAGAGATAAACCCTCTAAAATTCTCTTGAGTCCATTACCATGAAGACAGCTATGACTCGCTCGTCTCTGGTAGACCTCGTAGCCAGTATAGGTCAAATGACAAAACTGGTCCTTAATACAATGCATTACTTACATTTTCAATAAAAAAAGTATGCAAGTGTATAAAATATATAAAAAGTAACAAAAAATTGCACATAGAACCTTATGTGTTGTTACATGTCCAGACAGAGGAATCAAATGTAAATATTGTAACATAACTTTGATACACAAGTGTAAAAACACCACATATTTCAGGCTATGTGGAAGTCTTAGAAATATTGCAGTTACCCTTGCCAAATTTTCAAACATGGCTGTCAACAGAATTTTTATTACCATCAACAAAGTCCAGTACAGCAGGCACATCCATGTGAATAGTGGAGGTGGATGTGCGGGTATTGTCGGCCTTCCTTTCCGCATATTTGTGTATTGTGCTATAGTATTCTTCCGTTCTGCTGAACGAGTATAGAAGGGAAATCTCTTCCCATGCTGCTCTGTTTGGGGTTCTTATGTCTTGTGGTCCTTCGGAATTGAAGAAACTCATCAGATTCCTCTCTGCCAATTCTTTAGCATGCTCCGCTGACTTCTGTTCAAACAACTCATTCTCCTTTACTTTGTACATTTTCCAAAACTGCAATTGCAGAAAGCTGACAGGAGAATAACAACGTAAAATGCAAGTAGAAGCCAGAGTGAAAACCACGATAGCTGCTATCAGGCTCCATCCAAGGACCTGTGTGCAAGAAGATAAAATATGCTTCATATTCTCATTGTACCAATGTATTAAATCAACAACTGTTCCAGTGTATAAAGTTTATCTCCACCAAATTCGACATTTGAAACTGCTGTTTGAAGTAAAACCAATTGATAAATATAAAGTATGAAAGCATTAAGAGAATCTTGAGTGGGGTGTAATGAGGAGAATTGAGTCTAGAGGATCGTAAAGCTCCTATTGAACCCTTCCATCTAACCCTGTTGACAAAGAACCATTGATTTCTTCCTATGGATAAGCATCATAATACCTAGGTAAGAAATCTAACTGCAGACAACTTGAAACTAATTTCTATGTTAGTTATTAAAAAAGATATTATAATGTCAGCCTTATTTTAACTATCTAATTAGTACCCTTGCACAAATTGTGCCATTCTACGAGGAAACTGAAATGCTACAAATTTCCTTATGTGAGAACTTTTTTTTAAAAAAACCTGAAATTGGTACTTGTGGAACAATTGCCATTCAACGCAGGATTAATCAAATGTGTTCACATCTGGTAGTACTTGCAAATTCTGCCTGATAAAAATGTTCCAATATTTCAGAAGGACAAGATTCTGCCAGTTCTTACAAATGCAAGTTAAGAGGAATTGAACAGAGAGGAAGAATGGCAGGAATTCAGGATCAGCCAGCACAACAAATTTCTTTCCGGTTTTGAACACAACAAAGTCTAGAAACTGAGAACAAGTGACAGCACATTGACAATGACAGGCTTTTTAAGATTAGTGTCAGTGGAAGAGTTGCATTGTTAGCAGTGCCTCTGAGCACAACAAAGAAAAAGGCTTCTCATTCTGACCTGACCATTTCATCATTTCATACCAAGACTGCTGCCACTATATACAAATTCCAAATGGATGTTGCAAACCATAATTTTATCTGTTTGTTTGTCTCCACAATAGACATGTAATCTTGACCATCTTAATGTAATACGCAGTTATCACAGTTATCAATATTAATAAAGTTTAATCAAAAAACCCAAAAAACACTGTGGATGCTGGAAATCAGAACAAAATCTGAAATTGCTGGTAAAGCTGGATGAACTTCAGTTATGAAGAAGGGTGACTGGACCTGAAATGTTAACTCTGCTTTCTCTCCACAGATCCTGCCAGTCCTGCTGAGTTTTTCCAGCAATTTCCATTTTTGTTAATAAAATTTAAGCTTAAACTACTAAAGGTCTCAAACAGCTGAAGATTCCTAGCCTTTTCTGATTTTATGAATAATTTAGATAAAAGTATTTGGATAGGAAACTGATATCCCTTTTTCTTTGTTGACTTAATGCTCATGGGGCTAATGTACTTCATTTACTATGTGGTTTTTAATCATTACTGAAAGCATTCCTGGAAATGTATTGAAGCTTTTGCCTGAACAAAAGTAATTAAGTATTGAAATGAAGCATGCACTGGGTTGGTGGTCACTTTAATTTTTGAGTTTCTCCCAAAGGATAATTTCGTAGGTATAAAGAAGTGAAACAAAAACACAGTGAAGTCCAAAGCTATATCTATAGTAGTGACTATCCTGTGAATTTATATTGGAAGGTGTGGAGAATGTTTTAAAAAAAAGATCAAGCAGCCTTCAATTGATTTAAACGATAAACATCTTCAAGCCAAAGAACTACAAATGTTGGAAATCAGAAGTGAAGTCAAGTTGAAGAAGGGTCACTGGACCTGAAATGTTGATGCCTGCTTCCTTTCAAAAGATTCTGCTACTCCGGATCAATATTCATCTCAGACAGAAGTACAGAATATGCTATACTATCTCTTATACTGGAATGGGATTTTAGACAAACCAAATCTTAAGGGAATCCAACATCCCCTGGCCCCACCCCCAATCTAGGACGGGTTGAGGCATGTTGTCTTCTCATTCATGGCCCTATCTCATACTTGACAATCTAATCACTTGACACCCTCATTCAATTTGCTGTCATATTGAGAGTAATAGTAAATGTAATAAATGCACAATTCCCTTTGGCTAAACACAAAAGTTTTTATACAATGTTGTATCGGTCGACAGAAGAAAGTAAAGCTACCACAACATATGACATCCAAAGTCTATCTTACCTGAGACTGTGCATGTAGGGTGAGACGAATATCTTCCTGCATTGGCAGAGGCAATGTTGAATGACCACAAGGCAGTTTAAAAAGACTGGATTGACAGTCACTGGATTTGTTGTTGCAAAGTGTTTGTAACAGGTATTGACTGTGGTAGCCACACATACCACATTCATAGAAATTGCCATTCAGCAATGCAACAGAAATCCATGTTATGGGAGCTACTAAAGCACCCACTGTGATTTGCAGAAAAATCTTTATACCACGGCAGATGATTGTTTGAGAGCAATGCTTTACTTGGTTGATGCAACAGCCAGTACATAGCTTCCAGGTTCTGCTACTTACGAAGTATCCCAGTAAAAATAATACCAGGGCTGGGACGAGAAGAAAAACCATACTGTAGGCAAAGTTCCAAGAATTACAGGGACAACTGAACACAACAACAGAGAATAGCTGTTCTCCCCCAGCTGTTGCTAAGGCCAGAAAGCTATATCCTAGAGTAGCATGCTGTTTCAGAACTAAATTCAACACTGTCCTATATTTCTCCATCTCTACAGTACGCGTACTAGCACTAAATGACAGTTGATGCAACTTCCTTTCAGACGTTTTCAGAGCACCTCATAAATAATTTATATCAAGTGTTCACTGGTGGTGACCATTTATGGGAAAGGGGCTGAGAAATGAAACCAAATCTAATTAAAAAGGAAAGTACTGCAGCGTGTGATATGCCTGCCAAACAGTCCTTTGATAATTGACTCCAGACTTCATCCTGTGCAAGTGCCAGAAGACACTGTGGGTCTGGGCTTAGAAACTGCTCATGTTCCCGACACACTCTGGGAATCTCCCAAAATATCTAATCGCATTCCCGAGCTGTTTAGAATGTAATCAGTTTATTCATAGAACCCTTACAATAATAGCTTACATAAGCTTTCCCTTACATAGCTTTGAGGCTATCTTTTAAATACATTTACTGAAAGGTTTGTGCGAAGATTTATAGCTCGGGTGCTCGTTGTTGTGGTTCTATTAGCCGAGCTATAAATCTTCGCACAAACCTTTCAGTAAATGTATTTAAAAGATAGCCTCAAAGCTATCTTTTTGTTGCAAACGTTTCATCCCCTGGCTAGGCGACATCATCAGTGCTCTGGAGCCTCCTGCGAAGCGCTTCTTTGATGTTTCTTCCGGTATTTATAGTGGTCTGTCCTTGCCCCTTCCGGGTGT
Organism: Hemiscyllium ocellatum; assembly: GCF_020745735.1. Taxonomy (NCBI): domain Eukaryota; kingdom Metazoa; phylum Chordata; class Chondrichthyes; order Orectolobiformes; family Hemiscylliidae; genus Hemiscyllium; species Hemiscyllium ocellatum. Next base: position 64,159,642 of record NC_083403.1, read on the forward strand.
CGGTTTCAGCTGTCCGCTGTAGTGGTTGGTATATTGGGTCCAGGTCGATGTGTTTGTTGATGGAGTTTGTGGATGAATGCCATGCCTCTAGGAATTCCCTGGCTGTTCTCTGTCTGGCTTGCCCTATGATAGTAGTGTTTTCCCAGTCGAATTCATGTTGCTTGTTGTCTGAGTGTGTGGCTACTAGGGATAGCTGGTCGTGTCGTTTCGTGGCTAGTTGATGTTCATGTATGCGGATTGTTAGCTGTCTTCCTGTTTGTCCTATATAGTGTTTTGTGCAGTCCTTGCATGGTATTTTGTAAACTACATTAGTTTTGCTCATGTTGGGTATCGGGTCCTTTGTTCTAGTAAGTTGTTGTCTGAGCGTGGCTGTTGGTTTGTGTGCCGTTATGAGTCCTAAGGGTCGCAGTAGTCTGGCTGTCAGTTCTGAAACGCTCCTGATGTATGGTAGTGTGGCTAGTCCTTTTGGTTGTGGCATGTCCTCGTTCCGTGGTCTATCTCTTAGGCATCTGTTGATAAAGTTGCGCGGGTATCCGTTTTTGGCGAATACCTTGTATACGTGTTCCTCTTCCTCTTTTCGCAGTTCTGGTGTACTGCAGTGTGTTGTGGCTCTTTTGAATAGTGTCCTGATGCAGCTTCGTTTGTCTGTGTTGGGGTGGTTACTTTCATAGTTTAGGACTTGGTCTGTGTGTGTTGTTTTCCTGTGTACCCTTGTGGTGAATTCTCCGTTCGGTGTTCTCTGTACTATCACGTCTAGGAATGGGAGTTGGCTATCCTTTTCTTCTTCTCTCGTGAATTGGATTCCTGTGAGTGTGGCGTTGATGATCTGGTATGTTTTTTCTATTTCCGTGTTTTTGATGATTACAAACGTGTCATCGACATATCTGACCCAGAGTTTGGGTTGAATTTGTGGTAGGGCTGTTTGTTCTAACCTTTGCATAACTGCCTCTGCTATGAGTCCCGAGATTGGTGATCCCATGGGTGTTCCGTTGATTTGTTTGTATATCTGATTGTTGAATGTAAAGTGTGTAGTGAGGCACAAGTCCAGTAGTTTAAGTATGCCGTCTTTGTTGATAGGTTCCGCCTCCTGTTTTCTGTTCTGTATGTCCAATAGGTTGGCTATTGTTTCTCTGGCTAGGGTTTTGTCAATCGAAGTGAACAGTGCCGTCACGTCGAATGAGATCATAGTTTCTTCTTTGTCTATGTGTGTATTCCTGATGACGTCCAAGAATTCCTGTGTTGATTGTATGGAGTGTTTGGATCCGCTGACCAGGTGTTTCAGTTTCTGTTGAATTTCTTTGGCCAGTTTGTATGCTGGTGTCCCTGGTAGTGATACTATGGGTCTGAGTGGGATGTCTGGTTTGTGTACTTTGGGTAGTCCATAGAATCTGGGGGTGTTGTTGCTTTCCGGTTTCATTCTTTGTAGGTCAGCTTTGGTTATCTGCCCGTTTTTTTGTAGATTCTTTAGTGTGTTATTTATTCTATTGGTGAGTTGTGGTGTGGGGTCAGAATCCTTCATTTGGTAGGTGTGGGTATCTGCGAGTAGTTGTTGTGCTTTTTTGATGTAATCTGATTTATCTAGGATGACCGTCATTCTGCCTTTATCTGCTGGTAGTATGATTATGTTCTTATCGTTTCTTAGTGCTTTCAGTGCTTTCCTCTCCTTGGTGTTGAGGTTATGCGTTTGTCTTTTTCTTATCATCATAGGTACGACCGTTTGTCTCACTGTTTGTTGTGTCTCTTCTGTCAGTCCATTGTTCCTGAGTATGCATTCTAGTGCTGCTAGGAAGTCTGCTGTCTTGGCATCCCTGTGGTTGTAGTTGAGTCCCTTGGCCAGTATAGTTCTTTCCATGTCTGTGAGCTGTCTGTGGGAGAGGTTTTTAACCCAGGTGTGTGTTGTAGTGTCCTCTTTTTTGTGTGTTAGTTTGGCCATTTTTTCTTTTAGTGCCGTTTTTTTTGCGGTGTGTTGTCCTGTTCTGTCCTAAAGTCGTTAATTTCAAAAACCACTAATCATGAATGGACCCGGACCATAGAACAGGCTGTCACTATAGGACAGAACAGGACAACACACCGCAAAAAAACGGCACTAAAAGAAAAAATGGCCAAACTAACACACAAAAAAGAGGACACTACAACACAAACCTGGGTTAAAAACCTCTCCCACAGACAGCTCACAGACATGGAAAGAACTATACTGGCCAAGGGACTCAACTACAACCACAGGGATGCCAAGACAGCAGACTTCCTAGCAGCACTAGAATGCACACTCAGGAACAATGGACTGACAGAAGAGACACAACAAACAGTGAGACAAACGGTCATACCTATGATGATAAGAAAAAGACAAACACATGACCTCAACACCAAGGAGAGGGAAGCACTGAAAGCACTAAGAAACGATAAGAACATAATCATACTACCAGCAGATAAAGGCAGAATGACGGTCATCCTAGATAAATCAGATTACATCAAAAAAGCACAACAACTACTCGCAGATACCCACACCTACCAAATGAAGGATTCTGACCCCACACCACAACTCACCAATAGAATAAATAACACACTAAGGAATCTACAAAAAAACGGACAGATAACCAAAGCTGACCTACAAAGAATGAAACCGGAAAGCAACAACACCCCCAGATTCTATGGACTACCCAAAGTACACAAACCAGACATCCCACTCAGACCCATAGTATCACTACCAGGGACACCAGCATACAAACTGGCCAAAGAAATTCAACAGAAACTGAAACACCTGGTCAGCGGATCCAAACACGCCATACAATCAACACAGGAATTCTTGGACGTCATCAGGAATACACACATAGACAAAGAAGAAACCATGATCTCATTCGACGTGACAGCACTGTTCACTTCGATTGACAAAACCCTAGCCAGAGAAACAATAGCCAACCTACTGGACATACAGAACAGAAAACAGGAGGCGGAACCTATCAACCAAGACGGCATACTTAAACTACTGGACTTGTGCCTCACTACACACTTTACATTCAACAATCAGATATACGAACAAATCAACGGAACACCCATGGGATCACCAATCTCGGGACTCATAGCAGAGGCAGTTATGCAAAGGTTAGAACAAACAGCCCTACCACAAATTCAACCCAAACTCTGGGTCAGATATGTCGATGACACGTTTGTAATCATCAAAAACACGGAAATAGAAAAAACACACCGGATCATCAACGCTACACTCACAGGAATCCAATTCACGAGAGAAGAAGAAAAGGATAGCCAACTCCCATTCCTAGATGTGATAGTACAGAGAACACCGAACGGAGAATTCACCACAAGGGTACACAGGAAAACAACACACACAGACCAAGTCCTAAACTATGAAAGTAACCACCCCAACACAGACAAACGAAGCTGCATCAGGACACTATTCAAAAGAGCCACAACACACTGCAGTACACCAGAACTGCGAAAAGAGTAAGAGGAACACGTAAACAAGGTATTCGCCAAAAACGGATACCCGCGCAACTTTATCAACAGATGCCTAAGAGATAGATCACGGAACGAGGACATGCCACAACCAAAAGGACTAGCCACACTACCATATATCAGGAGCGTTTCAGAACTGACAGCCAGACTACTGCGACCCTTAGGACTCATAACGGCACACAAACCAACAGCCACGCTCAGACAACAACTTACTAGAACAAAGGACCCGATACCCAACATGAGCAAAACTAATGTAGTTTACAAAATACCATGCAAGGACTGCACAAAACACTATATAGGACAAACAGGAAGACAGCTAACAATCCGCATACATGAACATCAACTAGCCACGAAACGACACGACCAGCTATCCCTAGTAGCCACACACTCAGACAACAAGCAACATGAATTCGACTGGGAAAACACTACTATCATAGGGCAAGCCAGACAGAGAACAGCCAGGGAATTCCTAGAGGCATGGCATTCATCCACAAACTCCATCAACAAACACATCGACCTGGACCCAATATACCAACCACTACAGCGGACAGCTGAAACCGACACCCGGAAGGGGCAAGGACAGACCACTATAAATACCGGAAGAAACGGTCGGCGGCACGGTGGCACAGTGGTTAGCACTGCTGCCTCACAGCACCAGAGACCTGGGTTCAATTCCCACCTCAGGCAACTGTCTGTGTGGAGTTTGCACATTCTCCCTGTGTCTGTGTGGGTTTCCTCCGGGTGCTCCGGTTTCCTCCCACAGTCCAAAGATGTGCGGGTTAGGTGAATTGGCCATGCTAAATTGCCCATAGTGTTAGGTAATAGGTAAAATGTAGGGGTATGGGTGGGTTGCGCTTCGGAGGGTCGGTGTGGACTTGTTGGGCCGAAGGGCCTGTTTCCACACTGTAAGTAATCTAATCTAATCTAAACATCAAAGAAGCGCTTCGCAGGAGGCTCCAGAGCACTGATGATGTCGCCTAGCCAGGGGACGAAACGTTTGCAACAAAAACTTCCAGCTCGGCGAACAGAACCACAACATTTACTGAAAAATGCAATAGCTTCCATTTGTTATCCTTAGCATCATAATGAAGATTGACCATCACACTGCATGGGTGGCCAAACTATTTATCGGACAAAAATTGATTAGCCACTTTAACACTGCTGTGTGATTTCATTTTTACAATGATTTCATTTTTGATCTGGGAAATATTCAATATTGAAGATATATATCACCTGAGATAGATGCAATTTAGTAAATGGACGATTTAGTAAATAGTTAAATTACAATTGCCGGAATAGAGGTTCATTGCATTGATTCCAGAAATGACAATTTATCCAATGAAGAGAGATTGGACAATTTAGGCCTATACTCTCTGGAATTTAGTAGAATGTGAGATATCTAACTGCGATATATAAGATGATAAAGGGGTTTGGCAAAGTAGACATAAAGTGCATGTTTCCTCTTGTCTAGACCAAAAGGTCACAGATTTAGGATGAGGGCTAGCAAGTTTAAGACAGAAATGAGGAGAAATTACTTCTCTCAAAATATCATGACTCTGTGGAATTCAGGACTGCAGAGTGTGATGGATGCTGTGACACTGAATAAATGGAGGAGCAATCGATGGAGCATGTTAGAGGGGCTGAATTGCCTACTCCTGCTCCTAGTTCTTATGTTTTAATGCTTGAGAAGTGATTACTGTGCAAATGATTAGAATGGTAGGTGACAAGTGTCCAGTTCCTGATGGATTTTATCCTTTAGTCTTAAGATAAATAGCTAATGAGAAAGTTGATCTGTTGGTTTTTATTTTCTAAGATCCCCCAGATTAGGTGGAAGTTCCACTAAATTAAAAATTTTTTAATGTAACTCCTTCAGTCAAGAGGACAGACAGAAAGCACGAAATTACAATCTAGTTAGCTGAACATCCATTGCAGGGAGGATATTAGAAGCTATTATGAAAAACGTTATGGTAGCTCACTTTGAAAAGATCAAAGCAGTCAGACAGAGTCAGCAAGGCATTGTGAAAGGAAAATCATGTTCAGTGGATCCATTGAAGTTCTTCAAAGAGGTAACATATGAAGTGGATAAAGGAAACCAGTGGATATTCCATACCTAGATTTTCCAAAGGCATTTGATAAGCTGCCACATCAAATGTTGTTGCACAAAAAAATGCATCATGGTGTATATAGTACATAGTAACATATTGGCATGAATATACGATTAGTGTTATGTCTCCTTAGGGTAGTGCGCTGGAAATCAAGCCCTGGTATTCCTGAAGTTGTCACAAAAGTTCAAAATTTTTAAAAAGCATACAGAATTCCTCAATTTACCTCATCTTAGACCCAGGGTTTTCAGAAAGCATAGATCAAGTTACTGCACTTAACAAGAACGAGTATTCATTACAAATAAATGGACTTGAATTAAAGATAAATAATTATGAACATTTGGCATATAGAGTCATAGAGATGTACAGCACGGAAACAGATCCTTCAGTCCAACCCGTCCATGCCAATCAGATATCCCAACCCAATCTAGTCCCATCTGCCCGCACCTGGCCCATATCCCTCCAAACACTTCCTATTCATACACCCATCCTCTTAGATGTTGCAATTGTACCAGCCTCCACTACATCCTCTGGCAGCTCATTCCATACACGTGCCACCCTCTGCATGAAAACGTTGCCCCTTAGGTCTCTTCGATATCTTTCACCTCTCACCCTAAACCTATGCCCTCTAATTCTGGACTCCCTGACCCCAGGGAAAAGCCATTGTCTATTTATCCTATCCATGCCCGTCATAATTTTGTAAACCTCTATAAGGTCACCCCTCAGCCTCCGATGCTCCAGGGAACAGCCCCAGCCTGTTCAGCCTCTCCCTGTAGCTCAGATCCTCCAACCCTGGCAACATCCTTGTAAATCTTTTCTCAACCCTTTCAAGTTTCACAACATCTTTCGGATAGGAAGGAGTCCAGAATTGCACGCAATATTCCAACAGTGGCTGAACCAAGTCCTGTGCAGCTGCAACATGACCTCCAAACTCTTGTACTCAATACTCTGACCAATAAACAAAAGCATATCAAATGCCTTCTTCACTATCTTATCTACCTGCGACTCCACTTTTACAGAGCTATAAACCTGCACTCCAAGGTCTCTTTGTTCAGCAACACTCCTTAGGACCTTACCATTAAATGTATAAGTCCTGCTAAGATTTGCTTTCCCAAAATGCAGCACCTCGCATTTATTTGAATTAAACGCCATCTGCCACTTCTCAGCCCATTAGGCCATCTGGTCCAGATCCTGTTGTAATCTGAGGTAACCCTCTTTGCTGTCCACTACACCTCCAATTTTGGTGTGATCTGCAAACTTACTAACTGTACCTCTTATGCTTGCATCCAAATCATTTACGTAAATGACAAAAAGTAGAGGGCCCAGCACCAATCCTTGTGGCACTCCACTGGTCACAGGCCTCCAGTCTGAAAAACAACCCTCCACCACCACTCTCTGTCTTCTACCTTTGAACCAGTTTTGTATCCAAGTGGCTAGTTCTCTCTGTATTCCATGAGATCTAACCTTGCTAACCAGTCTCCCATGGGGAGCCTTGTCGAACGCCTTACTGAAGTCCATATAGATCACATCTACTGTTCTACCCTCAATCTTCTTTATTACTTCTTCAAAAAACTCAATCAAGTTTGTGAGACATTATTTCCCATGCACAAAGCCATGTTGACTATCCTGAATCAGTCCTTGTTTTTCCAAATACATGTACATCCTGTCCCTCAGGATTCCCTCCAACAACTTGTTCCACACTGTAAGTCTAATCTAAAAAAAAAACTTGCCTACCACTGAGGTCAGGCTCACCGCTCTATAGTTCCTTGGCTTGTCTTTACCACCCTTCTTAAACAGTGTCACCACGTTTGCCAACCTACAGTCTTCTGGCACCTCACCTGCGACTATCGATGATACAACTATCTCAGCAATAGGCCCAGCAATCACTTCCATAGCTTCCCCCAGAGTTCTTGGGTACACCTGATCAGGTCCTGAGGATTTGTCCACTTTTAACCCTTTCAAAACATATAACTACTAGTTAAAATGCAAACCCCCTTATATACTCTCCTTTACACTCAAAGATAGGCAGGAAGAAAACTATTGGTTTTATGAACAGAGGCAGTGACTGTGAAGATAGTTCACTTGTTAATGTTCACAGGGCTGCTGAGATGATTTTGTTTGTTGTTCAGAATATTGGTTCTCAATCTTCCTTCTCCGGATGCTTTCACTGGTTTTCAGGATACACATTGGTTGTAGGTATAGAAGGTCCCTGACTTAATAAAAGTTAAAGCTTACAACAACTACTGAACATAAAATAAACTGTTTATTTTTCAGCTTAAATTATTTTTTAAACTGCAAAGAACAAAAACAGCTCCCAGGCAAATAGTGGCTCTGTTAATTACTCTGTACTTTGTTTACAGCCCTAAGCTGCTCAGCTACCTGAAAACCAATCATATAGTTGTTGGCAGACAGAAGGCCTTCATCATCAATAACTGTTCACTAGTCCACAGACCAATCAGCTGCTTGTTGCCAGCTGAAGCTCCATTTGTGCATATCATTAGCTCCAGCTTATCTGTGTCTTATCCCACTACTGCCTGAACCTGCAATTGTAAAAACAGTGCTGACAATGATTGTCAGGTAATGTGTTTTTAATAAACATGCAGTAATCTTTCAGTATTCTTTGGTTTTAACACTTATTTTCCATTTCAGTCTGCAAATAAACATACAGAAAAGATATGTTCTTTATATTAGCTAACTAATAGGAAACAGAGTAGACTAGGCATAGATGGGCAATTTTCTGATTGGTAAGATGTAATGAGTTGTGTGCCTCAAGGATCAATGCTGAAACCTATAAATGATTTGGATGATAGGACCAAAGTTATGGTTTCCAAACCTGGTGATAACATAAAGCTAGGCAGGCAAGTAGCACTGCTTGGACAGAGGCCCCAAACTGACAGGATTTTATTTAAATATTAAGTCTGATTCCAATGATATCATGAGATTCTGACCAGCTACATTAACTGGAAACTTGAGAAGAGGTTCAGTAATAGCTTTCTTGACAGGTGAAGGCTGCAGATACTGGATTAACAGCTCTGAGAGACATAGAGAAGTAAGTTTGCAATTTTTATTAGAATCTTTATCGAAAAGCTTGTTATTCAGCCAACTATGACAACAGCACTCTGGAAGTAGCCACATCTCTAGTTGTTCCACTACAGCTACAATACTGGCACTTTGTTGTGGAAAATTGACCAGAAATGACCTGTGCACAAAAAGCAGGATAAATCCAATCTGGCCAAAGATTGTCCTCTCCATCTCTCTACTCTCTATCAACAGCAAAGCGATGGAAGGGATCATCAATAGGGTTAACAAGCAATGCTTGCACAGAATAATCTGCTTACAGATGCAAAATGCTTTAAGGATGATATCAAAGATATGGTTTGTTAATAAACATTCAAAAGATGGGGGCATTGTTTCACTACTCCATTCACTCACAAACATTCTGGAAATTCAGGTAGAAAGAATTAGAGAGGGGATAGGTTATATATTTCAAGCTTTGGTAGATCCAGGAGTATTTTTCAAAAATCAGGGTGAGTTACAACTTCTCAGAGGTTAGTATGCAATAGTAGTTTCCTCAGAGAGCTGAGTTCAGTAGCTTATCCTTCCCACAGGCAAACTGAAGGCTTCTTTCAAACCAGCAACTTGCAAATAGTGGGAGGCAGGCTGCTTTGCCCGAAATGTCCAAGAAATGTATATTTAACCAATTCAACAAGATTTCAGTCATGTGATAAAGACAGTTATTCACCTCCAACTCTATACTGATTTAGTCCTTGCCCTCCCCTTCACTGTTTGATCACACAACATTGCCCTCTGATGAGAAGGGCACTGCTTGTCATTGGCCACTCAGGTGTTTCCTTTCTTCCTGGTGGTGGGAAATGAATACAGGGGAACCTCGATTATCCGAATAAAATGGGAAGGCAGTATTTTGTTCGGATACTCGATTATTTGGTTAATCGATTAAATGCCTTTCCTGTGGGGCCCGGAGTTTTTAAAGTATGCTCCCCGTTCAGGAGACTGCAGCAGCACACAGCATGCAAGACCCTGTCCCCCCAACACTGCCCCCCGCTAGCCACTGCCCCTTGCCCACCAACACCGTTCAACCCCACCCCCACCTCCTCCTCTCAACCCCACCCCCGCCTCTGAACCCACCCCCCAACCTCCACCTCCAAAACCCGACACCGCCTCCCAACCCCGCTCTCTGTGCCCAACCCCACCCCATGACCCCATCCAACCCCACCCTCCAACCCTGTCCAACACTGCCCTCTAATCTCCAACCCCGCCAAACACCACCCCCCTGCACCCTACCCCAACAACCCCGTCCCACGACCCCCGCAACACCACCCTCCCCACCCCCTATGTTGGCCCCTATCCACCCCTGCCTCCTCTCTGGGACAGCCAGGCTGTACACCAACAAGACTGCTGCAGCAGCTGCCTTTGTGTGATAAGTCCGCAAACAGCGCGTGCACACACAGCCACACACACAACTTTTTGACAGGTTCCACATTTGCCCTGTACAGGACAATGTTCAAGAGATTATCTAGAGAAGTAGGGGTTTAGGGTACACCCCTCTGTAGAAATCCAGGGAAAGTGTGGGGAGAGAGAGAGAGACAGAGAGAGAGAGAGAGAGAGAGAGCGAGGACGGGAGGTCAGTCAATTTGAGATGGTACCTATATAATCACTAAACAAAAGACGCAATCATTGTTGGAAACACGTCTTTGATATAACGTTCCATCGGGATCTCGAGATCTCCTTTGGATAATCCGATTTTCAGATAATTGGTATTCGGATAATTGATGTTCTTCTGTAAAGATTTATGCACCTGTTGTCTTTCACTGTGTCTCATACCAGCACATACGCACACATCGTAGGTGCTGGGGAAAATGTAAGCATTATCACTGTTAGACAGTAGTGTGGGGGAAAATGAAAAAGGAAAAAATATATAACAAGAAAACTTTCTCCTCTGCTAAAAACAAAAATTAACCAGGAGTTAGCATCTCCTCAGTTGGGGGCACTGACTCTGTGCTGGCTGGGCCACAGGCAGGGTGTTCTTGATGATACTGTTGCTAGTTTCTGTGTTTTGAGGAGGAGAGTTTCTTTTTCTTTCCCCCCTTTTCCATGGAAGGCACTTGTTCTTTTTGGTTTTCTTTATTGTTTTTTTGTGAAGAAGAGAAAAAATAAACGCAGCTATTTCAGGTGTTGAGGGTCCATCTCAGTGGGCAATTGGAGGGTCGTTAAGCTAACATCATTGCTTTACTTCCCCTATAAGAGTTTCCATTGTGAGGTCATGAGGTGCAGCAAAAGCATTAACATCTATTTTTCTGTAATACATCTTGATGCTTTCCTTTGTCCAGAATTGGATGGAAGAAGACTATTTGTCTCCACATCCTGTTGGTCAGCTTTAGCTGGAATGTCTGTTTCTGGAATTACAATCATGTGAGCATCTATTTTAAGAGACCAGCAATAAATGACTTCTTCTGCATGTTGCTATAAGTGTACAAACATTTGGGAAGAGTTCTTGTCATGAGCTGTTTGTCTTGCAACTAAGGACTGGACAGTCAGGGAGGATAAAGGAAGGAGGAAGCAACCTAGAGTTGAGCTGTCTGTGAAGAACTCACTTGTGGAAGATATTATTGATCAAACTCAATTCCATATTCCTATTGAGGAGAAAGTGAGGACTGCAGATGCTGTCCATTTTTAAGATTTAAAAACAGAAATTAAAGAGATATAGTTTTCCTTTGGATTTCTCTTCATGCACTCCAGTCATAGCATAATCTCCTTCTCTCATCCCACTCGCCCTTCTGATTTACATGTTACAGATGGTGTAAGTGTGCCATCTAACTTCCCACAAACCCATCACCGTCCCCCTCACCATTTTGAACCACAAACATCCCATTTTGTCTTTTTTTTCCCTTTCAGATATCTGAGAGTTGTTATTTCATCCTTGAAGGAACACCAAGAAGGTGGTCAGACTGAAGATCCAGCACCATCACCTGATTTCAATCACCAGCATAGATGCTGCACATGTCATTGAAGATAAATTAGAGGTAAGATCTGCTTGTGTTGGTTAGCTAAGTTAGCTGGAAAGCTGTTTGGATAAAGAGTAATACCACCAGTGCAGGTTCAGTTCGTACACTAGCAAAGGTTACCATGAAGGTCTCTCCTCCTCAAACCCTCCCCTTGCCTGGGACTTGATAACACTCAGGTTACATCACCACCTTCCATTTCTCTCCAATGTGGTGGCTTCACCTTTCATTTATTGTATAAAACAATTATTTATGATCCATGACAGAGAGAGTAATGTGTGAAGAAGGGCTTATGCCCGAAACATCGATTCTCCTGCTCCTCGGATGCTGCCTGGTCTGCTGTGTTTTTCCAGCACCACATTTTTCAACTCTAGTCTCCAGCATCTGCAGTCCTCACTTTCTCCTCAATAGGAATATGGAGTTGAGTTTGATCAATAATATCTTCCACAAGTGAGTTCTTCACAGACAGCTCAACTCTAGGTTGCTTCCTCCTTCCTTTATCCTCCCTGATTGTCTTGCAACTAAGGACTGGGCAAACAGCTCATGACAAGAACTCTTCCCAAATGTTTGTAGACTTATAGCAACATGCAGAAGAATTCAATCTGCAACTGAACTGTGAATAGTCAATGACCCCTTTAAATAGTGTTGTTGGTGGCTCCTTCCTGTTGCTGATAATAGGTTTAGAAATGTGAGGTTAAGACTTGGCGTCAGTAGAACCTTTAAACTCTAAAATGTTGTCACGAGCACTGCAGTGACATTCATGTGGATTGGTCTCATGGTCTGCCTGTTCTATATTTTACTGGTTATCATTCACTATACATGCTCAATTCTCTCACCAGTATGGAGTCTGCTATAATTCACCTCACAAGAGGGCACGTGCACTGCACAATGTCATAGTGTAGCTCAGTTCTCCGCTTAATCTGTCTGGTTTGAGTTAAAACATATATAAAAATCTGTTACTGTGGATGAAGAGAAAATTACAGGCTACAGAATAGTGGGAATGAAATAGAGGATAAGGTTTGAAAGAGGTTTTAAAAAAAAAACAGGATTTTTAATAATGAAGCACTCAACATCGTAGTCTGCCTTAGGGCAGTTAAAGGAAATCTGTGGTCAAAATGTATAGTAGTTCTGAGAATGTCAATTCTGTAATTAGAGTACTACAATTTTAACAATGAATAACCCTGTACTGGGTTTGGCTCTAGATAAAATATGACATGGAAAATCTGGTCAGGAAGCGGGTTAATACACAAGCTTACTGGTTTTATGCCAAGTTGTTGTTTCCAGGTCAAACTCTAAAACTACATGTATTTCATAACCCTTGTGATGGATACTTCTTTGTGTCACCAGGTTTATTTGCCCTGCAGAAACAAAACGTCTTGGAAAATGCAACATTCAGGGTACACTCAGCTCAGAGGGATATTGCATTTGTCTGTTCCAAAATATATTATTTCCATGCGATTCTGCCCAGAAATTCGCAATTACAGAGCTAGTCGTAAAGTTTTCAGTAGGTCCCTCAGACCTTGTCCAGGGTGACAGGAGAGGTTTACAGGACAATCGGGGATATGTGAGAATTCAGGCAGTAATAGCAAGTAGAAAAGTTGAAGGAGATAGAAGACAGAGAAATGAAGTTGAACATCCAGTACACCTTGTTATCTGCACAACGTAGGACAGAGTCCTGATAGACATGATGAAATGCGGATACAGATCTTAAGTAATTCTCCTAAGTACCTCAACAGACCACGGTATCAGATCAGAAGAGTCAATGAGGACAAGAGATGGAATCTGGGGCTGACCTCACAAGTACACAGACCTGTGGGTAGATATCCATGGAGTACACAAATACACGGTTCAAAAATATGTCCAATAAGAAAGTTACGCTTTGAATGTAATTTAGTTGCAGGTAAAACTCTAAGGATTGTTTATAAATACATGCTGATGGTGGGGAGTCTTACCTATTGGATGTGCATATCAGAAATTCAGATATGCTTATTATGTTTTTCCACAAATGGACGCAAAAGCATGGAAATGATAACAGCATTTGCTTCCATTTGTCGGTGTACCAGACAGGTGAGTTTACTCACTGATGCGATAGACTGGAAATTAGATTAGTAATTTTGAAATTATGGTGAATAACTTGGAAAGCTGAAAGCAAAAGGCAGATTATGTGCAACCATTTTAAGTGAATTGCTTCAGTCTCAAAATGGATATGGCACATATGGAATTTTGAAGTATTTAATCGGGTTTCATAAGACTTCCCATGGTAATGAACACACTGTATTGAGGAAGGTTTAACGATGAGCACAAATATGATTACAAATCCATGGATATTTTGTGGATAGCTGGAAGGGAGTTTTTGTTTGGAGTGTGGGGGTGGTTGAAGCAGTTTATATTTGTGTTCTTCATGAATCTTCGCAGTTCACCTCTTTCACATCCATTTATTTAGATGGCTTTCACAATAAGTAAGGGTTTTGATGTTTCCTGATTAAAACATTTTAAGGGGCATCACAAACTGACAGGAGGATCGTGGAAGATTGCAAGAGTCACTGAATAAGGGATAGTTGGCAATGCAGAGAAATGCAAAGAAGCATGATTATAGGAAGGAAATACAAGATAATTTTCTCACTGCAATCCAACTGAGCAGATTTTAATACCCGATGCATAATTGACCATATTCTACTCATTAAAAACAATGGATCATAGCTCAAAGAAACATTTCTTGGATTTTTAAAATAATTGCTTAAGAAACGCTTAATAACATTTGTGCTTTAATGATTGATCATGAAAAGAATAACAAACTGAACAAACCAGCTGAAGTTAATAGACACATCATATGCATAATTATTGCTGTTCACTGAAATGTCACCAGCAATCACAGGAATCCACACACTACAACACCAAACATTCAAAAGTAAAAAGAAGCTACTGGTCCACCATTTACAGATAAGAGCATCAAACCAAAATATTTAAAAGCAATGGGCTTGTTCAAATAATTGCACGTTTTTGTTCAGTTGATCCAACCTAATGAAGGGAAGCCTCCTTGTGGATAATGAAGATTTACAGGATATCAAGACTTCAGATTCATTGCAATACCCTTGGAATGGGAATGAAGGCAAGTGCAATATGAATAACAAAAGAAACAAAATGCTGTTTTATTCAACAAGGAGATGAAATACTAATAACAAAAGAAGCTGTGCAATGAAGCATTGTCACACAGCTGTCCTGCGAAACATATGATGAATGATTAGGATGGCAGATTATAAGAGTTAAAAGGTCATTCCATTAATCTGCAATTTTGAGAATGATTCATCAAATCTTTGGCTTTCTTATTAAATATCTCTCATAAAAATCAGTTAAAATGTATTTGCAAACCTTGTATTTGCATTAAGCACTCAGGTGTGTAACCTTACTGCATATTTATTCAGTCTTTCACAAGTTGGCTTCCTTGGTCTAGCACTGTGCTTGAGAACAAGAGGAGTACAAGCAAAGCAGGACAAAGCTATCTAATAGGAGCACAGCATAGAGAAATCTTTGGGTGTGCAAGCTTGGAGCTTTCTGAAACCGAATTAACTGTAATGCTAAGAGGAAAAAGAAGGTTGCAATGTTTAAAATTAAGAAGACTCTTGTGTAGGAAGCTGATAAGGATTGTGCAGTGCTTCGAACAGTGGCTCCTGGTTTCACAGAACCACTTTTTACATGTTTGTTTGAACCTCGTTCTGGTTTCATATCAGAAAAGTCTGTTAAGTCAACAGTTTCCCCCATGTCCTCACTTCTTTCATTGGAAGTTTCTTCTTGCATTCGCTGCAGCAATTTCTTCCGCTCTCTTTTCTCATTTATTTCAATTTGTGCAAAAATATCGGGAAGGTTATTGGGAAACTTATCACCACCACCTTTTCCTTTTCTCATTTTTTTGGCCTTGGCTTGTCCAAGCGAGACAGAAAATAACTTTTCAACAGCTTCCTCTGTCTTCTTTTGGTCTGATAGTTTTAGAAGACGTTCGGCTGTCTTCCGGAAGTTATCAGTGTTCAGAACTCGAGCCAAGGTCTGCTTTTCAAGTTGCTGAAACACTGGTTTTGTATGCTGAAGATTTTCCTCAACAATATTCACATAATCTTTCACCTCCTGCACTGAAGTATCCCTGATTGCAGAAGTTCTATCAAACACAATCTTTTGATGGTCAGCTAGTACCATAGCAAACAGTGGTTTCACAGCAGTTTCCCCTGTTAAGAGATAAACTGTATAGGTTTTCTCATTTGTTGCTAGATAGATATCTACCCGATTTGAATCTCCTCGAATGCTAAAGCTTTGAATCTTCACAGAAGGTCCAAAGAAAATATAGGCTGCTCTAGTGACTGGGTACCTCAGGGTAGTTGTAACATTCACATAGTACGTTCCATTATATGGATATTCACGAGGATAAGTCTTGAATGCCAGTCCAGCCTTTTCACTATTGCCTTTATCGTCCATCCAGAACATTGTGTACTGGCCATCTTCTTGTCTAATAAATGCTCCATTCACTCCGTCTTCAGATATTTCCTCAAAAGCCACAGCTGTGTTATGGAAAAATGCACTCATTTTTTCAAGCGGGCTATCTTCTGCCAAGTGGATTTGATCTACCAGGAGTAAAAGCTGGGGTTGCAGAAGGAAAAGGTTCCTTTGGAAACTCTTCAGTTTCAGGCTCGGACTGTAAGCTCCCACTGCCTCTCCGCTGATAAAGACCACACCATTCTGCTCCAAAGCTGCTGTCACCTGGCCACGACACTCCCCAGAGATCCCTTGCTTATATTTCAACCACTTGGAATTGCATGCTTCTGTCACCTGCCCTTCCCAAGGGGTGAAACAAGCGCCTGCTGTGGCTGGAGAGAACATTAAAGCATTGTTGAGAAAGGTGTATTTTGGGCCGTACAAAGCCTCGGTGATGAAAGGTACCCCGTTAGGTGCGAACGTGAAAGAATTCTGGTCAGGATGTTCATGGCCAGCATTAAAATTCTTCCATCCATTAATCCACTGTGAATATTTCTTCTGATGAACTATGTCATAGATTGCACGTCCTCCAAGTTTACCCGACTTGAAGGACAGGAAAGGTTGGTTAACTCCTGCTGGTAAAGCCCCCCCATAAGTTACAACACCCCAGTCTTCAAAATAATGTAATGTTGGTATCCCATAATCCAGAGGTGGCACTGGAGTCAAGGAGCCATCATACCTGGTAACAAATAGAAAAAAGACTGAAACTACTTTAACAGTAATGTGATGTTAGAAATGATTATTATCTACTTCTTCAAATATAAATTTTGATAATATTTTGCCAACAGAATGTTTCTGTTTCCTTTACACCAATTGAGTTCTTTCACACTTCTGAAAGCCAATAGAATTCGCGAGGGCAACTAGTGACAGGCAATAAATGGTAGCCAGCCAGTGATGCCTGTCAAGTGAATACAAAAGTGTATAACCCAGCTAGATGCTGAGTAAAACTCTCTACTGTGTCCAAAAATGTGCCTCAACTTGCACTTAAGAACAACACTTAAGAGTCATAGAGATGTGTAGCATGGAAATGGACTCTTCAGTCCAGCTCGTCCATGCCAACCAGGTATCTGAAATTAATCTAGTTCCATGTGGCAGCATTTGGTCCATATCCCTCTAAACCTTTCCTATTCATCCAGATGCCTTTTAAATGCTGAAATTGTACCAGCCTCCACCACTTGACTACACTGAAAGTGTGCAATAAATGTAAGTTATCGTTGAAAATTAAACGGCTGGAAATTTGAATTCATCATCTCACAAAATCAGTTTAAAAGTACAGATGTCCTGGATTTTGATATTACTAATGACAAGCATTGTTGAGAACAAAGATTACTTTAAACTAAATAACAAGAACTATATATGAAACCTCATGTTTTCTTTATATTTGTTCAAGGAGTGTGACATCTGTTGGTTTCCATTCCTAACTGTCCTTAAACTACCTTCATCTGCTGCAGTCCATGGGGTATAGATAGACCAACCATCCTGTAAAGGTGGCATGATATTGTCAGTCAATCAGTGACATGATAGGGATTATAATACACCAAGAATCCATGCAGAGAAACTGGCTTGGGCACACTTTTATAAGAAAATGTGCTTGTAGGAGATATTATGAGGGAACAATTAGGGAAAACAAAAGATTAAAAAGGAAGGAAGTAAATACGAGTATTGGATGACTTGAAGATGTTTTGGGAAATGAAGAAGAATGGAACAGAGTAGCAAGATATAGACAGGCTCTGATTGAAGGATTTGCCATTGAGTAGAACATGTATGATGACAATGATGATCATTGTTATGACGCAATAAGTTATTTTAAGATGGTATAAATGTGACTAAAATAAGGATGCCGTGTATTGCAGCATAAGAAGGAAGGGACAAAATGTTCTCCTTTTGTTGGTCACAAGATTTGAGTAAGGAGGCCTTGTAATTATGGGGGATGCTGCTGTACCTGAACAAACCCAGGTTCCTGCCTCAAGAAAAATGAAGTTCTGGCAAAAAGGTGCACAGTTGACCTTCCTGACTCATTGTTCATTGAGTCATCAGTGGCCAGTTCTGGACCAAATACTTGATCGAAGGAATAAGTACTGGGGGTGGGGGGGGGGTGCACACCGCACTGAGATCGATCTCACTGCTCCCTGCATCCTTCACTCCAGTAAGCCTCTCCCATGTCCTGGATCCTATATGTTCGAGACCTCTAGCTGGTGAGGGGTGGGAAGGGTAAGACCATATGATGTAGGTGTGGAAGTAGGCCATTCAGCCCATCAAGTCTGCTCCGTCATTGATTGGGATCACAGCTGATATGATAATTCTCAACTCCACTGTCCTGCCTCTTTATATAACCATTGATTTCCTTACTAATAAAAATCTGTCTATCTCAGCCTTGAGTAAACTTAACCTTATTCACTTGCATAGCCTTCTGTGTAAAGAATTCCACAGATACATTACCCACTCAGAAGAGATTTCTCCTCATTTGTCTTAATTGGGTGACTTCTTCTAAGATTATACCCTTTGGTCCTAGATTCTCCCATAAGAGGAAACAAAATTTCTGCAACTATCCTGTCAAATCCCAAAGAATCTGAAATATTTCAAAAACAAAGCCTCTCATTCTTGTGAACTCCAACGAGTACAGGCTCAGCCTTCTCAATTTCTGCTGAAGATGCAGTCCCTTCATACCTGCTAGCAGACTAGTGAAACTTCTCTGGACTGCCTTCAATGCTAGGATATTTCTACTCTCATAAGGGGCCCAAAACTCTTCACAGTATTCCAGTTGTGGTCTGACTAGTGCTTGTATAGTTTTAGCACAGTGTTCCCACCTTTAATTTTTCATTCCTTTTGGAATGAAGGATAGCATTCCATTTACTTTCCCTAGTAACTGAACTCAACTAGTAACCTTTTCTGATTTATGCACTAGAGCTTCCAAATCCCTGGTGTAATTTTCTGCAATCGTTCTCCATTTAACTATTACGCAACTCCTTTATTCTTCCTGCCAAAGTGCATAAACTCTAATTTTCCCACATCACATTCCATCTGCCAAGTTGTTTTGCCCACTCACACAATCTATCTATATCCTTCTGCAAACTCTCTTTCATCCTCACTACTTACCTTCCCATTTATTTTTGCGTCATCTGCAAACATGACTGTATTAAGTTCACTTTCCTCATCCAAGTCATTAAAATTTATTATAAACAATTGTAGGCCTCAGTACTGATTGCTGTGACACTCACCAGCTGCAGGTTGCCATCCTGAAAATGCCCCTCTTATACCAACTGTTTTCTATTAACCAATTCTCTATCCATGATAATATTCTACTTCCAACAAACATGAGCTCACCTTATGCCTAACTAATGCTACCTTATCAAATGTCTCCTGAAAATCCAATTATATTACACCCACTGCTTCCCATTTATCTATCCTGCTACTTGAGTTCCTCAAAGACTTCCAATACATTTGTCAAACACAACTTCCCCTTCATGAATTCACGCTCACTCTGCTTGATTATATATTATAAAACAGAACATTTAGAAATATATGTTATAACATAAAATAAACATATGTAAATCTAACTGGCCTTCTTTCTTGAAAAGAGGTGCTACATTGGCAGTTTTCCAATCCTCTGAGATTTTCCAGAAGCTAATAATTCTTGGAAAATTACTACCAGTGCATCCACTATCTATAATTACTTCCTTTAATGTTCTAGAATGCATCAAGTCAGTTTCAAAGGTGCTATTTGTCTTTTGCTCTATTACTTTCCCTAGCACCACTTCTCTAGTAATTTGATTTATTTCGTCGCCTCCTTTTGTCCCTTGATTTTTTTCATATTTTTGAGAATCTATTAGTATTTAGTATTTTTGTCACACTATTGTGAAAACAAATGCAAACTATTTATTCAACTCCTCTGTTATTTCCCGATTCCCCATTATTGTTCCCACAGCCTACATTTACTTTGGCCTCCCTCTTCCTTTTTATTTAATTGGAGAAGCTCTTGCTATCTGTCTTGATATTATTCACAAGTTTACCTTCAAAGTTTATCTTCTCCCTCTTTATTATTTTTCAGTTTTTTTTGGTGGTTAAAACTTTCCCAATCCTTTGGCTTACCATTAATCTTTGCAACATTGTATGTTTTTTTTTCTTTCAAATTACTGTTTCGTTAACCACGGTTGACTTATCTGCTTCCTTTAGTGCTTCTTTCTCTTTGGAATATACTTTTTTCTGAGAGGCATGACTATTTCCTCAAATGTCTAACACAGTTCCCAAACAGTCTTTCATGTTAAGCTCCTTCCCCAATCCACTCTCTGTCCTCAGTCCTTTGTAATTACCCTTGTTTAAGCTTCGCACAGTTGTTTCCAACTGAAGTTCCTTCTCTCAAACTGAACGCCAAATTCTAACATGTTATGGTCACTGTTTCCTAGGAGGTCTTTCACTCTGACATTCAATCTGCCACATTACACATCACCAAATACAAAATAGGTTGATCCCTAGTTGGATCAGCAACTTATTGTGCTAAGAAGCATGCATTTTCCTGTGGACAGCTCTACCAACTTGATTATCCCAATCAGCATGAAGATTAAAGTCATCCCTGACCAACATATTTCCTATTATACATGCTCTCATTATCTGCTGAATGTCCTTGTGTTAGAAGCCATGATGCTGCTGCTGGCTAATCTCTCTAGGTGGGACTTCTCTCCTGGCAGTTTTGATTCCAGTGCAGGGTCCACTGGTAGACTTGGCTCTGGGATTCCACATAATGTCCAAGAGAGGGAGTGGGCTTCATACATCTTCACCAAAGCCCCTCATGCAAAGATGTAGATAAAATGATGGGCAAATGTGAAAGTACAACACTGGACTTGGTGTCTCAAATATCAAGTTAGCTGCCATGCCACAAGTTATTTTTGCTGTGCCATTCATCATGCTGAAGGCAGGTGCAAACTACATCTCCGATGAAGAAACATGTAACCTTTGGAGGTCAGGGAATAAGTGCTCAGAAATACAGGGCTTGATTCCCAAAAGAAGTGGGCTCTGGAGGTTAAAGCTCTGCACTTTCTACTGTTGGAGGCACCATTCCATAAAGCACAATCTGTACCAGTCATGTGGTGAAGGGTATGGTGAGAGCACTATCATTTTATAGTGAGTGTTGCTTGCCATGCTGTCATGGGGCTGTCCGAGTATTTGCTAGAGAGTGCTCAAATTTATACATGCAATTTAATAATCACTCACTAGCCTTTCTTTTGCATTGTACTCCAGATAATTCCATTCACTCAATTGACTACCAGCTTACCACAGAAATTCAGTATGGAGTGTGCACCATCTCTGTCCTTTGGCTGGTGTGCCTGGTCCCTCCTGTATTCGATACTTTCTGATCTGCTCTGCTAACCAGTTACCGCTGCCATTGCGCATTACGTAGGCATCCAGAAACACCAGTTGACTCTCAGGACCATAGAACCAGTTGTAATTTGAATCAGCAATGGCGACAGTCCTTTGAAAACCTAGAAAATATTATCCAAGTCAAAATTCAAAGAGAAACCACACAGCCAAGAAAAAGTAAACTGAACATTGCTCTCCAAATTGTCACTGAAAAAGCTGGAGCAGCAAAATGAAAGTTATAACTCGACTGAGCACACCAATGTCACTCAAGCCTCAAGTGAAAACCTCATTCATTTGATGACAGTTTGGATATTTCAGGATTATTCAGCCTTTTGTCCAGTTTACTGATATGTAAGTACTTGTCCAAATGTCTTGATAGTTGATTAAAGTTGCATCTATCCTATGTTGTGCTATTTACACTAGGATGATATTACTGTGTTAATATTTAAACCTTTATGCTGTTTTATATCAAGTCCTGAATGTCAAATAACTAAGTTGCTTAGATTGTTATCAAATTGCTATTGTGAATGTATCTTCTTAAGGTGAAAAATAAACAGAATGTCATGAACATCGATTGATCAAATCAATCACATGAAATCAGATTCTTTCCAGGCAGACATACCAACTCGTAACATATTGAATAACCATGAAAGGAACAGTCCACAATGTAATACCCTTTATAGGGGAATAAAACTAGTGTGATATGCCAATTATCAATATGTGCTCCTGGTTGTTGTGATTCCTATCAGGAGAGTGATCTTGTATTTAACTCCAATATCTACTGTTAATAACTTTCAGAAAATGGCTTAGAATGAGGCATCAGCAGACCACGAAGCTAAGACCTGCCTCCAGGGATGCACACATGATGATGGGGATCTACTGTACATATAAACTAAACTTTGAAATACTGAGGGAGTGGTGCATTGTCAGGTTGGTACAGGCAGGCAGGGCTTGATCAAAAACAATGTTCCAGAAAAATATTAAAGAAAGCACTTTATATCCCAATTTACCTGTCTGATGGACTCGGTTAACAGAAAAGAAACTGAGCAGGTTTCTGTAAAAGATCTATTATTTATTATTAACTACAGGCAAACCACTTTGCACACACAACATGTAACTCTACTAGTAGGCATCATAATCCTCTTTTAAACCCCTACAACAGATACAGACAGACACAAACAAACAAACAAACAATCTTCTGCAGTATTTATCACCCCTTAAATTCAACAACTTCACTTCCTTTAGATAGAATGCTCTTTTGAAAGAAGCAATGGTTTAATTAAAACAAAGTAAAATTTATTTGAATAGTTTTGGGGTGGCACGGTGGCTCAGTGGTTAGCACTGCTGCCTCACAGCACCAGAGACCCGGCTCCAATTCCAGTCTTGGGCAACTGTCTGTGTGGTGTTTGCACAGTCTCCCTGTGTCTGTGTGGGTTTCCTCTGGGTGCTCCTGTTTCCTCCCACAGCCCAAAGATGAGCAGGTCCAATGAACTGGCCATTCTAAATTAGTCAGAGGTAAATGTAGGGGAATGGGTCTGGGTGGGTTGCTCTTCGGAGAGTTGGTGTGGACTTGTTGGGCTGAAGGGCCTGTTTCCACACTGTAAGGAATCTAATCCAATCTAATCCTGGACAATCAGTTCTGTCTCTAATACTGATAGCAGCAGTTTCTATCCCAGTATAACTGTACACCCAGCCTCCAGGATCTGTTTCATCCCATGTCCTGTGGAATACCCTCTCAGTAGCGGAGATTGTGTGTTTACAATTACAGGAATTATTAGTACTAAATAAAGACCTAAATACCTCACAGCACAATGCATTTGGATAGAATCTTCCCTTTTTATGCCTTGCCACTTGTATCCAAGATAAAGCTACTTGTATGTGAATTACAGTTGAGATAATTTTATTCAATGTCGATATTTTACCTGGAAGCACAGTCCTATAGTAGAAAGCAAAATGCTGCTTGATCCAGGGGTGGTCAAAGTGGCTGATATTGAAGTGCTTTTGTACCAGAAACATGTACTGGAATAAGGATCTGGTGGTGTAACTGCCATAAGCCACACCTTCGTTCAAGGATCCATCTTTTATATCCTTCAGTAAAACCATTAACTTCTCCAGAACAGTAATGGCTTGTTTCGTCCATAAGTAAGCTTCTTGGAGATAACCTAGGATTCACAATAAGAAAGAAATAAAGCATTTAAGGGAAATCAATATCATACTGAAACTACAAATTCAGAAATAGCAACCCTTCAATAAAATGGTACCTTCAAAAACAAGTGTCAGATTCTTGTTTGATAAAAATTCATTTTAAAAATTGTACCAGAGGAAAGTGCTTGATTTTACTTTTAAAACAGTGGTTAATGTCAATGTTGGGAAAAATAACGAAAATTTTATTGGTAGAATAAATTATATCAGAAGGTGAATATGATCCAGTCATAAGGGATTTCAAAGGGAAAGTGTTGCATTTGAATCTGAAAGTATTAATTCTTGATTGAGTGCAGTAAGCAGTAGCCAATGTGACGATGCCACAAGACTTTTATAGAGCCAAAGAAATCTACAGCACTGAAACAGACCCTTCAGGTCAATTTGTCCATGCTGACCAGATATCCTAAACTAATCTAGTCCCATTTGCCAGCACTCAGCCCCTATCCCTCTAAATCCTTCCAATTCATATACTCATCCAGATGCCTTTTAAATGCTGCAATTGTACTAGCTTCCTCTGGCAGTCATTCCATACACGCACCACCGTCTACGTGAAAACATTCCCCCTTAGGTCTTTACGTTTTTCCACTCTCACCCTAAACCTAAGACCTCTAGTTCTGGACTCACCCCACCCCAGGGAAAAAACCTTATCTCTTTACCGTTTCCATGTCCCTCATGATTTTAAAAAGCTCTATAATGTCACTAGTTAGCCTCCACCGCTTTTGTGGGAGAGCAAAGTAGGGTTTCTTGGGAGACAAGTCTAAGGTTACCTCCTCCCAACAATTTTCATCATAACATACAGCCTGTTCTTATTCAAGCTGACCCTTGTTCCTTTCCCAAGTCCATTTGCAAGTCGCGTTGTATGCAAGTCAGAACACATGCAGGACAATATAAAGAAGCTGTCTGCAAGCATTGGAAATCTTCATATGTCAGATATTTAAAATTACACTCCTGTAAGGGTTCACGTTCGTAAATACAAGTGCTCTCAAGCTGGACATTCGTAAATTAGGATAACTTATAGCCTGTAAATAGTGACAGAGATGCATAAGTGACATCTTATTTACTTGACAAGATCGCTCTCCTTAGAGCAGAAGGCCACTACCCTCACACACATTAGACCATACACAAAGCCCTGAATAATATATGCACTTAGAAGATACAGATGGCAGCGCACACATCAGGAAGGTCTTGCTTGATCAACACCATTGAATTATTTAAGGAAGAAACAAAGATTAGACAAGAATCATGTGATAGTAGATGTAACAAAATTAAATTTTATATCCAGAAAAGATCTTTGATATGGTACCATTGAATGAATTAAAATTGGGAGCCAGGAAACAGACAGCAGAATTTCATGCAAGCTGGCTACAAAACAGTGAACAGAACATAGTGGTTAAAGACAGATACAGGTATCCCCCACTATCTGAAAACAGAACATTCCCAGGAAAGCTTTCATTTGGGCGGCACGGTGGCACAGTGGTTAGCACTGCTGCCTCACAGCGCCAGAGACCCGGGTTCAATTCCCGACTCAGGCGACTTACTGTGTGGAGTTTGCACATTCTCCCCATGTGTGCGTGGGTTTCCTCCAGGTACTCCGGTTTCCTCCCACAGTCCAAAGATATGCAGGTCAGGTGAATTGGCCATGCTAAATTGCCCGTAGTGTTAAAATAAGGGATAAATGTAGGGGTATGGGTTGCGCTTCGGCGGGTCGGTGTGGACTTGTTGGGCTGAAGGGCCTGTTTCCACACTGTAAGTAATCTAATCAAATCATTAGCCGAAACTGACGTAAAGTGAAGATGCATGATTTATATGGGAAATATTTCGCCATTATTCGTAAGAGTGAAAATCCTCTTCAGATTCATGAAAATGGATAAAAACGTAGGTCTTTCGTAAAAGCGAAATGGCATAAAGCAAATGTTCAAAAAGCAGGGGATGCCTGTTCCACAGGAATCGATATTGGGATCATTGACCATAGGCCAGCTGGTGTAAGTGGCTCGTTTCCATCCTGGACACTCAATGTACTGCATTTTGCAGCACACCACCGAGTGTGTTTGCAGTGGGAGGCACACAAAGTATAGGCCAGGTGACCAGCCACCTCCTTTCCACCATGCCCTGACTTATTCCCATAATGCCATGGCGAGTGTGATGAGGGCAATGGGGAAGTCACCCACTAGGCTTCCAACCTGCAGTCGTACTAAAAGCCTAAACTGCCAAGAGTATTGGAAATCAAAAGGATCTCAATCCCTAAAACTCTGGGCAAAGGCATATGTGCCAGTGTGTAAAAGCCTTAAAGTGTAGGAGGTATGGAGTTGGAAATGAAAACCAAATCTGGACCACAATTTTTTGGCATTATTTAACACACAAATAGATGATGGGTGAGCAGGTTGTTGTGCAAGTTACAAAGCAGAAGTGCTTTGGATGATCTCTAGTTATGTGGGGTAAATTGTGGAAATGAACTATGATTGTCTTGAAACATCAAGTCTACAGGTAACAAGGTTAGGAAGCTGTCAGTAGCAGATGATGTAAGCAGAGTGGGATGACATTGTGGAGTTGAGAAAAGGCAAAGTAATGCTCAAAGCTCTATAAAGATTTGCTTTCCATGTTGAAACAACTTAACCTTCTTCAGAGAACGAATTCACTCTTTGAAATGAAGTCACATAGGCACGAATTAGTTACAGTAAAAACTAACTACTGGTAACGCCAAGTGCTACTAGTCTAATCTTGACCAAAGGGCCTTTGTCATTTTTAGACTAAGATAATTTTAGAGTAAGTTTTTAAAAGAACATTTGATCAATGATTGCTTCCCAAAATGTTGGGCAAACTCTGTGGTATGATATATGAAATGAAAATATCACTGTCAAAATTGAACTGGAACTGTTGACTTTATTATCTATCTCATTTTTGCACACCCACCTCTAACAATAAACCCTTTGGCACAGATTTTGTTTCAGGTATCCGTCTCGCCCACTCCCCAAAGTACATAAGTTAGTATCTGAAGTTTAAATTTACTTAACAAGAGTGTTATCCAAGTTTAACAAAAGCACCCCTTTGGTGATCTGAACCAGTATTTACGTATTTTTATGGGTTTCTCCACTTTCAATCTTTTGAAAATTAGTGTACAAATGCCTGATTGGAGGCCAGATTAAGAATTGTCAGGCTACTATTTTTGAGTAGATTCATTTAATTGGTTCCATTTAATTTTTTTGTTATTACAGATACCAATCCCAAATGCTCTTGTGGTACAGGAGTAGAACCCCAACCTCTAGTCTAGGAGACCTGGGTTCAAGTCCCATCTGCTCCAGAAGTGTGTTATGACCACCTTCTTTAACTCAGCTTTTTGCTGAACCTTACTGATTATCTATGGTCCATTACTACATTTAACTCCATGGCTCTGAATATCAGGCCTTCCAACTGGTAGGAATGACCAAGTAGTTGCATAAAAATAATGAACCATCTTACAGAAGTAAAAGGCTTAATGCAATGTTGCTGCTCCTTATCCTGCATTTTTATTCATTTTTCATGGACTACTGAGACATCACGCTAATTCAGGTAGGGCCCCACTAGTCAGAAGCTAAATGACAGCAATGCAATTTCAAGGTGCCAGTTGATGGAGCAGGTATTGTGCAATCTTTACCAATTGATTCCAGACATTGAATGATCCCCCAGAAACAGGTTTATACCGTTTAAATTTTCAAACCTGTTCTGCCATTGAGTGAGATCATGCCTGATAGGAGCAGGAGTAGTTCTAATCTGCCTCTCGAGCCAGCTCAAACATTCTAAATCATGGCTGATCATCTACCTCAATGACATACTCCACATTATTCTTATACCTCTTGATATCATCAGTAACTAGAAATCTCTGAATCTCTGTCTTGAACCTATTAAACATCTGACCTTCCCCAGTCCTACGGGTCAGAGAAGTCCAAACATTCACCATCCTCTGACTGAACAGCTTCCTTCGCATCTCAGTGATGGAACTCTGTATATCCTGGTGCCCCAACATTCTTTAATGCTTTTGGATAAGAAAAATAGTTTTTATTCCCCCAATAGATCGAGCACTAATTGGCACCCATGAAAATTCTTTAGAAGAGTTTCCTAATTTCTCTCCTGAAAATTTGATTATTAGTCTACATCACACTCGTCCTAGACTTCATGCATTCTTTTTAGCAAAAGAGTCAAGCAAAGGAATAAATATCTCCCTGAATCAGAAGGTACTTTTCTGTATGAAGAGTAACAGAAAACTTGAAATGTTATCCTGAAGATCCACACCAATTTAAATCATTCTATTTTCTATATTTTATATTTTTAACGAGAGAGACTTGACAGTACAAAACAATGACCAAGACATGGATAAAATAGTACTTCATGATTCCCTGTGGAAACAGCATTAAAAAAACTGGGGAGATGGCATTATGGTAATGCCATTGAACTTGAATTTAAAATAAATTCCAAAGAAAAAAGTAAGTAAAACCTGGTTTAAATAATGGTAACCATAAAGGAATTGTCATCACCACCTCCCTCTGCATTCCACCAGCCAGCCCTAAAAAATACATCTGGTTCACTAATGTCCTTTAAGGGAGGAGATCTGCTTCATTGCCTTCCTTCATGACTCCAGATCCAGAGCAATGTGTTTGACTCTTAATTGCTGTCAAATTGACTCAGCATGCCACCTTTTTCCAGGTGCATTTAGAGACAGAAAACAGTGATTTTTAAAAAAAATTCATTTGTGGGACTTGGGTATTATTGGCTGGCCAGCATTGATAACCCATCCCTAATTGCCCTTGAGAAGGTGGTGGCCAGTTGCCTTCTTGAATCGCTGCAGTCCATTTGCTGTGGGTTGACCCACAATGCCGGTAGGGAGGGAATTACAGGGTTTTGACCCAATGACTGTGAAGAAACGGCAGTATATTTCCAAGCCAGGGTGGTGAGTGGCCTATAGGGGAACTTGCAGATGGTGTTACCTGCTGCTCTTGTCCTTCTAGATGGAAATTGTCATGGGTTTGGAAGGTGCTATCTAAGGATCTTTGGTGAATTTCTGTAGAGCATCTTGTAGATAGTACACACCATTGAACTCCATTGGAGGAGGGATTGAATGTTCGCAGATGTGGTGCCAATCAAAAAGGTTGCTTTGTCCTGGATGGTGTCAAGCTCCTTGAGTGTTGTTGGAGCTGCACCCATCCCTCACACTCCTGACTTGTGCCTTGTAGATGGTGGATAGACTTTGAGGTATCAGGAGGTGAGTTACTCGCCACAGTATCCCTAGTCTCTGACCTGCTCTTGTAGCCACTTTGTTTATGTGATGAGTACAGTTGAGTGTCTGGTCAATGATAACCCCCAGGATGTTGACAGTGGGGGATGGCAATACCACAATGTCAAGGGACGGTGATTAGAGTGTCATTGGTAATGGTCATTGTCTGGCATTTGTGTGGCATGGATGTTATTTACCACTTGTTGGCCCAAGCCTGGATATTGTCCAGATCTTGTTGCATTTCAGCATGGACGACTTCAATATCTGAGGAGTAACGAATGGTGCTGAACACTGTGCAAACTTCAGTGAACATTCCCACATCTGACCTTATGACAGAGGGAAGGTCATTGATGAAGCAGCTGAAGATTGTTGGGCCTAGGACACCACCCTGAGGGACTCCTGCAGAGATATCCTGGAGCACAGATGACTGACCCTCCACAACCACAATCATCTTCCTTTGCGCTTAGTATAATTCTAACCAGCGGAGTGTTTGCCCCTGATACCCAATGATTCCAGTTTTGCCAGGGCTCCTTGATGCCATACTCGGTCAAATGCAGCCTTGATGTCAAGGGCTGTCACACCCACCTCACATCTGGAATTGAGCTCTTTTGTCTATGTTTGAACCAAGGCTGTAATGAGGTCAGGAGCTGACCCTGGCGAAACCCAAACTGGGCGTCACTGAGCAGGTTGTTGCTGAGCAGGTGCTGTTTGATAGCACAGTTGATGACCCCTTCCATCACTTTACCGATTATGTAGAGTTGACTGATTGGATGATAATTGGCTGGATTGGATTTGTCCTTCTTTTTGTGTACAGGACATACCTGGGCAATTTTCCACAATGTCAAGTAGGTGCCAGTGTTGTAACTGTTCTGGAAGAACTTGACTAGGTGAGCGGCAAGTTCCGGAGCACACATCTTCAGTATTACTGTCAAAATGTTATCAGGGCTCATTGCCTCTGCAGTATCCAGTGCCTCCAGCCGTTTCTTGATATCACGTGGAGTGATCTGAATTGTTTGGAGACTGGTGTCTGTGGTGCTGGGGACCACTGGAGGAGCCCAAGATGGATCATCCTCTCAGCACTTCTGACTGAAGATTGTTGCGAATGTATCAGCCTTTTCTTTTGCACTGATGTGCTGGGCTCCTCCAACTTTGAGGATAGGGATATTTGTGGAGCCTCCTCCTCCACTGAGGTGTTTAATTGTCTACCATCACTCACAACTGGATGTGGAAGGCCTGCAGATCTTAGATCTGATTCATTAGTTGTGGGATCACTTACTCTCTGTCTGTCTATCACTTGCTGTTTGGCATGCAAATAGTCCTGTTTGGTAGCTTCACCTCATTTTTATGTATGCCTGATGCTGCTCATGACATGTCCTCCTGTACTTTCTGTTGAACCATGGTTGATCCCCTGGCTTGATGATAATGGTTGGATGTGGGATATACCAGGCCATGAGGTTGCAGATTGTGCTGGAGTACAGTTCTACTGCTGTTGATGGTCCATCGTGCATCATGGATGCCCATTCTTGAGTTGCTAAGTCGTTTCAAAGCCTGTCCCATTTAGCATGGTGATAGTGCCACGCAACACGATGGAGGTTATTCTCAATGTGAAGGCGATATTTCCTCTCCACACGGATAGTGCATTTACCTATACTGTCATGGACAGATGCTTCTGCAGCTGGCAGATTAGTAAGGATGAGGGTAAGTATGTTTTTTCTCTTGTTGGTTCCTTCACCACCTGTCGCAGACCCAGTTTAACAGTTATTTACTTTCTGACCCGACCAATATGAGCACCCGAAGTACATTTTGTGCTTTTGCCACCTTGAGTGCTTCTCCAAGTGTTGTTCAACATGGAGGAGTACTGATTCAGCAGCCGAAGGAGGACGGTATGTGGTA
Source organism: Hemiscyllium ocellatum (assembly GCF_020745735.1). Taxonomy (NCBI): domain Eukaryota; kingdom Metazoa; phylum Chordata; class Chondrichthyes; order Orectolobiformes; family Hemiscylliidae; genus Hemiscyllium; species Hemiscyllium ocellatum. Next base: position 64,190,451 of record NC_083403.1, read on the forward strand.
ACCAGTGAGAATTCTACTTGCCCATGTTTAATCTGAAGCCATGAGACTTCATGGGGTCTGGAGTCGCGTCAAGAACTCCAAGGGCAACTCCTTCCTGACTGTATGCCACTGTGCCACCACCTCTGCTGGGTCCGTCCTGCCAGTGGGACAGGACATATCCAGGGATAGTGATGGTGGTGTCTGGAACATTGTCATACTCATGGAGTCATTACTCACAGACAATGTCAGGCTGTTGTTTGACTGATCTGTGAGACAGCTCTCCCAATTTTGGCACTAGCTCCCAGATGTTAGTGAGGAGGACTTTGCAGGTTCGACAGGGCTGTTTGTGTTTTGACGCCCATGAAAGGATCAAAAACAAAACTATTTAGGATAAGAACAGTTTCACGATTGTTGTACACCTTCTATCTGCTCATGGTTTCTTTTCACTTGACTTCTTGTTGTATCTCCTCCCAAAATCTTTGTGCTGTAATCCCAAAGTTGTGGTGCAGTTCTTAAAAATGAGAAACACTGAGCACGAGCTGAGACAATAAATACGGACAACATATTAAATGGCAACAATTCACCCATGGACAGTGCCAAAGCCTTCCTCAGCAAACAACCAACACCTAACAGTGACATAAATTCTGCTCCCATTTTAAAATTAACAAAGACCTCTGTAATAATGCAATCATGCAAATCCACTAAAACTAACTCTATGGCTGAGATGATATCAAACTGACACTAGATGGCACTCTTTCATGGGTATGGAGTGGCTCTGTAAGTCATTAAAGAACTTCTCCATGATTTTACTTCCTCTAAAATACTACCGCCTAAGGATAGTAATAAGGTTCCACTGAACTGATAGGGCATCCAGGTTTTGGAAAAAACAATATGGTCCTTTTGTTATTTAGTGGCCAGCCCAAACAAAAGCTCAGTGTCAGTGGTATGGAGAGATTTGCAGACAGGATACTGTTGACACATACAATAGCAGCAGCACACATGAAGCCCCTTAGTTGTCTCTAGAAGGCAGCAGAGACAAGCAGCACATCTAAAGCTTTGCTTTAACCCCAAGATCCAATTGATCAATGCAGAAGTAAAAAAAACAAAACCTCAAATCAGATCACAGATTTAATGGATGTGAACTCTCAGGAGGTGGGTTAATTGGACAGTAAAAACATTTAAGACAGGTTTTAAAGTTTGTTTCAACTCACTTCAGCTGCGTTTCTTGAGGATCCTGAACCCCAGCAAGCACAAAGAGGTGTTAAGGGGCTGGATCTACAACACAGGTGGAATAACTCATTGCTTTGGACTCCCAGGAGCAGGGCTGTCTCATGTGCCTCAATAAGTTTTTCAGTCTCCCTCCCAGGCTCAACCAGCACTCCTCAAACACCATTCTCTGACTTAGTCTCACCCCTGGCCTCAGATCTCACCCTCCCTGACTTCATCCACCCCTGACGAAGGGGTGATTCCACCATAATCTTCTCTTTGCTCATTCCTCTGCACCCCCATTTCCCATGATCTTTCCTTCCTTCCTCTCCGTTCCCCGATTGTGGAAGCCTGTCAATCAAGAGGGAAGCCCAGTGAAAAGGTGTGAAATAGTCCCTGGTGTTGATTTCACTCAGAAAGCTGAATTTCTGGATCCCTTACCTGGAGCTCCATTCTCTCCAGAAGTAGAGACCCCTGTCCCACAAGGTTGATGGCTCAGTTTATCTTTGGTTGTAACCTGTGCCCTTGTTATCAAATAACCCCAGAGAATGTTGTCAGATTACACAGGAATTGTCTTATTTCTGAGGCAGTTCCTCAGAAGCAGGGAGGACTGATTTCCACTCAGGAGTTGTGGGTCTGGAGCTAAAGAATCCAATGCCAAGTCAATACACCTGTTCTGCCGTGTGCATTTGGCTTCCAGCTGGACCTATCAGAGACGCTCAGATGGTGAGGGCACCTTCACAAATGTTTCTTCATCGCTTTGGGTAATCTTGGGCATAAGATTCCCATGAATTGGTGGAGATGTTTATTTCTTTTTCAGGATTCAAGGTGTTTCCTCTACTCTTATGGAAACCACTTGCCTCACTAAAGAGCTTCTTTGGGGGTTCTTGTGTCAGGAGCTTGGACGACCTGATCCGCCCAACATAGACTGACCTCAATCCCCCCAACCCCTGCCGTCGGGGATATTGGCCTCAGAGAGGACATCAAAACTGGAGCAACTATCTGCAATTGGATTTGTAGGATTTCGTGGCGACATCTCTGATGATATTTCTCCTGAGATTTGTGGTGACTGCACTATATTGTCTACGTCTCCAAAGCCTTTGTGAGCATGGATAACACTTACTACTCTGTAGACAGTGAGCTTGGTGCTGGGTTTGAGGTCTTTGTCAAATACTTTTATCCTCAGACAAAATGGAGAGCGTGCTGGCACACTGAAAGCGATATTGTCAATGTCCTTGCTGAAATGAGGCTCCCAAGGTAAAGGAATTGGTCAACTTGTTCAGTCGCTGGCCATAGATCTTGATTTGGCAGACAGTGCTTTTGGAGTTTTGAGGACATTTGCATTCTGGATGTTTAAACTACACAGGATTAAACACTGTGATGTCAGTCCTTTCTGAAATTAAAAGTGAATTGATTATCAGCAATCTGCTTAGCTGCTGGATGACCAATATTGTCCTACAGTGTGACTAACTCAAATAGGGGTACAACGGAGGGCTGAGTGAAACTGTAAGACGAGAAAAGGTTTAGGAAGATACAGGCAAGAGCAAAGGTTGAGGGAACGGCCTTTGTTCAGCGCAGCAGCTTTTCCCATGGTTGCCAACTGCAATAAAGATTCAAGGACTGATCTTCGGGCTCATCCAACTGCTAATGCAGGTTCTCTTGAATTAAACAAGAGCAGCCTTGATAGACAATCAGGATGTCACCCGTGACAATATACAATAAATCACCTCAGGTCAGTCAATCTCTTGAATAAACTTGAAATCAATGCATCATTATATTCACAGAGATTATAAGTATCGTCAAAAAGGCAGAGGTGACTTGGGTTTGGGGAAGGAAATCCAGGTCTGGCTGCAGCAGGGGGCAATGACCTTCCAGTGTTTCCTTTCAGCCAGGTCGTACAATTTAGATCATGGAAGGAATGTCAGGCTTTGTAAAGTCTTTGTTTAATCCAGTCACTTTCCTCCATACACCAGAAGGTGGAGCCAGCGCTTCTTGCACACATTCCTGCTTGCAATAGGTTGATTTTGTGGACATGAAATAGAGTGGCAATGAATCCCACTCTAAATTCCTGTTCCATTTGCCCAACTAACACCGCCAATAAGGCTCAAGGAGAGAGGAATTGCAAGGGGGAGGCATAGAGGAGAAGTCGACTTCCAATCAGTCATTTTTTTCAAGATAGAGAAAAGCCATCTGTTATAGAAAGTGAGAACTCAAACAATAGCTACTTTTCTCCATTTCTACCACATGCAATCTTGAAAATGCTTTTTTCAAAAAAAAACAAGAGTACAAGCAATAAATATTTATTGCATTCAGAAATTCCACAATGCTTTGATCTGAAAAGAGATCAGAATTTGAACCAACAGTTGTAAAAAGTTGCTTTATGTTATATGATACCAATGATTCCATAAGTTTTCTTAAATCTGAGAGTGCAGTGGGGAATTCTCCCCAATGGATGTGCAGAGGTGTATACTCACCTGCCCTGGTATTTATTGAAATTGATGAATTGAGATTTCGACTGAGCATGCAGCAAGGACACCCACGAAAAACCGGCAATCTCCGCTAACACATTTGCGTATAGAATCCTGAGAATGTTATGTGAATTTGAAAGGAGTTTGAACTTGGGCCTGATCTGGAAGCAACATTCAGTATCCGGGCAAGCTAACCTTACAGGGTCATGGATCAGGATTGAAAAAAAAGGCCAGAGGAGTTAGGTTTTTAAAAAATAAAATGCTGTAACTTTCTTATGGGTCCTACTCCTTCAGGTCTCAGCAACAACTTGCATTTATTTATTGCCTCTACCTCACATTAGGGTAATACAAAGATCCCAGAGAATTCTGCAGGGAGATTGTTAGCTAAATCATGACACCTATTCACTTAAAGAAAATTCTGAACTTGTCACCAAAGGCTTTGTCCAAGTAAGCTTCCAGGAAAGATTTAATGGAGTACATACTATAGTAATGCATAAATGTTTTGGAAGAGATTTACAAAACTTTGGGTCAAGGCAAATAAAGGCGGGGGCTGGGGTGGCAGGCATAAGAAACCACAGAAGCACAAAGAGGATTTTAGAGCTGCAATTGGTTACAGAGATAAGGGGCAAGGTTTTAAATTCAATCAAAACTTAATCGCAATATTAAAATTGGGTTCAGAGCATAGTGAAGCCAGAGAGGGATTTGTAGACCTGGGAGCCAGTGTAGATCATGAGCACAAAGGAGAATAGGTTTGGACGTGAGTTTAGGTATGAGTTACAGAATAATGAATGATTGAGTTTACTACAATGCAAAGCAAGAGGGCTGGTTAGGAATGCACTAAGAAAACCAACGACGGAATAAAGGTATGGATAAGGATTTCAGTAATGGACAGTCAGGAGGGGGGAATATCATGGCCCCATTGTGAAAATCTCTGCCTCCTTTGGTATGAGCTTTTGAATCCCTTGGGACCACCCCAGCTTCTTTCAGATGGCCTTAATGAACAGCCTCTGGGACATGTGGAGTTACAATATTTCCAGGCAGGAGCAGTGAATGTTTAGTCGGTGGTATTTAAGCAAAGTGATCCTCCTAAAATGACTTGAATATTTGTGATCTCCCACCAGTGGCCCAAGCAATTAACACCAAGTCTGAGTATATAATATTCAATTCATTTATTTTAACCTCTGTAAAAACATTTTCTGGGAAGTTCTGCTGTTTTCAACAAACATATCGATTTATCATTGGCTCGAGCGTCGAGGGCAAGGGGTCACAGTCTCAGGTTAAAGAACTGCCCATTTAGGACTGGGGTTGGAGAAATGTTTTCATTCAGGGGATTAGAATCTTTGGAATTCTCAATCTCAGGAGACTCTGGATGTCAGTCAATGAGTATATTCAAGACGGAGTTTGCTATGTTTTTGGAAACTAATGGAATCAAGAAATGCTGAGAAAGAGGACAGGAAAGTGTGGTTGAGTCACACAGTCATAGAGATAAACAGCACAGAAACAGACGCTTCAGTCCAACTCGTCCATACTGACCAGATATCCCAACCTAATCTAGTCCCATTTCCCAGCAGTTGGCCCACATCCCTCTAAACCTTTCCTATTCATATACCCACCCAGGTGCCTTTAAATGTTGCAGTTGTCAGCCGCCACCACTTCCTCTGGCAGCTCATTTCATACACATACCACCCTCTGTGTGAAATTGCCCCCTTAGGTCCCTTTTATGTCTTTCCCCTCTCACCCTAAACCTATGTCCTCTAGATCTGGACTTCCCCACCTCAGGGAAAGGACCTCGTCTATTTATCCTATCCATGCCCCTTATGATTTTATAAATCTCTGTGAGGTCACCCCTTAGCCTTCAACACTCTAGGAAAAACAGCCCCAGCCTATTCAGCCTCTCCCTTTAGCTCAAATCCTCCAACCCTGGCAACATCCTTGTAAATCTTTTCTGAACCCTTTCAAGTTTCACAACATCTTTCCGATAGGAAGGAGACCAGAATTGAACGCAATATTCCAAAAGTGGCATAACCAACGACCTGTACAGCCACAACATGGCCTCCCAATTCGCACACTCAGTGATCTAACCAATAAAGGAAAGCATATCAAATACCTTCTTCACTGTCCTATCTACCTGCGACTCCAATCTCAAGGAGCAATGAACCTGCACTCCAAGGTCTCTTTGTTCAACAACACTCCCTAGGACCTGATCATTAAGTGCATAAGCCCTGCTTAGATTTGTTTTCCCAAAATGCAGCACCTTGCAGTTCTCCAAATTAAAATCCTCAGCCCATTGACCCATCCTCAGCCCATTTGGGCAGCATGGTGGCTCAGTGGTTAGCACTGCTGCCTCACAGCACCAGGGTTCCAGGTTCGATTCCAGCAACTGTCTGTGTGGAGTTTGCACATCCTCCCAGTGTCTGCATGGGTTTTCTCCGGGTGCTCCGGTTTCCTCCCACAATCCAAAGATGTGCAGGTCAAGTGAATTGGCCATGCTAAATTGCCCATAGTGCTGGGTGCATTAGTCAGAGGGAAATGAGTCAGGGTGGGTTACTCTTCGGAGGGTCAGTGTGGACTGGTTGGGCCGAATGGCCTGTTTCTGTACTGTAGGGAATCTAATCTGATCAAGATCCCATTGTAATCTGTGCTAACCTTCTTCACTGTCCAGTCCACCTCCAATTTTGGTGTCATCTGCAGACTTACTAACTATACCTCCTATGTCCACATCCAAATCGTTTATATAAATGATGAAAAGTAGTGGACCCAGCACCAATCCTTGTGGCACTCCACTGGTCTCAAGCCTCCAGTCTGAAAAACAACCTTCCACCACCGCCCTCTGTCTTCTACCTTTGAGACAGTTCTGTATCCAAATGGCTAGCTCTCCCTGTATTCCATGAGATTGAACCTTGCTAACCAGTCTCCCATGGGGAACCTTGTCGAACGCCTTACTGAAGTCCAGATAGATCACATCCGCTGCTCTGCCCTCAATCTTCTTCTTTGTTACTTTTTCATAAAACTCAATTAAATTTGTGAAACATGATTTCCCCCGCACAAAGCCATGTTGACTATCCCTAATCAGTCCTTGCTTTTCCAAATACATGTACATCCTGTCCCTTAGGATTCCCTCCAATAACTTGCCCACCACTGACATCAGGTTCACTAGTCTTTAGTTCCCTGGTTTGTCTAAACCACCTTTCTTAAATAGTGGTACCACATTAGCCAACTTCCAGACTCTGGCACCTCACCTGTGACTATCAATTATACAAATATCCCAGCAATCACTTCCATAGCTTCCCATAGAGTTCTAGGGTACACCTGATCAGGTCTGAGGGATTTATCTACCTTCATGTGTTTGAAGACATCCAGCACTTCCTCCTTTGTAATATAGACATTTTTCAAGATGTCACCATCTATTTTCCATAGATTCTATATCTTCCATGTCCTTCTCCACAGTAAACACTGATGCAAAATACTTGCTAAGTATCTCCCCCACACAAAGGCCACTTTGCTGATATTTGAGGGGCCTTATTCCCTTCCTAGTTACCCTTTTGTCCTTATAAAAACCCTTTGGATTCTCCTTAATCCTAGTTGCCAATGTTATCACCTTTTTGCCCTCCTGATTTTCCTCTTAAGTGTACTCCTACTGCCGTTATACTCTCAGGATTCACTAGATCTCTCCTGTCTATACCTGACATATGCTTCCTTCTTTTTCTTAACCAAACCCTCAATTTCTTTAGTCATCCAGTATTGCCTATACCTACCAGGCTTTTCTTTCACCCTAACAGGAATATACAGTCTCTGGACTCTCATTATTTCATTTCTGAAGGCTTCCTATTTTCCAACTGTCCCTTTACCTTTGAACATCTGCACCTAATCAATCAACTTTTGAAAGTTCTTGCCTAATACCGTCAAAATTAGCTTTTCTTCACTTTAGAACTTGACCTGTTAGATTAGATTAGATTAGATTACTTACAGTGTGGAAACAGGCCCTTCGGCCCAACAAGTCCACACCGACCCGCAGGAGCGCAACCCACCCATACCCCTACATTTACCCCTTTTACAGAACACTATGGGCAATTTAGCATGGCCCATTCACCTGACCTGCACATCTTTGGACTGTGGGAGGAAACCAGAGCACCTGGAGGAAACCCACGCAGACACGGGGAGAACGTGCAAACTCCACACAGTCAGTCGCCTGAGGTGGGAATTGAACCCAGGTCTCTGGCGCTGTGAGGCAGCAGTGCTAACCACTGTGCCACCGTGCCACCCACGATCTGGTCTGTCCTTTTCCTTCACTATTTTAAAGCTAATACAATTATGATCGCTGGCCCTAAAGTGCTCCTCTACTAACACCTCAGTGACCTGCCCTGCCTTATTTCCCAAGAGTAGGTTATGTTTCGTACCTTCTCTAGTAGGTACATCCACACACTGAATCAGAAAATTTTCATATCCTTTTTAACAAATTCCTCTCCATCTAAACCCTTAACACTATGGCAGTCCCAGTCTATGTTTGAAAATTTAAAATCCCCTGAGCTGAAAAATGTGTTGCTGGAAAAGCGCAGCAGGTCAGGCAGCATCCAAGGAGCAGGAAAATCGACATTTTGGGCATAAGCCCTTCTTCGGGAATGAGGAGGGTGTACTAAGCAGGCTAAGACCTTCTATCTTAGCCTGCTTGGCACATCCTCCTCATTCCTGAAGAAGGGCTTATGCCCGAAACATCGATTTTCTGGCTCCTTGGATGCTGCCTGACCTGCTGCGCTTTTCCAGCAACACATTTTTCAGTTCTGATCTCCGGTATCTGCAGCCCTCACTTTCTCCTAATTTAAAATCCCCAACCATAACCACTCTATTATTCTTATAGATTACTAAATTCTTCTCACAAATTTGTTTTTCAATTTCCCTCTGACTATTAGGGGGTCTATAATACAATCCCAATACGGTGGCTCAGTGCTTAGCATCGCTGCCTCACAGCGCCAGGGACCCAGGTTCGATTCCAGTCTCGGATGCCTGTCTGTGTGGAGTTTGCACATTCTCCCAGTGTCTGTGTGGGTTTCCTCCGGTTTCCTCCCACAATCCAAAGATATGCAGGTTAGGTGAATTGGCCAAGTTAAATTGCCCATAGTGTTAGGTGCATTAGTCAGAGGGAAATGGGTCTGAGTGGGTTGTTCTGTGGAGAGTCGGTGTGGACTTGTTGGGCTGTTTCCACACTGTAGGGAATCTAATATAGGGAAGGTGATTATCCCTTTCTTACTTCTCAGTTCCACCCAAATAACTTCTCTGGATGTATTTCTGGGAATATCCTCCCTCAGTACAGCTGTAATGCTATCCCTTATCAAAAACACCACTCCCCCTCCTCTCTTGCCTCCCTTTCTATCCTTCCTGTAGCATTTGTATTCTGTAACAATTAAACTGCCAGTCCTGCTCATCCCCGAGTCACGTTTCTGTAAATGCTATGATATCCCAGTCCCATGCCCTGAGTTTATCTGCCTTCCCCGTTAGGCCCCTTGCATTGAAATGAATGCAGTTTATTTTATTTTACCAGTTCTACCATGTTCTCTGGTTTGTTCCTGTCTGCTCTGACTGTTTGACTTGCTCCATTTCCTAACTGTACCAGTCTCAGATTGATCTCTTTCCTCTGTATCTCCCTGGGTCCTTCCCCTCAGCCCACCCCTCCTCACTAGTTTAAATCCTCCTGGGAACCAAAGCAAATCTCCCTGCCAGAATATTAGTCCCCTTCCAATTCACCTGAAATCCTTCTCCCATACATCAGCTCTTCAGCCATGCATTCATCTGCTCTATCCTCCTTTTCCTACCTCATAGCATCGGGAGTAATCCAGATATTATTACTCTCAAGGACCTCCTTTTTAAGTTCCTTCCTAACTTGTTATATTCTTCCTTCAGAATCTCATCCTTTTCCTTTCCTATGTTGTTGGTACCAATGTGTACAATAACCTCCTGCTGGTCCCTCTCCCCTTTGAGAACATTTGTTCAACCTTAACCTAATTAAATGGATGATTCTGGATTACTGGTGCTGGAAAAGCACAGCAGTTCAGGCAGCATCCGAGGAGCAGTAAAATCGACGTTCCGAGCAAAAGCCCTCATCAGGAATATGATGAAGGGCTTTTGCCCAAAACGTCAATTTTACTGCTCCTCAGATGCTGCCTGAACTGCTGTGCTTTTCCAGCACCAGTAATCCAGAATCTGGTTTCCAGCATCTGCAGCCATTGTTTTTACCTAATTAAATGGATGAGCAGACTCTCCGCTAACTCCTGCTTCCATTCCTTTAGCTCTTAATTTCTTAAGCAGTAAGTTAATGCTGGGAAAAACTTCCTGGAAACTCATTTGAAACATTTTCATTTTACACACACGTGTAAACAATTATTGTTATATGAAACCTTGCCGGAGACTTGAAGATTTGCAAGCTTTACATTTTGCCAACTCAGGGAATTGAAATACATTAATAGGGATGGAAAACAAAAATCAGTGTCTTCCCAGTTAGAATTTTCTTTGAGATACTGTCAGTGCACATTAAATTGTTAAATCACCCCACTTATCCACTTGAGAAGTTGCAATCTCACTTATAACTCTTACCAATATCACCCCCACAGACAGACATTAAACAGCAATCAGGTTTTCACCGCAATTGGGGATATGAGGAAGGACAGAGAAGGAGGGGGGAAGGCAGACAGAGGAGGGGGGAGGGGTCAGACAGAGAAGGAGGGAGGGGTCGGGCAGAGTATCAGCATCCGCCCCAAAAAACAAACAAACAACTCAGTCTCTCACCACATCCTTTTACACAACTGTCAGAAGTATACCCCTGGTTTAATGGCACTTTGCCATTCCTCATCCAGTCACAAGCAAGCACCCAACCTCTCACATCCCAGTCATCAGCTCTGTGATGGAGAACATAGCTGCTGTCCAACTGATGTCCAAAGGGTTGGTGTTATTGAGGGTGAGGCAGCATTGGAGAAGAGGTAAATGAGGATGGTGAGTATATTCATGGGATGATGGGGGGGCGGGGGGGGGGGAAGCAGTTGGTGACGGATGGGTGATCACTGTTAGCATGAGGGTTGGAGTGAGGGGAGAGATGAATAATTTTGGGGGAGCGGGCAAGAGGTTAGGTGGATATTCACACTAAGCAAAGAAATGCCAGGTTTGGGATAATGATAATTGTGGTCATGCAACCTTGGAACATTTAAGCTTGACATAAAATGGCATTTACTGCCGTACAAAAAGGGGACTTGGTTTAACTTCCCCTGATTATCCTGCTCCACACGGCCATTTCTGAAGGAGTCGGGATCAGAAGCACCAACAAGAAACGTGGAGTTCCTCCTACTGCAAAAGTGTAGGAGCAGCATGGAAATTGACAGTGATTACTTCTCATCAGACAATCAGGGCCTAAAAGTCTGCAAAAGGCCATGTAGTTAGGTAGGTTGACTGAATAGGCAAGAATTTGCCAGATGGCAGAGATTGATTCCCTGAGAAACCAAAATCTAAGAGAGTGGAAGACAAATGGATTGAATCCAAAGCTGAGCCATGATCATACTGAATGATGGAATAGGCTCAATGGGCCCAATGGTCTATTCCAGCTCCTATTTCTTATGTTCTTGTGGATATTCCCTTGAAACAACATAATCTACAGGGCTATGGACAAAATGGCTGAAAAACAGAATTAAGCCTACTAGCTCTTTTGTATCTTTTTCACATTATTCATGGTTTAATTTCTACTTATTTCATAAGAACATTAATGACTGATTTGGAACCAAACCTAATTATGACTGTTACATACCTTGGTTCATGAGAATGAGACTTCCTGTCAACAAGGCCACACAGTTGGTAGGTTGATGGTTGTGCAGATATTGAAATCCCCATCCGCGAATGAAAGATGTTTCATACATGTGGTAAGATGCTTCAGTAATTACCTCCAAGTACCTCTCCTGTTGAGTTTTGTTCAGGTTGTCATACAAGAAGTCATATGCAGTGGCAAAACCCACCAGGGAGTGAGCTAGTGGAACTTCATCCCATGGCGCATCTTTTACCAGCCTTTGGAGAGAAAAAGCCATCATTAATGCTTTGCAGCATGCAAATGGTGAGCACTTTAAAAGGTGCTTGTCTACTTTAATGTAGAAAATTGGCATTGTTGGTTATTCTTCTTAACAGCTCAATCAGAAATAAGCTTTGGAATGTTTTGTCTGCAACATGTCAATTCAGCGTAATTGCAAGTAACCAAGATAAATGCAAAAATAATTCACAACAGGCTCTCCCAAAACTTCCAGGTAGGTCTCATCCACTGCTTAAAATAATCCTCTGTAACCTGTGTCATTGTTTCATGAGATAAACCAGGGTTCAAAATTGAAAAGGAGAAAAGAAATCAAAAACTATAATCACAGAATTCCTACAGTGTAGAAGCAGACCATTCAGCCCACTGAGTCCACACCAACCCTCTGAAGAGCATCCCACCAAAACCTACTTCCTCCTACCCTCTCCCTGCAACCCTGCATTTCCCATGGCTAGATTAGAGTGGTGCTGGAAAAGCACAGCAGGTCAGGCAGCATCCGAGGAGCAGGAAATTCGACGTTTTGGGCAAAAGCCCTTCATCAGGCAAATCCATCTGGCCTGTACATTCCTGGATACTATAGGGAATTTCAGCATGGCTATTCCACCTAACCTGCACATCTTTGGATGTGGGAAGATACTGGAGCAGCCAGAAGAAACCCACACAGATACCAGGACAATGTGCAAACTCAACACAGGCAATCACCTGATGCTGGAACGGAATCTGGGGTTCCTGGTGCTTTGAGGCAGCAGCGCTAAACCACTCAGCCATAATGACTCCTAAACTAATCCAGTGGAGAACTACATATATGAAATAATGCAAAATGATGTTGCTTTATCTGTGTCTTAAATATCGCTGAATTACTGTAAAGAATATTCTGTCGCTCAAGCTCTACAGTATCAATCACATGCCAGAATATCTTACTTTCTAGCACATATTTAAAAAAAAGTACAAACATTACCTTTGCAGTAATTCAGGGATAATTGAGCACATATATTCCAATCATACGTTGATTGACAAGTTTGGGGAGGTCAAGTGTGGTGCTGGATAAAGCACAGTAGATCAGGCAGCATCTGAGGAGCAAGAGTGTCGATGTTTCAGGCAAAACCTTTCCTCGGGACTGGGGAGGGGGAAGGGGGTTGAGAATTCACTAGTTTCCAAATCCCCCTTTCCCCCCCACCCTATCCCACATCCAACCCTCTGACTCAACAACCCCCTTGACCTGACTGTCTTCCTTCCCACCTATCCACTCCACACTTCCCACCGACCTATCGCAATCACCTCCTACCTATCGCCATCCCACCTACCTTTCCACCACATTCCCCCATTTATTTCTTCCGCCTTCCCGGTCTAGGTGAAGGGTTATGCCCAAAGCATCGACTCTCTTGCTCCTCAGATGCTGCCTGACCTGCTGTCCTGAAGAAGGGTTACACCCAAAACATTGACTGCTCCACCTTCTGATGCTGCCTGACTTGCTGTGTTCTTCCAGCCTCCTGTTTGTCTATTATGCTTTTTCCAGTGCCACACTTTATCATCTCTGACTTCTCCAGTATCTGCAGTTCTCACTATTTCACAGGGTTTGGGTAAGCAAACATTGTCCACAGGACAGTACACAAGCGTCCCTCATTAGATTAGATTCGATACAGTATGGAAACAGGCCCTTTGGCCCAACAAGTCCACACTAACCCTCCGAAGAGTAATGCACCCAGACCCATTTCCCTCTGACTAATGCACCTAACACTATGGGCAATTTAGCATGGCCAATTCACCTGATTTGCACATCTTTGGACTGTGGGAGGAAACTGGCACACCTGGAGGAAACCCACACCAACATGGGGAGAATGTGCAAACTCCACACAGACAGACAGATAGTCACCCTGTGCACGGCAGCATCTCCACACTGGTGTCTTGGGTGACATCTAGATGCTGAAAAGGGACATTTTTTTTGGTTTCTTGAATAATGAAGAAATTCTACTGTGCATGCTACTACAAACTTTGCTATTGTCACTGTGTTGCTGTCAGCCAATTCAAACCATAAATCAGTTTTGACACAAAATTTACACAAACTACGTAGCATGTGTGTCAGATTATTCAATGCCAGTAACACAAAATGAGCTGCAAATACAATGAGACTGCTTTGCATTTGTGGTGAAGAGCAATTTTGTGATATAATGAGATTCGTTTAATCATGACTTTGAGGTCAGTAAGGAAGAAGACACTCGTGTGGAATAAGCATTTGAAGAGAAAAGGTGACACGTACCAGATTTGAGTGCGATATAACATATTCAATGGACGCAGATGTAAATAATTCCATACATAAGGAAAAGCCTATCTCGTCATAAAGAGCAAGAAGTCTCAGCAATCATGTAGGTACTGGCACCTACTGCCTGGCATGCCTCAGACTGGTACCTCAATGTACTCATTGTGTTATTGACATAAAGCACAAAATAAAGTAAATTTCACATGCTTTAATGTGAATTGTATTAGAATACTGAATTCTACAACAATTAGAAATATAGCTAGTTACCAGGTCACTGCCACACAATATCACACACAGAAAGTGCTCAAATCAAACCTCCCAGAGGACAAGGGTTGATAGGACTGCAGTTCAATATTCTGAAGTACGTCTGCAACAAAACTACAAAACATATAGCAGGGAAAATTCACAAAAGCCAAAAAAAGAACTGTGGCCTGGATTTTACATTTGGGATGATATAGTTGGATGGGTGTCAAAATTGGAAGCCCATCTGCTCCTTTAAAATAAGCTTTAACGAGATCAATTGACAATTAACAAGCAGACTGATCTGAATATTAAGTTGCCTGTGCCATAATGCAGTTGGCGTGACAGCTGTGTGTGTTTGTGAAGTCTGCTTCACTATCTGAAGTGAGAAAAGGGGAAGGAGGGAAAATGCACTCCCCAAAATAATACCCTCTTTGTACATCCCCACTTGCCTTCCCTACCCCACCCCTTTTGCTCATGCTTCCCCTAAAATCAAGGACTTAAGCAGAATCTGGGATTCATGAACCCCTGTCATATGACTGTGTGCAGATCCAGCAGTAAGCACTGCTGAACTCTGCTGCAGCTGGGTTTCCACAACAACCATTGGCCATTCAGGTTGGGTAGTAGATCTGAAGTTGAAAAGTGTGGTGCTGGAAAAACACAGCAGGCCAGGCAGCATCCGAGGAGCCCTTCTTCTGCTCGAAACATCGATTCTCCTGCTCCTCGGATGCTGCCTGGCCTGCTGTGCTTTTCCAGCATGTCGTTATATAGGACAGCCTTTTTTAAAATATACTGTGGAAACAGGCCATTCGGCCTAATAAGTCCACACTGACCCTCTGAATAGTAACCCATTCCTCTACATTTACCCCGGCTAATACACCTAATCTATCACAGTCCTGAATATTTTGCCCATTTTAGCACAGCCAATTCACCTATCTGCCACATCTTTGGGTTGTGGGAGGAAACCCATGCAGATGTGAGGAGAATGTGCAAAAGGGGTGACATGGTGGCTCAGTGGTTACCACTGCTGCCTCACAGCACCAGGGTCTTTCCTCCGGGTGCTCTGGTTTCCTCCCACAGTCCAAAGATGTGCAGGTCAGGTGAATTGGCGATGCTAAATTGTCCATAGTATTAGGTAAATTAGTCAGAGGGAAATGGGTCTGGGTGGGTTACTTGTCGGACGGTCATAGAGATGTACAGCATGGAAACAGACCCTTCGGTCCAACCTGTCCATGCCGACCAGATATCCCAACCCAATCTAGTCCCACTTGCCAGTACCCGGCCCATATCCCTCCAAACTCTTCCTATTCATATACCCATCCAAAAGCCTCTTGAATGTTGCAATTGTACCAGCCTCCACCACATCCTCTGGCAGCTCATTCCATACATGTACCACCCTCTGCGTGAAAAAGCTGCCCTTTAGGTCTCTTTTATATCTTTCCCCTCTCACCCTAAACCTATGCCCTCTAGTTCTGGACTCCCTGATCCCAGGGAAAAGACTTTGTCTATTTATCCTATCCATATCCCTCAATTTTGTAAACTCTATGAGGTCATCCCTCAGCCTCCAACACTCCAGGGAAAACAGCCCCAATCTGTTCAGCCTCTCTCTATAGCTCAAATCCTCCAATCGTGACAACATCCTTGTCAATCTTTTCTGAACCCTTTCAAGTTTCAGAAAAGAAACTTTCTGAAAGAATCTTTCTGATAGGAAGGAGACCAGAATTGCACGCAATATTCCAACAGTGGCCGAACCAATGTGCTGTACAGCTGCAACATGACCTCCCAACTCCTGTACTCAATACTCTGGTTGGCTGAAGGACCTGTTTCCACACTGTTGGGAAACAAACCTAATCAAACAAAAGAACTCTACACAGACAGTTGCCCGAGGTTGGAGTTGAACCCAGCTCCCTGGTTCTGTGAGGTAACCGTGCTAGCCACTGAGCCACCATGCTGTTTTATATAATTGGCATTGACTGTTCTAACCTCAACATCCAGCTCTGTCTTTTCAGAAGTGTTAAGTTATAAAACTTCCTTCCGAACTGTCTCATAAATCCTATATTTACCAGAATCTGAGCAAATAATCATACCCTCCTTCTTTTCCATCCACTGTATAATCATACACTAATGAAGTGTCTATTTCTTATGTGTCTCTGTGCAAAGCAAAAATTCAGTGCATACACTTATCTACCCATATTACATTATTTAATGCTTCCACGTTATCTCAAGTGGAAGGCATTTTTCTTTCTCTGCAGCAAGTTTCCTGCTTTGGAAAGGGAGCTGCCACACCATTCGTGGTATGTGTGAGAGAAATCCTCATCAATAATGCAGGAGGTATTATTCACGAACAGCTCTCACTGGCCCATTACACATAATTTAAGCATAACATTTCTTTATGAATGATCATTGACCTAAAACAATAACTCCATTGCTCTCCACAGATGTTGCCTGAACTGCTGAATATTTCCAGTGTTTTTTTTTCTTTGTTTGTATTTTACATTCCCCTTTGCCTCCTATAATTTTATGAAAGCAGGTAAAAAGAGCTGTATGCTTTTTCAAATGACATATACAGCAAACCTTGAATGGTGCTACCCACTCAATGCCTGTGTACTTTATTTCCCTATAGTTAATTAGAAAATATTAGCTAAAGAAAGTCAGTTGTCAAACTAATTGCAAAAGTAGAGCTGATTTGTACATTTTTTTTTAAAAAAACACCTTTCATAACCTCAAGACACTACAAAAGTTCTTCACATCAAATGAATTACGTTGAAATCTGGCCCTTGTTGTAATGTAGGAAACACAGCAGCTAAGTGTGCATACAGCAAGGTCTCACAAGCATCATCATCAGAAGATGAACAGATCACAGGAATACCATGAGACAGTAGACAGAACTTTATAGTTTAATGCCTCAACCAAAGGACCATCGTTTCAAAGTGCAGCATTTACACAGTTGTGTCTTGAAGTGCCAGGCTAGGTTATGTGCTAGGAGAAAGTGAGGACTGCAGATGCTGGACATCAGAGCTGAAAAATGTGTTGCTGGAAAAGCGCAGGTCAGGCAGCATCCAAGGAGCAGGAGAATTGACATTTTGGGCATAAGCCCTTCTTCAGGTTATGTGCTCAAATGTTTGAAGTGAAGCATGAAGCTATAATCTGTGAATTCAGAGGCAATATTAGTCTCTCTTGCAGATTGAATTATGTCTATCACATAATTACAAGATTGTTTCATTATCACTGCGGTATTAATTCTACTTGATTTTAATCAAGAACAGTGTCAAATAAAAAAATTCACTGTCATGTCGCTTGCCCAGAATTCATGCACATTTCTTTGTTCTTTCAGATCACATTTTTAAGAAATTCTTAATATGATCCACAGGCTTCCAGGTTCATAAGAACATAAGAAATGGGAGCAGGAGTAGGCCATCTGGCCCACTGAGCTGTTCCCCCATTTAATATGAACAAGGCTGACCTTTTCATGGGCTCAGCTCCACTTACCTGTCCACTCACCATAACCCTTGAACTCCCTTACATTTCAAAAATCTATGTGTGCCTTAAAAATATTCAATGAAGTAGTCTCAATTGCTTCATTGGGCAGGGAATTCCACAGATTCACAACCCTTTGGGTGAAGAAGTTGCTCCTCAACTCAGTCCTAAATTGACATTTCCAATTATTTTGATGTTATGCCCACTAGTTCTAGTTTCACTTTTCAGTGGAAACAACCTCCCTGCTTCTATCCTATCTATTCCCTTCATAATATGTTTCTAAAATGCCCCCTTATTCTTCTAAATTCCAATGAATAGTGTCCCAGTCTACTCAATCTCTCCTTATATTCCAACTCTCTCAATTTCTGAATCAACCAGTGAACTTTGTCTGCACACCCTCCAGTGCCAGTAGTTCCTTTTCATTTCCTTCCAGTAGTTCCTTATCATTTCACATATGATTGACTGCACGCTCCTTTGTACAGAGATTGCACACAAACCATCAACCACTCAATGTTCTCACTGCTCCTGAAAACAACTTTAATCAACTTATCAATTATTCTAACTATTGGCTGGTGAAGGGCAGTTTGGCTTCCAAGAATCAGAGTTTATTTTCCGTTTACTCAGCTTCATCATCTTTTCAACCTGCACAGCATCTGGTATCCCTCATTTCTGCAGAATTACACATTCCACTATAAAATGGACAGACATTCAAATTTAAATATGTACTGCGATTTTTTTTTACCTACAGGGGATTTCCGTTGAACATCAGTTGTAGCTGTTTTAGTCAAAGTCTTTAAATTTGTCAGAATTGTAAGATGCTATGAGTTTTATTAAGGCTCAGTAACTGTTGTCAAAGTTATTGGGAGTAGGACTGTTTACTTATTATAAAATTAAGAAACATAAACCATACCAAATTGATTATTAATTGGCAAATACTATTGTTAGTTAGCACATTAAGTTGGTAGGTGAATCTTATTGCTTAGGAATAGGGAGTATCTTTTTGCATAAGGTGGTATTTAGAATCTATAAACAAGGAATTGCTCCATCATTCAATAAAGCTGTGGCTGATCTGATTGTAACCTCAAATCCACATTTCATCATAGCCTTGATAAAAACTTTCTGCTGCCTGCTTATCAAGAATCTCTTCATCTCTGGCTGAAAAATATTCAAAGGTTCTGCTTCCATCACCTTTTCAAGAAGGGTTTGAAAGATTCATAATCCTCCAAGAGAATAAAAACAGTTTTTGAACACATGACTTGTTATTTTAAAGTAATCTTGTCTGAAGCTGAATGTGTAAATCTGCAGGTTCTGATGAAAGGAGTAATCAGTGTAAGGAGTTTAATTTTCAAGTTACTTAATATTAACTTGTTGCATATGATCATGTTTTGTATAGCCTACTCCCTGGTTGGCTCCAAAACATGCTGTTCTAAGAAACAATCTTGAAAATATCCTATGAAGTCCTCACCTAAGCTAGCTTTGCCTACCTGATTTTTCCAGTCTATATGCAGTTTAAAATTTCCCACCAATATTGCTGTGTCTTTCTGATAAGCTTCTATTATTTCTGCCTGACTGTTTCACCCAACATTCTTGTTACTATTAGGGGCCCTGTGCACCATTCCCACAAGTGACTTCAGGTCTCCATCATTTCCCATCTCTATCCAAACCATTTCCACATCCTGGTTACCTGTACTTGGGTCTCCTTTCCCTTTAATGCTAATAGCATAATTAACTAACAAAGCTACACCACCTCTTCTTAGCTTCTTAACCTTCCCAAAATGTCCTGTGCCCTTTTTAATAGTCAAGTCCCAAATATGTCATCATGTAGTCAACTGTGTAATATTTATAACCTTTGCTGGTAGTAGTAAGGACTATTGGTATTAGAGATGCTTTCCTGGTATTGTTAACCCTTACAAGGAGGAGTAACTTCTTTTTGAGTAAGCATGATTAGCAGTACAGATTTCAAGACTGAAATTGTTTGGCAATCAATGATGTCAAAACACCTTATGCTGGGGGAGTGCCTGATCTTGGTACTTGACTGGGATTCCCTCACATAGATTCTCCCCTCCAACTGTTAACAAAAGGGCAAATCAGACATGGTTGGATACAGACAATGACAGTCAGAGTAGTTTCAAGTTATTTCGGTTAAGTCAAATAATACAATTCACTAATATAGGGCTGAATACCGTTATCAATGTTGCATTATTACAGGAAACCAAGTTCCAAGCGTTACACTATTATATGAAAACAAGTTACAAAAGTCCAAGTTCACAGATCCCTGATGGTAGAAGAGGTAGGTGAGATGGTCAGAAAATTAAATTGCCTACTTTCACTTATTAGCTGAGTAGAGTGTAGAAGAGTAGAGAGGAGTTTGTAGACCATGAAGTAGAAAATGGCCTTCAGTTTTGGTTGTTGTGTTATTAAACTGATGTGACTACACTAAGAGTGCAAAGGAGATTTGCAATAACATTATCAGGAATGGAGAATTGTAGCAATGTAAGCCTAGATAGGTCGCATTGATTGCTTTGGAGCATAGATGGCCAAATGGAAATGTATTTGAGATATACAAAATTATGAGGAGCATAGCTAGAATGGATAGGAACATCCATTTCAGTTAGCAGACAATTCATAATCAGGTTGTCATTTTTTTCACCCAGAGATGATGGGTCTGAAATTTTCTGTCTGAAAGAGTGACAGAGGCATGTTTTACACTGATTAACTAAGTGTGCCTGATTATAACTGCTGCTCTTTATGTTCACCCAGACGGATAAATCAAAATCTCACTGACATTTAAATAGTCCAATTACTGAAAGATTTAGTAAGCATGCATAAGGGCATGTGTGAAAGATAATATTCAGTTCATACGCCAAGAGGTATGTATTGTTACATCTAACGATTTTTGCCTTTATATAAAAATAAATAAATAGCATATGTCAACTCTACAAGGTTAAGAACACTTACTGGAGAAAATTTATGCCAATTAACCCAAGAAAGCATAAGCTGCAGACTCAAAGTAGATAAAAATAGCTGAGCTGACTATTTCAGAAGAATTTAAAAAGTCTAAATAAACTGAAATAATCTGTAAATACCAGAAAATGATTCTGCTTATGAGGAACCACTCAGCCCATTATGACTGTGCGAGCCCTCTGTCAAACCTATATAATTAATTCTACTTTCCTATTCTCTCTCCACAACAAGAATGTCAATAAGTTTTTCATAATGCTTGTTTTAGTTGAGAAAAAAATATAATATGGAACATATCTCTAAAAATTACATCACAAAAGCTCATCTCAAAATTGCTGTTAGGAAAAGCTTCTTCAGAGAAACACAGGCTTTTATCACAGGTAGGAGTGCCATGAGTCCATACAAGGAATAGTTTACATCAGAGGATAGTTTCGGGTAGAGAGAAACATAAATGTTAAGCAAAATTCTGCTGTGAAAACGTATATGACTGAGGGTTCTCATTTCCATTGGGCAAACTATTTGAAACATGGGCAGATGTAAAATATGAGGCAAGGGTTGCATTTGGAACAGAACAACAAAACAAAATTTTTGCTTAAAGAGAGACTGAAGCAAAAGGTAGAATGAACCCTGGAAGCTTTGACAAAGCCATCATCACAATTCCTCATCAGGTCCACACATTGTTCAGTTCCAATTGCTAGGTTGATTCAGGTCTTTCAGATTTCATATTTGTCAATAATAAGTGAATTGTCAAACATACTACAGTCTTTTGCATGAAAGATAAAGAATAGGTTATCCACTAGTTGGTGATTTAGCCCAGAAACAATAATTAGCAATTGTTACTACCTTTTATTCCTGTTACTCTCCTAACTTATATCAGGATAATTGACAATCTCCACCGTCATTACTCTACAGTTCTCAATTCTTAATAGAATGCGCCTGGTAATTTGCAATTTGCCTCATGATTAATAGTATATCAATAGAATGCACCGGGAGCTCAATACCCCTCTATTGTTACTTAATTCTCACCAAATAGTTAATATCTTGCCCCTTCAACTACATAATTTGTATCCAATGCTTTAATCATTTTCTTGGCCAATGTCACCAACTATGTTTTTTAAAACCCTTCTCCTCACTCCTGAATCTTATAGGTACAATGTTAAGTTCTGAATCCTTCCCATGCTTCTATTATTGTCAGTATAGCAGAGCCCATGTGGCACTTGTGCGACTCGTGCTGACTTAGCTTACCACACACATACATACAGCAAACACATAAAAGCAGCTTTGCATTTCCTCCCTATCTGTTTCCTCATATTCTGAAACCATCTGCCTTTCTTGATTGCTGGTGCACTTTGTAGTTCCTCTCTAATTTTTCACCCAGCTCCCCTCCCCTCTCTCAAATTAATTTTAACTCTCACCGCTATATTAGGTAAGCTTTAACATGCACACTGATCCCAGTATTGATGAGATTCAACCCATGAACTCTCAATAGCTTCCACCTGCCAAATTTGGTCCCAATGCCACAGATCTGAAACCCTCCGTCCTGTATGATTTTAGCGAACTTTTTTTAATGTATTTGTGTTTGGCACTGGGAGTAAGTCTAGCTTTTTAATTTCCTCAGCAGATCCTGCCAGTCTGACTGCTGGCCTTGAATACTTTCAATGGTAATCATTTGGACATGGACCCCAATTCGTGATTGGTCCCCTTTTATTGTCTCCAAATGTTCACCAGGGAAAAAATGAGGTCTGCAGATGCTGGAGATCAGAGCTGAAAATGTGTTGCTGGAGAAGCGCAGCAGGTCAGGCAGCATCCAAGGAACAGGAAATTTGATGTTTCGGGCATAAGCCTTTTCCTGAAGAAGGGCTTATGCCCGAAACGTTGAATTTCCTGTTCCTTGGATGCTGCCTGACCTGCTGCGCTTTTCCAGCAACACATTTTCAGCTCCAAATGTTCACCAGCCTAGTGATGTCCTTCATCTTGGCATTGACAAGGCAACATGTTATGTGAGCCTTATACAGAGGTTGTGGAATTGTAGGCACTACTACCTTCACAATGAACAATCTCTGCTGATTTGCACGGGTGTAATGTTACAGAGTGGACGTAGACACAGAGAGGTTCATTGATTTTACTAAAGATAAACACCAAGAATTATTTCAGACAAATCTAAAAAGGAATTTAATCTGCTTTTCCAGTGCAATATACCAGATTGTGAATCAAATGAAGAAAGCCTTACTGTCTGCTTTGTCTTACAGTAAGATCAAATTGATCATGGAGTAATCGTTTCCACAGAGTATCAGGAAAACAACATTTGTTGTAACCCACAATTTATTTTTTTTCTGACATAATTAGCTCTTTGCGCGCACTATTAAAAAAAAAGTTCAAATCCATATTAAAAGGCTTCCCAAAAGAAATTGTACTTATTTTGGAAGAGAGCCAGAGATGCATGTAAAGAGCTGTGCATTACTTACATCAGAAGACATCATAAGTAAAGTATGTTACCTAAAAGGTGCCCTTCAGTGTAATTTTTGTTATTTCTAACTTCACAGTACAACAATAAAGAAGAACAGTGCTGCAAACTTTGTTTTTGATGTGAAACCACTGCCCATTTTAAAAAGCATTGTGGTTATTGGAAGCCAGTTATTCCAGCTCTTTTAAAATCTCTGAGAATTCCTCAGAGTAGTTTGTACATTCTACCAGTGTCTGCATGGGGTTTCTCCTGGTTCTCCGGTTTCCTCCCACAGTCCAAAGATGTGCAGGTTAGGTGAATTAGCCATGCTGAGTTGCCGTAGTGTTAGCAGAAGGGGGTAAATGTAGGGGAATGGGTCTGGGTGGGTTGCTCTTCCAAGGGCCGGTGTGGACCTGTTGGGCCGAAGGGCCTGTTTCCACACTAAGTAACCTAAAAAAAAATCTAAATCTAAATCTAAATCTAGTGTCTTAAGACTAACCTACTTCAGCTCCATCATAAGGTTAGAAAATCAGATATACATGGATAATGTTCAGCACCTTTCACAGGTCCTAGAATACTGAAGCAGCTCATGTCCATATGCAAAAAAAACTGGACAATATCCAGGCTTGGGCTGCCAAGTGGCAAGTAACATTCATACCACACAAGTGTGTCAGGCAATGACCATCTCCAACAAGAGAGAATCTAACCCTCAACATTTGACAACCATTGCTTTACTATCACTGAAACCCCACTATCAACATCCTGGGGTTAATCATTGAGGAGGAATTGAACTGGACTAGCCCTATAAATACTGTGGCTAAAAGAATTTTGCAGGGATTACCTCATCACCTGACTCCCCAAAATCTGCCCACCATCTTCAAGGCACTGGCACTGAGCCAAAATCCAGAAATTCCCTCCCTAATAGCACTGAGTATACCACATTAAATGGACTATAGTAGATCATCACCACCTACTGGTTGGGCAACAAATACTGGCCCTGCCAATGAAGCCCAAATCCTCTAAATTAAATATTAAAAAATGTAAATAGATCATTTACCAAACATTGCTTTAATTCCAATTCCTCTTCCCCTCTACCACATGCTCATTAAAATCCTGCTTTTAACACAGCACTGGGTCACTGTTATACAGTCTTGCACTCTGCCCCCCACCCCCCCTTCATATGTAAACCTTAACAATAATAGCTGTCAACAATGCAATATAGTCACACTGTGATATTGGGAAACTATTGTTTCTTGCCCTTCTTTACCTGACTACAGAATTTGACATGGCGATCACACCTTTGGCGAATGCTTCTTCACTGTTGTCCAGCTGAATGGGACTGCACTTGACTGGTTCTATCATCTAGGTAATCACAGCCAAAGTATCAATTTCATTGGCGTTGTCCCTGTTCACGCACAAACAACCTCTGGTGTCACATTAAGAAGCAATCCTTAGCTCCCTCCTATTTGTCATATACATACTGTCTCTCAGCAACATCAAAAACAAAGAACTATTTTACACCAATGCAATAATGATATCCAGCTCCATCTCACTAACAATGCCTCGACTCTTCCATTAATACTAAATTATCAGAAAGCTTACTGGACATCCAATACTGGATGAGCAGAAATTTCTTCAAGCTAAATATCAAGAAGACTGCAGTCACTGACTTCAGTCTCAACTCCAAACACTGGTTCATTGACTCTATCCCCTTTCCTGGCAACTGTCTAAGAATAAACTAGAATGCAACCACAGTGTCATAGCTGAACCAGAGATGTGATTCCAATCACTAAGACCACCAATTCCTACTCATTTAACATCACCACACTGACTCCACCTTAGCTCATCTGCTGCTGGAATCCTCATTCCTATCCGAGTTAGTTCCAGAATAAACTATTCCTGCATACTTCATTTCATAACATTGAGGAATTCTAAAACTCTGCTGCCTTGTCCTTATGCGCAATAAGTTACATTCACTAATCGGGATTGTGCTTTCTGAACTGCACCGACTCCTGCTGAAGCAATGCATTTATTTTACAATTTTATTGCTTTCTATTTTAAAATCCAATCATGGCCTCAAAGTCACCTATCTTTCTAATCTTTTCAGCCTTAACAACACAGTTATCTGCACTTTGATAATTTTGGCTGCTTGAACAGGTTTGACTTTATTTGTTCAACCAGTGGTTTCTGTGCCTGCAAATGCTAAGCTCCAAATTTCCCTCCGTAAAGTTCTGAGACTCTCTAACTCTCTTCTTTTCCTTTACATCCCCTCTTAAAACCGACTTGTTTTACAAAACTTTTAGCTGTTTGCCCTAGCATTGCCTTATATGGCTCAGTGTTTAATTTTCTCTTTAACATTCCCATGATGCATCTCAGTGAAATTTATTCCATGGAAGATATTACGTAAATTATTGTTGCTATGAATATGATAATAATGCTCAAATTTCAGTCATGTATATTTCCAACAGGCTTTCTGGGTCACTATCAGGATCAGGCACCTTGGCATTCCCCAGCTAGCCCCATCTCAAAAGGAAATATTGAGATAAGCCAAAACAATTATCTTGTCAAACCTGAAACAAAATAAAATAACTATTAATGCTGGAGATCAGAAATAAAAACAAAGAGAGAAACTCTGCAGTCCTGGCAGCATCTGTGGAGATAGAAACAGAGTTAATGTTCCAAGTCCAGTGATCCTTTGTCAGAATTTAAAACATTTGGGAAATGGTGCTTTTATGTTAATAAATATGGGGAAGGGTAGGGCAAAGCAGTAGTGAGTTGATTGTATTTGAGCAAGGTCCCCATCCAAACACAGAGAGAGAGAGAGAGAGGAAAAGAGAGAAGCAGGCAAAGGAATTGCTGATGATAAGTTGGAGAGAGAGATAAGTGCTGAATGGATGTTAATGAGGAGTGTGAATAGTTGAAAAATGGGTTGGCTGTGCTGGAAACACCCCATACAGAATAGGACCTCGGGGAAAATCACAGATCACCAATTCCCAGTTGTCTCCCATTTAACACACCACCATGTTCCCATGCTAATATATGGCACGGTAGCTCAGTGGTTAGCACTGCTGCCTCACAGTGCCAGGTACCCAGACTCAATTCCAGCCTCGGGTAACTGGCTGTGTGGCTTTCCTCCAGGAGCTCCGGTTTCCTCCCACAGTCAAAAGATGTGCAGGTTAAGTGAACTGGCCATGCTAAATTGCCCATAGGTGTTCAGGGATGTGTATGTTAGGTGCATTAGTAAGGGGAAATATAGAGTACCATGGTACCTTGATCAGGGTGTGTTATTTCAGAGGCTTGGTGTGGACTTGTTGGGCCAAAATGGCCTGGTTCCACACTGTAGGGATTCTCTAATATCTCTGCCTCAGGGCTATCGCAGTACTCCAGAAAAGCTCAATGCAAGCTGGATGAACAACATCTCATCTTCTGTTAAAGTCCCTTACAGCCTTCAGGACTCAACATTGAGTTTAACAATTTTAGAACATGAACACCCTCCTCTAGTTTGTTGCCCACCCTCATATTCTGTATGGATTTCTCCCAGCACAGACAACCCATTTTCAGTTAGTTAGTCACACTCCCCATTAGCATCATTCAGCAGTAATCTCTCTCTTATCAGCAACCCCCCTTGTCTACTTCACCTTTCTCTCTTTGGCATTGTCTCCATTTATTTGACTGACACCTTCCCCCCATCCCCCTCAATATCAATCACTGTCAGTAGAGCTGTAAATAAAAAGCAGAAAGAATTAAAAAAAAGCAGCCCACAATTTTGAAGTGGTGAGTGAGTCAGAATGGCTGTATTTATTTCCATTATCTGCTGCTCTGAAAATTAAAAGGAGACATCAGATAGAATTGGAATCTTTTATTTCTTTTGAAATACCACCATTTCCCAGCTCCATGCAACTCTGATGAAGGGCCACTGGATTTGAAACGCTAACTGTTTTTCTCTCCACAGATGCTGCTAGGCCTGTTGAGTTTCTCCAGTACTGATCCAGTCTGGCTGCTTTCTAACCTGTATGCTCCAGTCACTCAGTAACAACTTTCATTAGTTTGAGTTATTAAGAGTATCTGAAACTATACTTGCAGCTCAGAGTAGGAACTAGAACAAGAAATAAAACATATGGATACACCTGTGAGGTAAGCTTCATTCATAAATATTTTGCTTGATTGAATTTAATACATTTGGTTCCTATCTATGAACATTTAGGACACGATTGCATTGTGCTCTTAAGATTAACCATAGTCTAGATTAAGACACTAAATTAACTACAGACTAAAAACTTATCACTTGTTGGAATGAGAAGAAAAATGTCTCTCAAAAGGATGGAAGGACTTGTAAAACTCTCCCAGAATCTATGAAATTCTCTTGGTAAGATTCTTCTCTTCCTACCAAGGAAGGAAATGACCCACTGATTAGCTCTTTTGCTTTCCAGACAAAAACTGAGGAAAAAACGATGCAATGACACACCTGGTTACCCAATGCCTCGGACTCTGTCATTCAAGTGCCACCACCAAGCATGCAAAAACACAATGCTGAATCATCTGTACAGATTGTACAGGGAACACTGTGGTTCGAATACAAGATTCTTGGCTGCTTAACATGAGTGCTCATGTTATACTTGCTTCTGTGTAGAAGAATATGATTTTTTTTGTCATTTACAATCCCTTATATCTAGAGAGAATAAGGCTTTATGTTCAGCACCTGACACATTTTCTACACCTGTCATTTACAACTCAGTTACACTAAAAGTAAGTAATTAAAGTAGTAACAAAAGTGCCCATTGCAAAGACTCTGTGTTCCTTCAAATATACAAACTGGTCTCATCTTAAAAGCAGAAGTGATTCAACAAAAGTTGATATTCTAACAACTGTACAGATCCAGAATTGAAATGTGTGAAGGCTTGTAATTCCTATTTTAAAATTAATTTAATACCGATTAAAATACAATGGTGTGGGTCAACTATTCTAAAGTGACACTATCATACTGAGGCAATAGATACACTCAAAATAGATTAAAAATGGGGAGAATTGTGTGGTCCACTGCATCTCATTTGAAAACAGGTTGAAAACTCCACCATTATAGCATCTAACTACTTCTTAAATAACAATGATTTTGTCTCCTTTAACATAGCTGACGTCTATTCCAACATAACTTTCTAAAATTTACCATTTAACAACCTTACTCTATCCCCTTTTGTGCTAATGCCATGAATTAAACTTGAGGTAGTATTTCAGAGTTATTTCAACATCTTACATTCCAAGTCATCAATCACACATTTAGATTGAATATATGATTCTGTTCCCATAAAATATCACAAATGTTTACAACTTATTTTGAAAAAATCCTTTCTGACCGAGATGCTTCTGTATTTTAGAGATATAAACTGTCTATTAATTTTGTCATTTTTCAAACATAATATAACTTGGAGAAAAGTCAAACATCAATAATCTTAAAAATCATTAAAAGAAACACCAACAACTGAACTGTCTTAAATTTTCCTTTCTTCAAGTGGATCTTCGGAAATGCAGAAAACAGTTATTTTGTCTGTGGAAATGCTGAAGTTGTGACTATCAATAATTGACCCTTCAGTCCAACTTGTCCATGCTGACCAGATATCCCAACTCAATCTAGTCCCACCTGCCAGCACCCATCTCACCCTAAACCTATGTCCTCTGGTTCTAGACTTTCCCCATCTCAGGGAAAATACCTTGTCTATTTACCCTATCCACGTCCCTCATAATTTTATGTACATCATAAGGTCACCCCTCCGCCTCTGACACTAGGGAAAACAGCCCCAGCCTGTTCAACCTCTCTGTTATAACTCAAATCCTCCAACCCTGGCAACATCCTTGTAGATCTTTTCTGAACCCTTTCAAGTTTCACAACATCCTTCCAATAGGAAGGAGACCAGAATTGCATGCAATATTCCAAAAGTAGCCTAACCAATGTCCTGTACAGCTGCAATATGACCTCCCAACTCCTGTATTCAATGCTTTGATCAATAAAGGAAAGCATACCACATGCTTTCTTCACTATCCTATCTACCTGTGACTCTACTTTCAAAGAGCTATGAATCTGCCTCCAAGGTCTCTGTTCAGCAACACTCCCTAGGACGTACCATTAAATGTATAAGTCATGCTAAGATTTGCTTTTCCAAAATGCAGCACCTTGCATTTCTCTAAATTAAACTCCATCTGCCACTTCTCAGCCCATTGGCCCATCTGATCACAGTCCAGTTGTAATCAGAGGTAACCTTCTTTGCTGTCCACTAACCTCCAGATTTTGTGTGTCCTCTGTAAATGTACCAACTATACCTCCTGTACTCACATTCAAATCATTTATATAAATGATAAAAATTAGTGGACCCAGCACCGATCCTTGTGGCACTCCACTGGTCACAGGTTTCCAGTCTGAAAAACCCTCCACCACCATCCTGTCTTTCACCTTCGAGCCAGTTCTGTATCCGACTGCCTAGTTCTCCCTGCATTCCATAAGATCTAACCTCACTAACCAGTCTCCCATGGGGAACCTTGTCGAACACCTTACCGAAGTCCACATATCTATGCAAGCTCGTTGCTAAGAATGTATTGGTACTGCAGAACACAAAGCATCTATTACCTGAAAAAGAAATCTAGCACTAACAACTCAACCAAGTCTGGAAGCCACTAAACCAACAAGAGACAATGAACCTGAAAGATGAGCATTTTGATCTGATCAAGCCCCCTCTATAGGAATGACACTGCTCATAGAAGGTGGTGTCAAAATATTGGACAAACTGATAATAACAACTTTCCTGCTTGTCATTAAAAGTCCTGAATACTTTGGAGATGTTTGACAAAAATGCTTGTACAGTGACTGATGAAAGTGATACAAACTAGAATTAACACAGTCTTATGAATGAATAACAGTTTTCTTAGCTGGCAATGTATATTGGGCAACTTGTAAATGCAAATGATTCTATTTGCAATATCATTATGAATTTATAGAGAAATGTATTTAATTAGTGGTGCCATAGTCATAGAGCCCATCGTCTGCTTATCTGCTTTCATTTTAGTTTGTGGCAACCATTAAACACATTAGTTGAAACTCCAGCATCCCATATTAATTGTAAGAGAACCAAACATTTCATTACCCAACTGGTTGATTTTTCACAACAGTCAGCCAATTTCCTCTTCAAACATTTTTGACTAATTTACATAAGAGACAAAAGCAAATAAAAAAAAACCTCTAATGCCCCTATGATTTTTCTCCCAGGTGCTCACAGTGGCAATTTGTAAATTCATTTTTAATACCTGAAATCTGAAACCCTACAACCATCTTCCTTTCTACCCAATTAATGAATGACCTGTGGAAATTCAGAATTAAAGGAAACATTAAATATGTGAATAAAGAATAAGCAGATGTTAACTCAAAACTACTGCCACATTTTGACAATACTGACTTTTTTTTTGTCCTTACATATATGCTACGCAGGGAATATAATTAAGAGTGCATTGTACCAGCAGATTAAATGGTACTAAAGCTGCGTTGTTTGTCTACATGCACAAACAAAAACAGAACAGTAAAAAATCTCCCAAAAGGCAGAAAGGCATGCTTTAGAGAAACAAGACAAAAATCTACCAACTAGGCTGAGATGCCATCCTCTCCATGTAGTCCATTGCAAACTCCATGGCATCTGTTCTTTCAGGAAACAGTACACAGAACATAGCCAGTACTCCCAGATTGTTGCCGTAGATTTCATTCCAGTGAGCACTAAAATGTTTCGGATCCCAGGGAGGCAGGTACTCCCCTGGACTGGATAGCATGATTTGCCCTGCATCCCAAATCCTGTTCGCAATATTCCGGTGAGTACTTCTCGCCTTGAGTCGCAGATCCTCCACATCACTTTTACTGAAGTACAGCATGGGATGACCGTTATAATTTCCATTCATAAAGTGGATGCTACCACCAGATTTTTCATTTACAGTGTATGCTAATAGGGAGCAGAACAGATTTATGAAAAATATGACTGGTATTCCATGTGTGTATGTCTTCATTGTGGCACCAGATCACCAAAACCAACGTCCAACCAAATCATCTTCAATAACTCTGCAAAAGAAAAATACTTGTCACAAAATATAATTGCCACAAGAAGCCCCTCTGTGTAGAGGTCAGCAGAGGGCAGGATTAAGCACAGTCCCAATGTCACCCAAAATGTCAAAAGGGAAGTCAGGTGAACGATTATATTCTACAAAAAGAGTAACATATGCGGTGCATAAAAGGGAAATCTATAGACACTCGACATCGGTAGTTCTTCTATAATGCAATAGTTGCATTTTTATGTGATCCCGCGCTATATAAAAATCGTGCAATAAAAATAGCGCTTAAAGTGTTGGCGATGCACTCGCATTATAGCCAACATGTTTTAAAAGTTCACACTTTAGAAACGGTGTCCCTTATTCATCAATCAGATTACAGCCCTTTCATATTGACAAAACAAGCGTTCTAGCAGAACGTCCTGCACTTGGATTTCCAGAAGGAATTTGATAAGGTGACATGTCAAAAGGTCATCACAAAAAACAAATGTTCACAGTGTAAGAGGTAACATATTTGCATGGATGGAAAATTGACTGACTGGCAGAAAACACAGAACATGCATAATTGGGTTTTTGTCTGATTGTCAGGATGTGGTTAGCATAGTCCCACATGGTCTGTGCAAATGCCTCAGCGTTTTACAATTGCTTAGATAAGGTGAGCAAGAGCATGGTAGCTACATTCACAGATGACACAGACAGGTAGGAAAGTATGTTGTGACAAATACGTAAGGAAGTTACAGATAGATATAGATAGATAGATAGATAGATAGATAGATAGAGTGATTGGGAAATATTTGGCAGATTGTGTGTAATACAGGAAATGTGAAGTTTCTTTCTTTGGCAGTAAGGTTTGAAGATACAGTGCATAATTAAGATAGCCAATATTTGTTATCCTTTATATGAAAGGAATCGAAAGTAAAAAGACATCATGCTGCAGTTATGCAAAGCATTGGTGAGACTACATCTCAAATACTACATGCAGTTTTTGTTTTCTTTTGTAATAAAGTATGTGAATGCATTTGAGGTAATTTACAAGGTATACTAGACTAACACCTGGAATGGAGTAGGTTGTCCTGTGAGGATAGATTAGATACACTGGGCCTGTTTCCACTGGAGTTTAAAATGAGGGGTAGCTTGATTGAAGTATGTAAGATCCTGAATAGTCTTGACAAAATTTACGTGAAAAGGATGTTTCTCCTTGTGGGTCAGTCCAGAACTAAAGGGCACTGTTTTAGAATTAGGTCACCCTTTCAAGACAGAGACGGGGAATGAATGTCTCTTGCAGATGGTTGTGCGATTTAGAACTCTCTGCTTTAGAAGGCGGTGGAGGTGGGTCATTGAATAATTGTAGGAAAGAGCTGAATATGTTCTTGTTAGCAAGGGGAATCAATGGTTACTGGATATAGATAGGAATGTGGAATTTGAAACACGAACAGATTAGCCATTATCGAATTAGAGATAAAAAAAATCTGCAGATGCTGGAATCCAGAATAGACAGGTAGGAGGCTGGAAGAACACAGCAAGCCAGGCAGCTTCAGGAGATGGAGAAGTCAATGTTTCAGGTGTAACCCTTATTCAGGGCTGGGGGTGGATGCATGGGGAGCTGCAGATAAAGGGGGTGGGAGAGGGCAGTGTGGTGAGGTGGGGATAAGTGAA
Source organism: Hemiscyllium ocellatum (assembly GCF_020745735.1). Classification (NCBI taxonomy): domain Eukaryota; kingdom Metazoa; phylum Chordata; class Chondrichthyes; order Orectolobiformes; family Hemiscylliidae; genus Hemiscyllium; species Hemiscyllium ocellatum. The sequence goes on from NC_083403.1 coordinate 64,223,264, forward strand.
GACAGTAGAGGGTATGACCTGGTTGGTCATTGGGAGGAATGAATCTGGTTGGTGGTTGGGAGGAGCAGAAGGAGGGGCTGGGGCTGGGAAGGGAGTCAAGGAATGGGAAGGGTGATTATTTGAAGTTGGAGAACTCAATGTTGAGTCCTCTGTGCTGTAGCTTGCCTAGGCAGAAGGTGAGGTGTTGTTCATTGTTGCAATGGAGGACGCCAAGGATGGTCATGTTGGAAAGGGAGTGGGAAGGAGAACTAAAATGGCGGTGACAGGGAGGTCTGGTTGGCCCTTGCAGGCCTGTCGGAGATGCTCGGTGTAACATTCCCTTAGTTTACATTTGGTCTCCCAGATGTAGAGAAGACCACATTTGGAGCACCGGGTACAGTAAATTAAGTTGGAGGAGAGGCAGATGAACCTCTGTCTCACCTGGAAGGACTGTTTGGGGCCCTGGATGGAGGCAAACGGGGTGATGTGCTGGCAGATTTTGCATCCTTTCTGGTTGCAGCTCCCCGTACGCCCACCCCAGTCCTGAAGAAAGGATAGACCCAAAACGTTGACATCTCCACTCATGATTGTACTAAATGGCTGAGTAGGCTTGAGATGTCCTGTATAACTACAGAATAACATCTTTACCTTTATGTTCAATTCCTTTCAATATAAAGGATAACATCTATTAGCTTTGTGGTTATGTACTGTACCTGCATTGTAACTTTTTGAATTGTTTGTTCTGTTCCTAATTCATTTGTTCAGATCTCTCATCCAGTATTGCTCACCATTAGTTTTGATAAGAACTTTAATGGTTAATAGAAAACTCAAAACTCAGAGCAGGGATAGATCAGTCAGCCTTTGAGTGGTACTCAGCCATTCATTATGATCTTAACTGACCTTCTATCTCAATACCATATTCTAGGTTTCCCTCCATACTTCGTGATGTCTTTAGTATCTAAAAATGTATTAATCTTTTTCTTGAATATAATCAGTTATCCAATCTCGACAAGCTTCTGTGGATTTGAATTCCACAGGTTGACCACTGAGTGAAGTACTATTTCCTTATCTCAGTTTAAATGGCCCACTTCACATCCTGAAACAGTGACCTCTGATTCTAAACCAGGAGAAACATCCTCCCTTTATCTAGTCTATTTGCCTCTGTTAGAATTTTAAATGTCCCAATCAGATAGCCTCTCATTCTTCTAAACGCTAGTAAAACGTAGGATCAGTCAAACTAATCTCTCCTCATAAGAGTTCCTCAGAGTAGCATCCTAGCCCAACTATGTTCAGCTGATCCTTTCTTCATCATAAGGTCAGAAGTAGGGATGTTCACTAACAATGTTCAGCATCGTTCGAGACTCTTCAGATACTTAAGCAGTTCATGTTCAAATGTAACAAAACCTGGATAATAGCCAGGTTTAGGCCAACAAGTGGCAAGTAACTTTCATCAATACTAGGCAATAACTATCTCCAATAAGAGGCAAACTAACCACCGTCACTTGACAATGGTGTTACTATCACTGAATTCCCCACTATCAACATCCTTGGGAATTACAGTTGACCAGAAAATCCACAGAGTGGCTACATTATCAGGTCAGAGGCTAGGGATCCTCTGTAGTAACTTACTTTATGACTCCTCAAAGCCTGTCTATCATCTATGAGCCACAAGATAGGAGTGTGATTAGAATATTCCACACTTGCCTGGATGGGTACAGCTCCAGCAAGAATCTTGACACCATCCATGACAAAGCAGCCTACTTGACTGGTATCATATCCATAAACATCCACTCCCTCCACCACTGACACTCAGTAGTGACAGTGTGTACCATCTACAAGATGCACTGCAGAAATTCACCAACGATCCTGAGACTGCACCTTTCAAAACCATTACAACTTCCATCGAAAAGAACAAAGACAGCAGAATACCATCACCTGGGAATACCATCAGCTTCAAGGTCCCCTCCAAATCACTCAGCATTCTGACTTGGAAATATATCGCTGTTCCTTCACAGTTTGTGAACAAAATGCGGAAATTCTCTCACTAATGGTATTGTGGGTCAACTTACAGCATATAGACGGCAGTGATTCATGAAGGCAGCCCACCAGCACTTTTCAAGGACAACTAGGGATGGGCAATAAATGCTATGATGCCCACATTCCACAAATGAATAATCAAAAAAACCTGTCATTTGCTGCATCAGTACAGTGAACTTCTGCTGCACATCTTCTGTGGCATGTATATCTTCTCCTAGATAGGGAGAGCAAACTTGCACACAATAATTCAGAGGTGATCTCACCAAGGTCCTGCATAACTGCAGTAATTCCTAACTCTGAACTCAAATCCTTTTGCAATGAAGGCCAACATTGCATTTCCCTTCGTAATTGCTTTTACATCTGCCTGTTTACTTCCATCAAGAGACAGCATAAGAACTTCCTGATCCTTTTGTCTACCAAATTTCACAGTATATCACCAGCTAAATAATATTCTGCTTTTCACATTGAAGACCATAAACAAATTAATATTTTTGCATTCTTAATTACAAAATAATTAAATTTGAATAAGTTAATCCCTTATTTTATAGAGTGCTATCAGCATGGAATACACCCAGTTGTACAAATTATTATTGTCCTTCTGCCTTCCATGAACTTGCATTCCCAGCTGCACGGAGCAATTTTATATTGAAGATCAACACTCACATCCCCAGTGGATCTGGTCAGAGTATATCCATATAAAGCAATAGAACTGAGCACAATATCATTTTTACATGATGCCTCAGAGCCATGACTCTCTCAATGCCTATGAAAAGTGGAGCAAACTACAGCTCATTTTGTTCATGAGTCAAATTAAAATTGTCAAATAACACGTATGATAAAAGTGCATTGTTTCCCATGGATACATTGACGAGTTCTGATGACATTAGTAATCTAAACGCAAGATTCAGTATGAGCGTATTCAGCATACCAGGTCCCTGAAAATATTAGAAATCTAGGGTAAAATGAATGAGTGCATTGAAGAATGGTAGATAGGCAATCTTCCATCTTCATTTTTTAAAACATACTCATTCGTGGGGTGTGGAGGTCACTGAGTGGGCCAGCATTTATTATCTGCCATTCGTTGTCCTTGAGAAGGTGAGCTCCCTTTTTGAACCACTGCATTCCATTCGGTGTAGGTACACCCACAATGCTGTTAGAGAAGGAATTCCAGGATTTTGACCCAGTGAGAGTGAAGGAATGGCAGTAGATTGACAAGTCAGGATGGTGTGTGATTTCAGGGAGAACTTGCAGGTGATTCCCAAGTCCCTGCTGCGTTTGTCCTTCAAAAAGTAAGTGGGTGTGTGTTTGGGAGGTGTGGCCTTATGGTCCTTGGCAAATTTTCTGCAGTGCAACTTGAAGTCATTAAACACTGAGTTTCAGTGAAGTGGATAAATGTTTGAGCTTGCAATGCCAGTCAAGTGGGCTCCTTTGACCTGATTATGTCCAGATTCTTCAGTGTTAACAGAACAGGGTAAGTAGTATCCAGATAAGTGGTGAGTATTCTCCACATTTTTTTTACTTGTGACTTATGCCTTTTGGACAGGCTTTGCATAGTAAGGAGTTGAGTTATTTGGTGCAGTATTCCTAGCCTCTGACCTGCTCTTGTAGCTGCTATATTTATAAGTCTCGCCTAGTACAGTTTCCGGTTGACGGTAACCCACAGCATATTGATTTTGATGGATTCAGAGATGGGAATGCCATTGAAGGTCAAGGAAAAGATATTTATATTGTTTCAGATTGGAGATGGCATTTGCTGGCATTTCTGATGTGTGACTGTTACTTGCAACGGGGCATCTAAATGTTTTGTGGAATCATTGGTCAGGACTATATGTCTCCTGTTATTTTTTCAGAATTCCATCCTGTTAGATGTTTATACAGTTTAAAACAAAACAAAACAAAACCAAGTCACACAAATACAGTGCCACAAAATGTAACACAAATTGCCCAGATGACGACTAGGACTCAATGGAATAGTTTGACTACTTCCTGTAAAACTCACCAATTTGCCCAAACCCATTTGATGAAACTATAATTTCTGTAAAGCAACAATTCTGCAGTCCTCTATGATAAAAATTCTGGTAACACTCAGCAAAATAGGCAGCATCTGTCAAGATGGTACCGTTAATGTTTTAGGTCAGTAATTTGTCATTGCAATACATATATACACAACCAAAGGTCAAAAGCCAACATATTAACCATATGTTCCTCTGTCCAAAGATACTGCATGATTTCAGAGTCAGAGGTGTACCCTGTTGAATATAAAATTGCTGACATTTTCTGGTTGTACTTCAGAATTTCGGCACCTGCTGTTTTGGTCTCATTCTGCTTATCAGAAAAACATACATATTTCAATTGATTGTCATTAGCATGTTAAGTTAGCCTTTTGTTCTCTTAACAACATTTAGGTACACATTCGTGTTTATAATATGCAGTGCTGGAATGTACATTCTGTCCTTATAATAATGATTTTGAACGACATATCTGCTTTGATCTGAAATAAATAAGGTTGTCCTGTAAATAACACAGAAACAAGAGTAGATTTTCGGTTGAATGTGAAATTAGGAAGTTGCTGTCCCGATGCAATGTTCACCCATTAGCTTAAAAGACATGCCTTGCAATCTAAGCCACTATTGAATTGTATTAAGTAGTGTGAGGTTCATGTTTTTGCACAGCAGATACAAATTAGACTCACAGAAAGAGAAGGCTTGCCCACTTCAGTCCAAGTATCTCTTAACAATAATATAACTTCTAATGACTGAAAAATAACCATTGTGTAGAAAAATTAATTTGTTTCGATGAATTTTAAGTGATTATTCTTTCATTTTTTTTCTTTTCTTAATCTACAGATGATTTGACATTAAATTCATTGTTCTCACCGATACTTCCTGGTTATGGCAATGCACAGTTGCTTGTCTAGTTCAGGCTGGTGCTAGATACCCAATAAAGGATGCTGACTCATGTCCATCTCTAATTTAGGGCAACTTGAGACCATAAAAGCTTGGGAAATTAAATTCACTTGGGCAAGTCTATTGAATGGCAGGTGACATTCACTCATCTGCCATAGTATTTTTTGCCCTATTTCTCATCTGAAGGACAACAACTGAAGCATTTGTTCAATACCACACTGGAATGTCAGCCCGAGAGATACACTGAATGAATGAATTTGTTAAATAGGCTACAAAGGTATTTCACACACAAATACTGATGTTCTTCTTATTAAATCACGCAGCAACATGTCAATCCATGTGAATAAGATAGCTAATGTCATTGCTGCCAAATAATCTGCTACCTCACTTCTACTGGCACATGATTAACACATTGAATCTGGGTGACTGAATTAGTATCTTCTTATGTCCCACTAAATATGATATCCAATTCCCCAACACAGTTGATGCTTGAACCATCTGGTACTATGTAGTTTGTCCTTAACTACGTTTCCATTACTCCAATGCCAAAATCGGTCATAATAGACAATCATTTTGCAATAGAATGGCAATATTCCAAAGACCTCTCCAACAGTGGTTTGCCGTCACAAGTAATGAATACATTTGCCATCTGTGCTAACTTTTGTATATGATTTATGTCAAATGTAACCAGACATTTTTTCAATTCACTCGTATCTTGATATTTTGCTCTATAAATATATAATATTAGGTAATTTTATGAACTTGCAATCACTGTACATGTCTATTTTAAATACTCGTCAGGGATTCAGGTGGGGAGTTGAGTGAACCCTGCAGAATTTCTGTCCATTAAATTTAAGAGATGGAGAATTCTGTATCAAGCTCACCAACCTCTAAACTTAAATTCCCAATGTGCTGTTTTGACACCAAACTTTTGGGTTGGAAATGCAACTTTTCAAAATATACCCTTATATGGAAAAAGGTCTATAACAAATGGACAATCATTTGATGGTACGTTTTCACATTTATGGCAATTTATGTAGTTGGCAAAAAAACCTCAAAATGCATACCTTACAAGATTTCACTCCAAGTGTGAAGCTTGGAAACACTAGGAAAATGGCACTTTTAAATGTGCAAAAATAATACAAATTCACAACTATATAGTGCCTTCATCATAGAAAACCAGCCCGAGATCTTCATAGAAATATGGGTGCTTAGCAAAATAAGGTAATATTAGGAATGATGAACAAAAATTTGTTTAAAGAAGTGGGTTTTAAGAAGTGATCTAGAGGACAAAGTGCAAGTTTTTTGGAAGGAATTTTAAAACGTAAGGCTTCAGTAACTAAAAATATGAATGGCAATGATGGGACAGAAGAAAATGGAGATCCTAAAGAGGCATGATAGAAGTGTTTTAGGAATAGGGAAGTGGTGAAGCTATAGAGAGATAATAAAGGGCAGGATTGAAAAGATGCAGGAGTTTAGTGGATTTATCACATAACATGATTAATAATTGCAGAGAAACAATGACCAAAGCCGTTAGAATACTGAAATGCCCCGATGACCAAAACAACTTCAGGGGAAGTCACAATTAGATCCAGTACTAGCTACTACATTCACTTCTAAATACTAGAGATAAGGAAGAGCTATGCAGATAATGCCGCAGGTTTAGTTATGAGGAGTAACTGAAGAAATGTGGCCTGGACTGCCTTTCCCCATACTGAGCCATTCTTCATTGTTTCTCAAGTCATAGTTATGCCCTGCAGAACTGTAAGTGCCTGATACAGCTACAGTGTACCTCTGCTTTAAGTAGTGCAAGCTGCTACACGGTGCTGAGCAGTAGCTATGTTGAATACATGCAGCCAATGAACAGCATACAGAACAAAACTGGCTCACAAGCAACGCAAACTCATAAGCAGATAATAGTGGACACAATCCCTGTGCTGGTTTATATGAGCTATGCAACTTAGCCCACTAACAATGTTAAGAACCTCATATCTATTTATTTGGGACTCTGTTTAAATTATGGTAAAATGGAAGTGTCATATGGTCTGTTTTGAAGACTGACAACAGTTTTGGCTGAAGGGGGTTGTTGAAGGTTACAGGAGACACAGAGTGTTTAACTGATGATGATGATGCAAGGTGTTTACACTTGTAGACAATGGCAGAAGACTGTAGACTAACAGTGGATATATTATGAATCTCCAAAATCCCATAAAAATACTCAGAATGTCAGGTTGTAAACATGAGGAAGAAGAGCTGGTGCTGGACTAGAATGGACAAAGTTAAAGTTCATAATGCCAGGTTATAGTCCAATAGGTTATTTGGGAGCAATAGGTTTTGGAGCACTGCTCCTTCATCAGGTCGCTGTGGGACAGGATCATAAGACACATGGTCCTGCTTCACAACCACCCGATGAAGGAGCAGCACTCGGAAAGCTAGTGCTTCCAAATAAACATGTTGGACTATAACCTGGTAGTGAGATTTTTAAGGTTGTAAACAGTTACACTTGAAACTGTTCATTTATTTCCAAAATAAAAAAGACAGTTAGGATCTCAAGGATTGTTAATCGGGAATTCTTCCTCAATAGAAGACTCATGTGCATGATCAACCAGGAATGGCAGATCCAGCTCAAAACGGCTGAATTTGCTCCTATTTTCCACGTTTCTATGTGGTTCACATCATTGAAATAGGCCTGGAGAGGAAGGAATTCTAGGACATTCCTGAAAACTTACTAGCATCTGAATTCTGTTGCAGCAATTTAAATAATTCTAAAGATCCAGGCTAAGGATTTGGCCCATTTCAGAGAGGACAGCTTATGCAATCAATCTGTTATAGAACCAATAGACAGAAGAGATAGAAGAGATAATACATCAAAGGTTGAAGTGAGGATTTGTTAAGAAGGAGAATTAGCTATTGATAAGAACGCAAGTGAATGATACTAATCAAAATCTCTCAGAACTGCACAGCAAAATGTAAAGAAATCCAAAAAGAAACAACCTTAAAGCACTGGAACTGGAGAATAGAATAGCCAAAAATTAGAAATACAGTACAACCTCAATTATCCGAGCATCAGTCATCTTAAGGTCAAGGTCCAAACAAGATCTTAAGGTAACTCAGCATTTAGTTAGTGGTTAGACAGCATTATGGCATGCATTGCCAGATAACTGGGAAATGTTTGATAACTGGCACTCAAATTACCACTTGTTTACGATAAATCAGTTATCAGTTAAACAGCTTTATGGCATGCATTGCCGGATAACCAAGAAATGTTCAGTTAACGGGCACTCAAATTACTGCTCGTCATGATCAGATCGATTATCCGAATGATCAATTACCTGAACAAAATACTCCCTGCCCATCTCGCTCAGACATTGGGGGTTCTACTGTATATTTAAAGTTTATTTTGCAATAAACTGCAGAAGACAAAGGCAGTCAAGATTGTACAAACAAAGCAAGAAAAAGGGGTGATGATGATATCAACTTCAGGAAGGATCATTGAATTAGGAAGATGCTTTCTACAATTACATCCTAATGGTATAGCAAACAGGCAGAGACACAGGAGCTAAAAGAATGGGAGTGTGAGGACCTCATGGTGTCTGATGCCAAATTGATTATGATATTTAACATAACAAATTATTGGAGAAAATCAACCGGAGTTCCATCAAATTGCAAGACTCTGGTCAGATCTAACACACACAATTTTAATTGTGAGACCATATGTGGGGCATTACGGGCAAGGCCAGAATTTGTTGTAAATCCCTATTGGTTTTGAATTGAGTGGCCTGCTAGACATTTATAGAGAACAGGGGAGAGTCATCCACACTAGCAAGCGGCTTTTCAGCCAGATAAGGTAAAAACAGTAGATTTAATTTCCTAAAGGCCACCGGTGAACTAGATGATGTTTTACAACAATCAGTGATGGTCACACTGCGGCCCACATCCCCAGGAGGTATAGTCTCGGCCTCTGGAATTACTAGAAAAAAAATGAGGACTGCAGATGCTGGAGACTAGAGTTGAGAGTGTAGCGCTGTAAAAGCACAGCAGGTCAGCCAGCGTCTGAGGAGCAGGAGAGTCAACATTTTGGGCAAAAGCCTTTCATCAGGAATCCTGAAAAGTCAAATCTCCAGCTCATTGGATGCTATGTGACCTGCTGTGCTTTTCCAGCACCACACCCTACACTGGAATTACTCGTCCAACAATTCTATCACTCTGCCAACAATTTTATGGTAAATATCTCTTTAAAATAACTGATTATTTTGATACATTGGAGTCAAAGAAATACACTGATACAAAGAAATCAGATTGCGCGGTGCTGATTTCTAGAAAATAAAATAGGAATTTGAAAAAGGTTCAACACGGAATTTGTAGGCTTACTCTGCATTTGTTGTATACAGTCATCATTTTGATTAGAGTAGTTTGTAGTTATCCTAGACAGGTTTCTAAAACAGCTAAGCCCATTGCAAATTGTGGTGGTTAACACAAAATTCAGACCCCTTTGCATAACATGGTAACGCTTTCGTTATCTTAAAATGTGGTAATGAAATGTTTCTGTAAGCCTTCACAGTTACAGGGTACTTCATCTGGAACAATATTATTGACACAGTTATGTAAGTTGAATTTCTTCCTGTGCTTTTCAACATACAGCAGAGATAGTGCCCTGTAAAATATGGAAGCAATTAAATTGTTAAGATGTTTTCTAAAAGAAATGAAATTAATGGTCATACCTCTCGATCTCCTTATTTTCGTGCTCATATATCTATACGGGCCATTTTTTCCGTGGTGATGTGGCTGCATCTGTTACATATTAAAGTGTTTATCTGTGGCATAAATATCATTGAGAGAGTGTGACTATCCCTTCACCAGACATAATAAAATTGCTCTGGAAAAAAGCATTTTAATTGCTTCCCCATTTGTTAATTCTCAGTTCAAAAACATGAGAATGAGAATGAAATGTATTCAATGTGTATAAACATACAAATGGCAGGAAAGTGAAATCAGGCAGGCAAACCATTTCTTCCAAAAAAAAAGCAAGTACTCCCCCAGTGTTTGAGAATTCATCCTGGAATTAAGTGACCCACAACAACTAGGCTTTACATCCAGTTTATGTTGCAACCTGATCTCAGCTGAAGCTGCAATAGGGTTTGTACAATTGCACTAAGCACTTCTTAGAGGAGGAGAAAGTTGGTCAGTATTGTTCAAGATCCTGATCATTACTTGCAGCAACTGCATGGTTATCAGTCGTGCGATTCTCTGTAAATGAAAGCATTTGAATGAATAGCAGATTGTGTCTGACTAAAAAAAAATCTTTTAGAGGACAACCCCAATTAAACATAACACCAACGCCCAACATGGAACATCAAAACTGCTGTCTAGGGTTCTTAGATGACTCAAGTATATATTCCTTCTCCATCAACTTTGTCCAATCATTTATCTTGTTGTACACAGTCTAGTACTAGTACAGCAAACACATAGTTGGTTTTCCATTCAAACTAAGGCAATAAAATGAGAAAATGATGCTGAGCTACTAAACTGCATTGGACGAGTGAATTAGTGAAAACATTTTAAATAATTGCCCCCACTGCATTTATATGTTTTTTTCTTTAATTTTTTTTACATCCCACACTGAATGGTATAACTATGAGCAAACAATTATTCCCTAATAACCTAAGTCCACATATATTGTGGGTTTATTTGATGCAGTGCTTTGAAGGAAAAACGAAAATCCTTGCAATAATAATGAGTTAATTTGGATCGGTGTCAACTCCCTGGTATTCATGTAGTCATCAGATAGAATAATAAATTGTAATTAAATGAAAAGTAAAAATTAAAAAATGTGGTCAATAAAAAAATATAGCAAATTTCACCATGAATCATTGAAGGATTGCAGCAGAAGGTGGCTATTTGGCCTATCATGTCCAACCCAACTCTCTGTAAGATATACTTAGCTTGTCTTACTCTCCTGCTTTTTCTGAAGTGGTCCTGCAAATCTTTTTTTAAATAATTATCTAATTGTCCTTTGAAAGTCAGGACATTTTCAAATCTCCTCTCAATCCTTACTTCTGAAAAAAAGCATACAGCTATAGTTTTGTCACTCAACCTTCATATCAAAGTATTGTACAATGGTGTAAGGGTCTGAAAGGTTTAGTATGAAGATGTGTGTGAATCATTAATATGAGGATGTTGTATGCATTTGGCAGGGGGGAATGGCTTTGGATTTTGAAGGAGTAAAACCTAACATCAAAATGTTCCTCAGTCTCTGTAACGTTGGCAATTATAAAGACCAGAAGAAATAGGACCAGTCCCTCAGACATTCTCTGCTATTCAATAGGATCATGGCAGGTCCAATATTCCTTATGTTCACTTTCCTGTCCTTGATTCCCTGACTAATCAAGCAGCTTTCTATCTCAGCCTTTAATACATGCAAGGGCTCTGCCACCCCACTCCCCAGTTTTCTGCAGCAAGGAGTTCCAAAGACTCTCAACCCTTAGAAGAAAGTCCTCCACATTTCAGTCTTAAATTGGCATCTCTTTATCCTGAGACTGTGGTCTCTGGTCTTGGACTCTCCTGTGAGGGTAACATCCTCTCAGCACTTACCTGTAGGGTTCAATGAGATCACTAATTTTTCAAAACTCCAGAGTGTACAGTCCTGGCCTGTTTAACCTTTGCTTACAATACAATCCCTTCATAACAGATCATCTTGCGAACCTTCTCTGAACTGTTGACACCAAAACAACATCTTTCCTTAAATAAGGGGACCATAACTGCTTACAGTACTCCAGATGTGGTCTTGTCAGCACCTTGAACATTTGCAGCAAGACTTCCCTACTCTCCTCCTCCTCTTGAAATAAGGGCCAACATTCCATTAACCTTCCTGATTACCTGCTGCACCAGTGTGCTAGCTTTCTGTGTTTCATGCACAAGTGCCCCCAAATCCCTTCTGTTGCAGCTTTCTGCAATTTCTCTCCATTTAAATAGAACACAATTCTTGAATTCTCCCTTCCAAAATAAACAACTTAACATTTTCCTGTATGAAAATTTTATGCTCTCTAACTTAACCTATCAATATCTCTTTGTAATGTTTGTATCTCTCTTGCAACTATTTTCGTATTGTCCTCAAAAAAACTCTGATGAATTAGTCAGATACGACTTTCATTTCATGGAGGCCAATCTGACTCTGCTTGACTAGCTGATGATTTTTCAAATACATTATTCCTTCCTTAATAACTGATTTCCAACAATAGATATTAGGCTAATTGGAATACAGTTACTCCTGTTTGCCTCCCTCGGTTTTTGAATAGAGTGTCACATCGCCACTTTTCCAATCATCTGGTACTTCTCAAATATCCAAGCACTTTTGGAAAATTACAACCAATTCCACTAGTAGGAGAGACTAGTTTTTTTATGATCCTAAAAGGCAAGCCATCAGGGCCAGTGGACTTGTCTGCTTTTAGCCCATTAGTTTGTCTAATACGGCTAAAGTGATGGTGATGATATTTAATTCCTCCCACATATTCTTTAGTATTAATAAAATGTTTAAAGTATCTTCTAATATCAAACTGGATATAAAATACATGTTTAACTCCTTTGCCATTTCCTTGATCTCCAAAACCATCTCCTGAGATTCATTTTCTAAGGGGACTATGTCCACTTTGACTTTTCTCTTCCTTTCCAGATATTTAAAAGAAGCTCTTATAGTCAGTTTTTATATTCCTCACTAATTTGCCTTTGTACTTTATAATTGTTTTTGAGTCCTTTGCTCGCTTGTGACTTTATCCCCCTCTTTGGGACAATCACTTACATTGATAGAAAAAAGCTAGAAGGGGCCAATTTAAGTCCATCAGACCATAAGACACAGGATTAAAATTAGGCCATTCAGCCCATCAAGTCTGCTCTGCCATTTGATCATGGCTGATAGGTTTCTCAATACCTTTCTCTTACCTTTTCCCTGCAAACTTTGATCCCCTTACCAACCAAAAACGTATCTATCTGTCTTAAATACACTCAATGCCTTGGCTTTCACAGACTTCTGCAGCAATGAGTTCCACAGATTCACCACCCTCTGGCTGAAGAAATTCCTCCGCATTTCAGTTCTAAAGGGTCAGCCCTTCATTCTGTGAGGATATGCCCTTGGCTCCTACTCTCTCCTAATAGTGGAAACATCATCTGTATGTCCACTCTTGCGAACCCTGTTCAATGCCAGCACATCCTTCCTTAGGTACGGGCCTAAAACTTCTCACAATATTCCAAATGTGGTCTGATCAGAGCCTTATACTGCCTTAGCGGTACATTTCTGCTCTTGTATTCTAGCCTTCTTGAAATTAATTCTAAAATTTCATTTGATTTCCTGTATGTTAACTGTAAGAGAATCCTGAATAAGAACTCTCAAATAACTCTGAGATTTTTGAAGCCTTACCCAGTTTATAGAAGTCTATGGCTCTATTCTTCCTACTAAAGTACATAACCTCACACCTTCCCATATTGTTTTCCTCTACCACAACTTTACCCCCTCTCCTGGTCTGTCCACGTCCTTCTGCAGCCTCTCCACTTCAACACTACCTGCCTTTTCACCTATCTTTGTGTCATCTGCAAACTTAGCATCAAGGCCCTCAGTACCTTTGTCCAGATTGTTAATGTATAATGTGAATACTAATTGTCACAACACAGACCCCTGAGGAACAGAAGTCACCGGTTGCCATCTTGAAAAAGACCCCACTCTCTGTCTACTGCCAGTCAGCCAAACCTCTATCTTATTTCATGGCTCCCCGTGTAACACCTTGTCAAAGGCCTTATGGAAATCCTACTAGATCACGTCTGCTGGCTCTCCTTTATCTAACTTGTTCATTACCTTCTCACAGAATTCTAACATTTGCCAGACATAACCTCCCCTCAATGAAGCTGTGCTGGCTCAGCCTTATTGTACCATCCACATCTACGTACTCTGCAATCACACCCTTAAAAAATGGACTCCAAAATCTTCCCAAGACTGAGATCAGACAAACTAGCCTATCTGTCTCCTTGTCTTTGCTCCCTTCCCTTTTTAAACCAGGGTGTTCCATTAGCCATTTTCTTGTCCTCTGGAACTCTCCCCAACTCCAGTGATTACGGAAAGATCACCACCAATGCCTCCAAAATTTTCTGAGCTACCTGCTTCAGAACTCTGGGGTGTAATCCATCTGGTCCAGGCAATTTATCTACCTTCAGACCTTTCAGCTTCCCCAGCATTTTCACCTGAGTAATGGCCACTACTCTATCCCTCACCTCTGAATTTCTTGAAATTTTGGTACACTACTGGGGTCTTCCACTGTGAAAACTGATGAAAAGCACTAGTCAATTCCTCTGCCATTTCTTTGTTCCCCATTATTACTTTTCCAGCCTCATTTTCCAGTGGTTCAATGTCTACTTGTGCCTCTCTCTTACTTTTGATATCCAAAATAAAAAAGATTTCAAGATATCTATGTATATATTACCAGCTAGCTTACCTTCATATTTCATCTTTTTCCCCCTCTTATTGCTTTTATTAGTTATCCTTTGCTGATTTTTAAAAGGCTTCCCAATTCTCTGGTTTCCCATTAATCTTCACCACATTGTATGCTTTTTCTTTTGCTTTTGTGCTGTCCCTGACTTCCCTTGTCATTGTGGTTGCCTCATTCTCCATGGATTGTATTTCTGCTGTGCCTCCCGAATTACCCCTAGAAACTCCTGCCATTGCTGCTTCCCTGTTAGGCTTCCTGTTCAAATCACCTCTGACCAGCTCCTCCCTCATGTCTTTGTCATCACTGTTACATCGATTCCAGCTTCTCCCTCTCAGACTGCAGGGTAAATTTTACAATATTATAGTCACTGCCCCAAAGGGCTTCCTTCACCTTCAAATCCCTAATCAAATTTGTCTCATGACACATCATTAAATCCAGAATTGCCTGGTCCCTAGTGGACTCTACCACAGGCTGCTCCAAAAGGACCATCCCATAGATATGCCACAAATTCTTTTTCTTGAGATCTGCTATCAACCGGACTTTCCCAGTCCACATGCATATTGACGTCCTCCATGATTATTGTAATAGAAAAAGCATTTAAATAAAGTACTATCTCCTGATTTATTTTCTTCATCACATGTTGACAACTAGGAGGCCTGTGCAGAACTTTCATCAGGTCTTTCTACCTTTACGGTTTCTCGATTCTACCCACACAGATTCTACACCTTCACCTCCATATCATTTCTCGGTATCAACTTAAATTCAGTTCTTACTAACAAGGCAACTCCACCCAGTCTGTCCACCTGCCTGTCCCTTCGATAGGATATGTACTGTTGGATGTTTAGTTGCCAGCCCTGATCCTCTTGCATTCATGTCTCTGATAGTCTCATAGTACCTGCCAATTTCAATCTGCACTACAAACTCATTCCCCTTGTGCATTTAAGTATTACACTTTCAGTCTTGTGTTGACAGCCTTCTTTCTCATAATTGTGCACTCATCTGCTTTGCCTGAAGCTAGATTCCTGACCATTTCCATATGCTGTGTCATATTATTGGTTTTGGAAACTTTAATAACCTCTGCCGAACTCTCCTCCCTTTTTTCCTAATTTTCCATGCAATTGAACACCTCATAACACACTATTTATTTAAAGTCCTATCCACAGCCCCATTATGCAATTTGCCAGGACTGTAGGCCCAGCATGACTTAGGTGGAGCCCATCCCATTGGAATTGCTCTTTCCTTTCCTGGTCCTGGTACCAATGAACCATGAAATTAAATATGTTTTTCCCATATCAATCTTTTTCATCTTGTTGAGCCTGTGCCAATTAGCTCACATCTCAGGTAGCAATCCAGACATCATCTTTTTTGTTCCTTTTTTTTGATTTAGCCCCTGGCTGCTCATATTCACTCAGTAGAACCTTCTTCTTCCTATATTGTCAGTACCTACATAGACCGTGAAAACTGGATCTTGCCCTTCTCAATTCAAGTTCCTCTACAGTCCAGATGGGACTTCCTGAATCCAGGTCCCAGACAGACACCTCAGCCTTTGGAACTCCCTATCCTGGCCACAGAGAACAGTGTCTATTCTCCTAACTCTATATCCCTGATTACAACCACATCGCTCTTTTCTCCCCCTTTCTAAATGGCTCCCTGTACAATGGTCAGTTTGCTCATCCTCCCTATAACCCCCCACTCTCGTCCACACAGAAGGCAAGAATCTCAAACCTAGTAGACAAGCTCAAGGGCTGATTCTCCTTCAGCACCACCTCCTGGATCCCTCTATGTGCCTCACTCAGTCACACCCTCCTGTCCCTGACTACTGACCAAACTAAAGGTGGTTAATCTAAGGAGTGTGACTGCCTTCTGAAACACAGCGTCCAAGTAACTCTCCATCTCCCTGATGGGTCACAATGTTTGAAGCTTAGACTCCAGTTCATCAACTCTGAGCAGGAGTTCCTCAAGCAACCAACACTTACTACAGATGTGGTCACTATGAATCACAATGGGATCCACCAGCTCCCACATCATGTAGGTACAACACATTGCCTGACCCTGCATCTCTATTTTGTTTACTTAGTTCACAATCTGATATTTAAAAATTTCCATCTGGTCTTTGAATTTGTAACATTTAAATTTTTTTCCCTTTTTTACCTTCAATTTAAAAGTAATTTAGCTAGTCAAATTAGTAACTATTACCAATCAATGAACCTATAGTTTGCCATAAGCATTTCATGATTTTGTATTGAGCCCTCAATTCTGGCCTTCAATCTATCCTGATGGAAAAAGCCTTAAAAACTGAACCAACAAAAGCAAAAAAAAACATCCCTTTCCCCTCTGCACTGCTTCCAAATTCCCTGAACTATATGTCTACTTGGGCTGTGTCTCACTCCAGATACACTCTTTCCTTCCTGACTGTTTGAAGCCTTTTGAAGCTTACTTAATACTCTCCTTAACTTCCGTGGTTAGCCATGGTTGGTTTATCCCTCTCGAAGAATCTTTCCTCCTTACTGGGACATATTTTTTGCTGAAAGTTCATTAATTATCACCTTAAATGTCTGCCATTGCTTGCTTATTGTCATTCCTGCTAATCCATTCATCCAGACCACTTTAGCTAACTGTATCCTCATTTCACTGTAATTCCCTTTAAGTTAAACACAACTGTTTCCAACCAAAGTTTCTCGCTCTCAAACTGAACATTGAATTCTGTCATATCATAATCATTACTTGCTAGGGGATTTTTTAATCTGAGCTAATTTATTAAACTGCCTTGTTTCCTATTTACCAGACCAAAAGATAATCTGGTTGGCTCCAAGAGATGGTGGAAATGCACAGCAGGTCAGGCATCATCTGAGGAGCAGGAGAGTCGACGTTTCGAGCATAAGCTCTTCATCAGGAAATGCACCACTCATTCCTGATAAAGAGCTTATGTTCAAAACGTTGACTCTCCTGCTCCTCAGATGTTGCCTGATCTGCTGCACTTTTCCAACACCACATTTTCTGGCTCCGATCTCCAATATCAGCAGTCCTCACTTTCTCTTGGTTCCATGACATATTGCTTTAGGAAACTATCCTTAATGCACTCTATGAATCCATTGACATGGTTACCTTCTCCAACTTGTTGAACTCAATCAGCATGAAGATTAAAGTCAAACAAAATTATTGGTCTATCCTTTATCAAAACATTTACCAATGTAATATGTATTTAGTTTCTCAGACAGTAAACCAGATCTTATTTATGCAGTTATTAAACTGTTCTCACCAAACCATACACAACAAAATGGACTTTGCTGATCAAAGAGGATAGTGACAGAAAATGTACCATGATGAGTACCGGTGAGGAGTCATCTGTCAACATCATGTAAATAGTGCAGCCTCCAGTTGGCTGCAGCATTCATAATACTGGCACCTGTGGAGATCTAATGTTTCTTCAGGCTCAGCTAGAAGGAGGTTGCTTGAGCAAACAAACACAGTCAGTAACCAAAACAGCTGAACATTTGACCACCTACAAAAGAAATTCTCATGGCAAGATTCTACAAGGCAGCACCTACAGTTAATGATAAAAACACATGTGACCAGATATAAGACATAAGTGGAGAGGGAGAGCTAGAAAGCCCATGAAAATGGAGAACCAATTATAGCTGTTAGGGATTGCATCAAGTGACAAATATCTGTGGGAACAATCCCAAGATTGAGCCAAACAGCAAACCGACATTAGAATGTTCATTAGCAAATTTGAAATTCACAGTGGGAAAGAGAATTTCTTGAAAAGTATAGGTTACAGGTTGGGAATGCTAAAAACAAACAAAGTGCTTGCTGCTTAGATCCAGCATCATAGCATTGCTAGCACTATCAAGAGGCACAGCTAAAGGAAGAGAAATTAAGGATGCCACATGCAGTTAAGATGGTAGACTTAGGAAAGTGGCAAGGCCAGAATAAAAGTGACAACAAAACAAATTACAAGCCTAATCAAACAAAGGCAGTAATTGGGAGAATATTATGGTTGCAGAAATGGTAGGAGATCAACTAGTTGAACTGTAGTAGATCCAGGAAACATTTATTCAAACTGCAGATGATCGGCGTCATCCAGGAAAAATATTGAGGCAATGAGGATTATGAGTAGAGCCATAGGCGATGGCAATCTGTTGAAGGAACAGGATTTGTATTCCATAGCAGTAAAGACCAGGATTCATTCTGTAAAGCCCTTAAGGAAAGGGGAAATGTTTATTAAGCCACAATCAGAGGGATTCACTTATTCGTGAGATTCCTTTGGGGAAACTATGAAAGAGGAGGAAATCGTCCACTTTAGATACAAAAAACAGGAACCTTTCATTTGATTGCACAAGCATAAGAAGCTTTCAGTGCAGCTGTATACAGTAGCAGCATTGCTACTCAATTAAAAGACTTGAAAGGATAAACAGATATTCACGTTACGAAGACATAACAGTAGAAATAATATTGTCAATAAGATTTAACTTCAGAGATGGGTCACATGGTAACTAGAATCAAACATCTTGGAAGAGAAGATAATTCTCACAATACAGAATTACTTCCAAACCAGATACTAAATTAGAGGCCAGCCAAGTAAATACACTTTTGTAATTCACCAGGTCGCTCAGCATCTATGGAGAGAAAAATATATTTAGCATTTTGAATCCAAAATGACTCTTCTTCAGAACAGGTTCAATCTAAAGTTTCTTTCTCTCACACTGTCCCAACCAGTACCTTTCCACCGACAGCCTCATCCACCTGGCTGAACTGGTCCTCACCCTCAACAACTTCTCCTTCCAATCATCCCACTTCCTCCTAATCAAAGGGGTAGCCATGGGCACCTGCATGGGACCCAGCTATGCCAGCCTGTTTGTCGGGTATGTGGAACAGTCCATCTTCCGCAGTCACATCGGCACCACACCCCACCTGTTCCTCCACAACAGTGATGACTATAATCGGTGCCACCTCGTGCTCCCATGAGGACGTTGAACAGTTCAACTTTTCCAACACCTTCCACCCCGACCTCAAATTCGCCTGGACCATCTCGGACACCTCCTTCCCATTCCTGGACCTCTCCATCACTGTGCCGGTGACTGACTAACCACAGACATCTACTACAAGCCCACCCAATTCCCACAGCTACCTAGACTACACCTTCTCCACCCCCCACCCCCAACCTCCTGTAAAAATGCCATCTCTTATTCACAATTCCTCTGTCTCTGCTGCATCTGTTGTCAGGATGACCCATTCCACCTCAAAGTCCCAGATGACCTCCTTCTTCCATGATCACAACTTCCCTTCCCACATGGTTGACGATGCCCTCCAGCACATCTCCTCCACTTCAAACACCACAGCCCTTGAACCCCATCTTTCCCAATGCAACAAGGACAGAACCCCTCTGGCCCTTACCTTCCACCCCACCAACCTCCGTCATGCATTATATCATTCTCTGCCACCTCCAAATGGACCCCACCATAAATGATACATTTCCCTCCCTACCCCTATCAGTGTCCCAGAGAGACCATTCCCTCCACGACTTCCTAGTCAGGTACACGCCCCCCCATCAGCCCACACCCCACTCCTGGCACCTTTCCCTGCCACAGCATGATGTGCAAAACCTACTCCCACACCTTTCCTCTCACCTCCATCCAAGGCCCCAAGGGATCCTTCCACATGCATCAGAGATTTACCTGTACTTCTGCCAATGTCATATACTGCATTCGTTGCACCTGGTGTGGTCTCCTCTACATCAGGGAGACAGGATGCCTTCTTACGGATCATTTCAGGGAACACCTCTGGGACACCCGCACCCACCAATCCAAGCCCCGTGGCTGAACACTTGCCAATTAACAGTCCATGTCTGGATGTTGTTCAAGTCTTTCTTTGGATGAAAACAGAGTGCTTCAGTCTCTCTGCTGTTATGAATAGAGTTGAGCATCCACACTTCTGACTGTATGTTACAGGAGCGATCATTGATAGTAGCAGCTGAAGATGGTTGGGTTTACAACACCGCACTGAGGAACTAAGGACCCGAGTGGTTCAGTGGTACTGCCCTGCCTCTGAAATAGGAGGCTGTGTTCAGGTCCCACCTGCTCCAAAAGAGCGTAATTTGGTTGGGTTAATCAAAGTGGCAAGGGGAGCTATGACAACAATTCATTGAGTCATTAAGGACTGCTTCTGAGAGCATTAGGTCATAGAACCAATCAGGGAGCAGGCTACCATTTATCAGATCCAAGATAATGAGGCAGGTTTAACAAATGATGGCAGACCAAAGGATTCCCAAGGAAGTAGTGATTATGACATGATAGGATTTAATATTCAGTTCACAAGTGAGGAATGTGGGTCAGAAACAACTGTTTAAATTAAATAGAGGGAATTACAATGAAATGAAGATAGAGTTAGTTCAAGTAAACTGGGCAGAAAGATTAGAGGGAATGACAATAAGCAAACAGTGGCAGACATTTCAGGAGGTATATTTCGCGATTCTCAGCAAAAATACATTGGATTAAGGAGGAAGAATACTTAGAGGGATAAACCAACCAATACTTACCAAGGAAATTAAGAAGAATACTAAGTTGAACAAAGTCAGTGATCACCACAAAGGCTGGGATAAATTCAAAATCCAGCAAAATAGGACTTAAACAATAAAGACATAGTAAATAAACTACAAAAGCAAACTAACAAGGAATATAACAACTGACAATAAGAGTTCATTTAAGAATCTAAAAAGGAAGAGAGGGATCAAAGTGGATAAAGTACCCTTCAAAAATGAATCTGGGGACACAGTTTTGGAAATAGCAGATGTTTTGCATCAATTTTTATAATGGAAGATACTTCGAACAATCTATTAATGCTAAAAAAAGGGGAAAGAATGAAATATTGTTACCATCACGAAAGAAGTAGTATTAGACAAACTAATGTCGCTAAAAGGTAGACAACTGCACGTGGCCCTAATGGCTTGCATCTTAGGATCGTAAAAGAAAAAGCCACAGAGAAAATGGATGAATTAGTTGTAATTTTTCAAAAGTCCTTGGGTT
This sequence comes from Hemiscyllium ocellatum, assembly GCF_020745735.1. Taxonomy (NCBI): domain Eukaryota; kingdom Metazoa; phylum Chordata; class Chondrichthyes; order Orectolobiformes; family Hemiscylliidae; genus Hemiscyllium; species Hemiscyllium ocellatum. The sequence goes on from NC_083403.1 coordinate 64,244,681, forward strand.
CCTGAGAAGTTCCAGAGGATTGGAAAACTGACAATGTTACACCCTATTTGAAAAGTGCTGGAAACAACTGTTTATAATGTATATTAATGACTTGGAAGAAAGAAGTGAATGGACCGTTGCCACGTGTGCAGATGACACTAAAATTAGGTGGAAAGGCAGATCGAGAGAGGGATACAAACAATTTACAGAGAGATATTGATAGGTTAAATGAGTAGGAAAAACATTGGCAAATGTAGTATCATGTGGGAAAATGCAAAATTGTTCGTTTTAGAAGGGAGAACAAAAGAACATAATATTATTCAAATAGAGAGAAACCGCAAAAAGCTACAACACAACGGACTTGGAGGTACTTCTGCATGAAACACAGAGCTAGCACACACGTGCAGCAGGTAAGCTGAAAGGCTAATGGAATGATGTCCCGATTTCAATGGAATAAAGATTTTATTTCAGTGGAGGCTGTTCAGAGGAGTTTCACAAGGATTATCCCTGGTATGGAGAGATTATCTTTGCAGCAAAGGCTAAACTGATTGGAACTTACTCACCGGAGTTTACAAAAATGAATGGTGATCTCATTGAAACATGGAGGATTCTTAAAGGGCTTGACAGGGTAAATGTTGAGAAGATGTTTCTCCTCATGGGACAGTCTAGTACCAGAGAGCATAGTCTCAGAATAAATGGACACCAATCAGAGTCATTATGTATTCTGTAAAGCTGTGATAAATAGATTCTTCATCAGTTGGGAACTTAAGGATTACTGGGGAGGGGAAAGCAAGTGGACATCAGGATCCACTATGACCCCATTGAATGGTACAATGGTTTCAAGGGACCATTCAATTGACTGTTCATACATCTTATGGTCTTATACCAACCATTTGGGGGTGGGGAGCATTTGTATTTATTCCAAACTTGCAAATGATACACATTATCACTTAGCCTTGTATCTCATGTACCCTCTTTGCCCTCCTTATTTCCCTCTGAAGTATATTCCTACTGTCCCCATGCTCCTCTAGAGAGTCACTGTCTATACCAGGCAGCTGCCTCCTCCTTTTTCTTGACCAGACCCTCAATTTCTTTAGTCATCCAGCAATCCCTACACCCGAGGGGTAGCCTTACAAAGATTTATAACAAAAGGCATGAAAAGGGTGAATAGCCAGGGTCTTTTTTTTAAGGCAAGGGAGTATAAAACTAGATGGCATAAGTTTAAGGTGCGAGAGGAAAGATTTAAAAAAAGGACCCAAGGGGTAATGTTTTCAAAAGGTAGTGGGAGTGTATGGAACAAGCTGCCAGAGGACGTGTGGAGACCGGTACAAGTACAACATTTAAAAAGGGATCTAGATGGGTTCAAAGTTTGGGAGAAGATTTTGTAGCTCGGGTGCTCGTTGTTGTGGTTCTGTTCGCCGAGCTGGGAATTTGTGTTGCAGACGTTTCATTCCCTGTCTAGGTGACATCCCCAGTACTTGGGAGCCTCCTGTGAAGCGCTTCTGTCGCTTCACAGGAGGCTCCCAAGCACTGAGGATGTCACCTAGACAGGGGACGAAACGTCTGCAACACAAATTCCCAGCTCGGCGAACAGAACCACAACATCTAGCTGGGTACATGAATAGGAAGGGTTCAGAGAGAAATAGGCCAAATGCTGTCAAATGGGACTAGGTCCGATTGGGATATCTGGTCAGTGCACACGAATTAGAACAAAGGGTCTGTTTCTGGGCTGTATGACTAACTCAATGTGCGCTGTGAGGAAGAAGTAAAGCAGATTCACGATGACTTGGACAGGTTTAGTAAAAGGGCATGAACATGGCAGACAATGGTCTATAATGTGGAAAAATGTGAGGTTATCCACTTTGGTAGGAGAATGAGGTGTGTAGAGTATTTCTTTAATGGTAAGAGGTTTGAAAATATAGAAGTGCAAAGGGACATAGGTCCCTTGTCAATAAGGATCTGAAGGCTAGCATATAGATGTAGCAAGCTTTGGGAAATGCTAACCATGATTTTCAGAGGATTTGGATGGTGAGGTAGACTCTATAGGCTGAATGACTTACTCCTGCTCCTAATCTAACTTGTTGCTTTCCTAAAATAAACTACAATCTTATTTCAATCAAGAGCCTTTTCTGGCTAGAATAGTAATTGGTCTTCCTTTAATCACATTTGACAAAGCAGATCCTATAGTTAGTTTCTTAACAGGTTAGAGGATAATGGCATCAAATCATTCTGATGGTCCCACACCATGAGGAACTGTGAAAATTCATCTTATAACATGAAAGTTTCATTCTCAGCACTATTCTCAACAACTTTACTGCAACTTCTCCAATGCTTCCTGACGTGTGGTGTCCAGAATCAGGTGTAATAGTCCAGATAGGGCCAATACAGTGGCTCAGCGGTTAGCACTGCTGCCTCACAGCACCAGGGCCCCAGGCTCAATTCCAGCCTCAGGTGACTGTCTGTGTGGAGTTTGCACATTCTGCCTGTGTCTGCGTGGGTTTCCTCCAGGTGCTCCGGTTTCCTCCCACAGTCCAAAGATGTGCAGGTTATGTGAATTGGCCATGCTAAATTGCCCACAGCGTTAAGTGCAATAGTCAGAGGGAAATGGGTCTTAGTGGGTTAGTCTTCGGAGGGTCGGTGTGGACTGGTTGGGCCAAAGGGCCTGTTTCCACTCTGTAGGGAATCTAATCTAATATTAAAAAAAGGTGTTTGTAAAGAATTACAATTACATCTTACTTTTGGACTCCATAAACCCATAAGATATAGGCACAGAATGAGGCTATTTGACCCATTGAGTCTTCTATGCTATTCAGTCATGGCTGATATGTTTCTGAACCCCAATCTCCTGCCTTCTGCCCATAATTCTCTGACTGTTTGTAAAATCCAAGATTCTTTTATCAGTTTTCTCAAACCTCTGCCACCTTGTGTACGTATATATCCAGGTCCCTGCTTCTGCACCTTCTGTTGAATCATATCCTTTATGTTATATTGTCTCTCCTTGTTCTTTCTATCAAATGTGTTACTTCAAACTCATTTCCAGTAAATTCCATCTGTTAGGTGTCTGCTCAGTGTAACCACTGAAGTTCTTACGTAGTCAATCACTATCATCCTCACAATTCATAGTGCTTCCAGGTTTGTATCATCTGCAAATTATGAAATGGTACCTGCTAATACATGAAGTCTAGATCACGAATACAGATTTTTAAAAAATCATGATACCAATCTTGTGAATATCACTTTAGATCATCCTCCAGTCAATACAGGAATTATTCCCCACTATTGTTTCCTATTATTCTATGAACTTTCACCCCATGCTGCCACCTTCCCTTTTATTTCATGAGCTTCAACTGTAAAAAATCCCATCTGACCAATCTTTTGGTAAAAAGGTAAGTCAACATAACAGTGTGAGCCAAAAATCTGTTTCATGCCAAATCATGACAATAGCTTATAAAGTTTTAACACAATGGTTTGACCTTATTCACATTATTACTTTAAAAATGCAACTTAAATCTAGACTTTTACATCTTATACATTACATTGGTAAACTTTCTCCATTATATCTTCAAAGAATTCAACGTGGTTGGTCAAGCATTTGTTTAACTTTTGGCATTCGTTATCATGTATTTGATTTCTAGTTACTGTTTCAGCTTGTACCCATTTAATAAAGATTGCATTATTTTCCTCCCAGCAATGTTAAGCTGGCTATGGTTTTCTGAATACACAGTATTTTCCTTTATAAATATATTGAAAATGTTAGTTTTCTTGGAGTGCAGGTTCATAGCTCCTTGGAAGTAGAGTCACAGGTAGATATGATAGTGAAGAAGGTGTTTGCTTACCTTTATTGGTCAGAGCATTGAGTACAAGCGTTCGGAGGCCATGTTGTGGTTATATAGAACATTGGTTAGGCTACTGTTGGAATATTGCATACAATGCTGGTCTCCTTCATATCAGAAGGATGTTGCCAGGGTTGGAGGATTTGAGCAATAGGGAGAGGTTGAATAGGTTGGGGCTGTTTTCCCTGGAGCGTAGGAGGCTGAGGAGTGACCTTAAAAGAGGTTTACAAAATCACGAGGGGCATGGATAGGATAAATCGACAAAGTCTGTTCCCTGGGGTGGGGGAATCCAGAACTAGAGGGCATAGGTTTAGGGTGAGAGGGGAAATATATAAAAGAGACTTAAGGAGCAACTTTTTCATGCAGAGGATGTGTGTATGAAATGAGCTGCCAAACGAGGTGGTGGAGGCTAGTAAATTGCAACATTTAAAGGGCATCTGAACGGGTATACGAATAGGAAGGAAAATGGGCTGGGTGCTGGCAAGTGGGTTGTAGATTGGGATATCTGCTTGGCATGAGTTGAACTAAAGGGTTTCTTTTTGTGCTGCACATCTCAATGACTCTGACTCATCAGTCCAATGGCACTACAGATTAATCTGAATACATATTATTAAATATATGTAAGTGCTTCTGCTATTTTTACTCTCACTTATTTATCCAGATGTGCTCTGCCCAAAGACTGGTGCTTAGCTCATCTGTTCTTGCTGTATTCAGACCGGTTTTCCTTGGAAGTTTTTTTTTAAAGCCAGTGTTGATTTGTCCATACTTTTTTCGGGGGCAGGGCAAGAATGCAGGTACCAAGTCTGCCTCAGCCAGAGCAGGAATCACACCCACATTGTTCGAGTTATTGTGAACCACATGCTAGCCACGTAGCCAAATGAACGAACTGATCACACCATCTCTACTGCAGAACTGAAAACGGCTTGTCATGTTGTGGAGGTGTTGTGGACCTTGTGGGTGGGGAGCCATGGAGTAATTTTATATGTTACTTCTCCACTACAAACGATTCATAATTTTACTGTGGTAAAGGCTGGTGGCATTTGTACTTTTTTTTAAACCATACATCCTGTTCATGTCACTACATATTGAGTATAAAGAAATGCAGAAAGCAAGTGAATAATAACTTGCAGCATAAGCATGAAGACTTTTATCATATGCCTGGTGGACAGGAGTCAGCGAATGCCTTGTGTTACAGAACGATAATGTAAAGATTGTGTAAACTCACGCACTAATATTATTACAAAGCATTTCAGTTTTAAATAACTTTAAAAGTTAGCCCACAAAAAGATTGGTATTGCAGCTATATAACACACACTAACTATGATATTGGACCTTTTCAGATTACTTTCTAGGCTACGTTACCTAAAAGCTACAATTACTATAATGACAGAGGCACGGTGCATGTTCTATCCTTAAAGATTATTGCAGACAGGTTATCACTGTTATTTGTAGCAAATGCTAAGGATATGAATAAAGCACCTTGTTTGTAAAAGAGAGAAAGTCTAAGCAACCCAAAACAAGATAGTGGTCTTGAAAGACTTATGCTACCAACTCAAAACCTACAATAATATTTTTCCAGCATAGTTGATATTATTATACAGCTCGTCTTTGCATTGCATCATATCTCATGTTAATTTCTATTCAAGTTAAAGGCTTGTGATCATTTGAACTTCCCCATCCTGCACAAGCTTTGACCCACTACTACAGCAATAAGCAATCTTCTCAATGGGCAGGAAATTAGATGAGATGCTGGATAAGGCCTCCAATAATAGAGCAGGGAACTGGAGAGGAGACAGATGATATCAGCAGCATTCACACAGAAAACAGTCCAGGTTTTGAGATTATGTCAATTGGTAGCATGTGGACAAGGAAGAGGCTGCAGCCAAGTAAGGCTCTTTGGTGGATTCTTTATCTGGTGACGTGGAATCGAGAGGGGATGCTATTATGTGAGAAAGCTATTTAATCATAGCCAGAGTAAAAAATGGAACCAAGTGCAGACAGTTTCACTGAACTGGGCAACAAACAAGAGGTGCTGAAGGATATTCTGTTGTTGCCTATTTAGGACAAAGGGTGATGGAGGATCAGAAATGATAATGTACTGTGATTTCAATTACCAAAAACGCTTTTTTGTAATTTTGGTTAAGGAAGGAAACCTAATTAAGGAGATTCAAGTCGGAGTTTTGGGCACAGATTTGCAAAGCAGTGAATTTTCAAGAACCTTAAAGAATGAATGGAAGCTGTGGATGAGCTCGATAGATAATATAGCAGGGGTCAAGGAAAAGCATTTCTTGAGGGGGTATTGTCATAATACAGGAAGGGAGAGAAAGCAATAAATCCTTTTGTAGCATGGGCTCCTGCCTCTGCTGAAAGCAGAGCACATAGTTGGAAATCATATGCCTATAGATAATGAGATCCGAGTGGTGACAGGAACTGATGATAAAGAAAAGTATAATTGTCACTTAATTAATCTCTCTAGAAGTGTCAATGAGATTGTAATAGTTAGGTGGTTGCTTTTGACCAGCTAAGGCATAATGAACCAAAGGGCCTTTTTCTGTGCTGGAGACCTCTAACTATTATTCTCAATTAGTTGTACATGACCTTGTACTTTGAAAAGTTAGTTTTCTTCCTTTTCTCTCTCTCTCAAAAGTGTTCTGCCCCTTTTTGGGGTGTGTTCATGAGAGGAACCTTACCTAAATTTAAAATGTATCCTTGAAAGATTTTTTTGGGCGGCACGGTGGCACAGTGGTTAGCACTGCTGCCTCACAGCACCAGAGACCCGGGTTCAATTCCCGACTCAGGCGACTGACTGTGTGGAGTTTGCACATTCTCCCTGTGTCTGCGTGGGTTTCCTCCGGGTGCTCCGGTTTCCTCCCACAGTCCAAAGATGTGCGGGTCAGGTGAATTGACCATGCTAAATTGCCCGTAGTGTTAGGTAAAGGGGTAAATGTAGGGGTATGGGTGGGTTGCACTTCGGCGGGTCGGTGTGGACTTGTTGGGCCAAAGGGCCTGTTTCCACACTGTAAGTAATCTAATCTAATCTTCACTAGCTAATATATATTTTGGCACTTCTTTTTTCTAAGTTCACTATTATCTTGTTTTGTTTTCGGAAAATTAGGTACGGCTCCAATAATGTCAAGTTCAAATTAACTCCAATATAAATTGTTTCAGAAACCACTAAGTTGAAGGAAGAATTTATTATTCTCAGATGTTACATTCAGCAGCATCTAATTTACATTTCTGAAAGTCCCAGTAATCTCTGGCACACAAACATGGGTGCACATATTGAAGCAGCTACACTACATGACACTACAGCAACTCTACCTTTGGTCTTCTTGTAACTCATCTCGACAAAATGTTTGATTATTTTGTTTGTTAAATTGAGTAAAAACTTGCCCGAATCTGAAATTTGAGGATAAATAATTAATTTCCAAATTGCCCGCAGATCTTTGGAAATGATAGTGTTTCAAGGAGTTCATTGCTTATTAAAATATTTTTAGCTCACAAAGGGAACACTAAATCAAAACCTGATCTTATGGCTTATGGTAGTAGAAACTAAATCTCAAAAATCTGGTTCATTTTCTGTCCAATACGTGCTACATTCCAATTTTCTATTCTATATGTTGTCCATTTAACTTAAAACAGAGTTTCCAGTGATATTTTAGAAGTGAGAAAACTTCCAAAAATTAGACAAAAATCAGTTTTGATAGACATATTCTATAATGCATCAAATAATGCATGACTTTTAACTTTACATTTTCAAAGCCTTCTCGTGTCAAATGTCAAGTAAAGACATCATTCAAAAGATAACTCATAGGATTCAAAAAGTAATTTGCCATTATGTACTTTTCTTAGGTTTGACATATTGTTAATACTACACATTCATTCTCTAGTAAACTGAAGCATCACATTACTTTAAACCAGACCGGTTTAAACTGGTTTGATTGGTAACTGGAAGGGTACATTCCTGAGGTCACCCTATTCCCATTCATCATAATTTCTGGAATGTTGTCTACTGTTGACAGACTCATGTCCAATTTTTCACACAGCTCAATGTGTAATTTTTCAGTCAGGCTACTGTCCCTGTTGAAATAATGAAACCACCTTTATCCAAAAACACAAATGACAGCCAAAGACTTTCAAAATGCTTTTCTTCCGACATTTAATTAAAATGATCGCTGTTCCTCGGTCCCCATTCCGACCTTTCCAGTCATGGTCAGAACATCAACAGTTCTGGGTGATCTTCACATTGCTGCAGCATTACCTCTGGTATCTCACAAGGATCTACCCTTTAGGTCATCTTGCACTTATTCCACATCTACATATTCTATATGCACATCGATGACTCTCTGCTTTATGAGACTGCCAATTCTATCAATACCTCCACTGCCTCTAACTTAATACACTATTTACCTAACATAAGCAGAATAACACTACAAAGATTTTTTTTTTAAAACTCTAATTCAAGTAGCATTGTTACCATTACTGAAGAAAGGGGAAGAGGGTCCTTTAGGATGGCCTCCCCTTAAACTAGACCGGGACTTGAGTATTGACAAATGGAATAACTATGGAAGTAGAAAGGGCTACAAAGTTGTCCAGCACGATGGGGCCGATAAGTAAATTCAGGAAAAATGTCTATTTTAATATATTAAGATGCCAAGACTATAAAGCAGAGTAGTAATCTGGATAAACCAAGCCAAATAGGGCAGAAAGAAACATAGTTTAACAAAGGTAATAAGGCATTAGAGAATAGTGACTTTGGGGAAAAAAACTAAACATGCAAAGCATTCAAAGCATAATAGATTAGGTGAGGTGAGAGTGACTTCCATTTAACAGCAGGGAGCCCAAGTCAAATTTGAGCTTATGAACACTTTCCACGGGATGGCGTCATTCCAAACACAAAGGAAGATGGCTGCATTTGTTGGAAACCAACTGTACTAGCCTCAGGATATCTCTGCAGAAGTTCCTTCAGGTAAAGTCCTGGATCTAAATCTTGAGCTGCTTCATCAAAAGTCTTTCCTCCAACAATAACATCAGAAGTGTGGATGTTCACTTGCAATTGTGAGAAAGTTGATAGCCTTACACCTGCTAAGGAGATACGGGAGGGGGGTGGGGAAACTATTTGTTCAAAAGAATTGGGGACATCTGTTCTTAGTGTCAATGGATCGGTGTAAATAAGGTGTTACATTTGTTCACTTGTGGAATGTGAGATAGTACTTCCTTCTCACGTTGGAGGTGTGCATATTTCAGTGGGATGTCAGATAACTAAATTGCTGGCTTATATCAAGAACTCTTAACAAAACTCATTCTCGTTAGGAAAAGAACTTTAATTTAATAAAAGGTGAGTGGAATATGCATGTAATAGAACAATCCTGATACGTTTTCATGTATACCACACAGAGCAGATTTGAATGTATGAAGCTCAGCTCCCTTACCTTGACTGTTCTAGAACGTGGATGCTTCTTTACCCTTACAGGCTAGGAGAACACAAAGTGACATAGTAAGGACATTGGAAGATATTCATGTGTGAGTGAGAGACAGAGAACTTTCTGTAAGTTACATTCACTGACTGAAGGGTTCAACAGAGAGACAGAGGATGGAAGCTGGGGGAAAGTTTAACTCTTTGTGGTCTGATTTGAGTGTACACTGGCTAGTCATGGATTGAACGTTTGTGTGTTGTTCCCTGGAGCTTGAGATCTGGGCATGTTATGAATTTAATTTGCATTCTGGGAATCTAAGATGATTTTAAAAGAAAAAGCCATTTTGTAGGACAATGATACTGGGCATGTTAGCGGAGCAAGATTACCTCATGACCTGCCCCACATGGTTTAAACTAGTCCCTTGTTGTAATATACTGTTAAAAGGGAAGGTTGTCTAGCCAAAGCAACCGGTCATTTGGGCCGGGCTGGATCAAGGTTTCCCACTTTGATGTACATGAGACTTAATTAGTCAAGTGTACTCAGACCTGTCAATGAGTTTCTCTTCCTCTGCAAACTTTTACTATTTTATTGCTGTTTATCTGATTAAGGACATATGGCATTTTTGTAATTTTAATACTAATTTCAGTGTGAAGACAGCTTGTTTGCAGCAATAAGGGGAGTAGCCTGAGAGTGCTCTTAGGGATAAGAGATGATACCGCTATTCTGCTCATGGCTCAAGCCTGACTTGAAGTTATTCCTGATGAAGGGCTTTTGCCTGAAACGTCGATTTCGCTGCACTTTGGATGCTGCCTGAACTGCTGTGCTCTTCCAGCACCACTAATCCAGAATTGAAGGTATCTATGTTATAGTGTAACACTGACGCCATTGGTAAATAGAGGTAATAATTTAAACTAAACTGTCTGTAAGAGCGTATTATTCCAGACTACCACAGGGTATGATCCCTGGGACGAACCAAGAGAGGCTTACAGGTTGTGTCCATCAGGGATTCCCTGAGCCATCTCTAATAGGTACCTTAGCAATTGCAGTGCTGATTTGCTACTCTGCAGCTACTGCAGCAAAATGTGCTCATTTGCAGCAAGACCATTTTGGTCTCAGCTAATTGGATACATTCCATGTGATATCATGAAATTGGAGATTGCAAAGGCTGCATGGGCCCTGACAATATTCCAGCAACAATACTGCAGACTTGTGCTCCAAACTTTGCCATAATCCTAGCCAAGCTGTTCCAGTACCGTTACAACATTGGCATCAACCCAACAATACAGAAAATTGCCCAGGTATGCCCTGTACCCAAAAGAGCAGGACAAATCCAATCCAGCCAATTACCACCCCAAGAGTCTACTCTCCATCATTGGTAAAGTAACAGAAGTTGTCATCAACAGTCCTGCCAAATTAGTTTCTGCTCAGCAATGACCTACTGACTGACACCCAGTTTGGATTTTGTAATGGCCACTCAGCTCTTGAATTCATCACAGCATTGGTTCAAACATTGACAAAACAATTGAATTCCTCAGGTGAGGTGAGAGAGTGACACCCTTAATACAGAGTCAGAGATGTCAAACAGATCCTTTGGTCCAACTCATCCATGCCAACCAGATATTCTTAACCCAATTGCCAGCACTTGGTCCATATTTCTCTAAAACTTTCCTATTCATATACCCATCCAAATGCCTTTTAAATGCTTAATTGTATCAGCATCCACCACATCCTCTGGCAACTCATTCCATACACGTACCAGCCTCTGTGTGAAAACATTGCCCCTTACGTCCCTTTTATATCTTTCCCCTCTCACCCTAAACCTATGCCCTCTAGTTCTGGACTCCCCCACCCCAGGGAAAAGACTTTGTCTATTTATCCTATCCATGCCTCTCCTGATTTTATAAACCTTTATATGGTCACCCCTCAGCCTCCCACACTCCAGGGAAAACAACACCAGCCTAATCAGCCTCTCCCTGTATCTCAAATCTTTCCTGAACCCTTTCAGGTTTCACAACATCCTTCCGATCTGAAGAAGACCAGAATTGCATGCAATATTCCAAAATTGGCCGAACCAAAGTCCTGTACAGCTGCAACATGACCATCCAACTCATCTACTCAATGCTCTGACTAATAAAGGAAAGCATGCCAAATGACTTCTTCACTATCATATCTACCTGTGACTCCATTTTCAAGGAGCTATGAACCTGCACTCCAAGGTCTCCATTCAGCAACACTCCCCAGGACCTTACCATTTAGTGTACTGTTCTGATCTGCCTTTCCAAAATGCAGCATCTTATATTTATCTAAATTATACTCCATCTGCCACTCCTCAGCCAATTGGCCCATTTGATCAATATCCTGTTCTACTCTGAGATAACCTTCCTCACTGTCCACTACACCTCCAATTTTGGTGTCATCTGCAGACTTACTAACTATACCTCCTAGGTTCACACGCAAGTCATTTATACAAAATGATGACAAGCAGTCAACCCAGCACCAATCCTTGTGGCTACAGGCCTCCAGTTTGAAAAGCAACCCTCCACCACCAACACCTGTCTTCTACCTTCGAGCTAGTTCTATATCCAAATGGCTAGTTCTTCGTGTTTTTCGTGAGATCTAACCTTGCTAACCAGTCTCCCATGAGGAACCTCGTTGAATGCCTTACTGAAGTCCATATAGATCACGTCAATCGCTCTGCCCTCATCAATCCTATTTATTATTTTTTTCAAAAAACTTCTTCAAAAAACTCAGTCAAGTTCATGAGACATGATTTCCCATGACTCACATGGCACAAAGCCATGGTGACTATCCCTAATCAGTCCTTGCCTTTCCAAATACATATAAATTCCGTCCCGATTGCCTCCAACAAGCCGCCCACTACTGATATCAGGCTCACTGTTCTATAGTTCCCTGGCTTGTCCTGATCACCTTTCTTCAATAGTGGCACCACGTTAGCCAACCTCCAGTCTTCTGCTACCTTACCTGTGACTATCGATGATACAAATATCTCAGTATGAGGCCCAGCAGTCATTTCTTTAGCTCCCCACAGAGTTCTAGAGTAGACCTGATCAGGTCCTGGGGATTTATCCATTTTCATGCATTTCAAGACATAAAGCACTTCCTCCTCTGTAATATGAACATTTTTTCCAAATGTCACCATCTATTTTCCACACAGTCTATATCTTCCACCTCCTTTTCCATAGTAAACATTGATGCAAAATACTCGTTTACTATCTCCTCAATCTTCTGTGGCTCCACACAAAGGCTGCCTTGCTGATCTTTGAGGGGCCCTATTCTCTCCCTAGTTACCCCCTTATCCTTAATATATTTATAAAATCCCTTTGGATTCTCCTTAATCCTATTTGTCAAAGCTATCTCAGGATTCACTTGATCTCTGCTGTCTATGCTTGACATATGCTTTCTTCTTCTTAACCAAAAGCTCAATTTCTTTCATCATCCAGCTTTCCTTACAGCTGCCAGCCTTTCCATGAAGAAGACATTTGACCAAGTGCGGTATCAAGGAGCCAGAGCAAACTGAAATCAATGAGAATCAGGAAGCAAACTGGTTTGGAATCATTTACTGGGTGTAACCACTGACTGCAGCAGTTTAAGACAACAGCTTACTACAATCCTCTCAACAACAGCCAGGGACATGAAATAAAGACTGCCCCAACCAGAGGCACCCACGTCCTGTGAAGGAATTTTTAAAAATTAGGCTTTGGTCACTAAATAGCAAGTGCCATTCATGCCATGCATATGACAAATAATAAACATCTCCAACAAGGGAGAATCTAATAATCTCCCCATAATAATTTTGTCATTCCCATTACTGAATCCTTCACCCACAAGGTGCAGGGACTTACTGTCTATCAAAACATATTAACTGGAAGTGCCATGCGGCTGTAAAATAGATCAGATGCTTGTAGTGACCTGTCACCTCTCAAACCTGTCCAACATTGAGAAGAAACAAGTCAAGATTGTAATAGAATGTTTGTCTGAACAAGTGCAACTCCAGCAACACTCAAAAGCTCATCACCGCCCAGTATAAAGCAGCCAGCTAGATCAAACTCCGTCACTTTAGCATTCACTTCCCTGTACTACCAGTACACAATGGCAGCTGCGTATATCATCTATGAGATGTATTGCAGCAACTCATCAAGGCTCATGCTGGAACTATGACTGCTACCACTTTGAAAGACAACCACGGCAGACCTATGGGAACACCACCCACCAAGCAATTCTTCTCCAAGCTACACACCACCCTGACTTGGAATTAAATCACTATATCTCTTCTTAACTGTACTGTGAATGCACTTCCACCACATTGATTGAAGCAGTTAAAAATGTAGATCTCCATGCCCTTCTTCAGGACAATTATAGATTGCGAACAAATGTAAGCCTTGCTGAAGACCTGCATACTGCACAAATCATTTTTTAGAGAAATAACACAGGCAGAAATAAATGGGACTTAGAAAGTATTTGCTGGATGTCTCAACGGTTCTAATAACACCTGTGGAGAGAGAAATAGAGTTATGTTTCTTGTTGAAAATTACTTTTCTTCAGAACTAAATAAATGGGTTTGATTGAAAGGTTATTATGGAGGTGACCTGGCAGAGTGATTATGCTGAACTTTAAATATTCCAGGATATTCAACTTTTATAAAAGGATAAACGACATGGAAATAGAAGCATTTCTGGCCTGTTGATTTGAGGGGTTCGAGCAGTTGGCTCTGTAAATCTCAGATACTGCCTGCTCTGCTGTGCTTTTCCAGCATCACACTCTCGACTTTGCAAATTGAGCCCGGATTTCTGAAGTGATTGGGGAAGAATGTGAAGCTGGGAGTGTATTAGCAACTGCAAAGGGTCTCTCCGATGTTGAATCACTGAAGATGGCTGGTTTGAAGATCAGTGGACAGCGGCATGTACTGGCTCGCTATTGTTTGCCAGATTATTGTGACGTGTCTTTCTTTACACTACAAATGCTAGTAGAGTGCCGGCATAAAGCCAATGGGCCAAATGGCCACTTTCTGCAACGTAAATGTTTATTATTAAATAGAAATAAAGGTATTACTGGCACATAAATCACCAACATTTTTGCAATAATTGTCAAACTTCTCGGCAGGAATTAATATTAAAGTGATTAAACAGTTAAGGAATATAATTCTTCAAAACCTAACACAGCACTTTTGACAGTTTATACCAATTCCATCCACACGAGTAACAGATGAGGTTTCATTTGTTTGCGGCTTGAAGTTACCACGAAAGGACAGCAGATTCCCATTTCATGCGCCCTGTCCCTGGCAGCACGCGTGGTAGAAAAACCGTGCCCGTTTTTCCCCTCTGCACACTCTCAATGGCCATTCCTGCCGGGGCTGACTTCCACTCCCGCGAATGGAGGGGGGGGGGGGGGGGGAGAGCAGAAATCCGCCCGCAGACCGGGGAAAATCTCAGCGCCAGTTTTTCAAAGTCAGAGCCCGGGAAGGAGCAGTCAATCCCGGACAGCGGCTCAGCGCCGCCTGGGCTCCTCTGAAATGGAAATCAAAGTACAGCCGGGGCTAAGCGTCTCCAAACTCACCGTGAGGAGGGATGGGACAGTAACACACACACACACACACACAATCCCGGGGGAAGAGAGAGACACAGACAGAAAGAGAGAGAGAGAGAGAGAGAACTCCTTGCCCCCCACCGGTAACTCGACTTGTTTCGGAAACAAAAAGCAAAGCCTTAATGAGCAGATTCCCTTTAACACCCCCCTCCCCTCCACCCCAACCCCATACCCCCATTTAACCCTTTGTGCGCCGCCACTTCAGCCAGTAACAACACACAGAGTGACCCGGGGAAGCAGGGTCTGACAGCCGGAGGTTCCTCTCAAACATTCCCGGGACACCACATTCCCCAAACATACCCCTCGGCTCCTTACATTCAGTCTCCAACTGGAAATGCAACTATCTGAGGAGGAGGAGGAGGGGGAACTATCATAAGGAACATGCAAGAAATTCTCAACTGCTTGTTCTTCCCACTCCCCCCTCTCTCTCTCTCTCTGAAATCCCCGTTACCTTTTTTTTATTTTCCGCCCTGGATCCCGATGGATACAAGCTGATATCCGGTGTTGGTGGGTCTCCCAGCTTTGGGGACTGGGGGGCACGGAGCACTGGTCGCTGCTACCCCCCAGAGACGGTGCAGGACCAGCGGACGGTGAAAGCAGAAACCCGGCGGAGCCCTCACTCAAATACTGAGAGGGGAGGAGGAACAACAGCGACGTCAGCGAGTGACAGATTACAGCCCGCCAGAGGGAACCTGGGGGAGGAATGGGTGGAGAGACAGGGGGAATGGGGGGGGGGGGGGAGACAGGGGGAATGGGGGGGGAGACAGGGGGAATGGGGGGGGGGGAGACAGGGGGAATGGGGGGGGGGGAGACAGGGGGAATGGGGGGGGGAGACAGGGGGAATGGGGGGGGGAGACAGGGGGAATGGGGGGGGGGGAGACAGGGGGAATGGGGGGGGGAGACAGGGGGAATGGGGGGGGGAGACAGGGGGAATGGGGGGAGAGACAGGGGAAATGGGGGGGGGAGAGACAGGGGAAATGGGGGGGGGAGACAGGGGGAATGGGGGGGGGGGAGACAGGGGGAATGGGGGGGGGAGACAGGGGGAATGGGGGGGGAGAGACAGGGGGAATGGGGGAGAGACAGGGGGAATGGGGAGGGGGGATTGGGGGAATTGGGACAGACAGGGGGGATTGGGGCAGACAGGGGGGATTGGGGGAGAGAGGTGGAGATTGTGGGAGAGAGAGGGGATCGGGAGAGAGGGAGGGGAGGAGGGAGTGGGGTGCGGGAGAATGGGGAGGGGGAGACGGGAAGAGCGGGAATGCAGGTGGAGAAGGGGATCCGGGAAGAGAGTGGGAATGGAGGAGAGGGGGGATGGGGGAGAGGAGGAATGGGGGTAGGTGATAGGGGAGGGGGGAATGCAGAGAGAGGGAGATCTGGGGAGAGGGAAAGGGGAGACAGAGGGGAGGGGGACAGGGAGAGGGAGGAGGGGGAAATGGGGTGGTGGGAGGGGGAATGGGGAGAGGGTATCGTGGAGGGGGGATCGAGGAGGGTGATGGGAGAGTGAGGGGGAGAAGGGACAGGGTGGGGTAGAGGGAGGGTGTCAGGGAGGAAGGTGAGGGAGCAAATGGGTTGGGGGAGAGGAGAGAGGGGGAGATGGGGAGGGGGATCGGGGAGGGTAATGGGGAGAGAGAGAGAGATGGAGACAGGGGGGAGGGAGAGGAGTGGGTGAAATGGAGTTGGGGAGAGCGGGAATGGGGGAGGGTGGAATGGAGGGAGAGAGGATGGGAGAGAGGGGATGGGGGGATGGGGTGTGAGGGAGACAAGAAGGTCGGGGACGGAGGGAGGGGAATGAGGGGGTTGGGAGAGACTGGGGATGGAGGAGAGGGGTCGGGGAGATGGGTCGGGGATGGAGTGAGAGAGGGACAAGGGTGTTGAGGATACAGAGGGAAGGGGGATGGATGAGAGGGGGTTGAGGGGGTGGGGACAAAGGAGAGGGGGACAGAGGGAGGGGGGACAAAGGGAGGGGGACAGGGGAGGGGGCGGAGGGAGAGGAGATGGGGAGAGTGGGACGGGGAGAGAGAGATAGGGGATTGGGGTCGGTGGGGGAGAGCAGATTGGGGAGGAGGATGGGAGAGAGATGGATGGGGAGTGGGGGAGAAGGGATGGGGAGAGGGGGATAGGGAGAGGGGGATGGTGGGGGAAGGGGACAGGGGAGAAGGGGACAGAGGGAGAGTGATGGGGAGAACGGGACAGGGTGGAGGGGGATGGGGGAGAGCGGGACAGAGGGAGAGGGGACAAGAGGGAGAGGGGGACAGAGGGAGTGGGGACAGATGGAGAAGAGATGGGGAGAGAGGGTCGGGGAGAGATGGATTGGGGAATGGGGGAAAGGGGGGCGGGGAGAGGGGGACAGAGAGAAAGAGGGACAGAAGGAGAGGGGAACAGGGAGAGGTGGATTAGGAAATGGGGAGAGGGGGATGGGGGAGAGGGGTCAGAGAGAGGGGGATGGGGAGGGGGGGCTGGGGAGAGGGGTACGGTGGAAAGGGGACAGAGGGAGAGGGGGCAGAGGGAGAGGAGATGGGGAGAGGGGGTCAGGGAAGAGGTGGATTGGGGAATGGGGAGAGGGGTTGGGGTGGGAAGGGATGAGGGTGAAAGGGGTTGTGGGGAGAGAGAGGAGGTGGGGGTGGTGCAGGGGGGTGGTGCAAGAGGGGGTGAAGGGGAAGGGAGAAGGAATGAGGGGAGAGTGGGGATGAGGGGGAATGGAGTGGGGATGAAGGGAGGGGGTTGGGGCTGGTGCTAAAGGATGTGAAAGGGAGAAGAGAGAGGAAGAAGGGGAGTGAGGGGGAGAGGGTACGAAGCGAGGTGGATGGAGAGGGGATGAAGGGAGGGGGTTGGGGGAGAAGGGATGGAGGAGATGGGGTTGGGGAGATGGGGTTGGGGAGATGGGGTTGGGGAGAGGAGATAGGGATGAGGGGCTTGGGGTGAGAGGGGACGGGGAGAGCTGATGGGGAAGCGAGGAGGGAGGATAGGGGAAAGAAGAGGACAAGGGAGAGTGAGGATGGGTGGAGAGGGGGACAGGGAAGGGGGAAAGGAGTTGAGGAGGGAGAGGAGCTGATGGGAGGGGGAGGGAAGAGGGACTGAGAGGAGGGGGTAGGATGAGAGTAGATGAAGGTTGAGAGGGGCTGAGGGGAGGGGAGGGGTGAGAGGGAGAGGGCATGAAGAGAGAGGATGAGGGGAGGGGGAGAGGCGATGCGGAGATGGAGAGAGGGTGATTGGGGAGAGGGGATGGAGAGAGGGGACAGAGGAGACGGGGAGGGAGAAGGGAGAGAAGTGAGAGAGGGGATGGAGGGGGAGGGGAAGAAAGAAAGGGATGGAGGGAAGAGGGAGAAGGGATGGTGAGGGGAGAGGGGATGGAGGGAGGGGATGGAGGGAGGAGAGAGGGGATGGAGTGGGGAGGGAAAGGGGTGGAGGGAGGAGGAAGAGGGGATGGAAGGAGAGGGGAGGTGGTACGGAGAGGGAGGGGTGAGAGGGAATGGAGAGGGAGGGGTGCAAGAATAAAGGGGAGGGGTGAGGGAATGAAGGGAGAGAGGGGATGGAGGGGGGAGTGGGTAGGGAGAAGTGGATAGGGGAGTGTGGATGGAGAGTGGGGATGTGGAGGGGATGGGATGGGGAGAAGGGATGGGGAGAGAAAGGAGAGGAAAGGTGTAAGGGAAAAGGAGGAAGGAAAGAAAGGGGTGAAGGGGTCTGGGGATGTTGTGGGAGAGGAGGGGGATTGAGGGAGAGGGGATGGGAGGGAAAGATGGGAGGGACTGGGAGAGAAAGAGGGGACTGTGGAGGAGAGAGGAGGTGGTGGTAGGAGGGAGTTGGGATGGGAATGCGGGAGGAGGGAGGAGGTGGGTGTATTGGAAAGGAGGAGGTGGGAAAGGGAAGTAAGTGAGAGAAAGGGTGCTAGGGTTCGGAGAGAAGGCTAGGGGAGGGTGTGAAGAGAAAAACGAGATGGGTGGCAAGGGAGGGGAGGGGGATGGGCGCAGGAAGTAGGGGAATGGAGTGGATGGAGGTGAAGTTGGAGAGTGAGGCAGAGAGGGGTAGAAGGGAAAGGGGTGGAGGAGGGGGAGAGGGCGTGAAGGAAGGGTTCAGGCTAGGGAGAGGTGGTGGGAAAGGGAGGGATAAGTGGGGAGGGTAGGAAGTGTGATGGAGAGGAGAGGCTGAGAGAAGAGTGTCGTGAGGGTGGCGGGAATATGTAAGATGGGTGAGGGAGAGTGAATGAGTGAGTGAGGAGCTGGTGGGATACTGCCCCACTCCTCACAAACCGCTGAGAGGTTGCGAGTGATCGCAATGAATGACAGTGCACAGCCAGTCTGGAGAAATGGTCAAAGACACGGTGCCCAGTTACACAGAACAAGAGCGAGTGACTGTGTCACCGCTTTCCAGAGTGTAAAGCCGACTCACATTTGCTTAATTGCACATCCCCCCCCCCCCCCCATCATTTGGGAACAGATCAAAATAAACATCGGAGCAACTTGGGCGTTGGTCGAGTGCAACAGGGACTGGAGGAGAAGGTGTGACTACACTGGGCGAGGTTTGAGGGACAGCGAGGGGTTAGAGGGGAACGGGGAGCTGCTAAAGGGCAGGAGGACTAGCGGCTTTAATAAGGCTGAGGTCGAGTTTGTTTTTTTGTGGGGTGCTAAGGTACATACGGACGGAAAGAAAATCTTATCAAATCACCGAACTTTCAAATGGCAAGCTCAGGACGTAAAAATCGGGAGAGAAAAACGCACAAAGCGGGGACTTGATTTCAAAAGTCTGACAGAGGAACATCGCAGTCACTCTCGTGCTATCCCAAATAAGAGGCGAGTGCGGTCTCTTTACGAAATTAAAGCACCATAGATGTTGGAAATCTGCCAGTAAAAACCTCAAGCCGGTCAGGCAGCACCTGGGGAAGGGGAATGAATTAACATTGCAGGTCAAACAACCTTCTTCGGGAGCTATGTCTGTATTCATGTTTTGGTTTGTTAAGGCTGGTGGATCAGCGGCCCAGAGCTGTTCATTGTACCAGTGGCATGGACTCCTCTGAAAAAGCCACCAACTCCGAGTTCGAGCAGGACCATTCACATGGTTCTGACTCAGTTACTTGACTTAGCAGCCAGGAAAACTTGAAGGAACTGCTCTAACTCTTGGCTAACTATAAAAATGACCCCCATCCTTATCAATGATCTTCCATAGATCAAACCCTACACGGACCCATTGCAACATCCGCACCTGCAGCTCCCCAGAGCTGAAAATCCAAGCCCCAGCCCCAGACCTGACAAAGTGACAGTCCACAGACCTGACTCCCGCTGCCCAACTCCCAGTTCGATCCATCACATATCTAGAAGTTTAGACAGCTACCCATCTATCCAGTACCTGTACCCCTACCCACCTGGCACCCTTACCTCTCACCCACCTGCTGCCTGATTTGACATCCTAATCCCTCCATTTTCTCCTACTACTTTACCCTTGCAATCATCTGCTACTTGGTCCTCCGAGTCAGCTGCTATCATACTACACCAGCTACCTTGCATTGTAACCGCTCACTTCCCACCTGCAATCTGTATCTTTCACCAACCTATTATCCTGCTGAGAATTCCAAAGTTCAAGGTATGGTTTGAAAAATGGTAGCTTGTGTGTAAAAAAACTGGGTTTTACAATCGCTGTAAGGCAAGTGGATATGCAGTCATGGAGAGGAATGTAAGTAAGAATGGTAATTTTTAAAATCTATGTACTGGAGGATGAGCATGTGGCAGACCTTTGTTTAAATAGCAATAATGTGCCATGAGGGATGTAGTCTGGGCCCCAGCAGACAAGCCAGTACGTCTTGGTAGCCAGTCAACAGCCCAGATAAATGGGAATATTCTGAAGCAGAATGGACATCCAGCTGTAAAACAACTTGCCAATATATTATGGAAGAAGCCACAAGGAAGAGAAAGGTGCACAATAATTGAATAAGATTGAGTCTATTGGTGTTGAACTTTAAGAAGTTAGACCACAGAGAATGGCATGTGCAAATAAAGTCGAAATGTGAAGATTGTGCATATGGGAAAATAGAACTGATTGCGATCCATACATAGAGAAATTAAAAAAAAACCACATTTTTGAGGATGGGGGCAAATACTTTCAAAATCTGGTTGGGGAAAGGGAATCACAGAATGTTGGCATAGAGAGATGGCATAGGAATGGAACTTGCATTTAAATTTGATGTGGGTAGAAGGCATTCTGATAAGTTGAGCTGAAATTCTTTGTCCTATCTGGTTTACACCTATCACAGTTACAGCATGAGCATAATAGAAGGCCAGGATTACTGCCAAGGAATAAAATGCGCTTAAGCAAGGTGAGAAAGGAAAGAAAAAAAACATATGTTGGTCTAACCACTTTTGTAGGATGAAAACTATAGTGATGGAACACTGAAGCAAAACTTGAGCTGATTGGATTTATAAAGTATTTCTGACATTTCCTGAATTTAACAGATTTTGACAGAATAACTAAGGTGGTATACAGAAAGATGTTTGTGCATGAATTCGATGTGAAGTTTCAGATATTTGATAAGGGTCTTCACAAGAAACCATTAGCCAAAATTAAAGCTCATGAAATTGAAGACAAATTGTTGACCTGGTTAAATGGTAGAAGTCAAAGGGTAGCAATTATTAGCACATTTTCAAGTTACAAAGAAGTGGTTGGTGTCCCACCAGATTATGTTGTTTTTACATCTTGACATGGTTGGAACAATTGAGACTTAAGACTCCGTGAACACAGGTTACCGGAATGGAATAGTCATGTACAAATACATTTTTTTAAAAAAGTTAATTTATGTTCACCATTATAACTGGAGGGGTAAAATATAAAGGAAAGAAAGTTTTCTTCTAGTTGTGGAATATCCTGGTTGGACCACATCTGGATTAATGTATGTAATATTACACATCACACCTTAGAAAGGATATATTAGTCTCTGACTGCACAGCTCCAAATATTAGATTATGAAAATAGCTGACACAGATTAGTCTTTATTCCCTGTAATATAGAAGTTTAAAGGGTGATTTGGTTGAAGAGTTTAGGAATTTGAACAGAATTGAAGGGGGAGATATTGCTGTGGGTGGTAGTCTCTGGGCTGAAGCATCATGATTATAAATAACCAGACTTTGGTTATTCAGGAAAGAATTTAGAGAGCACTTCTTACTCTCTAAATAGAAGTGTAAGGATTTTCCCACATAAAGTTGCTAATTTTGTTACTAATGTTAAATCATATACATGAGATTTGCTCGCCAGTTGTAGAGACGCACAATGGATGGAGTTAAAATACAGATCTGGTATGAACACATTGAATGATTGATAAGCTAATGGCATACTGCTACTCCTGTAATAATTCCTATCTGACAGAAATTGGTAAATTGCCTTTTACATGGGAATTTGTAAAGTGCAGAATTTCTGGCCTCTTACCATATTCAAATTTAATCGCTTCACCATTGGTGGTTGTGCTTTCACCTGACTCCACCCAAAGCCTGGACTTCCTTCTTTAAACCTCTCTGCTTTAATAACGTTCTTTAAAAACTACCTCCTTCCCAGTGTCAAAGTTTGCTTAACACCCCTGTGAAGTATATTGGGATGTTTTATTCTGTCAAAGGCACAGTATAAGTAACAAGTTGTAGTTATTGCATAGCTGTAATAAGGACAACTGCCACAAGGAATGGGGAAACATTTATAGAGAGTTCCTGTTCCCTTGCCCTCACAAGGAGGCATGGTAACTTTAAAGCTGAGACACTGAATCACAAGAGGCATACTGGGCACAATGGGAATCACATTGAAATTCAGATCCTCAAATACCTTTAGTAAGTCATCTGGTAGAGATTTATAAAAATATTCATAATAAAATTGATATGTTCAAAACAATTGAATCATCTCATCTCCACCTCCCAGGACATTCCATTCCTTCCAAGGACCCATCTCCATCCTATGCCATTCCACCTGGTCCATGAAATTCCTCTCATTCATTCCATCTTTTCTATATCACTACTTCTATGCCTTAACTGACTGCTGTTATTCTCATTATACCACCCTAACTTTCCTTCTCCTACTCAACCTATTCTATTTTCGTGCCGTTGCATTCATTCCATTTCTCTCATGCCATCGCAACTTCCCATTCCGTTTCATCCTTCCCATGCCCTCTTTCCATACCATCCCATTCTTGTCATGCCACCCTTCCCATGCCATCCCTTCCATCCAATCACCTCTCTCGCATGACATGCCCGTTCTATGACATTCCACCCTTCCCTCTCAAGTTACTGCCGTTACACACTAAAACCCCCTTTCCATGCCATTCACCCAATTCTCTTCCTATTACCATCACCATCCCTTTAACTTTAACATCCCTTACCTTTCCCTTTTATATTACTTTACTGTTCAGAGCACCGCCACAAAGTATTTGCAGTCATATGCCAGTCATTTGCATGCACCAAGTGCCCCTGTATGCCCTGGTTCTGCCACTAAATTAACCTCCAATAAATCAGAAAAATGCTTTCTGACAAATAAACCACAAATGTATTATTATTAGAACATTTATAGATTATTATAGGTTGCAGAGGGATATTAAAGATTTTCTGAACATATTCTCTCAACTCCTGAAAGCATTGGCTTAATTTCCCAGCAATATTGAGGGTCAGTACCCAAGATTTGATTGCAGTGGGTTTGGTATATGACGGCCCCAGGCTAGTTAGGTGTTCTCTCTTGACTCACATACCTCAGTGGGGTCAGTGCTGCAGGGTCTGGCAGACATAAATGGACCATGGAATTTAAATGCCATTGTAATTTGCGATTATGTTCGTGACAGACATACACCAACCCACCTGCATGTTACCCACAGGCAGTTTTGTAAACAAGTAGGAGCATGCTTTTGAACTAGCCAAATATTCACTGTAGTATGAATATTACATTTGTCATTCAGAAAATGAAATGTCAGACACACCTACGTTTAAGAACAAAGTGAGATTCATATACTTTCCTTAGGCTTGTTTTTGCAAAGTATGTGAACGCCGACAAGAAAGAGAAGATCTGGACATTGAACACAAAACAAAAAACTTGCAAAAATGGTTGTACATCATTCACTGACATTTTAACAAGACACTTCATCTCCTTAAAGATAAGATGCAGACACAACATCAAGTACGTGATGAAATGTATATGATATTTTTGTGCCATGTGGCACTAACGATGTGTTTATTTTTGCATCACTTGCGAGTCTGGAATTCTACAAAATTTATTATCGCAGGTAAGATTGCTCGAAATAAATGACTAAATAATCATTAATAGTAAAGTTCAGTTTTCTTATGCCATCTAATATACGTGCAAGTTTCACATAGATCAACAACCCTCTTTATCAGTGAATGGATTTTTCGTTAATAAATCCAGTTGACAAAAGCTAATGATGCCTACATCCCTTGAATGAATCAAAGAAAAACTTCTACCTATAGTACACTGGAGTTTAGGCAGCTAAAAGTGCATGGATACAAACACTTATCATCGGTAAGCTCTATTACTTGCCAACTACACCAAGATCACCTAATTCATAGCATACTGAATCATAGTGTTGTTTGATCTTAGATTCTATCAATGAGCGAGGCTATCACCTCAATGACCCACACATGGGACTGAGAAGGGCTTATACTCTAAACATCGATTCTCCTGCTCCTCAGATGCTGCCTGACCAGCTGTGTTTTTCCAGCACTACACTCGTAACAGTAGCATAGTCACATACAACCATGTATATCAAGGGTATACATGACATTTGGTGTTACAATAACAAATTACATTTTATACAATGTCTTTAATGTAGTAACACATTTCAAGGAGAAAGTGAGGTCTGCAGATGCTGGAAATCAGAGCTAAAAATGTGTTGCTAGAAAAGCACAGCAGGTCAGGCAGCATCCAAGGAGCAGGAGATTCGACGTTTCGGGCATAAGCCCTTCTTCAGGAAACACATTTCATCACAAGAAGATCGTGAAACAGAATGACACGGAGCTGCTTCAGATAATATTCAGGTAAATGATCAAAATTTAGGTAAAGAGTTATGTTTTAAGAAACAGCTTAAAGAGAGAGAGATTTAGAGAACTAGAGAGCTTTAGGAAGGGACTTCTAGATCTATGATTGAGCTACTGAAAACCGCAATTGCTGTAATGGTGGAATAATTAAAATAGTGAATATACCAGATGCCAAAATTGGAAGAGCACAAGCAATTCAGCATTATACAAGAGAAGATATTACGCAAAGGGCAAAAATAAGGCTATGGACTAATTTGAAACAATTGATATGATCAGTGGAAAGATAAAGACATACAAAATCTCTCCTATCCAGCTGTGATTTCTTCAGTTGGAGTTGTCAACTTCAGGTTTTGGATCACAGAATCCCTTAACAGGGGATTAATTCAGTTTCAGTTTTGCATTACAAGGGTGCTTTTTTACTGTCTTAGCCCCAAACGTCCCACAATTTACACCATCTCTTAAGTGGATAATCTTTCTTTGAGGGAGAAAAGTTCAATTTCATATCTGCATTGTAAACATAGTTAGATATTTAGGAACCAAAGTCTAAATAAAAAGGCAAAAAAAAATGTACATTCTAGGTTGCAGATGTATTTTGTGACAGTATTCTGGAAGCACTTTCTCAGATGGACATTTGAGTTCTCTTGTTTTCAAGGCTGAAATGCACGATGCACTGAGATTGCGAGAGGTGTGTCCGAAAGTGTAGTGATTGGAACCAGGCTGACCTCGTTGACTATGAGGTTATTGATTGGGGTTGTTAATCTGGTTCAATCAGGAAAACCCTGGTTGACCAATATAATCAGGAGATAAACTGGGATTTGAGGTTTATCCTCGGGTCCCTGTAAACTGTTTGAACGGTAGGGTTTGGGGCCTAGCTTTGCTCCTCTCCCTTGTAAAATTGCTGTCTCTTGTATGCAGCTGTAAATGTAACTGTTTGTTGTAAACTGTTTTTGCAATTTGGTTAAAAAAAAAATATATATAATCAGGAGATTGGCACCTCATGGTTGTGTCTCTGTTTCTCTTGTGTATTGTTACTGCTGTACTGTATTTTGTATAACTATGAATAAAAAATATATAATCAGGAGATTTAGAGTCTCCTCAGTTTAGTGCACTAACTCGGTGCTGGCTGGTGCTACTGTCAGTGTACTCCTGAGGAGAAGAGTTTCTTTGCCTTTTTCCCTTCTTGTTTAGGGAAGAAACTTGTCACTTTTTTGTTTGGGAAGAAAGAAGAAGAAAAAATATAATCAGGAGATCAGCACCTTATGGTCGTGTCTCTGTTTCTGTTGTGTACAGTTACTGTTGTCCTGTATTTTGTATAACTATGAATAAAAATTGTATAATCATGAGATTAGAAACTCCTCAGTTCAGGTGACTGACTGAGCTGGCTGGCCACAGCCAGTGTATTGTGCACAAGCAACTAATGAGTGACTTGGTGATGCGATACTGGCCTCTGTGCAGGAAGCAAAGCACACCAGATATTACTTGTGAGTCAGCTTGCTAGAGCCATGGGAATGAGTTTAGCAGCATCCCTTAATTAACTTTGAGAAGAAGGGAGAAGCTATCAGGCAGGAAATTGATCAGAAGAGAAGAACAAAGGGAAAGGTAACATCATGATTCAGGTGATCAGGAGAGGGCTCAGTCAGAGTCAACAATTTATTCCGGATCTGCAGTGGAACTCCTGCTCTATCCAGACCCAAATTCAGGTAGTTTTTTAAAAAAATGCATCCTTTTTTTGTAGGCAATCTGTGACATTTTCTTTATGAACTCCTGATAAGGTTTGTTATAGAAACGGCAGGACAAAGTTATTGAAACCCCTCTTCTCTATTGTTCATGATCAGTATATTTTTGTTAAGGAAGATGTGTGTTCTCCTTCACCCCTAAGTGTGTTGGTTTGAATAACCATCAGCACGCTTTCCATGGATTTCAATGAAAAGAATTGTTTATTCACATGCTTGCTGAAAATGTGTTGCTGGAAAAGCGCAGCAGATCAGGCAGCATCCAAAGAACAGGAAATCGACGTTTCAGGCATGAGCCCTTCTTCAGGAATGAGGAAAGTGTGCCAAGCAGGCTAAGATAAAAGGTAAGGAGGAGGGACTTGGGGGAGGGGCGTTGGAAATGCAATAGGTGGAAGGAGGTCAAGGTGAGGGTGATAGGCTGGAATGGGAGTGGGGGGCGGAGAGGTCAGGAAGAAGATTTCAGGTTAGGAAGGCGGTGCTGAGTTCGAGGGATTTGACTGAGACAAGGTGGGGGGAGGGGAAATGAGGAAACTGGAGAAATCTGAGTTCATCCCTTGTGTTTGGAGGGTTCCTTGGCGGAAGATGAGGCGCTCTTCCTCCAGCCGTCGTGTTGCTATGGTCTGGCGATGGAGGAGTCCAAAGACCTGCATGTCCTTGGTGGAGTGGGAGGGGGAGTTGAAGTGTTGAGCCAGCACTTATTGGGTTGGTTGGTCCAGGTATCCCAGAGGTGTTCTCTGAAACATTCCGCAAGTAGGCGGCCTGTCTCCCCAATATAGAGGAGGCCACATTGGGTGCAGCGGATGCAGTAAATGATGTGTGTGGAGGTGCAGGGGAATTTGTGGCGGATATGGAAGGATCCCTTGGGGCCTTGGAGGGAAGTAAGGGGGGAGGTGTGGGCGCAAGTTTTGCATTTCTTGCGGTTGCAGGGGAAGGTGCCGGGAGTGGAGGTTGGGTTGGTGAGGGGTGACGAGGGAGTCACAGAGGGAGTGGTCTTTTTGGAACGCTGACAGGGGCGGGGACGGAAATATATCTCTGGTGTTGGGGTCCGTTTGGAGGTGGCGGTTCCAGCAACACATTTTCAGCTCTGATCTCCAACATCTGCAGTCCTCACTTTCTCCTCGAAGATTTATTCACATGCTTACCTGGAGAAAAAAAACATTGTTATTACTCACTCACAAACATGCTCAAGGAATGTATTCTTAAAAAATAACCCCACTGTGTTGCAATTTATGATATAGAGGGATAGCTTGTGGTTCACATAATTGGCTTGATTTGGAAACCATATAATGGAGGATTAAAGAAGATATTTTCGCCTTAAAGGGTAGTTCAGATGAATGTAATAGCTGATGTCAAATAACAAAGTTGTTGCAAAATACTTTTGGAGAGGTGGCCTTTCTGCAGAACACAAAGTTGTGTAATCTCATTCCCAGGAAGTTGGTTTTTTATGTTGATAGACTCAAAAATGAATAAGAGTCAAGATTAGAGTAGTGCTGGAAAAGCACAGCAGGTCAGGCAGCATCCGAGGAGCAGGAAAATCGATGTTTCGGGCAAAAGCCTTTCATCATCCTCATTCCTGATGAAGGACTTTTGCCCAAAACATTGATTTTCCTGTTGCTCAAATGCTGCCTGATCTGCTGTGCTTTTTCAGCACCACTCTAATCTTGACTCTGATCTCCAGCATCTGCAGTCCTCACTTTCACCTCAAAAATGAATAAACTTGGAGGCCTTATGGTGTTTGTCAAGATTAGAGTGGTTCTGGAAAAGCATGGCAGGTCAGGTGCATCCAAGGAGCACGGAAATCGACATATCAGGCCTGAATTCTTGATGAAGGGCCCTTGCCTGAAGCGTTGATTTTCCTGCTCCTCGGATGCTGCCTGACCTGCTGTGCTTTTCCAGCCCCATTCTAATCTTGACTCTAATCTCTGCTGTACCCACTTTCGCCTGATGGTGTTAGAGTCTCCAGTTCATAAAGTATAGTTGTTTCTATGCTTTCTGGTGCTGCTGTTTCTGTCTCTATTTTTAACCAGAATTTAAAGATTAAAAAAGGAGGCCAACATGGCTTCCCTATCATGTCGGTTCTCTAAATGTCGTGTTGGAGATTTTATTGGTTAGTCACAACCCGGAAGAACAACAATGCTTTGGGGTATTGAGAGAATCCTGCCAGTTTTGAATTCACGATCCAAGTCAGAAGACCCTTTTTTCAGTATCATTTTCATGCATTTTAAAAATAAAAGATTTCACACTGAATACATGTTTTGAAAGTTATGAATATGACATGCCTTTACTGATTATGACAAGGCTACATAAATGCATGTCAATGTCTGATACTACTTGAAGGAAGTAAACTGCAGACAAGCATTCAATATCAGTTGAATATTCAAAGGGTCTAAAGCCTTTTGCAGGTGCTGGCCCTAGTTATAGATACTGAAACCTTTACCAATATATGCTGTGTCATACACTTCTGTGATAGAACCTGCATCCAACCTATGTTGGATTCCAATATCCCCATTGTACATCTGGAAAGCATTGTGTCATCAATACATATCCTGGCCTTTTTCTCTATCTTTAAGCTTTTCTTTCATTAGTTCTCATGTTGGTGGACTACAGAACAGTGCGAGAATGATTTAAGGGGAGACCAGCCATGGTATCCTTCATGTGGTGTCAGGAATCAACCTTTAGCCCTAAAGTTTGTTCGATGAAATCATTGCACCCACCTCCCTGTCTGCTCTGGTTACCAAAATTCTCGAGCTGAAAATGTGTTGCTGGAAAAGCACAGCAGGCCAGGCAGCATCCAAGGAGCCCTTCTTCAGGAATGAAGAATTCTATGAAGTTTCACTTTAAACTAAATGGCATTAATTGCCATTTTCAGAAGAGTGCTTCAACTACCACTCCTTGCATGTGGAAATGTTGCCTAACATCACTTCTGAAAAGTTTGCCATTAATTACACACGGTGCTCCCCCTCCCAACCTTGCCCACTTCTCTCCCACCAATTGTAGCCTCCCAATAAATGGATAGAATTTAGAAATTGCTTGAGAAACTCAGCATGTCTGGCAACATCTGTGAAGAGAAAGTAGAGTCAACATTTTGGTTCCAGTGACCTTTCTTCATTACTGGATGAACATAGTGTCTGTCTGACAGATTGCTTCCCTTAATATCTTGAACATTTCCATCAAGTCATCACTCATTCTTTTAAATTCAAGGGAGTGTTAACTCAGTTTGTGTAATTTCCCTTCATAGCTAAAATATCTTCCCTAAGATGTGGTTCCCAGTGTAATTATACTGTGGATGTGTTTGAAAAGGGGCTGCACACAGCTAGGGTTTTCCTTCCATTTGTTTGTTGGTATTTTCTTGTTCAGGCATATTGTTATAGATGTCTGGAGCAGGTAGAGCTTGAACCTGGGTCTACTGGCTAAGAAGTAGGGATACTACCACTGTGCCACAAGGGCCCACTGACATACTTGTTTTGTAGATATAAAGAACAGTATTCCATTTTTCATAGAGCAATACAGCATGGAAACAGACCCTTCAGTCCAACTAGTCCTCACTGACCATGTTCCTAAACTAAACTAGTCCCACTTGCCTATAATCTTTTGAAGCTTTTCTACATTTGTTCATTACATTTTTAGTCATCTCTGTACCCAGGCACTCAAGTCTCTTTGGATCTTCATGGTTTCCAGCTTTTCATTATGTAGAACTAAAGTGGATGGCCTAATGGTTGTTTATATTTAAATCCATTTGTCTCAGTTTTGCACATTCCTTTAATCTCTTAATATTTACATCTTTATGTTTCTATCTACACTATGTACAATATTATCTCTGCATCATCAGCAAATTTGGATATATGGCATTTTCTTCCATCATGTAAGGTGCTAATAAAAACACTGGCCTGAATTTTCCAATGACCAAACAAACGTCATTCTGGCAGAGGTGAAAGGTATGCTTTAGGATGCTGGGGAGTCCCCATCATAACAGATGCCGAGGGAATTTCCTGGGAAATTTAAAGTTCCGCTGAATAATTCCTCTACCCCGGAACCCTCTGAAAGTCTTCAATTAAATCAGAGTTTTTGGAAGTTTCTGTCAAATAAAATAGTTACTCAGAATCGTTGGCAATTGGCTACACCGTCTAGGTTCTAAGTAATTACAGTATTAAACCGTCCCCATACGTAGTACACACACTATAAACTACACCACCCTCAGACCACTCACACCCCTCACATCCAGCCTGGACACCACCCACTAAGGGTTCATCATCCTGAATATGGAACCCTCTCCTCCCACCATTGAACCTGACCCACCACACGGACTCTAATACACCTCACCCTGGGAACTGACAAAACAACTGCTGCCCTTTGCAACTGAATTTGACCAGTGCCTGACCCAATCCCTAGGTAATCTCACTTAGATTGCCTGAACCTAGTTCTACCCCAAATCCAGCCCTCAATCCACTCCCCCACCACCCAACCCCTGCCTGACCCATACCCATATTCTGCTCCCCCCCAACCCCCCACACCGACACACACACTGCTGCTGCAGACCAAGCCCCCAAAGTTCAAATCCCAACCCCTGCTATTGCAGTGGGCCTGACACACATACCACATCCGACACCCACCCTCTTCTCCCCACCTCGGCTGACTCGTTTTCTGCACTCCATCCTGACCTAATCTAAACACTGCATCACTCACCTGGCACCCTTGTCACTCTGCACCCTGGCACCCTACTCACTGGCCAGTCTCCACTTTCCCACTTGGTGTCCTACCAACCAGGTAACTAATCTCCTATCCATCTGGCACCCTACCAACATAGCACATTACTCATCTGCCCACTCTGCTTACCTGGCACCTAACACATTTGTTTCACCACTTTCTCAGCAAACAAACATCCAACTTCCCTACTTACAGTTTGACAGCAGTTGGCTAAGTGGCTGTCTAACCTTGAAGTGTCAGAATACGGCACTGACTGCTGTGAAAAGGGGAGTGTGGTGTGCCTTCATCTGAGAGTTTTGCCCAATGAAGGAACTCTCATATGGGAAATACTGCTTCTCATCTCTGAGGGGGTCCTGAGCAGGATTTCCTCTCATAAACATGGATCTCCCATTTTTTATTTAAGAAAATGAGGTGGAGTGGTAGTCTCATTCAGATCTGCATGAATTTGCTCTCCTCTGAAATCAGGCAAAGTGAGTAGTTGAACGTTTTGTGACACTACTAGTCAAATTCCTCCATTAGAGAACCTGTCTGTCCTGTGATGATGAATACTGTGCTCCATTATTGTATCACAGAGTCGGATTTAACCCATTTTATTATCCTTACCATTATCTCTACTTTCTGTGTCTTGTGGCTCAGCTAATTTGCTCATAATTTACCTTCAGTTCCATGGGTTACATATTCTGCTGACAGCCTCTTATTGAAGAACTTTATCCAATGCCTTCTGGAGGTACAGATAAATACCATTCAGATACATCCCCCTACTACTGTTTATTACTTTAGTCACCTACACACAAAAAAAGTAATCAATGGCATGACTTCCCGTTTTAAAATTTATGCTGTCTTTCTCCTGATGTTGACATTGAATGTCCCAAAATATAGCAAACAGTAGTCGATGTGAATCAGGGAGACTTTCCACAGGTTGGAATCACATCTTAGTTAAAGGAAGGAAGCCTCAGCGTTTCTCTGTATGATCTCCACAATATAGTTTCCAGCAGTCTTTAGCTGCTTCATTCATGACCTTTCTGACCTTTGACTTTCTGACTTCAGTCATAATTTACAGTACCATTTGTGACTCCTCAGATTCTGAAGCCACCCATGTCCATATGCAGCAAGACATAGACAGCAACAAGCGTCTGATATGTGATAAGCAACATTCATGGCAGGGAAGTGCCAGAGATGGGCCATTTCCAATAAGAGAGAACCATATCATTACTGCTTGATGTTCAATGGCATTATCATCAGTGGATGCACCAGTATCAACAACTTGGGCTGGACCAACCAGATAAATACTGTAGTTATAGGAGCAGATCAGATGCTGGGAATCTGCAGTGTGTAAATCCCCTCCTGATTTCCCAAAGTCTGTCCACCCTACAACAATGACACGTCAGGAGGGTGATTGTATTCTCTACTTGTCTGAATGAATGCAGCTCCAAAACACTCGAGCTTCACCACCATTCAAGATGAAGAAATCCATTTGATTGGTACTTGATCCACATTTTCAATATTCAGTCCCTCTGCACCATGAATGCACAGTGGCAGCAGCGTGTGCTAGGTACACTGCTGCAATTGACCCAGGCCCCTCCGATAGCTGCGTCTAAATCTGTGACCTCATACACCCTGAAGGACAAAGGCAGGTGCATAGAACATCATGACTTGCAAGTTTTCCTCCATGCCACATACCTAGAACTATATTTAAGTTCCTCCACTCTCTGTGTCAAAGTCAAGAACTTCCTTTCTAACAGCATTGTGAGTTTATATGCCCAACATGGGCTTTAGCAGTTCAAGAAAGACAATTAAAGATTAACAATAAGTACCCACTGCCTACTAAAGATACTTTTTTAAAAAAGGGACACCACAACCTACAAGTTCCTCTCTACCCACATACAATCATGACTTGAATCATTGAAGAGCCTTCAAGCTCCATTGCCAAAGTGCACATTCTTAACCAAGACAGAAATCAAAAGGACCATGCAGAGATGTTGCCTGAATTCTGAAGAAAGATCCGCAACCAAAATGTTAACTTGCACTTCTCCCTCAATGGTTGCTGGCTGACTTGCTGAGTATTTCTTAATTGTTTTTGTTTCAGATTTCTGGTGTGTGTAAGATTTTGCTTTTTATCCACTCTGTTTGCTTTTGATCTATTAGAAGCAGCAGTTATATCCCAGAAATCATCTGCGCACCCTCAATTTAAGCCAAAAACTAGTTTTCATATGAACAACTTTATATAACAATATTTTCCAGAAGTTCAAGAAGGGAGTACAGAATTTAAAGTCCGACTTCTTTCCCTCAGTTTTTGGCCTGATAACATTTTCTCTGGTTGTTGTTTCTAGTGAATGTCTTGTGCTGTAACTGGCAGGCAAAATAAATCTTCTTGCTATCTTTATATCCTGAACAGAAAGAACTAGACTGTCACCCTCACCTCCTGGGTACAGCTACAGAAGAAAACATAAGAACTTTGATATCATTCAGGGCAGAGCATTTGGTATTTTATTACCATGATTAATATCAACTTCATTTGTTCAGCGTGGCTGCAATAAATTGAATTAATAGGATGTACTGCAGCAACCAATCAGGGTTACTTCAAAGGCACCTCCATTTCCAGGTTCTTTACCCCTAACAAAGCCTGTTTTGCGAGTTAAGGGATTTCAGAGTAGGACAATCAGATTTAGCTTATGGTAAAACATGCCTGCTCCTTGTAAATCCAATAAGATCTATTTTAAAGGGACTCTGCATCATTGTCTTCTGTGTTGTTTTCCTAGACCCTCTTGCTGTTAGTCAGCTTTCTTTCAGCAATTAACTTTCATGTTTTCGACACTCTCCTTAATTCCTCTTGTAACAGTGTCTGACTGTTCCTCAATGGTGCCTGACTTCATTACTACTTTGAATTATTGGTTGAAGAGGACCAGTTGGGGACTGCCTGTTGTGTCCTTGTACTTCTCTTTTGCAAATGGTCATTGTGACTTGGTGGTTGTTGCCTTTTTCAGTTTCAGGTGAATCTTGCTGAATTCTGTTCAACTGGTGCATTCATTAGAGCATTGGAAAATTATTTAAATAGAAACAATGCTCAGTGGCATGGGGCAAAGGCGCCGGAACAGGGCAGTAAGTCACAATTCTCACTTGGAAGGCCATTTCAGACATGTTGGGCCAAACGGCATTCTTCTGCATTGTAGCACGTCTGTGATTCTGTGAAGTTAAGATGATGGTCCAATCTCATATTGACATGTAGACAAATCTGGACATCTTGTAGGGATATCCTTCATCTACCACTGATGTATGTATAGCCAATCTTATTCAGGCTGTTACTATCTCAAGACCTTCATATAATTTTGTGCATGTCCTTGTATTTGAAATAAGGTATTCACAATGTTGAGCCCACTGGTGTTGTACAAGGCAAGCAGAGGTTTGTTTTTCTCTGTTATCCATAGTCATTGACCAATGGGACCAAGTGTATTGTTCAATCTTTGCCATTTGCCATCAAGATTGCAGATCATTAACTTAATATCATAATTGGGTGCCTCACTTAGCATGTCCTATATTGATGGTAAAATTATTTTTACGCCTCCTCTGCATTTGTCTATGGTGGAGATATTTATGCAACAGTGACTTTAGCGTGCCTGGTGTGGAATCTGGTAGTAATGATTAGACTTACAGTATGGAAACAGGCCCTTC
The DNA here is from genome assembly GCF_020745735.1 of Hemiscyllium ocellatum. NCBI lineage: Eukaryota > Metazoa > Chordata > Chondrichthyes > Orectolobiformes > Hemiscylliidae > Hemiscyllium > Hemiscyllium ocellatum. The sequence goes on from NC_083403.1 coordinate 64,279,621, forward strand.
GGCCCAACAAGTCCACACCGACCCGCCGAAGCGCAACCCACCCATACCCCTACATTTACCCCTTACCTAACACTACCGGCAATTTAGCTTGGCCAATTCACCTGACCCGCACATCTTTGGACTGTGGGAGGAAACCGGAGCACCCGGAGGAAACCCACGCAGACACGGGGAGAACGTGCAAACTCCACACAGTCAGTCGCCTGAGTCGGGAATTGAACCCGGGTCTACAGGCGCTGTGAGGCAGCAGTGTAATGATGTAATAGTTTACTGGCTTTCATCCAACTGACACTTAAGCTGAGCTTTTGTTGTGTGTGGAGTGGTGAGAAGTGCAGAAGACTGAAGAAAAAATGTGAATAAGAGTTTCAGGCAAGATAAGTAAGGCTGGATAGAGTTAAAAAGGAGGGAATCATGAGAAGTAGGAAACCAGAGTAACTGGAGGATGCTGCAGAATATTATATGGGAAGTGATTGGAATTAGAAGTGACAACATTTCACCTAATTATGGGCAAGAACAGTAGGGTGTTAATGATAGATAGGGGTAAGAGGCAAGCTGGGTCCAGCACTTTCAAGAGATCCTTTACTATCTCAGACCTAGTTCCAACTTTGAGTTCATTGAAAAAATCATGTGAATCTCTATGTTAAGGCTATGTAATTATGTGTCAGGTATTTTGAAGAAACAATTGCTTGCTGTCAACTTAGTTAAAAATCACACAACATCAGGTTATACTCCATGATTTGGAAGTGCTAGGTACTGTGCTGTTGAGACAACTTAATGCTTATTGCGTTGTGGCTTTATGTTTTAATGAAAGGTTCATCAATTATTGAGGCTATTAATGTTTTATTCTAATTCTGCTTTGTGTGAGTCCAAATACTGCATGAACCAATATGAAAAAGAAAATATTGTTAATATGTGACGGCTTCGTCTAAGTTGGTTAGAATGAAAGGAGTTTCTGTAAACTACAAGTAGTCTCTAGAAAGTCAAAACAGGCCTTTGAGAAAATCTCTCAAAAAATGTTATTGTGCCTGGAATACAAAAATCTTTGAACAAAAATCTAACAACTGTTCAAGCACCGTTTGCCTCACATGGCACAGAATCTGCAGTCTGCAAATTAGACTTATGAACCATCTCAGTACCCACCAAACTGGAGTGGAAGCAAGGTATGCTTGATCCTGAGGACCACTTAAGAGAACAGTAAATATGAAAGGAACAACTAATCTTAATGATCTCCCAAACTAAAGCTGTAATCAGCAGGATTAGAATAACAGTACCCACAAAATCAATTGTCTTTAGGTTGCTTTCTATTAAATTACACCAGATTCAAATATCAGTCAGAATAGACACAGATTTGACAAATTATCAGCTGCAAAACCTATCTAGAGTAATGCTATATCATAAATGTCTTCAATCCTCTTACATCAGAAAAATGTTTTGGCATTTTTAATATCATGTTGCAACATTTTCCTGTCAAATTGATTCTTAACTATTCCAGATGAATTCAGATTAAACTAATTGCAGTTATCATTATTTAAGGACAGAGGATAATTTCTGTCATGTTGCCTTTATCACCCTTGGTTACATTCAGTTAAAATAATTATATTTCACATTAGTATTTTGATTGACTTTAAGTGCTGTTAAATACAGATGAACCTTACAAAAAGAAATGTAATCATTCAACTAATGA